>NC_138369.1:23596191-23718211 GCF_054177405.1 Leptonychotes weddellii
ATGACAAAGAAGGCAAAATTCTGAGGAAGGAAATTAAAGATCTAAATAAATGGATATTCCATGGACAGGAAGGGTTCACTAATTTTTAAGGAAAAGAAGGAAAGAAAAGGGAACAAAACACAAGGAAAAGGGCATCTAAAAACTTACTTGGGATGCTCCTTGGGAACAGGATCTAGAAACCAGAAACCCCTAATTCAAGCAGCTAAGAACATTCTCACAGGTGTTACAATTTCAGACCATGGCTTTAAGTCTACAGAGCCCCAAGGTAGATACAACAGACAGCTGGAAGTAGGTTGAGTTCCAAGAATAGGGCTTATATTCAAAACAAACAGAGGATAGCTGGATGTTCAGAAGTGATGGATGGCAGAGCTAAATTCCCTCAGAATCAAAACATCCTAATGAAGGAAGACTTCAGAAAGTGCACACTGGTGTAAATATGGCTTTGGTTTAGGTTCTTTAGCGACAAATGTCAGATCGATTTCCCAAGCACACCAAAATCCCTTTCACTGGGGATACGGAAAGAGTCCATTTATTAGAGTGAATAAAAGGGAAAATGTGTGTGCGTTTGTCATGTCAAGAGATGCTCAGCTTTGCTCCAACTCAGTCAGTCCCAATATTTTTATTGATACACACACATATGTACATACATATATAGAAGTCACGTCATAATATTTACCTTTTCAAAGTATTAAATTCAATGGTTTTTAGTATATTCCCAAAGTTATGTATCCATCACTGCTACCTAATTCTAAAACCCAAATTTTGTTTTTAAAACACATGCCTCAAATTCAGAGTACACAAAAATACCAATCAGCTAGAGATATGTCCGATAAGAATCCTTGATTTCTTTTTTAAATATTTACCTTTCACATTAACACCTCTGTATTCTTTCTGTATTTAGAAAGGTTTCCTTTCTCTCCAGCTATCCTGTAGGCTGATACTTATTAAAGTTTCCACACAGAAGACTGTCATCCTGACCTGGAAAAAAATTAAGTGTAAAAATGTATACATTTGAACTAAATAATGAAAAAGAGGTTGAGCAAAAGTGCACTGGAAAAGGCAAAAAAGGAGACTATGGGCCAAAGGTATACAATAGGGAATATAAAAAAGTTTCTAGGGCACTGCAGAAAGACAATGTATTCTAGTGATTACCTTTATTAGACTCTATTGGATCAGGAGCCAATTCATTAAACATTAATGGCAGGGGAATGCCATCCATATATTATAAAGAGTCATTAAGTTGAGATAGACAGCTCAGCACAGGGTCAGTATGAATTAATAGAAAAACTGAAGCTGGCATTTTAGAATCATAAAAAGACAGATTTAGTAGAAAATATTCAATAAGAATAAGGAAGAACAATATATATTACACTGTCTGAAGAACAAACTAAAAATGAGACCAAATTTACCATAAATCTACAAATACCCTTCATGACAAAACACTTATTTCTTGAAAATGGGTGTCAATTACATTTAAGAATCTCAGTTCAGTGTGTGACACTGGCAAATGGTAAATGCAAAGGCAAATGAAAAGTAGATGTTCGGGTGGAAATTACACAAAATGTTAATGAAACCAGAATAACCTCCTGGAATACAGTCCCAAGTATACTCGACAGCAGCAGATTGAAAGTATTAGCAGAGAAGGTCTAATTTCAAATTTCCCTGTTGGGTTAATTCTGGAGCCTATCCCACTTGATTGTATTTACAAGTTAGGTCATCTAGAAAGGAACCATAACTTGTTTGTTTTACCACCAGTTTTCCCAATTTAGAGAGTGGAACCATATGATAAAAACCCTGGTATTAGTGGATAACTACATTTTCACAACTTATTTTTCTCACCTTCTTTGCTAATTTACACTCATTGTTTCAGAATAATCTAAGAAAAAATTAAGAGATTCATACACTTTTTTTATATCTTAATGTTTCTAAGATACTAACATATGGACTTTTTAAAGAATTTCATTGTGGCAGTTATTATGACACAAAAATGAATATGACCCTTGTTAAAAAATTATCATAAAATCGGAAACAAAGGGAGGATAGTGGTGGTGATACATAGTATGTCCTTTCAATATCATAACAGCACATTGTTTTAGAAGCCCACCTGTGGATTTAATTATTAAGAGAATACACCTGTTTATAAATTTGCTTGGCTCTTTTTGATGATTGTACACCTACTATAAAGTTAGAGATTATCTTGCAAATTTTTGTCTAATACAAAAAAATTCACAAAGATTATTATTTTATTGTTCTGTAGGATAACCAGTCTTGTATCTAATCTAGCAATCTCATTCACATATTCTCCCCTCTCCTCATTTTTAACAAAATACCTATAAATACCCAAGTACCCAGTTTCTCAGACTATTCCTGCACTGCATGGTTTTCCTCATTAAAGACTTATTAAAACTTGGTACATATTTATTCTATATCTGTAATAAAGTCATATTTTTAACTCTTTAAAAATAATACTTTGTCCTCCATCAAGCACCTGTTTAAGATTTTTTAATAACCAATACATCTCTCATGAATCCATACAAGCCAAGACATGAATTGCCTTGTGACAGTCAAGCTAGTATAGACAAAGCAAAGCCTTTTTTTTTTTTTTTGTGAGAGAGAGCGTGCACGCGCACACGAGCAGCAGGAGGGACAGAGAGAGAGGGAGAAGGAGACTCCCCACCGAGCAGGGGACCCTGGGATTATGACGACCTGAGCCAAAGGCAGACACTTAACCAACTGAGCCACCCAGGTGCCCCAAAAGCCTTTTAACTTTAAGGGCTTCCACTGAAAATATAATCTTAAACATGTGGAATATCAAATGTAACAACTTGAACAAACTCTACTTCGTTTTTGCCAACATTTTGAGAGATAAATTAACAAAAGTAAAGTATCATTAACAATGTCAAAAAAGTTTTATAACCCATGAGTTATCATTACAGAGGTCTGCCACCCCACCCTTCCTAGAATTATACCTTGGAGTTACATCACAGAATGAGAGAAGTATCTACCTAATTCAAGGAGAGAGAGAGAGAGAGAGAGTGTGTGTGTGTGTGTTTATAAATATATGTGATATATATTTATGTAGGATATATTTATATATACAAATATATCTATGTTTATATATATTTATAAGTTAGTACATCTTCATGGTGCCTGTGATGATTTTTTAATGTGTTAACTTGGCTAGGCTGAACTATAGTCCCAAGTCATTCAATCAAACGCTAATCACAATATTGCAGGTATAATTGAAGACTCTAATGAGTTGAGTTTCATTTTAGGAGATTATTGTGGGTAGGCCTGATTTAACCAGCTTTTAAGACAGGACTTAGGACGTCTCATATTTGATGCTGGTTCTAAGCTATGACCTTGGTTGGGGTTGTCAGCTAGAATACTTATATCACATGGCCATCCTCTTCACATGGTTAGGGTTCCCTCATCACACGGTGATTGGATTCCAGGGGACTGTATCCTAAGATGGGGAGTGGACAGGGCAGAGGGACAGATAGAGAGTATGTGCCCACACTAGGTACATTCTATTCATAGAGGCAGTTCACAAAGTCCCTCCCAGGTACAAGAGAAAAGCAAATAGACTCCTCATCTTAACTGAGCCTAGCAAGATTCTGGTAGAGCACAGTTGTTCTACCAGATTCTGGAAATATAGTTGTGGCCATTTCTGGAAAACATAACATGCCACAATATTCTGTGGCTATTCTTCTGTGGGGCCACTGATCATCTTCTTAATGACTTCTAGAGGCTTTGAAAAAAAAATAGGTAAATTAACTTATATGAGTGTAATATAGGTTATGAATAGTTTCTCTCTCAAATGCATTTTTGTTATTATTTTTATGTATCTTTTTTCTAAATCCCTTGATGGTATGCACATTTTATTGAGTGGAAATAAATTTTTAAATCAAGTATCTATAAAGGATATTTTCAATATTAGTGTGTATTAGCTAAGTAATTTACTATAATTCTCACAGCACCCAAACTTTCTCTCAAATAAAAAGATATTTACAAGTTTAAATGTATTTTGTTTTGAGTTTTCCTTCTAATGAGCAGGCTAATCTACTATAGAAAAAATAATGGAAATGTTATTTAAAAATCAGACAGAAGAGCACCAGGGAAAGTTGGTGTTTGGCATTTAAATTACATTTTTATAACAGTACGCTTAGAATGCTGTGGAGATATATAATTTCATTTAGTTTTCTTTCATTTTAATGTCACCAAAAGGTCAAGGGAGAATCCAGAGATCAATTTACCTCCAAAGCACATTGCTTCCCAACCCCCCAAATTGGGAATATAAATTCAAATGTTAAGATGGTCTTTACCCAAGTTCTTCCAAAGAAATGTAAAGGCTTCAGATATTTTCATATCTACACAAGCAGAGAAGGCATTACTTCAAATAAATGCGGTACAAATTAGCCTGGTGACTCTTCTTTTATCTTTTAATACTTTCATATCAGCAGGATAGGAGATTAACTCCAATCAGGGGAAGCAGGTTCTATTTTTGCTTCTAACACCGAAAAACCATGTTGCTTTAGCAAGTCCTTTTAACACTGAACTCAGCCAAGTCATCTATAAAATGGGGACATGTCACCTGCCTACCCACCTGACAAGGTTATTGTAAAGATTGAGAAATTTCATTTACGTCCTGTCACATTAGGGTGATAAGAGTGTAACATACGTGACTCTTATTGGGACTGATTTCAACACTTAGAAACCTGTTTAGAACATATTAATTGCTTAATAAATTCTATCAGGTGTTTTTGTTACACTGCCTAATTTCCTTTAAGAAGTTAAGGGGATCAAGTAGGAAATAGATGACCCACTATTTCATCAACTGTCAAGTACTACATGTCTATGGTGTGTGAGAGGAAGAGAGAAAAGGAGTAATGAAGGAAAAGGAGGAGAATGGATATAGGATTCTGTCTCAGAACACTGCTCTCTTGATAAGTGGAGGAAAATAGTGCTCTTTATCACCACAGCTGGGTCCCCATCCTACCTCTGTCATTTACTAGTCCTCCAACCCTGCAAGTTACACAAGCCCTGGGCATCAGGTATCTACTGCTATTTAGCAAACCATACCCCAAACCCAGGGGCTTAAAACAATCAAACAATTGTCTCACACAGGTTCTGTAGGTCAAGAACTTTCGCAGCAGCTTAGATCAGTGGTTCTGGCTTAGGGTCTTTCTGGAGGTAGGAGTCAAAATATCCACCATGTCTGGAACAACCTGTAGGCCTGACTGGAACTGAAAGATCCACTTTAAAGATGACTCACAAGGCTGTGAAGGTGGAACTAGCTGTTGGAAGGAGACCTCGTTCTTTGCCATGTGGACCTCTCCATAGGGCTGCTTAAATGTTCTCACAATATGATAACTAGCTTCCCCCCAATGAGTAATCTTTTTTATGATATAGTACCAGCCGTTACACAATGTTGCTCTCACTGTATTATAGTGGTCAAAGAGGTCAACCCAATACACTGTGGGCAGGGACTTCACAAAGGGGTAAATATAAAAAGGCAAGGATCACTGGAGGCCATCTTGGAGGCTGGTGACTGCTCTAAGCCCTTGATACAGCATCTGTTAAATGCCAATGATAATAACCTCCCCTCACAAAGTTGGTGGACAGACAAAAGGACACCATCTATTCGAAGTGCCTAATATCCAACATTTGATTAATTAAGGCCAGGTTTCATCATTCATTCTACATGCTTTCTTGGTTCCAGCACAATGTGAGCATACGTATATGTGTACACATGTGTGTACCTGGATTCCTTTGGATACGTGATGAAGCCTATGTACTACCTCTAAGAATAATATCTTTTTTAATTAAAAAGTACATAGTAAGGGGTTCCTGGGTGGCTCAGTCGGTTAAGCATCTGACTCTGATCTCAGCTCAGGTCTTAATTTCAGGGTCATGAGTTCAAGACCCATGTTGGGCTCCATGCTGGGTGTAGAACCTACTTTACAAAAAAAAAAAAGTACATAGTATTACAGAGAATACAAATTAAACTGATCAGAATATTTTAAAACATGTTTGTGATATAGTAATATGTACTAATTTATTAATACACTACATAATGAGACTCAATAGGTCTAATAACTACTTTATTTTCAAAGGAGTAATAAGCCAAATGATATTTTGAGATATTTGCAATAACTCTAATATGATTAAGCAATACCTGTGATTTCTTTTGGTGACAACGTCACAAGTAGTGCCAATGTTACTCTGGTCTATGCCTATATTCATATTCGAAAGAAATGCTAAATTCCAGTTAGAGGTTAGTGTAAATGAAGATTTAATTTTTTTTTCCTATTCAAGTTCACAGATTCCATGAACACTCTCCATGGACCCAATGGTGGTCACTGGACCCTGAACTAAACTTCTAACTACCCTTATACTTTAAAAGAAAGTGGGAAAAATAAGAAAAGAAAGGTAGTTCTAATATTTAATATTCTCTAAAAATAAAATAATTTGGGTCCTATTAAGTTTCCTACTGTACGTAGGAATATCTAATGTCTTCTGCAGCATTCTCATTTCAAAACGAGCACCCCCTGAATTGGACACATACCTATATAATACTTTCATTTAAATGGATTTTAATGAATCTTTAGACCTAGATAAATGGATTTACAGAAGTGGTACATTAAAAGGCCATTTTAAGTTTGGGATCCAAAGGACCTTTAATTTATAGCTCCAGAAAATATCCATTCTATGGCTCAAAGATCCTTGTGGATTATAAAAGAGGAAATGACTAACAGAAAAGGAATTATTCACCACATTATTAAACATGACAAAAAGCTTCTGAATTGGAGCTTAAAATGGGCTATTTAAGATTCCAGCAATCCCTGGGACTTTGGCAACAAAAATGTTCAAAAGCCTTTTATAGTTGCTGTCAGATTTCTGTAAAGCATTTGAGATTCCTGTGAACTTATTTATATAACAAGCTAAAACCTGAAGCCGACTTGAAAGTCTTTCTATTCTAATTATGTAGAATTGGAAATGCCTAGAAATGATGTTCAGTGTTCTCCCAAGAATATCCTCCTGAAATGGTGGTTTCGGAACTGGGTGTTTAGAACAAGCAATGAGAGTGGAGCTGCTAAGGCTTATTATAAGGAGCAGTTACAGCGGATATACAAACTATAGTTTGGTAAAGTGGTTTCAAAGAACTGCCATTTAGCAACTCTCTCTGCAGCGGCACATTCTAAATGACTGCTCATATTGTTCCCTCCTGGCCTGCTAGAGTGGTTTATTTCTGAAGTCGATAGTTCATGTGTAATCATGTAGCAAAATAATTCAGGAGATAATGACCCACCAGGATATCAGCTGATAGAGGTTCTTAGCACAATACTGTTCCTGATGCTCTGTGTGGCTGTCCTGGCTACCCCTTTAACCTCTTATGTGTAAGTATGCCAATTTATATCTGTCCCTCTGTGCTCAGAAAATATGGCAGGAGCAAAGAGGCAGCACATACCCCAAGCTAGAAATAGTTAGGAGATACTCCAAAACAAAATAATATAGGTTTGGGGGAGAGCCCTACCCTTGGCAGTTTCCAAAATGGCACCTCAGGATTGCACCTTCCAGGATTCACACCCTGTGTAATCCCCTCATCTTCTGAGTGTGGGCTTCCCAGGCAGAGGAGATGCAGGAGTGGGAAGAAGGGTGGGGCATCAAAAAAGGCTCCTGCACTAAGAACATCTGAGTCTCAGCAGTCTGCTCCAGGGCACTGCTGGACATTTGGAGGGATGCACACAGGTATAAACACCTGGAGAATCTGAGAAAATCAAGTGGACTCATCCCATGCTTTCTGATGTAGAATTAGCTCTGATTTGATCCTGGGGTCTCTGCAGATGTAATTAATTAAAAATAGCAAGATGAAATCATCCAGGATTCATGGTGAGCCTTGAATCTAATGACTGATGTTTTCAGAAGAGAAAAGGGGGTAGGGATGTGGACACAGAAACAAGGAGGGGAAGACAGAGGCAATGACTGGAGTTAGGGTTGCCACAAGCCAAGGAAGAGCAGGAGCCACCAGAACCTGGAAGAAGCAAAGAAGGACTCTCCCCTCAAGCCTTTAGAGGGCATGTGGCCCAGCTCACACCTCAATCTGGCCTCCAGAGCTATGAGAGAATCAAGTCCTGTTGTTTTAAGCCACTAAGTTCATGGTCATTTTGGCAGCCCTAGGAAACTAATACAAGTCCCACACAATGTCAATGCCCAGCCAGAGAGGACAGCCTCTACTTGAAGCTGACATGCTTTCCAGGTCAACCATTCTCTTGGTCAAGTTAGGACCCAGGTGGTCATGACTGGCAGTAAGAAAAACAGATACAACAATAATCAAAACACTAACTTCACCTCCAAATCAAAATACTTAAAAGTCAGTGTTACCAGGGACACCTGGGTGGCTTAGTCGGTGGAGCATCCAACTCTTGGTTTCAGCTCAGGCCATGATCTCAGGGTCGTGGCATCGAGCCCCAAGTTGGCCCTGAGCTCAGTGGAATCTGCTTCTTCCTCTCCCCCACTCTCTCCCGCCACCTCACGTGCACTCTCTCTAAAATAAAAACTTAAAAAAAAGTCAGTGCTACCCAAACAAAACCAACAATGTTTTGTCTATAGTGTTAATGTGAAAAATTTAATTAGAAATAGTAAGTATAAACCTAGATGTATATTATGCCATAGTTGAATATCATCTCCAGATTAGGATAGTGTCAGACATGAAGCAGATCCTCAACAAATGAGAGTTTCCCTTCCCCTTCAGACATAAAAGTTGGGGAGGCTGAGAAAATCAGGTGGCTCATCCTAATTTAGATGTTAGCTGCTGTTCACTACTCTTTAGCTTTCTTTCTTAACTTTTAAAACCAAACCTTTATAGTAGGTTCTGCTCTAAGAAAGCCTTGGAGGACAGCATAAGGCCATGTCATCCTCGGGACAAAATGGTGTGACTACAGCAAGGTCATTCTACCTGTGACTTGATAATTAGATGTAATTAAGATGCAGGCCACGATACCTCACACCACAGCAATTATAAATATCAACTGATGAAGGCAGGATATCAAAGGATGAATACTGAATGATATCAATAGACATATCAAAAAAACCTCATGAAAAAGCTTTCACTACAGGAAAAAAGTATGCAATCTGTTAAATTGCTTTCTCTTAAGTAGTTGTAAAATAAGATTGAAAGTGTATTTTTTTTTATTTTTTTGCTTATTGGCTTTTTTTCCCAAATGGCTATTATTACATCTTGATAGTCAATTAAAATACATTCACCAAACTAGAAGCCTGCTCAAGTATATATGTATAAACAAGCATAAATATATTATAAACTATTGAAGTGAAACATTAAAATATTCTCCATAGCAACCCTAAATCAAACTGGTATTTTATTTTGGTTCCCCTGATGCCAATACATATAGTACATTAAACCCAAAGCTTTCAAAGCATAAAAATGCCTTTGAAAACATAAGTAATCAAGAGATGATAGTCAAATATACTACAATATACATCTTGTTTTACAGGTATTATTTCTTTCCCAAGATTACCTTTCTATGAGAACCTAACAGTCGAAATACTATATTAGATCATTAGTTACAATAGTGAAAAAATTTTAGCTTTGGAAATTCTGACCACTGGCGTTTCTATGCCCATAGTAATAGATACCTTATGTCTAATTTGCACTTTTCCCAAAAAGTTCAAGTCAAAGACCACAGAACTTATAAACCACAAAAGTTAAGGAGGAAGGACACTGGTGCTACCCGAGATGAAAAAAAGGATAAAAATCCTACTCTTTGACTTCAAAGCCACTGGTCTCCATAGAAATAAAGGAAGCACACATTCTATCCACTTTCTCTGACAGCAGACAATGTTTAATCAATGTCTGTTACTTCAGAAAGAGGTGAGGTATAGATCTTAAAGTCACTATTATAGGGCATAAGGGAAGACACTAAAATATGCCTGCTATTTGTCATTGGAAAGGAGGTAGTCCTATGTTTAATGCCATGAAAACCATCCTTAGAAAGTGTACTTCTCAGCTCCCTTCCCAGGGCTTAGGGAAAATCAACAGGGAGCACTCAACTGAGCCAATTTAGATGAAGAGTGATGGTGGATTTAAGGATTCACAAGATATACTAAAAAGTTCAGAAAATGGGCTTTCAGATCACAAAGTTTCACATGAGTTAAGACCTACTGCAGAATAAGGTTCATCAACCTGTGATGCAAACAAACAAAAAATTAGTTCAGGACGTGAACTATGCCTTAGATGATACCAAAAAATTCACGGAAGGTAAAATGATGGCAAATTACATTTTAAAAAGCAATCTCAGCAGTACGTTCTATCCCGAAACATCCAACTCCCTTTCAACCAACATTCAGTGAGTCCTTTTCAACAGCTTCCCATGAGCAGTGCAAAGCCATGTCTTCAGAGACACAAGAAGTAATCAAAAGTACTTAAAGAACTGCAAGGAGCAGGACTGGGGGTCTCTGACTTTGTCATTGTGGAAACGAAATGCTGTTACGTTCCATACATTAAAATAACCCATGCAAAACGTGCTTGATGAAATAGGATAAATAACCTAACAGATGCACTCTTGCATGTCTGAGTCTACTTTTGAGATGCTGAAATGCATTTGATGCATTGAAACATGAAACTATCAAATTCTACAGCTGGAAGGAATCTCTGAGCTTCATCACTGCAGAGCCCTCCAGAGGAGCCTAAGTTCCACCAGACATGAAGAACACAATCAAGGTCACAAGTTAGTGGGCAAGAGAAGTCGGATCAGAATACATTATCTAATTTCATTATATCACACTTTTAGTTCTAAACACCAATAGGCATGAATACAGAAACAATGACTACAGTCATATGCTGTGCCTAAAATAACAATTACAAAAATAAACCTACTGTCCCAGTTAAAAGATTTACCTTTGTGTGTTCTCTCCCCCAAGAACATTTTCATTACCACAGATTCCCTCATGTTGCCCATTTGTAGCCACACCCATTCCCCTCCTGCACCATTTCCCTACCCATCCTTAACCATGGGCAACCACCAATCTCTTCTCCCTTTCTATACTCTTGTCATTTTAAAAATGTTATATAAACAGAATTGTACAACATGTAACCTTATGAAATTGGCTTTTTTTTCCCACTCAGCGTAACTTCTCTGGAGATTTATGCAAGGTTTTTTGTGTACCAATAGATCTTTCGAATCTTAAATAATCTCCATGATGTAATGTACGACATTTCATATAATCATTCACCTGCTGAAGGACATCTCGGTTTTTAATTTTTGTTATTATGAATAGAGCTACTTTGAATATTCATGTATAGGTTTCTGTGTAGATCTAAGTTTACATTTCTCTGGGTTAAATGCCCCAGAATGCAAATGTACGGTTGTATTTAGCTTTTAAAAAGCTACTAAACTGTTTTCCAGAGTGACTGTACCAGGTCACATTCTCCATAGCAAAGGTGCAAAAATTAATTCAACAGAGGAAGAGTAGATTTTTCAACAAATTATGCTGAACAACTGGACATTCAAAGCCCCCTCCCCAAAAGAACCTTGACCTAAACCTTGCAACTTGTATAAAAATTAACTCAAAATGGATGCTAGGACTCATTTTCCCCATATCCTTGCCAGCATTTAGTGTTGCCACTTTTTTACTTTAGTCATTCAGATAGGTGTGTTGAAATATTTCCTTGTGGGTTTAATTTGCATTTTCCTTTTGGTAAATAATGTAAAACATCTTTTCATGCAATTATTTGAAGAAATGTCTATCCATATCTTTTGCCCATTTTCTGATTGGATTGTTAGCCATTTTTTCCTATTAAATTTTGAAAGTTCATTATAAATTTGAAGTAATAGTCCTCTATTGGATATGTGGCTTGCAAATATTTTCTTCCAGTTTGTGGCTCCTTTCAGCCTCTTAGCAGAGCATTTCATAGAGTAAAAGTTTTTAATTTTGATCAAGTAAAATTTAATGATTTTTTTCCTTTACGGCTCATATTTTCTTGTCAAGTCCAAGAACTCTTTATCTAGACACAGATCCCAAAGATTTTCTTTTTTTCCTAAAAGTTTTAGAGTTTTATATTTAAGTCCTTGATACATTGGAATTAATTTTTGTTCAATATGTAAGATTTAGGTCAAGATTTTTAAATTTTTGCCTATAGATATCCAATTGCTCCAGCACCATTTGCTGAAAAGGCCATCCCTCCTCTACTGAATTATTTTTGCATCTTGGTAAAAAAAAAAAAAAAAAATCAGTGGGACATATTTGTACAGGTCTGTTGCTGAGTTCTCCATTTTGTTGTGTCTACACAACAGACCTGTGTGTCTCCACCTCTATCAGTAACACATAGTCATAATTTTTGGACCTATATAATAAGACTTAAAATTACATAGACTGATCCCTACCACTTTATTCTTCTTTTTCAAAATTGTTTTAGCTATCTTATTTCCTTTGCTTTTATATTAAATTTTAGAATAATCTTATCTATATCTACAAAAAAATATCCTGGGATTTTTATAGGAATTACATTAAATCTGTGCATCACTTTGGAAGAACTGATATCTCTACTGTAATGAGTCTTCTAATATGTTAAAACAGTAGGTCTTCCCATTTATCTTGATCTTTGATTTGTTTCATCAGCATTTTAGAATTTCAACATATAAGTCCTATACATGTTTTGATAGATTCACTTATAAGCATTTAATATTTTTGAGTGCTTGTTAATAGTAGTGTATTTTTAATTTGGTGGCCACATGCCCATTGCTAGTATTAAGAAATATAACTGATGTGTGTATGCTGATCTTGTATTTTGCAGCATTGCTGAACTCATCTATTATTTCTGGGAATTTTTTTGGGGGGGTGTTAGGGTAGAGTCCTTAGCGCTTTCTATGTGAACAATCAAGTCATCTGCAAATAAGGACATTTTCATTCCTTCCTTTTCAATTTATATATCCCTTTTATTTCTTTTTCTTGACTTACTGTGCTTTTTAGATGCTCTAATACTATGTTGAAATAATGGGGGACTGGCTAATGTCTTATTCCAGTCTTAAGGAGGAGGTTTTCCATCTTTGACTATTAAATATGATGTTATCTATAGGTTTTTTTGTAGATGTTCTTTATGAAATTAAGGTAGTTCCCCTCTTTTCTAGTATTCTGAGGGGTTTTTATCATGAATGGGTGAATTTTGCCATGTGCTTTTTCTGTAGGAATTGACAGAATCATGTGATTTTTCTTCCTTAGTCTATTAATATGGTGGATTACATCATTTTGTTTTCAAATAAACCCCACTTGGTCACTGTTCATAATTATTTTTCTTTTTAAACCTGTTGAATTCTATCTGCTAACATTTCATTAAAAATCTTTACAGCTGTATTTATGAAGGATGTTGGTCTGCAGTTTTCTTTTCTCTATTGTTTTGGTATTGAGCAATAGTAGCTTCATAAGATGAAGAAATAAGTGAATAGCTTTCCTTCATCTGAGAATGTTTTCCTTGCCCCCTATTCCTGCAGAATATTTTCACTAGACATAGAATTCTGGTTTGGTAATTCTTTCCTTTCAGCATTTGAAATACATGGTGCCACTTTTGCATGACGGGGAGAACATGGCCTTGTTATAGCTGAGCAGCAGTGAGGGTCCTAACTCTCCATTAGGCCTCCTCTGATGCCCCTCCCTCAATGAACAGAGGAGCACTTCTTTATTGCTGGTGGCTGGAAATCCAGGCTCCCCACTCAGAGTCTCCCCACTCAGGTACAAGTGGCTAGGAAAGTCCCAGCTCCATATTTGGCCTCTTCTGACACTAACCCGGTAAGGAAGTTGGGGTGCTTCAGTAGAGCCCAGTGAGGGTAAAAGTCTAGGCTCCCCACCTGACCTTTACTGCTGGAACGGTTGGGCAAGGCTACAACGTGAGTTTGTTTGTTTGTCTGGTGGAGTATGGCTGGAGTAGAGCAGATATTGTCTAGCAGTTTCCTATATTGCTAGACTGCTCCTTTCTTAATCCTTTGGCTAGAGAGAACAGGCTTTTGTTAGGACTTTTTTTGGGGGGGGGTCTGGGCCTTTGGTGTTTTAGGGTTGCTGGCTTCTTTAGTTCCAGGGCTGAGATAGCTAAGGCAAAAATAAAAGCTAAGGAATTCACTACTGTATGGTTTCTTCTGTCTCCAGGTCTCTGACTGGTTGACTTCCTCTCTGCACCTTTCAGAATCTTTTTATGTTCGTTTTATAAAATACCCAGGGTTTTTAGTTGGAGTTAGTAAGAGGAAAAGAGGCAACTATTCCATCTCCCCAGATGTGGAAGTCCCTTTACCTTTGTTGTTTAATAAATGTTTTTTCTCCTCACTGTTAACTCACCAGATCCTACCACGTCAGAGGATAACAAACAAAGAGAAATACAATCAAAAGACTCAAGTTCTAATGAAAGGATTGTCACTTAAGAGTCCTGTGATTCAATGTGCATTTAAACATTCAGTCAATTCTGGTTTCTTTTGGTAAGATGGAGAAGATACTTGCCTAGAAGCTCCTCCACAGTCTCTGTCAGTACAAGACCACAGAGGATATGGGAAGATGTTTTGTCAATTTTCAATCAAGGTACAAACAAAAGGCACAATATTTCATTGTGATGATGAACTCTCTGCCTACTTCCCATCCTGCTTCAATAAAACCCGGTCCTTTCAAATTTTCATTTTTCAGCATGGATTCAGTCACTATTGATACAGTAGTACATGTTAGAAATATGTGAGGCATTTTGGATCGCTCTCACTCCCCCATTCCCCACTGGTCTAATCAGAATATCAAAGTCCTGCTGTGGTACTTCTGCATCTTTCTTAAATCTGTCCTTCTCACTCTGTCAGCCCTAGATCAAGTCCCATTCTCTCTAACCTCTATCTTAATAGTCACCATACTCATTTCCCTGGTTTTAAGCTCTTCTCTAAACAGCAGCCAGAGTCCCCTTTCCAGTATGCAAATCAGATTTCCCAAACCCAGGCTAGATTCTCCAGAGTTCCTGAGATCCCTGGATCCCATTCAGGCTTCCCCTCTCTCAAGAATATAATCTGTTCATTCATTCAAAACACTGAAATGGTTTTTCCTTTTATTTTAGAAAAAGTATTTATTCTAAATTAAAATTTAATCTAAAAGCATCATTCTAACTCTTTATAATAGCTTTACGATCAATAAGGTAAAGCTAACATCAGTGTTTTAAAATAGGAAAGTTAACTCTGACATCTGGCATTAGCACTGCTTCATAAGGACAAGGAGAAAAACTTGAAATGTACAGATCTAGTATGTTTCACCAGTTGTCTTACATATGTATTACTTGGGAATGGAAGTATCAACCATAACTTACAAACCTGCACTACGACTCACAAAACACGTAAGCTGTACCTAACCATGCCATGTTTACAGACGAAGCTTAAACTCTTACTAGTTCATTCAGTCATGCGTTCTCCTCATAGACTAATCAACTATGTTGAGGAAATTGCTTAGTTAACATTCTCACCAATACCTAAACTATCCCGTGACTGATTCCAGTCCTCGATAATTTCTAGTACCCCTTTCCACATCTGTCCTTTTGAGACACCCACACTTCTCCTGGTATGTGCTCACCCTTGCCATAGTGGGCTAACAAATCTACCCTGGAATTCCACTGTGTTCCTGATGATCTATAATCATTAGGCTTTAGCAAAATAAACACCTAGGAAAAGGTACCAAAGAATTCACACCTATCTTTCAACAGTTGGAGGAAAAGGACTGAAGGCAAAGTGGAGGTGGGATGGGGTGCTGAGCACACTTTTTCTCCAGTGCCTGGATTTTAAACAATGAAAATGCATTTGTAGATTAACCTCTGTGGTTTGAAAACCATACATTAAATGCTAAATATAGGTCCTGTCAATTAGAAACTATGAGTAATCTTATAAAAGAAAACAAAATGCTTGCTCTCAGGAGATCATTAAATACCTACATTGACTAAATGTATTTTAAGTGGCTATGATTCAATCTCAGATTGATATGTTTTTGCATCTATTTTAATTGCTTTTTAAAAGAGGTATCAGGAGGTTGCATTTAGAAATTAACTGAAGGCCATTTGAAATCAATATGCTATGGGAATTAAACAATGTTTTGTGTTATACTTTTTGAAGATACTGGTCATTTTTTTTTTCCTAATCACTAAGAGTTCAAGAGAAGCTTGTTATTTATTGAAAGGGGCAAAAACAGCTTCTGACTAAATGTCTATGACCAGTGTGGGGTGCTCTTCATCTTCTTTCCCCTCCTGCCACATTTAATCAACAGATAATTCACTGACTTTTTATCTCTTACAAACCTCACTCTGACCTTGAGTGATTTCTCCTGCCTTAGCTCCTCTCACTTTTTAATCCTGAAAAGCATACCTAACTATTTGATTACAGACCATACTGTTCTCTTTCATGTCTTAGGTTTTATGCTTAGAAAATACCGTTATAATTTGATATTCATCAGAGTGTCTACCATAGGGCCTTGAACAAAACAGCTATTTAAAAGAAAACAAATTTTGTTGATTAGGACCAGTATGAGTAACCAACCACATCGCAGGAGAATTTTGAAGTGTAACTCCCCATTTCAAAAGGTTTCCTTCACTATTCTCCAGTCTTCTAAGAGTCATATTTCACTGCCGTCTAACTCCTCTCTCTGATTTGAGGACATTCTGATGCTATGTCCCTCCACCAAAGTTAATTGGGAGAAAGTGTCACCCACCATAAAATTCCATCTAAGTGAAAACTGAACTGAAATGGCCAGCCTCCACTGGGGGCTGATCTGAATTTCTCAACAAGTAGCATTTTAAGGTATCACCGACAAGATTGCCTAGAGCTAGAAAAAGCTTTGATGCCATCGGTTTTACGCCAGGATCAAAAAACAATTTTCAACTTTTATTGCAGTTAATAAGTTTCTCCCCCTCTTTGTCACAGCTATGAAAAACTTCTAATATTTTTGTTGCATGGGAATAAAGCTAGGGAGGAGTTCAATTTCAGGTAAATTGGAAAAAACATTTTTAAAATATAATCATCAAGACAGATAAATTGGCATACCTGAAAACTACCTTTGCCCACAACACACACAGCCTGGAGTGATGGTAAATTCAAATCAACATATATGAACCTGTGATAGAAACTATCATAAGAACCTATTTCCACTCATTTCTAAAATGCTCATCATTATGCATGAATCCAAATTCCTACCGCAGTAGGTGTTTTCACTGGCTTATGAGAGAAGTACAGCCGACGGCTAATGGGTTTTAGTTCTCTTGCCAGCTTTGTTTGCCAACTACTGCCTGCCATACAGTGGAGAATATTCTGACATTGCTTCTGGGCTCTGGGGAAAGAAATAGCACAATCAGTGATATTTGCTAGTGTGACAAACCAGTACAAACCGTTCTGGATCCTCTCCTAAAAGGTATGTGTTGCTGGACACATGGAAGGCTATATATCTGAACCCCCTTTACAGCTGCATAAGGACATAGGATCAGTTCAGGGCTACAGGCTGTGATCAGTGGTAATGTGTCCATGCCTCTCTTCTGCAATTGTGGTAAACCTTGAAGTCTGCAGATAAAGTTGCCACAAGACAGCAGTGGACTAAAGGATGAGTCACCCTACGGAGGAGAGCAGCCCTGGAGAGTCACCTGGACCACTGTGGGCCTTGCAAGGATGAGAAATAAATCACAGTTGGTAAAGCCAAAGAGATTTTGACATCATCTGTTCCTGAATTATAACCCAGCCTACTCTGACTTCTACACAGACTTTCAGAGCAGGGACAGGAGAGAGGGGTGCCCAATACCTCGTATTTCTTAGAGGTAACAAATTAATCATTAGGACCACTAGATGACGTTACGTTTAAAACATCCACCACCACCACGGTGAATTTCTATCTGGTGTAATGGGAACTCTTGTACTCTTCTCACATTGCTTACCTTCATTTTGATTATTAGCAACTGTGACTAGCACCTTGGCTCTTATCTGTCTCCATTATCCTTTCTATACTTCTGTACTTAAGCACATATATGTTCCAGAGCAGACTTGACATATAATAAATATTTTAAAAAGTCTCTATAAAATGCAAAGGCAAAAGTCGCCATTGTTGTAGCTCTTTTCAATGCCTGTCAAGACTCTAGCCCTTTAAACTTTTAAGTATTTCAGTCAAGGTTCACTTGGGCCAAACTGTATTTTGGCAGGGTTTCTGTCAACTGCATCGGGAAGATTCCTTTACATCTTAACAGATCTGTATCAGTAGGACTCCAGCAGAAAAGGGGTCTAACACTGGAACAAATGGCAACCACCTTAGGGAGAAAAACTTATGCTTCCATAGTGCTTGCTAAGTGCCAGGAACAGTTCCAGAAGCTTTACTCATATCAGTGTGTTGAATCCTTCTTTTTTTTTTTTTTTAAAGATTTATTTATTTATTTGAGAGAGCGAGAATGAGAGAGAGAGAGTACATGAGAGGGGGTAGGGTTAGAGGGAGAAGCAGGCTCCCTGCCGAGCAGGGAGCCCGATGTGGGACTCGATCCAGGGACTCCAGGATCATGACCTGAGCCGAAGGCAGTCGCTTAACCAACTGAGCCACCCAGGCGCCCCGAATCCTTCTAACAGCCTTGGGAGATCACTAATTTTACCACCACTTTACAGCTGAGACAACTAATGTATGAGTTTACATGCTCATAAAAGCACTGATCTTTCTTCATAAGCTAGAATTCCCAGATAAAACACAGGATGAGCTGCTGAATTTCAGGTAATAAAAAACTTTTGGTATATTATTTATCATATATCACATGAAACATATTTATACTAAAACATTTTTCATGTTTACCTGAGAGACTCAGATTTAACTGGGCCTCTACATTCTTATTTGCTAAATCTGGCAACTCTAAATTAGAAGCAATATTTGAAATTTTTCATTGGTACTCTATATTATAGACTTTATTGAGCAACCAAGCTAAGCTGATTGTACATGTCTCTATCAAAGAAAGTTAAAGGAGATATGGTATGGGGATGGGAGTGGAATCTTTGAATCTAGTCTACAATAAAAAAAAAAAATTCCAAAATTCCAGCTGTAAGTCATGGAGATGAAAAGTACAGCACCAGGATATATAGCCATAAATGAATGAATGAATGAATGCATGCATCCACAAAACATTTCATTACAAAAAATTTGCCTTTCCTTTCCTACTACACAAACTGTGGCATTTGACAATGATCCATATGTTGATATATCAGATCTTTCAGGTGTCACATGTTCTACCTAAATTGGTGAAAATCCTACATGGGAGTCTCTATGGCATTTACTTTGTTTGGATTTGGGGGTGGGGAGTTGCTAGAAAACACAGAATATCCCTTTTTTTTTTTATTACTTTTACAACATGAAGCCTATTATAACAGCAGCATGAATATTCTAGCTCAGGCAGAGATGAAAGGACATAATAAATAGGAAATACTGCTCTACCAATGTATTCCTGAAAAAGTCCTTGTCAATCATATTCAGTAAAGGGAATCTAAAATAATGCTTACCATGGCAGGAGCAGGCACTGAATTTAGCATGCTGGGACAAATAATGAAATAGATGTAGGGTGAAACTAATAAAATTTCCAAATCTTAGGTGCCTTGGAATAAAGTGCTTCCAGAGACTCTTAATAACATTTAAACTCTTCATCTCTCTTCTAGGATCTGTTGCATGAGTTATTGCCAACGAGCTAATATCTACTCTCAGCCCAAGCACAGTATGTCCCCAATCGCCATTCATCAAGAGCTTCAAAACAATGTGTTTATCTTTCGACTTGTTGTGAATATTAATAAATTAAGATCTTTAAACTGTCTAGAAAGAAGTAAGAAATAACTGCCATGAGCTTGGGTGCAGATGATGTATTTACATACATTAGAGAAGTACCATTAACAGTAATTAATGGTGCTTTTACATCTCAAAAGGCACTGCAATTGACTGTCAATTTGTTTTGGAGGTGTCTGCAATCATAAAACAAATCTCATTCTAAATGGATACTTAGTAATATTTAATAATTTTAAACTCCGATGTGCTACTTAATGCCTTGGCAATAACACACTGTTTTATGAAGACAGTATTTTAAATTTAGAATTTCATCGAACTTTATTAAAGTTAATGAGACTGCATTGCTTACATTCTACCTTAACTTAGAATGTTTATAAAGGTCATGAAGGCTAACTTAAAAATTTGTATTTTGGAAAAAGCAAATTTAGTCAGTTAATGACTATGCAATTAAAACATAATTCCACTGCTTTCTAAAGGAGCCCACATTTAGAGCTGTGGTATGTCTTCATGAGAGGTTTTAAAAATTAAAAGTTTAGGATTTATCACTGTTATGAAGCTGAAGAGACACAAACATACAGGGGAATTTCATTAACTTCTGGTTCTCTTCTTGACTTAGTCTGACTTTTGATTATAACTAAAATACACAGCATCTGGCAAGCTCCAGTAAAGAATACATCAACTGAACTTCCAAAGAAGTTAAAAGTAGAAAACGTTATCTCCCCTAAGTCAATACATTCTGCAATATTTCACTGGTGACTTAAGTCCCATTTTTCTTGAGAAAACTAAGAGTAAAATAGAAAATATATTTGCTTTCAGGGTGTCAAGGCTATATGGAATAGAAATTTGGAGCTAACCTACTTATGCCTATTTACAGCCTTTCTGTGAAGGAGACACATTTGGGGGAATCCTGACAGGAGTTAACAAGGTGTCATTTGCATGTCCCTTAAATGTCCCTAGATTGAGAGGTTCCCCAGCTCCCTTTTCTTCCAATCCATTTTATTGCCACTAGGAGCAACCGTTAATAGTAGATCTTCATAGCAATTCCTCACAATTTATGTGCAAAACCAAATTGAGTTTCTTTGTACTGTTCACAGTATGGTAAGAGAGTTTATAAGGCAATAATTCTAAATATAAAACAAAAAAAACAAATGTTACATTTTACAAATTTAAGGAAATATGTAGGAGGAGTACTAAACACATTTGGCATGTTTAAAAATATACTTGGTGCTTGTCAGCTCTCAGAGAGTACAGACATATTGTTTGTATTATCAATAATAACAAGCAAATCATGGAGAATTGATCACTAGAGTATCTGCCTTCCTTCTAATCACAATTTTTAATGCTTACATGCTGCATATGCTTTGCGATTAGGCAAATACCTGACACATGAATCCTGAGAAGGCAAAGTTAGTCATTTTTATGTGTTCTTACAGAATTCCAAATCAAGAAACTGTGCTCCCCTTTGAACCTGAATACTTCCTTCTTTCCCACACAACAAAGAAAAGAGCATAAAGAGAAATTATTGGTATACCTAATTAAATATAGACATGTTGACTTCAATAAGGCTCTCATCTCAGAGATAAGGAGCCAGTGTAGAACTATCTCCAGTTGAATATCTATTCAAAAACTTCCAACTTCCTTAACAGGAAGTCTTATTTTTTTTTTTTTTAAGATTTATTTATTTATTTGACAGAGAGAGACAGCGAGAAGGGGAACACAAGCAGGGGGAGTGGGAGAGGGAGAAGCAGGCTTCCCGCGGAGCAGGGAGCCTGATGCAGGTCTCGATCCCAGGACCCTGGGATCATGACCTGAGCGGAAGGCAGATGATTAACAACTGAGCCACCCAGGCGCCCCGGGAAGTCTTATTTTTAAAATCAGTAAATTCACCAGCCACACACCATTTTGTCATCTGACCTTCGATTTCTATTGTTCAGCAGTCCCTAATTCCAAAGGACAAATTCTTAAGAATGCCTCTAACACCTCATCTGCTCAAAGCAAGACAGTAAGATAATACCCATACACAGGGAAGGTGGGGGGGTGGATGGGTGAAGTTGGTGATGGGGATTAAGGAGCACACTTGTGATTAGCACCAGGTGTGGTAAGGAAGGGTTCCATCAATATGTTGTACACCTGAAACTAAAATTACACTGCATGTAACTAAATGAAATTTAAATAAAACTTTAAAAATAAGTCCTCAACATTTAAAATTCATTCTCAGTGATATAGAGGAATATGAGCTCCAGGAAGGACTAAATGCCATGCTTGGATTTTTGCCATCAAAGAAAATCTACTCTGGCGTATGTTGTATGACACTTTGAGGACATTTTAAAATTGACACTGGTGGGTACCTGGGTGGCTCAGTTGGTTAAGCGTCTGACTTTGGCTGGGGTCATGATCCTAGGGTCCTGGGATGGAGTTCCAAGTCAGGCTCCCTGCTTGGCAGGGAGTCTGCTACTTCCTCTGACCCTCTGCCCCCCTCGTGCTGGCCGTCTCCCTCCCTCTCTCTCTCTCTCCCTCCCCAAAATAAATAAA
Organism: Leptonychotes weddellii; assembly: GCF_054177405.1. Classification (NCBI taxonomy): domain Eukaryota; kingdom Metazoa; phylum Chordata; class Mammalia; order Carnivora; family Phocidae; genus Leptonychotes; species Leptonychotes weddellii. The sequence continues at coordinate 23,618,521 of NC_138369.1, forward strand.
ATCTTTAAAAAAAATAAAATAAAATTGACACTGGCTACAAGTATCATGGATCTATGCATCTGTAAAGTCTGTCAGTTTATAAAATAGCAGGGGCAAATATATTATGAGACATATTGTACTGTTGTTTTGTTCCCAGGGGAAGGGGCATTTGTCTAAGTACTCCACCATCAACATATTCCTAGTGTCAGCTGAAACTGGTCATGGTTCTTGATAAACATCACGACAGAGTTGGTTTCCTGCCATGTTGACTCCTGGAGTTTATATGCTGACTATGTCCAGATTCTTAGGCAACAATGGCCAATCCAGGTAGAGTAGATGGAGACACTGCTATTTTCAAGACACATGCAGGCCCAGCACATGGAGGTTGTACATGCTCACCTGATCATTACTAAAGACAACAAGAGCTGCCATTTACTAAGGGAGAGCTATGTGGTAAATGCTATGCATAGTGCTTTAACATGTCACCTCACTGTATCCTTACAACTGCATTCTGAGTTAAAAAGCATTATTAGCAACACTCCTTCATAGATGAAAAAATTAAGGCACAATTATTACCTTATCTGGGACACCTGTGTGGCTCATAGTTGGGGGGCTGCCTCTTGGTTTCAGGGGTCAGGATCAAGCCCCACTATGGCTCTGCACTCAGCAGGAGTCTACTCAAGACTGTTTCCCCTCCTTCTCCCTACCCCTCTGTTCCTCCTCTTATTCACACATGCATTCTCTCAAATAAATCTTAAAATAATAATAATAATAATAATTGCCTTGCCCAAGGTCATTGGGAGTTGAACCTGAATCCATGTTTACTAAATTCATGTAGTTCATCACCATAGTGCCAACTGTGTAAGGAGTCAGACTTGAGTTAGTCTGAGCTCAGTCTCTTACTATAACCTTGGGCAAGGTACTTAACGTCACAAAGCTTCGGTTTCTTCATTGGTAACGTGTGGTTTATAGCACCACCTACCCTTATAGCACTAACTACCCTTACAGGCCTCTGAAAAATCACCTTAAACTTGGAAATAGGCGAATGAGCTTACTGAGTTCCTTCAGTGTAGTGCTCCCCCCTGCCAGGGTTGGCTTTCTGTTTACAGGGCTGTTTTACAGTTCTGATGGGAGACAGTGACTTGTGTGAGCTATTATGGACCAGCAGAACATTATCCTGCTCTGTATCTAACCCAACAACCTATCAAATTGCATATATATATATATATATATATATATATATATAAAATCTCAAATGAGCTTTGGACTGATTTTAACATCTTATTAGGTCCCTCATCAATTAATGAGCTGAGTAAGATATTGAACCATGTTTATTTTGTATTTGTACGAGAGCCATTAATTTACCTTTCTGCACATTGTTTTTTTTAACACTGGATTATTTTGAGAATTAAGTGAGATAATGCATATTGAATGTTGAGTATAGGGCCCATCACATATAATTCAATAAATGTCACCCATTATATCATTGCTATGAACATCTCAATAATTATCACCATTTTCATACCATTTAAAATTTCTAATGTTAGCAATTATTTGTTTACTCAATTTAAATATTAACAAGGAAGGGTTAATCACTAGTTCTGAAAATAGTTCCAAATTCCACACTGCTACCCACAGCTGACACCATTTTAACATCTGGCCTTGAGAATGGTTATCTTGCAAATCACACACTCAGTACAGAAATGGAGTTTTAAAGGGATCCACTTTGCACGCACAGAAGCTTGCACATCAGCTGGGCTGCCATCACATCTGCTAAACAGGATTCATTAGAGTGATAATTGACAGTTGTTTCCCTTTCTAAGTGATTGCTCTGTAGTTCCATTATGTTCTGTCAAGGAAGTGCTAGTAATTATTTAACAATAAACACTAACTTTGCTTGCAGTGAAGATTTGAAACCATTTATCTTGGGGGTGCAGAGATGTGGCAGGGAGAGAGGAAATCCACCTCCCAGGTGCATGAAATACACTAAGATGTTATTACAGGGATGGGTGGGGATGGATGGAGCCTCTGGGAAGATGAGAGACCACCACAACCACTTCTGAGGCCCTTGGTATACTGAAAAAAACGAAAAGGAAGAAATCTCAAACTAGTAGTCCCAAAAGTATAGTCTATTTTTTTTTTTAGAAAGACTAAACACTAAAAACAAAATCAGAATAATTAAGATATTCATAAGGTAATGGAAATGAACTATTTTTTTTTTTAATTTCAAAGTGAATGGCCAGTGAGTGATGAGGTAGGTTTACAGAGCCCTCTTTGCATTCCTACCAGAACATTTTTATTACTCTCCTCTTTTAGAAATAATATCTAAAGCCTAAATTGAGGCTTTTTGTGAAAATGCAGCCTGAGGCCAAGGGTTGAGCCCTCTCCCCTCACCCCTGAGACTCTGAGATCTGATTTTTCAGTAAATCATCTGATATTCTATGCCTCAGTTGCTGGAGTCCTTGCCTTTTTTTTTTTTCTTTTCTTTCATGATAGAGCCATTAGGGGGCTCTTTCTATAGATCCTGGGAGATACATCTCTCCTGCTCTCCACCTTCTTCCATCAGCTCAAGCTGCCCCTAAAGCCACAATGGTCTCTTGGTCTCCCACATTCCTGCCATGCATTACTTACTATAATTTTTTAATGCACTTAATCACATAAGCTTTTGGTTGGCTTCTCATTCAAGTGTCTCACCTCATCAATAAGACTGCAACTCTTTGAGGAAAAGGACATGTCTTCAAAAGATAATTAACAACTACAGAATGCCACTGCTTTGGAATCTGGTCATGTGGGCACTTGGCAGAGCAGACAAGTAAGCAACACCTTTGTTTACTCTCCCAGCATTCCCCTGCCACAGGAAAAGACCATAATTTTTAAATTTTTAAAAAATGTTTTATGGGTAGAGCCCAAAACCTATACTTAAAGGCTCTAGACTCCCTGGTATGTCCTAACATCTATTAGTATTTGAGTCACTATTCTACAGGGGTTTTTAAAAGAGGATCCTGAGGTATTCTGCAAAATCAAAAGAGAGTGATGCTCTCTCAAAGAGTTTGGTTCTCAGAGATCTAAGGATTTAGTTAACTAGGACAAGAACTGGTTAGAAGTCAGAGTCAGCTAAAGTCCAGAGAAAGACAAATGGAACCAAAGGAACCAGCTAATCAATAATAAATTTGGGCAATGGATCAGGAGTATGTTGATAGAATGGGCAAAGACCAAAATGTCCCAGGGACAAGGGCAGGGGCAGGAGGTACTTCAGGTCCTCCTGTCAGCTCCTGAGAGAGCTAAGAGCTCTTTGAAAACTAGAGAATACTGGAGCCTCCAGTTCCACCTAACTTGGTCTTCAATGGGCCTTCAATCCCCAAGGCAAAAGTACTCTAGGCATCCTTGAAACACACAGGAACACAATTAAATAGAAAGAAAAAATTAATCTGGAATTAATTTCAAACTTATCCACAAGTCCCAAGGGCAAAAAGAGCACACCCCCAGATTCACTTGTATTTTCCCCACCTGCTTATCATTTGCACTCTCGCTCTCCTTATACACACTATTAATTTCCTGCCCTTATTTTGAAAATAAATTGCATTCAATGTATATTTCTTAAGAAAAAAGATATTCTGGAGGTGGTCCAAGATGGTAGCACAGGAAGACCCTGAACTCTTCTCTTCCCACAGACACACTGTATCTCCACCTATATATACAGCAATCTCCCCTGAAGAAGAACTGAGGGCTGAATGAACCCTTTCCATAGGAGAGAAAGGCAGGACAGTCAGAGACATGGTAATGAAAAGAACCACATCTGGGACCTTATGACTTGCAGTAGGGATGTCTCTGAGGGGCCTATACACAGACTCACCCACCCTGGGGCACAGAGAAAAATCACTGGGTTAAAAGACAACTAGACTAGAGGTGAAGGAAACCCATTTACTAACCCTAGCATGTCCTTCAAACATGGGGGGGAGCTGCTGGAACTCTCTCCTGGGTCGAAAGGACTGGCGAGTGCCACTGTCTACATTACTCTCCACCTTGGCAGTATAGGGGAGAGAAGGGTCTAGGCACTCTAGCTGGCCTCCTAGCACCACCCCACTGAGTCCCAAGCCCCTAGCCCACTCCAGCTCCAACCATTCCTCCAAGGTGGCATGGAGTGCCCTAACACCCCTGGCCCATGCCTTCTCCAGCTCTAGCTCTGCCATCCCACTAGACTTAATGATTTCACTAATATGTGGAATCTAAAAACAAAATCAAACTGAAACAGACTGGTAGATACAGGGTAAATGGATACTGGTTACCAGAGGGGAAGGGTTGAAGGTGGGGGGCAGGCAAAATACATTAAGGGGATTAAGAGGCATAAACTTCCAATTATAAAATAAATAAGTCCTAGGGATATAATATGTAGCATTGAGAATATACTCAATAATATTTTAATAACTGTATGGTGGCACATGGTAACTACACTTATCACGGGGGTCACTTTGTAATGTATGTAAGATATTCTGTGTTAATTGTACTTCACTTAAAAAAAAAAAAAAAAAAGATACTCTCCCTGATCACCACAGCATAGTAACCAACTTCAGTAAATGTAACACTTGTCTAACATTTTGTCTGATCCGCTATCTTCTGTTTCCCAATTTTATCAATTAACCCAGTGATTCCCCTGATGGCATTTTCCCCTCCAGTTTAAGATCCAGTATAAGAGGAAACAATCAACAAAACTAAAAGGCAACCTATAGAATGGCAGAAGATATTTGCAAATGACATCTATTGATAAAGGATAAGTAACCAAAATAAAGAACTTATAAAATGCAACACAAAAAAGCAAATACTCCAATTAAAAAATGAGCAGAAGACATGAACAGACAAACCATAAGAGACTCTTAATCATAGGAAACAAACTGAGGGTTGCTGGAGGGGAGGGAGTTGGGGGTAGGAGTAACTGGGTTGATGGACATTAAGGAGGGCACGTGATATAATGAGAACTGAGTATTAGCTAAGACTGATGAATCACTGATCTTTACCTCTGAAACCAGTAATACATTATATGTTAATTAATTGAAATTAAATTTTAAAAATTTTGGAAAAAAAAGAATGTGCATACTCATGTATGATACATATGCACGTGTTATGATATCAATATGTTGAAGGCCAACATGACTAATGGACAGGGTCTATTAGAGGAAACAAAATGCAGTCTTTTGGTAACTATTAAAGTAATAAACATTTTTTTTTCTTAAAAAAATAAAAAGTGATAGAAACACTTGAAATGGATACATACAAATGTATCCTCCATTTTCTTGGCTGACTGTCCCAGTGACTGTGGAATCAAGTTACTACATGCATTCTTCAGCATGAGTTCCTGACCAGAGTTTCCCTGACAACTCACTTTAGATCTGTAATAGAAGTAAAATGTTTTAAGCCACACACACAAAAAGACATGAACAGACATTTCTCCAAAGAAGACATACAGATGGCCAACAGACACATATGAAAAGATGCTGATCATCACTCATCATCAGGGAAATACAAATCAAAACTGCTAAAAGATATCACCTCACACCTGTCAAAATGGCTAAAATGAAAAACACAAGAAACAACAGGTGTTGGAGAGGATGTGGAGGAAAGGAACTCTCACGCACTGATGGTGGGAATGCAAACTGGTGCATCCACTGTGGAAAACAGTATGGAGATTCCTCAAAAAGTTCAAAATAGAACTACCCTATGATCCAGCATCGCACTACTGGGTATTTACCCAAAGGATACAAGAACACTAATTCAGAAGGATACATGCAGCGCTGTGCTGTTTTGTTGTTTTTTTTTTTTTTTAAGATTTTATTTTATTTTTATTTATTTGAGAGAGAGAGAATGAGAGAGAGAGCACATGAGAGGGGGGAGGGTCAGAGGGAGGAGCAGACTCCCTGCCGAGCAGGGAGCCCGATGCGGGACTCGATCCCAGGACTCCAGGATCATGACCTGAGCCGAAGGCAGTCGCTCAACCAACTGAGCCACCCATGCGCCCCATCCCTGTGTTTATAGCAGCATTATTTACAGTAGCTAAGCTATGGAAGCAGCCATGTGCCTATCAATTGATGAATGAATGAAGAAGATGTGGTATATATATACAATGGAATATTATTCAACCATAAAAAAGAATGAAATTTTGCCATTTGCAACAACATGGATGGAGTTAGAGAGTATAATGCTAAGCAAAATAAGTCAGAAAAGGTAAATTTCACCCTTATGTGGAATTTAAGAAACAAGATAAATAAGCAAAGGAAAACAAATCACAGAAAGAGAGAGACAAATTAAGAAACAGACTCTTAATTATAGAGAACAAACTGATGGTTAGCAGAGGGGAGGTAAGTGGGGGGATGAGTTACACAGATGATGGGGATTAAGGAGTGCACTTGTGATGAGCACCAGGTCATGTATGAAAGGGCTGAATCACTCCATCGTACACCTGAAGCTAACAACATTGTATGTTAACTAGAATTAAAATAAAAAAATTTTTAAAAAGAAAAAAGATCCAGGATAAGAGCTTATTTAGTGTCCACGTCTCCTTAGTACCTTTTAATCTCCAATATCTGTCTTTGAGTTTTTCCGTTTAATGGTACATCTCTATCTCCACTCCCAACCCCACCTACATGTTTTTTTTTTTTAAATAAAACTATTCCTTATTTGGGGTGTCTCTGATGTATCTCAGTGATTAGGTTCATGTTATGTATTTCTGCCCAAACACCATATTGATCAAGTCCTGGCCTTCCCAGGACATCACTCTGGGAGGCACACAATGTCCACTGCTCCTCGTTGGTAAAGTTCAGCAATTCTGATCCCTGGTCAAGGTCTTGGCAGGTTTCTCCACTGTACAGTTTCCACTTTTTCTCAAGAGAAGACTGCTTGATATTCTGACTGTGTATTAGACAAGAAACAGTGAGTTCATTATGTTTCTGCTACACACTGACAAAGTATGCACATTTTTAGAAGCTTACAGTGTGTTCTGTTTGCTTTAAATAATAACACGTTTAGGACCTGCACACAATTTTTTACTTCCTGTTGTCTACCACTCTGGGCTGTGAGCTTTTATTATGCAAAAGCTGTGGTGTGGGAGCCATCGCTGGTATGTGTTCCTCAGGCCCTCTCAATGAAACATAACACAACACATACAAGAACCAAGCAACATGTCCTTTCTTAAATGTGGCCCAGGGTGGATTTTCACATTTCAAAGAGTATCTCAGGCTGTTCAAGCTGACAGACATTTGAAATCAATTGGCCCAACCCACTCGTTTTTTCAGAGGGGAGAAAACCAAGGCCTAGGGAGGAAAAAATGACTTGCCCAAGGTCACGTAAGCACAACAGTTCTTTACACACAATTATAAAATCAATTCCGAGGGCCATGACTGCTGCGTTTTAAATTGAAATACAGTAAGAAATACCTGAAAACTTAGCATATAGCAAGGATAAATATTGCTTGGTGAAACTTTTGTTTTAATTGCAAGTGTTTATGAGTGTATATACTCCCCTCTACTGGGTAATGATATAAAATATATTTCTTACCGAAGGTCATGGTTAAAAACCATCAGAACCTAGGTCTGCCAACTCAAAAACCAGCGGTCATTCTACTAGAAAGGTGCTGCTTACCCTTTAGTGCAAAAACAAAGGTTGAGGGGTGCCTGGGTGGCTCAGTTGGTTAAACATTAGCCCCACATCAGGGTCCCTTCTCAGTGGGGAGTCTGCTTCTCCCTCCCCCCGCTCCCCCTGCTTGTGCATGCTCAGGCGTGTGCATGCGAGCTCTCTCTGTCAAATAAATAAATAAATTAAATATTTTTTAAAAAAAGGTTGAAATGCTGTTTCTGATTCAACAGTCTGGGATGGGATCTGGGAGTTAGGATTGCACATTTTAAACAAGCTTGTGGGAGTTAGACTGTGGGCACCTTTGAGAGCCTGATGAAAAAAAGACTGTACAGTAAGGACCTAGTTTACTGGGAAGGATATCTACATAAAATAGATATCAAATATATATTTATTTTCATTTGTTAACAATTTGATATGAACTAATTCTTGAAAATGTTTCAATTAAAGCAAACAAGCAAACCAAAACCTTCCACAGAGAATTAGCTCAACTCATAGCAGGAAAAAAAAAAAAAAAACGTGCTAATGGTGATAGTTATTAGAACATTGGGATTTCCTGGTATTCATGAAATGCCACACATGATATACCCTATCAATAATCATGCGCATTGGGATTCTTTCCCCCAAATTACAGAGGAGCAAACAGATTCAAACATCTTACTTTGCCCAAGGTCATACTGCTTGTGAGTAGAGGGCCAAAAACTAGAATCCAGCTGATTCCTAAGATCATGCTTCTATCATACTCACTGACTCATGCATGTATATTACACACATACACACAGGCTTTACCTATTCCATTTATATAAACACATATGTAGATATGTACATTAACACCCCCCTTAAGTTCCATTGTTACAAACAGCCTACAATAGTCAAAGTCAGGGATCAGCAAGAGGAAACTAATGTGTCAAAATCGAACTCTCTAGAATATGTGCCTTCCAAGGTGGCTCAAGAAACATTCATATTGTCTTAATTAATGGGATCTGTTAAAAAGAGACACATTAAGGTTAGGGAGACTGAGTTTGAAGGCTGGTGGGAACGAGTGTGAGAAGCAAACATCAAGTACTACAGTCAGGATTCCATCATCTGTGTCTCAGACTTCATGGGGTATATTTAGTTCAAACCCTGGTACTTTATACAAATAGGCTGTCACGTAAAGTGCAAACAACTCTCTTTTGACAAAGTGATACTGCTATGGTACTGGGTTGACGGCTTTATATACCGCAAAGCTCTTTAAGTGACAAATGAAAGCAGCGACTTGAAATTATGGTGATATGGAATTACTGCATAAATCCTTTTTGGTTCTCAGGGGGAGCAAAAGGATAGTGTTTTGCCATTAATTAAAAAGAAAATCTGAGAGGACGAGGTTAGATCTTTCTAGTCTTGACTCTGTAAAACAGACTTTGAAGTTACTGGCACAAAATTGGGAAATGGCCCTGAAAACTTCTTCAAATGAGATGCACCATGTTGTTTAAAGATCTGGCTGAAGTGCTGCTCTTGACCCAAATTATGCCAGGCACGGGTGCAGTAATTATCTTTGCTAGAGATATTCGGTGCACTGATGTGGAGACCTTTTGATATGTTTGATAATGCAGCTTTCTGTGTACACACATTGCTTGTCCAAGCTGTCTCCATCAGTGGCATGTCCGAATGAAGTCCAATGGTTTAAAAGGCTCTGCTTTCTTGCCAGCTTTATTTAGCTGGAATAAACATTTCCAGTCAATCGTACATAAAACCCTCTGCATAAATTCAGCTGACCTGCTCTCATCAACTAATAAGGATTTTTACAAAGAGGTCTGTTGGGCAACATATTTCTGATAGATGATTAATAAGAGATATGGGATTTCTTTTTTAAAAAAATCATACTTTGACTGTAAGAGGGCAAATTCATTATCCATAAACCAAAAGGAGCAAAGGATTTCAGTTGTATCAAAAGCCTTATCTGACTTCCCTCTGACAGTTAACTATAGGCTGTAAATGATTAAATAAAAGTCTAAGTTCACCCAAGCCTGGAGAAAAAAAAAAAAAGGCAAAAACTCAAAGCCCAGAAACTTCAAATAAAGTAAGAAAAAAAAATTACAGAATTTTCAACCTCAAAAAGAAAGGGAGAGAAGATGTATTATCTATTGGAAATGGATTTCAGATGGAGCATTTCTTTGGTTGTTGTGCTTTTCAGGACTAGATTCAAATTTTACAATACCCTTCAAAAGAGAAGAAAGTTTTGAGAGTATTGCTACTGATGTTTACTTCTTTTAAAAAAAAAAGTTTTGATATATATATACTATATATATATATAAAACATACTATATATATATAGTATAACAAAACACAGATGGCCACAACATCTTTAACAACCCTTCCACTGAGAGGTAAAGTCTGGGTCCCCCTGTCCTTCAGTTGGGTGAGCTCAGTATTTTTTTTAAAGTTTATTTATTTATTTGAGAGTGAGAGAGAGCACACAAGCATGAACGGGGAGAGGGGCAGAGGAAGCAGCAGGCTCCCCGTTCAACAGGGAGTCCAACATGGGGCTTGATCCCAGGACCCCAGGATCATGACCTGAGCTGAAGGCAGACGCTTAACTGACTGAGCCACCCAGGCACCCCTCAGTATCTTTACCAATAGAATTCTGTAGAACCTACTATGACCAGGTCTTAAGAAACTCTCTGAAAACACTTGATCCTAAAGCCATGAATTTCTCTAAGGTAAGAAATCTGACCACCTAGAAACAATTTATAAGGAAACCCAAGAGAGCCATGTGGAGAAGGAGAGAGACGTTCAACCCACTTCTAGTCATTTGAGTCAACTAAGCTGAGGCTCCAGATATTATTGAACTGAGATAAGCCAGTCATCCCTGCAATGTCCTGTCAGAGACTGGGTCTCTGTGGGTCAGAGATTCACAACAACATGAGATCTCATAATAACAAATTATTTATAGCTGTTATGTTTTTGAGTGGTTTATTACACAATAGGTACCCCGAAAATATAAATGGGATAATCTTAAGTGTACCACTCTGCATTTTTGCAAACGTATACACATATATAATCACTGCACACAAAACACACACACACATACACAGAGGTAACCACTATTCTAACTTCTATCATAGTTCAGTTTTGCCAATTCTTGAGTTTTATAATAGTGTACATCACACAGCATGTACTCTTTAATACCCAGCTTCTTTCAACTGTCCCCAAGATCCATTAATGTTGCTGCAAAGGTCAGTAGATGGTATATATTTATTGCTGTGAAGTATCCATTTTATGTCTACTACATTAAGTCATTCAATAGTTGATGGGCATTTGGGTTGCTTCTAGCTTGGGGCTTTGATAAGTAAAGCTCTTAGGAACATTCTTGTACAGTCTGCTTGTGGACAAATGCACTCATTGCTCTTGGGTATAAACCTAAGAGTGGGGCTGCTGGATCACAGGCTAGGGCATGTGTTAACTCAAGTATGAGTTCAGATTCTGACTACCTATGCAACTGTTCATCAGGGTTACGTTGCACATAGGTTTCTCTCCACATGTATCTAGCAAATACTGAGAAACAATCATGCCAAGCATTAAATTAAGCTATTTATGATTTGTCCTTCCATATTTGACCTTTCCTGACTAACTGCACAATAGTATTGTTCTCGACAATGTCTACTGTCATGAAAATGACACTGTTCTGGAAAAATCCTATCAGGCAAAGTCAACCTCTAAAATAGTACTGTAATAAATATGCAGAAATGTCACTTTTTGCATTAGCCCAAAGGTTTTGTATAGCTTAAGGATATGTGCAGTAAGCTAACTATAAAAATAGAAAGTTGACAGTGGGGATGTATGTGTGTGTCAAAATAATATTACTCTTTCTGGGAGTATGGCAGAAAAAATGACACCACATCCACCAGCATGATTTTTATAGATCTGCCTCTTTGCCAGATGTCACCTTTTATAAACTGCTTTATAAAAACATGACAGTGTAAGTGCAATAGTGTGTTTATTGCTTGATAAATTTTAGTAATAAACTTAGGACTGGTTGAAAATTAAAGCCTTAGAGCCTATTCATTAAGCATTTAGGACAAGTGAATAAGCAAAAAACACAAACTATTAAATGTTCAATGTATGCAGATCCAGCTACTGGCAGCAAGTACTATTTCTCCATTGGTACGTCTTATGGAATATCTGCCAGTTTCCTTGTCATTGAGCTAAATGCATTACAGCCACATCTAAAGGATGTCGTTTGCATCGCTACAAATTTGAGTGAAATCCAGAAGCTTACAATTGCCACAGGCTCGCTGAGTGAGAATAAGCCATTTTCAAAAGTGTACAGTAATTTAGCACAGCATATTTACATATGGCAAGCACTGGTTCCAACAACTATTTTTCTGAGAAGACTTAAAAGGACTTTAAGGAATGTCTTAAAATAATTTCATAGCACACAATCACTATTTTCATTATTGATGGACTATATTACATACAGCAATGTTTCTGGAAGTATAGCCTGAAGATTTTTGGATTATCTGTAGCGCTTACTAAAACTAGGGGTTCCAGAGTCCACTCGTAATTGATTAAAACAAAATCGCTGGGGTAAGGGGCTCAAGAACTTACATCTTATAACTCCAAATGATTCTTATTCACAATGAAATCTGTAGACGATAGCTATATAAGAATCTAATAAATAATAATATTGACCAGCAGTATGTCAATTTTAAGTGGATAATATATAATCTTATATCCTAGGGTTCAATTTGTTACTCAACTTTGTATTTAAGAAAACCAAATAGCTTGTATCAATTTAAATTTTTTTTGTTATAGATATGAATGAAGACCCACAAAACAAAGTCTAGCTAAGGACTTTTAAAAATCAATCCCCATAATAAATGCATACACAACTAAACTTTCCTGAGGATTCTATTTAACCTGGGGCTGACATTTGTAATCTTTGTCACTGATAAACATGTAAAACAGCAATTATCAGAAGGAAGCAATCCCTTTACCTGACCACCTGTTAGAAATCCTCTACTGCTCATTAGATTTTTCAACTGCTCACTATTCTCAATGAAACTCATCCACACCCAAATGTCATGGAATACTGCAGGAGTTAACTATCACAAAGCTACCAATGTGCAGTTTGCATGGGTTGAAAACTCATAAAAATGCCAATAAAAATATCAAAATCATGATATGCTCTCATTAACAAATTAGTGCACTAATGTGACAATGAGTACCTAAGAGAAACTGTCCATCTCCTAGGTGCTACAGGACATTACTACTGAGAATTACCAGTCCAAGATTCCATTTCAGGCAACTAAAAAAATCTTAATTCATGGGGCAACTGCGTGGCTCTGTTGGTTAAGCATCTGACTCTTGATTTTGGTTCAGGTCATGATCTCAGGGTCATTAGATCAAGCCCTGTGTCGGGCCTCATGCTGAGCAAGGAATCTGCTTGTCACTCTTTCTGCTCCGCTCCCACCACGCCCCCCCCCCATTCTTACAGGTGTGCTCTCTCTAAAACAAATAAATATAAATAGATAAAATCTTAAAAAAAAAAAAAAAGCTTGACAACTCATGATATAAAGGTGATAAAGCAATGTAGGAATTTCTGGACATGAGACACAATGAAAATAAGCTCCCCCTTCTCCCATTACAATAAAGAACAAAGAGTGCAGGCACTTTTCCTTATAAGTTAAAGGAAAGACCTTGCAAAAAGAAAGTCAAGTTCAATTCCGGGCAGTTTCATTTTTCTTCCCTGAAAGAAATAGCACTGAATCAAGAGTGAAAAAGAAATCAGAAAAGGTATGGGAAAAGTTGCAGAGAAAGGTGTAGAGGTGGGAGAAAGAAATGTTCCTTCCCTGAAATAATCAAATGTTTCTGTTTTGTTTTGTTTTTAAGCACCTTAAGGAAACAAAGAAATAGGTTAAGCAAATTTTATCCAAGTCCCTGGTCCTCTGGGCCTTGTCACTGCATGTACATCTCATGAGAAGGGCCAAGACAACAATTTAGGGGCATCCCGACCACGTGATGTGGGGAAGAGCATGAGACTCCCAATAAGCACAACTGTCATCCTGTTTGACTTCAGGGCCCATTAACTGACATTTTAAAAGTGTATGAATCTCTCTATTAACTTCCTATCACTCCTGTAACAATTACTATAACCTTATGGCTTAAAAAAAATGCAGATTTATCCTTTTACAGTTTTGGAGGCCAGAAGTCCAAAAGTCAGTTTCAATGAGCTAAAGTCAAGGCATCAGCCAGGCTGGTTCCTCCTGGAGGCTCTAAAGGCAGAAATGTGTCTCTATGTCTTTTTCAGCTTTTAGTGCCTGCCTGTATCCCTTGGTTTGTGTCCCCTTCCCCAAGCTGCAAAGGGCACCACTCCAATCTCTGCTTGCTGTTACATTGCCTTCTTCCTGATGCTGACTCCTCCTGCCTCCCTCTTACCAAGACTATTGTGACTACGTTGAACCCACCCAAATAATCTGGGACAATTTCCCTATCTCAAGATTCTTAATTTAATCACATCTGCAAAGATCTTGTGCCCCATAAGGTAACAGGAATTAGGACAGATTTCTAGGAGTTAGGATATAGACATATCTGGGGACCACCTTTCAGACTACTACTATCTCTCTGAGGTTTTACTTTTTTTTGTTTTTTTTTTGTTTGTTTGTTTTTATGTATTTATTTGACAGAGAGACAGCGAGAGAGGTAACACAAGCAGGGGGAGTGGGAGAGGGAGAAGCAGGCTTCCCGCTGAGCAGGGGGCCCAAAGCAGGGCTCAATTCTGAGATCATGACCTGAGCCAAAGGCAGATGCTTAAAGACTGAGCCACCCAGATGCCCCACCCTGAGTTTTCTTTTTACAACTAGTTCATGCATGTGCTTATTTACCCATTTACCTACCAATCCACCCACCCCCTTCACTCTATAGGAGTTGGTTGGTGGTTCCCAACCAGTATGGCAGAGCAAAGTGGTATGCTATGAACCTCCAAAGGATGTGCTAACAAATTCTGATCAATACATAAAATTGATTTTTGCTGCAACTGAGTATACATTCTGACAGGGTGATGTTTCTCGGCAGTGGGGGGGCGGGGGGGAGACAATGAGCAAAGTAGGTGATGGAGTACTACATAGATTGGGATAACTAGCTGCCAGTAAAAGGGCAGAGTCAGTGCTTTACGTTAAAGTGGTACTAGAGAAATGTATCAGATTTTCTGGAATGTGCAGAACTGGATTTACAGGAAGATACAGGAATTTGTCTTGTGAATACATAAAAGATGGTGGCAAGGACAGCAAACAGCCCAACTCAAAATGCAGCATGACCACAGTGAGACTGAATGAATAAAGCAGTACTGTGGGAAGCTTCTAGAGATACTGTGCAAAGCTGTTTCTGCTAGTGACTGCATTGTAATTATCAAAAATTGTTTTGGGTTGCTGACTTTTGGTCTTTTCACGCCAGGATGGATCCGTGGTCCTAGGGATGGAGTCATCTTCCTATAATCCTATGAGGAAGGGGTGGATGCCTACATAAAATAAGATTCTGTTAGGAGGAAATTAGGGAAACTTGCAGGTAATTCACTAAGAAGGTGCATCATAGCATCTTTTCCACAAAAACAGGCACTGGGAGCTCTTCTGATACCTCAGTTTCAAGTGCTCCATAGGTTGAAAACTTACATCTGAATTTCTCCTACACAAGGTCTTTCTAAAGTGACTTTCTGTATACACCCCCAGTCCATAATTTAGGTTAAACCACTTAAAAATATGAAAAGTGGCTGGATGATTTTAACTGAACTTGAAAAGTTTACTTTTTGTTGTTTAGATGAAAACAATTAAACTTTACCTTTGCCCTTAATTTTAATTTTGTTTATCCTTGTATAAAATTCCAGAAGCAAGCCTGTTCACTAAAGGCAAAGAAAGGCCGGCGGTGAAAGGGAGTGGGGAGACAGTGGCAGTGTTAATATGACTAGGTGGTGGGTTAAGAAAATATTTTCAGGACAAAACCTTAAAATAAGATTTGAGTGCCACAAATAAACTCAGAGGAAACAACAAGTGACAAAAATGGCTAACTGGAGGGGAAAAAAAATTTTTTCTAGAATTTTCATTGGGGCATAGTCTCCAATAAAGAAGTGTTTTAACAGGTACACACACACAAAAAAAAAACCCGATTTTTTTACTCTGATTTAAATTCAAATGTTAAGCCTTGTCCAATCACCGTGATAGGAATAATGGCTATATATTCTGAATGGTACATTTGAATTAGGTGACAATTATCTTCCGGGTATCAATTTCAGACATTCACATAAATCTTAAAAAAAAAAAAAAAAAAAAGACAAAGTTACTGACCTAAACACATCCAATCAAATAAAAAGAAATATACATTTTTATAAATCTTGTGCTATAAATTTGAAATTACAAGTAACATAAAAGGAAAGATGGATAATTATAATTAGGGAGATATAAATTTGAAATAGAGGAATAATATTTTAATCTTTATGATAATTCTTTAAAATTGCCTATAGTTTTATATCAGCAAATATTGCCTCAAGGACTCAGTTGAAACCCAAATCATAATGATCACCCATTTTACTCATTTATTAAATAAAATGTGTTCAGTTATACACTAGATCTAATGGTATGGCCAGAATGAAGACAGAGCTACAAAGTTCAGCGAAAATTGGGGAAAATTAGTAAAGGTCATTTAACTTGTTACCTGTGTGATCAGGGGAACCCCAAACCCAAAAAAGTTTCTCTCCTTTTTGCAGGCTGAGGTCTTCCCCAAATTAAAAATAGTAGTTACTGTATCATTTGCTATGTGGTACTCACCTTGCAAATGAGGGGCAGCCAATGTCTCATCTAATTCTTATAGCAATTTGAAAGAGAGTTTTCATGATCCCCACTTTAGAGATGAGGAATCAGGCTGTGTGAGATCCATTAACTTGTCCAAGATTATAGAACTAATAAGTGACAGAACTCCCAAGCCTACAGGGAAATTGCTAGAATCCAAGGACTTCCTATATATAAAAGGAACCATCTAAACAATGATTCCACATCTGCAGAATTTTTTAGAAACATTCTTGTCGAAACACAGTCCACAGAAATACTGTGGCCCCAACCCTTGTTTTAAGTATATACTTCCAGGTAATTATGATACCTTCTAGTCTCTACATTGCAAGAGATCCTAGAGTAGAATAAGACTGAAACTCCTGGGGTTTTTTATTTTGTTTTGTTGGTGTTTTGTTTTGTTTTGTTTTGTTACAGGATTTCACACTAGTATTGTAAGTATTAAAACCAATGGCATGCCTACAATGTTAAGGTGTATTCACACGTTACCGCATGTGACATTACATTCACTTGGCAAGCGTGACAGGGAAAGAGTGGTTATTATACTCACTTAAGGTTTGTGCCAATAGGCAGAAAGGAAGCACCAGCTTCTTGAAACTTGGAGGCAACTCACACATGCTATTACACAATCCTTGTGTTTGATTAACAAGCAGTTAAGGTCCAGAGAGGTACACTACCTTTTCCAAGATCGCTCAGCTAGAAAACAAGGGTGCTAATAGGAATTCAGCTCCTATAATTCCAGATGCAACGCATTACTTCCAGCACCCACTTGGCCTGCCTCCAGCTTTCTTAACTGCCGGGCAGCCATTTACCATTATCTTCACTCTACCAATCACATGGATAATAAAAGAGAATGAGAATTTTGGAGCCTAAAGATCCCCACTAGGTAACGGAGTACTTCCTGGAGGCAAGATACAAGTTATCTTGTTACACCCCAGGAAGTCCCAAAAGATGCAGAAAATGAAGCTCGGAGAGGTTACGTGAATTGCCCCAGGTCACACTGCAGGCTGGAAACAAGGCCTGGGCCCTGAGGTCTCCAAGCTCCACCCTGGGAGGCTGAGCTCCCTTGGAGTAGTTCCCCACCTACAGTCAAGTTCATAGTTTTGGTCTCATCCTGTGCTTCCTGTACTATCATTGGCCATCTATTTTCTTTACATCTGCTCAGTTTGTCCTTAAGTGAATAATTTAAATGGAAATGTTCTCTCTGCCATAACTAGAAAACCAGGATCATCTTCCAGAGATAGACAGTTAACTCTGTTAACCTTGAAACAAAGGAGATACTAAACTCTGCTGGAAGGGATCCCTGCCTGAGGCTCTGAGCCTGGGGCCTGTGCATGGCTCTGTTAAAACGAAGTTTAGCAAGTCTTAGAAAACCTCCCCTTGGCTAATGAGAAGGGCTTAAAGACGAGAAAGAGAAGAACTTCCCAAACTTGCCAGAAATGCCCCTTAGAATAGTGGTTTCCAAGCTTGCTTTGAGCCAGAGAACCCTTTGTTCAGAGAAAATCTAACTAACACAATGACAATGATGCTGCTGAAAATAGTTATTTGTATCAGGATATGTCAGTCTTCTAAATACAAGCAAGCGTGATATTTACAAATACGAACTCATTCACTCTTCCGAACAAATCTTTGATGCCCAGAGAGGCTAAGTGACTTGCCCAAAGTCTCACTGCTACTGAGGAAGACCTGGGATTTGATTCCTGGAGGTCTGACCTAGCTAGTCCCTGCTCCTAGTGAGGACCCAGACCACCTCCTAGGATCCCAGTTACCAGCATTCAACAACACAGCTGCTCTAGTTGAAAGGGGATTAAAGAGCTGAAAAATCACCTCTTGCCCCTTCCCAAAGAGGCTCTGCTAAGCACAGTTAGAAACAAATGGCAAAGGAAGGACAAATGAATCCACTCTATGTCTTGATTTGATTACTTGAAGATAATTCATACTTTACTTAACTTCGGGCTTCAAGATAATCACTTTTAACCCTCTTCTCATTTTTCTTGGCTAATGACAAGTTGGTGCACTCTTCTCTTTATTCGTAAACATGGGTTACCGTGCCAGTACCTCAACCCGTTAGAAATCCCTTGGAGAGCAAGGTTTTCCCCTTTTTCTTTGAATACAAGGCATCAGTGAAGTGCATTGGATGATCGCGAACATTTTAAGTATTTATGAATTCACACCATATAAATGTCACTGGACTGTTCCCACTGTGTTATGTATGTCTCCCTAATTCTTATTCTTAATACTTGTCTAAGAATATACCAGTGGTTTATATCCAGAGTTAAATAGCAAACTGATTTTTTCATATTATTCATGTATGTATTTTTATAGATGATTAAAGAAAGAGAAACGCTCTGGAAATGTAGATATATCAAGGCGTATTGCATATTTTATAATTACATTTTATTCCATTCTTTTAAGTGGCCAGAGGGTTTTTAGAAGGCAAAGATGTTTCCAAATTAAATTATTATTATTAAACCCCTTAAGCCTCATATTCGGTTTAGACTGTCACTAGAAATGTTTGATAAATTAAATAATATACAGTATATAAGCATTAGATGTAGTTTAATATATTTAAAATAGATTCCTTACACCACCTGTAAGTGCAAACAAAGACCCAGAAAGTTTGAAATATGTTTTTTCTTTAGTGAAAGTGTCTGTTTTAAATTTTGTTTTTTAGAAATCTAATTAATGAAAGCTACAGAGCAATAATCTAGCATAAAGCAATGCCTTGAGAGTTAGGTTTAACGCTTACCTCTCTAAATTTATTCTGTTGCTAAAAATGTTATTTTTGAGTCTAATAGGATTTGGTGAATAAAATAATAATGTAGGTATGTAGCTAAATTTCCAATAGTAGAAGAAATTTCAAATGTAATAAACCAAAGAGGAATTAACAAAACAGAGTCAAACTACAATGGTTACTGCAGAACAAAATTGAATCACTGTCCCTCATCCAGCAAGGGAAGGCATTTTATTGGAGCAGTGGGGACCAGGAGGAAGATGTGTCTTACGGGATAAGCAGGTTATGTTACACTTTTATTGGATGTACTTACCTTTTGGACTATACAATTGCTCTTGAAATGTTTCCAAATGTATGTAATCATTAGCCATGCAATGGTAGGTTTCTACCTAAATTTTGCCATCAAAGGGGAATAGGATGTGAATATATCTAATGTGGGCATTTCCTATAATTAAAACAGAGAACAACCTGATGATCAGCTAGCAATACATTCACCAACATCCTAAATCTTACATGTATCCCCTCCTCCTCCATCTCGGTAATTGGTAATTACTGCGTATTAAAAAAATGCACAGCGTCACTTGCCCACCAGAAGTCTCTGCCTTTGCCAAGAGCTACTAGTAATATTAAGTACCAACTGAGGGACGGAGCTGGAGTAAAACATGTTTCCTGCTCTGTGGCCCACATCTCCCCTTGGATGAAGAAAAGGAATGTGAAAAATGCTTCCTGGAGTAAGAATTTTCCAATGCCAAAGGATCACCTCCATGTTTTCCGCCAGCTTTCTATTACTGATGGACCCCCGTACTTGAAAAATAACTCCCTACTTTCCACATTAAAATTTGATAGAATCTGGCAATGTTCATTATAGAAGTGGGAGAAGACATGAAGTGGAAGATACAGGAAAAATATACCAGGAAAATGAGGCTGAGATTTTCCTCTCCACAGAGGACTTGCAGCCCTTCCCCATGTATCACAGCACCCTCCATGCACAGCAGTGCTCGTCCTCTGTCCTGGCTTTATTTTTCTCCCTAAAATTTACCACTCTGTAACATTATCTATCTCATACCTCATCTTCTTTACTGGCTTCTGTAAACACAGAAGGGTTTGGGGTTGTCTTCATCACTGCTGCGTCCCCAGCAATGGATGACGGATGATGCCTACCTTAATTTACAATGTATTCCGAGGATCTAGTCCATGGCTCTGTCACCTTTCTTAGTTAAGTGTCAGATGGTAGCTATTTCAGGCTTTGTTAGCCATACGTTTCCCTATTTTGCTATTAATTCTGCCAACGTAGGACAAGAGCAGCCCTAGATGATATGCAAATAAATGGACATGGCTGTTTTCCAATAAATCTTTATGTACTAAAACAGACCGAGGGTCGATTTGGCCCAGAGCTGTCATTTGCCAACCCTGATCCAGACCATGCCATACAAATGGTAGGTGCTGAATAAATGTGTGTGTAAGTAAATAAATACAATGTGACATCCCCAAGCCAGCCATCTCTCTTGTTTACCACCCAGATCAAAGGGGACCCTTGCAAAGGGCAACCACGAATAGTCTTTAAGGTAACAGGTATTAAGTGACATTAAAAACAGAGCAGGTGAGTAAAACATACAATTGGTCCTGAATGATGAGGGGTGGTCTCTGCTGAAAGAACCAGTTACCTGTCACCAATTGGTCTAAGTTTTATTTTGGATGAGAATATCCTGTTTGCATGTGACATGTGACCATGAAGAAAGAGGAACAAAGAAGAGGAACATTTTGCCCCAGTTCCAATTAGGAGTACATTTGCACAGCTTTGTAGGGGTCAGTCTCAAGTACTCAATATACCTTCTTCAGAGGCCAGAGCTCCTCAAAATATTACAACTACCTGAGAGCTTCTATAAAAGGCAGAATCTTGGGACTCAGATTTACTCTGGGCATCTCCCAAGGGGTTGAGATCCCAAGAATACGGATTTTTAAGTACACTCAAGTCTGAGACTCACTACTATATACTCACTGAATGACCTGTCACTACTATCTGATGGCCCCAGAAGAAAGAGAATCCAACTCAGATGGTTCATATGAAGAAACCGCAACAAAGGGATTATTACAGAAGGGCAGGCAGGGAAAGGAACAAACAAGGAAGGTAGGTGCAATCAGAGAGTAGCCACAGCAGGAAGCCACGGCACCCCTACTCCTCACAGGGCAAAGGAGACAATGATACAAGCGCCCAGTGAAGGCTGGGGTATGGGGCATGGGGCAAGGGCCACTAGCTAGGGTAGCCAGTGCCAACTGCAGTGCTCCATCAGGGAAAAAGTAGGAGGACCCCCAAATGCTTTCAGCTCCAGTCTTCAGATTTCCTGCCTAACCATCCTATTAATCAAGTCCAGATCCAATCTGTAAAGGAGCCACAAATCCACAGGACAGAAATGGAAGAGACTAGACACAGAGTAAAGCAGAAGGGAGAAAGACAGGGATGTGGGCGAAAGTGGCAAATAACCAACACATTGAGCAATTACCATCAAAACAACAATCATCCTTGCTGAGTACAGATGTGAAAATCTCAAGTTCCATACGTTCTACAAAGGAGATTACAAAAAGACCACCAGCAATCAGGATGTTCCCTGTAGGTGCACAATAACCTCTCCCAAACCAAAATTTTGTCTTGATTTATGCTGCGGTCTTGTCCAGGGGCAGCTTCCTCACCCAGGTCACAGTCTTCAAAAATTGGAACCAACATTACCCATAGAGTCAGCAATAAATGTAAATGGTACCTTTAACTTAAAATTTTAAGGTAACACAGTGATGAATAACCATGGCATGATTAGTCAATTCAGGACCTCAATGAGCAATGGAAGAATCCATCCATTATCTGCTCAACGTAATTCTTTCATCCCAGCAACTTTAAAAACAACGGAGGAAAATTACTGTCCCTCAGTAAAGCCTTTTGAATTTCATATGCATTTAATTAGGTAACTGCCAGCTCAAGGACAAGAACCATGACAAATAGTTGTTCTTTTCAAATTAGAAGAATAGACTGTTCAAAGAGTAATATTGATGTTACCCACACCTACTTATACAGGAGTTTCCTTTTTTTTTTTTTTTTAGTTTAGCTAACCATTTTAAAATTTAATAAAGCTTTTGTGACCACTGTTCTCTTAGAGCTCTAGCCATTAGCTTTTAAAAAAAATAGCCAAGAGCAGCCTCCCTGGGTGCAAAAAATACCTTGTTCCTTGCCAGAGGCCCTTGGCCATCCACACGCTACTGGAGTATTTTAACAAGACCCACTTTATAAGAAAACAGAAAAGCAAATAGAAAATATGGATCACCAGGCAATGTCTCTACTAATCATAATAGTGCTCTAACTTAAACCTACAGTAATGATCCTAGCCCAGCTGCTCAGAGCAAACGAAGCTCATTTCTTTTTGACTAAGGAACCATCTGAATGGCAGGAAATGAGTTAGGACTTGAGGAAGGGGTCTGACGGGCAGCTAGCAGCACAGAGTACAGAACCTTGAGACTCTACAGGTATTCTATCTGCATTCTTGCCTTTTCTCAAGGTGCATCCAAGGAAAGTGGAGCACTAATGACAAAGTTGTCCAGCCCTCTCTGCTGTGCCTCCTTTTGACCCAGCCATCCTTCCCCTCCCCTGACACCCCTTCCCCATCCACACATGGTTGAACAAACTCAGCAGACCAGACACCCATTTTGTAGCTATTAATAAAGAATATATGTGTTTTTACATTTCTATAGATCTCCAAAAATTTTTGAATCACATTTGGTAAGTAAACATTCCTACTAGAGACAAGAAACAAAAAGGAAAAACTTTACAAAACCCTTTTATTTGGTATGATCAAAATTAAAACTTCATTGCCTGGTAATTTCAAATAATAATTTATAGCTCAATGTAGTAAGCGAACGTACTGGATAGATGCTCCGGTGTTCTCATCAATATACTTATTAGCAAACATGGCTGTGGAATGTGACAATAAAATATTTCCAATCTCTAGGTCTTTTTGATAATTCACTCTGTGTTTTACAAACAATCAGGCTCCCAGGTTTCAAAGGGATTCTAAGCACATCACTCAGACTGACAGAGCAAGTATTCCAGACAATTGGTTCCCTGAGGGTCAAGACAGTGATGCTCGATCAGGATTCAAACAGGTCATAAACCCTTCATGGATCTCTCTCAAGTGGGTGGTGATGTCTCCCTAGGGCCGCTCATCATTTGCTGCTACAGTTAAGCACTTGTCATTATACAAAAACACCCCGTCAGTCTTAGGTACTCATCCAATCAAGTCTTCCTGCAACCAGGGAAGAGAACCAGTGGTATAAAGAAGTCCAAAGAGAAAAATTAGGCATGTATGCCTACCCAGGCATGACTGCTCGCTGCAACACTTCATTTCTAGATCTGTGCTCTCAGCCTTGCCACAAAACTCTGCACCTGTTTATCTACCATGATCACAGGCACCCAAACGATCCTGGGACCATATATGACAAAAGTCCAAGAACACCAAACCCACTTCTAGAAATTCTTCCTAAGGAAATAATTGGACAAGTGCTTAAAAGATGTATGCACAGGGTTGTTCACTGCTGTGTTCTTTACAGAAGCACAAGATTGGAAACCCATCAATCTCGGTTTTGTTGTCTGCTGAGGTGGATTGCAGAATCTTATTTACACCCGTTACAATTACATCTTGCCACCTAACACCAGGAACAGACTAAATGTGGCTTTTAGCTAACGGAAAACCACAGTCCTCAGTGCCTTAGAAAACAGAAAGCCAGGGTGGGATGTATTTTAAAGCAGAAGCTCCAGCCCCCAGTCCTGCTCACATCCCTTCTCTGAAAGGCAGCCAGACCTAAGTTTTATTGTATAAACATGAGCCCAAACTCTCCTTACTCAAAACTCTTCTGAGGCTTCCTATTACCACCAGGACCCTCTGAATACCCTAGCATGGATCTGAAGGCCTCTGCGTGATCCAAGTCTTAATTCTCCAGCTCACCTTCTGCTTCTCCTTACCTCACCTATGCGGTGCTCCAGCCACACTGGATTTCAGGAAGTACTCACACCTTTAGGCTTTTGCACATGCTCTTCATTCATTCTGCCTCGAGTGCCTTTCCTCACTCGATGGCCCGGCTGGCTCCTACTTGTTCTGCCTCCCTCAGAGGCCTGTCCAGATTTCTCTCCCATTTTTTTCCACCTGTGGATTCCAGCACCCCTCCCCCATGGTGGTTGATACCTTACACATTCTATTGTAACTGCCCATTTTCTTACCTGTTAAGCACCTCGGAGGCACGGGCTGTGGCTTGATCACTTTTTTAGAAGACCAAGAATACATTTTTGGGCAACCTCCAACCTCTACTCCCGTGCCTGTCCCGGGTTGCTAGGCCTCAGTGGTTTCTTTCTCACTCTTGCTTCCTTAACAAGGAAATCTACTCTACTGAAGTATATGTCCACACAAGCTGTGCCTCATGACCCTCCCACATTATTAAAACACAACTGTCCTGAACATACATGCCCTTTGTCACCAGTTCTGTATATTATGTACCCCCCAAGTGAGGGGGGTACAACAAGGGAGATGTAAAGGAGGACGAGTGCCATTAGGTTATTGGATAGTTCCTTAATGCTTATGAAGCATTATACGTATGTGTGTGTGTGTGTGTGTACACGTATCTATACTATATACCACTCTAAGTACTTTACATAGATTAAAGCAGGTAGCCTTCACAGCTACCCTAGAAGGCATGTCCTACTATTATCCCCATTTTAGCATGAGAGGTTAAAAAAAAAAAAATCAACTACGATCTCAAAGCTACTAAATGGCAAAGGCAGACTTTGAACCAGGGTAGCTTGCCCCGTCCGTGCCCTGAAACACAGAACATTGCTGTCTTGCCAACATACCCAGGGTGACTTAGCCGCTCCTGGACAAGGGTAAAGGCGATGGTTAGCTGAGCATATGTGAGCAGCCGAGGGACATGTGAGGAAATGCTATCATCAGAGAGAACGCGGGCGGGGTATCAAATAGGCGCACTGGAAAGGAAGTCACGAAGATCCCGGGAACACATGAGCTGAACAGTGGCCCCGTTCTCCTCCTCAGAGGGGCTGCCAGAGCGGAGAATGGGTGTTAGTAATCACACCACTTCCAAATCTCAGGTATGCAGCAAAGCCTGTGGGAGCCCGCAAGAGGCTGGAATGATGGCGAGGTCACTCGCTGGCCAATTTTCCTCTTATTACTATCATTCTGGGGGCTCCCTGGTGTGAAAAGGCAATTGTTTTGGGGAGAACTGCTTTTATCAATATAAGACTTTATATATCTAACTTCTAACCCTCGTCCATCCCTGGACTCCCTCCACCTCTAACACAACCAGGAATTTGCTCTCCAGAAACGAAGATGACAAAAATCAAGTCGGAGACATAGAGATGCTATCATGGCCGACTCAGAGAAACATTTTACCCTCCCTTATCTCAAAACCTGGCTTCGCCGACACTGTGTCTGCTCCTAGACGTCACTTAACAAAGACTTCAAATAAATTGTTCCTAAACTTTTTAAAGAAATCTTCATTTCCAGGATCCTATGACTGTATTCTGAGGTAATAAAATATAAATGAGAATAAAGAACAAGCTAATAAACTGAATTGAAGGCTCCATTACAATAATAAGGTTTGAGAACCATTTACTAACCATGTGTATCTCACTCTCATGACTTATAACATTGGCTGAATTACTTAACAGAAATGAGGGCTCCTACTGCTTCTGTTATCCGACGCGGATGCTTTTTGGAGCTGAACAATGTGACATTTGCTTTAGAGCACTTGTATCTAATCAATACGTAATGCTAAATGTGATTTAAAATCAATTTAATTGTACGCTTGCTCTCCCATGAGTCAAGGGGGAAACAAAGGTAACATTTGAGATATGAAACCATTCAGCTATTTCCCGAAGAAGGCATAGGTCCCTTGCTTCTAATGGAGTCTAAGAGGTAAACACAGTTGTTCATACTACAAACTTCACATTTGAAAAAGAATCGTGCTGCAACAGATAGGATATTGTGTCCTACGAGATGTACTTGAACTGTGGTTCTTTTATTTCAAGCCATTTAACTACTAAAAGCTTTCCAATTATAAAAAGTTTCCAAATTATAGGAAATTTGAATAGAAAAAACATAAATACATGAAGTACATATATTTAACTTCCTATAACATCACATACTTCTTAAATATATACTTCTTACTTCATATATATTGTGGCAATTACACACACACACACACACACACACACAGAGCTAACCTTGAGTGTCTACAATGGTCTGGACTCTGTGCTTACCCATATCATCCATCCCCATCTGACCAATTGTTACTGAATCCCAACTCTGTGCCAGGTTATAGGATTTACATCAAAGGAAAATTAGGCTCAGGGAGATTTTAAAAGCATAAAATTCAGGATTCAAATATCTAATGATGCAATAGAATCTAGAAACTATACTATACTTTATACAAAGATATTTAAACAATTCCAAAACAGCCAGTGAGCTTCACCTAAATTTTCATAGCCTAAGTCTTATAAAAAATATGTATTACTTAAACCAATTGACTATTTGTGGTTAACACAGATGTAGCCTGTGAGTAATAGTTACTATTTTTTTCTGTCTGCATTCAAGTTACTGTGCAGTTGTGGTATATAAGGAACAGAAATTTTTACAAGGCCCTTTCTAACATCAGCTGAAAATAGCCCTCTACAACACAACCAGGCAGAATCTACATTTTTTAAAAACTTAGATTTGATTTATATAATTGTGAAATAATAAAGCTCTATTAGAAAAACATCTTAAGTACTAATTGAAGTTAATTGGGATAGGAATATTTTTGTTTTATTAGGATAAAGCAAAAGATTGAGTTATGCCCATAAAATAATCTCTGATTTGTAAATTTTTTTTAAAAGTAGTTTTCAAGAAAATCCCCAATTTTATGGCTCCTGTGTTAGAATAGAAACAAAATGACAAAACTTCCACAAACTTAGAATTAAAAATGTCTTCAGATGTTGTCACAATTTGAGCAAGAAAAACTGGATGGACCAAAAGTGTCAAGGGAAATTTTAAGCCATAACTATATTCATAAACATGGCCCCTATATTATCATATCTCTGTCTTTCCTCTTGATCAAAGTTTCTGAGTAAATTTGTTGATGACCAGCCATGTAGTAGGTTCACTGATGATCTCTGCTGGATAACTGGTAATTCCTCTTAACCTTTTGGCAAATATCCCTCAGAAGTCCAAACACAGGGGTCCCTGGTTGGCTCAGTGGGTTGTGGGTCTGCCTTCTGCTCAGGTCATGATCCCAGGGTCCTGGGATAGAGCCCTGTATTGGGCTCCCTGCTCAGTGGGGATTCTGTTTCTTCTTCTCCCCTGTCCCTGCTCATGCCCTCTCTCTCTGTCAAATGAATAAAATCTTTAAAAAAAAAAAAAAAAGTTCAAACACAGTTCACTATGCCTTGAGTAAGGATTGAGGGCTGCACCGTCCAATGGGGTATTGCCACTAACCACGTGTTACTAGGGAGAGCGTGAAACGTGGTGAGCCATATCATGTGCTCTAAGTATAAAACACACACTGGATTTCAAAGAGTCATCACAGAAAAAGTAATACAAAGTATCTCATTAACTTTTTATACTGATTACATATTTAAATATTTTAGATATACTGGGTTGAATAAACTATATTAAAATTAATTTTTCTATTTCCTTTTACCTTTTTTTTTAAATGTGGTTACTAGAAAATTTAAAAATCACATTTGTGGCTTATACTTTCTTTCTATTGAGCAGTGCTGACATAGAGGATAGGGAAAAAAAAGTTGACATGCTCCCTTTCTGGTTCAGAACTTTTTTTTTTTTTAATATGCTAAATTTCCAATTACATTTTTTCAGATGAAACATACACATTTTAACATAGAACATATTCTGACAGATCTGACAGAAGACACGAAAAACATGTGCTTTCTATCATAATGATTATTTTTCTAATAACAACAGCTGTTTGCCTGTACAAGCAAGAGACTGTTTTTCCACATACCAGCAAGTACCAGCATTCAATCACGAAAGAAAAATAATTCTCCAAGGCCTTTCCCCACATGCTTTACATCAGCAGCAAGCTGTGCATTCTTATTTACTCTGAAAATCTCAACCAAGTTGGGCCTGCTTCCTGGCGGACTACTTTGCTACTTTTTTCTTACTATGGCAAATACAAAGTGCTCACATTGGGCTGATTCAGAAGCAAGTGCATCATTCAAGCCTGTATAAAACCCAAGCAAAAGGAAACCAAGACAGCTGAGTGCCCTTTTCACTCTTGCTTAGTTACGAAGGAGATTAGAAGAAATAGTCATCTCTTAAAGGACTACAGAAAAAAACTGGTTAAAATTCAACTGGTAAAGAACATATTCTTGTTTGATAACACTTGAGAACAGCTTGAAATTCTCTCACAAATTTTAAGGTCTCATTTCGTACATTGTGTGGTCAAGAAGGACCTCACCTGTCAAAAGCTAACTGGATCTGTGTTGTCCAAAATGGAAGCCCACAGCCACGTATGGCTATTACAATTTAAGTTAAGTAAAATTAGAAATTCGGTTCTTCCATTGCAAGAATCGTATTTCAAAGGCTCAATAACCATGTGTGGCTAGTGGCTTCTACACGGTGTAGAACATTTTCATTCTTGCAGGGAGTTCTGTTGGAGAGCATCGTTATAGATAATAGCAAGCACTACCTGAGCAATCTGGAAAACTTAAAAAACAAACAAACAAACAAGTGAGTAGGGGAGTGAAAAGCATGTATTTGAAAAGCAAACTAAGGGACGGCTTTTAAACAAATCACATCCTTGCAGTTCCAGTCTGTCAAACCAAAAGGAACTTTTCATTGTTAGTTACCCTTAGAGATGTAGACAAAGTAAAATAAGTGGAAAGTTGATTTATATATACTGGTTTGATCCTTTCCTTGGCCACACACAGATTAAAACTCAGGCAAACATTTAGCCATTCTTAAGTGATAGTTTTGCTTTTCTACAACAGGCTCACTGACATATTTCTTGGGCTAAGTTCACATTAGAGACACTGGCTCTTGCCTTAATGTGATAAATTATGGTGCTCTATGTTAAAGAATCCTTTATTTTTTTTAAACATTTTATTCATTTATTTGAGAGAGAGAAATAGTGAAAGAGAGAGCACAAGCAGGGGGAGCAGCAGAGGGAGAGGGAGAAGCAGGCTCCTCACTGAGCAGGGAGCCCAATGCAGGACTTGATCCCAGGACCCTGGGATCATGACCTGAGCTGAAGGCAGATGCTTAACCAACTGAGCCACCCAGGCACACAAGAATCCTTTATCTTTTTATAATTGAAGTATAGTTGACAAGAGAATAAATACTTTTTGTAATCTAAGGGTAGAAAAAAAAATCACAATATATGAATTTTCTATTTCTTCTCACCTACTTGGAAGAGATGAAGTAGTACTGGTGGAGTTCAAATAGTCAAACAATGGCCAAAATCCTACCTCTGGAATCCAAAAAACTGTTCCTTCACTGCTCTCTAGTTATATGTACATATACTCTGCCTCAGTATCCTCCTCTGGGAGGTCTAAATGAGATAATGCCTGAACAATTCTTGGTGCACACATGTTTTTGTTTTTTTCAAGATTTTATTTATTTATTTGAGAGGGAGAGAGTGAGAGGGAGAGAGAGCACAAGAGAGGGGAGCGGGAGAGGGAGAAGCAGACTCCCCGCCGAGCAGGGAGCCCGATGCGGGACTCGATCCAGGGACTCCAGGATCATGACCTGAGCCAAAGGCAGTCACCTCACCAACTGAGCCACCCAGGTGCCTGAGTTTTTGTTTTTTTTTTTTAAGTAGACTCCATGTCCATCATGGAGTAAATTTGTTGATGAGCAGCCATGTAGTAGGTTCACTGATGATCTCTGTAGGTTTCTTCTTCTCCCCTGTCCCTGCTCATGCCTCAAACTCACGATCCTGAGATCAAGACCTGAGCTGAGATTAAGAGTTGGACGCTAAACCGACCAAGCCACCCTGGCACCCCTTGGTGCACACAATTTCTGACTAAAGGAATACCTGACCCATGCAACCATTCTTCCTCTGCTGCTGATCATGAATTTTAAAAAAATGCATAGCACATTTTGTCATAGTGAATACAAGTAAGAATAACTTAAATGACAATACCACAAAACCATGGCAAAAATAAACAAACAAAAACAACAACAACAAAAACTGTCCATATCCCCCACAGGCCACTTTCCTAGTGCAGAAGTTCCTCATGTTGTACTGTCCACAGCACAGGGAGCGCTCGAAAAAGCCTGGGTCATGGTACTGAAAGACAGCGCTGAAATGAGACAGACATGCTCAGAGCATCCTTGGGAAGCCACACAATAAAGGGGATCACTCGGGATTTCCGAAGAGTCCAGGGATAGCAGGAAGGGAATGAGGAGAGAGCACTGCAAGACTGGAATGTCTGAAGGCTCCCTAATGAAAACAGTCTGCATTCCTGGACACTGAGTACAATCAAACTCAGGGAACTCATTGTAAGGACACTGGCGCGCACCCTGAAATATGTAATCACGCTTGGCTGTCAAGCCTGAGCATTTCCCACAGTTTGAAACATCTTATGTACAAGTTGACATTTGTAAAAAAAAAAAAAAAAAAAATTTTTTTCCAAAAGTTATTTTTTTCCATTTGTGTAGAGACCTTGAGAAAAGTGTCAGATCTGAGATGCAGCAGGAAGCACGATGGAACAAGTTTTCCAAACAGAAACATAAATATGCTCTACATCAGTAAGACGAATCATAGGAAATTGCCCACATTCTACCACATTCCACTTTAAGTCTAGCTTTTCCATTAATCGCTACTACCCTGAAGACTTGCCTGACATTGTCACAATACACGACAGACCATATGTGTTTGATTTTCCACAACAGTCTGTACCATGAAAATTTTCATCTGTCTCTATAAATTACCAAAATATTCAAAAATTCCAATGGTTTAACATTCAAAGCATATATACCAAATTGTTTCTTGTACCTGGAACTGATAGAAAAATCCTTCATCACACTCTGTCTTCCAAAAATGAGTTCAGGAAAGACAGTAAAGATTTCCAGTTGCTAGACTCCTTGGATGGTGCTAAGGAAAGATCTGACACATGTTGTTTTTTCATGATATGACGTATCTGAACAGCTCCAGTCAATATGGAAAACCATGACACATAATGGTGGCACCCCCATGGGCATTGCACAATGTATTTCTTTATTAGATCAGATCATATAAACTACCAATAGGCATGTGAAGGACCAACTGCAAAGTCAGGCTTCCCTCAGAACTAGATAGGGCCTGGGGCAGTGGAAACACAATGTAGCTTTGGGAGGGGAGGGGGTCAGAACGCCCACCTGAAATCTCAGCACACTACTCAACAGCTGTAGGACCTCCATTTCCTTAACCCTCAAGCAGAGGTAACAATGCCAAGAAGTCTTGTGGGGAGTGAAGGAAGTGACAAAGAACAGAACACACCATCTAGACTCTAGCTTGTATAGCCCCCGTCTACGGCAGATATCATGTATCAATCTCCACATTTGCTATTTCTGTTATGTGTGAGTGAATATATACACTTACAGACTTCTATTATGAAAGACATATATTACTATAATACACACATATACAAATATGTGTTTATGCATCTGTGTGTTTACATATAAAATGAGTGATTTGGCTCTTTGATCTTCAAATATTTTCCTTGGATGTCAACTTTTCTTTCTTTTTTTTAGATCTCAGAATCCAAAAATAGCCTAGCTTCCCCAATGTCCTCATTATTTGTTAAATGAACAGTGATTCACTGTGAGCCCACATGCTGTATTTCTTATCCATATCCTAAAATGAAGAAGGTCTGAAAGTAATACTCCTCTTCCCAATTCTCACCTAATACATCCACAGAAGATAAGAAAATTAGCTTATCAGATACCAATAATACCAGATACAGTACAACACACACAGCCTTTCTGATGACAATCAGCTCTCTACATTTCATACACCTGTGAGAGGACCTCTGGCCAGTCCCTTTACCCCAGCTCCTTACCTCTTCTCATTTACCCTCTTGGATTTTATTTCCTCCCTCAGAAAGAAGAATCCCATCTGCTTGAAAGAAATATTTGTAGCCAATATGACAAAAGTGGAATCCCTACTTCATAGCAGCTGTGAATCAAAACACGAGTGACTGAAATTAACTACATTGTGCTGCTGAGCAGATGTGCTCACAGAAACCAACTCGAGCTCTTTTGTTCCCAGGCACCGGGTGTAAATCAGCCCCAGACAACACCGTGGGCCGCGTTCTCACCTCACTGTTATTCATGTTAATTCTTAATGTGCCCCTGAACTACCGTCACCTTTGAAAAAGAAAAAAAAAAAAAGGAGAGAGAACAAACCTTGGGATCCTTTTTTTTTTTGCCCCCCAAAGAGCAGATTCTGAAAGTTGCCAATCACTCCCTAGAAGCCCTGAGGAGACAGATGGATTGTGATACCTCTGGTTTGATTTTAAATGCAAACATGTCAATTTAGGCTCTGGCACAGGTTCTTCCATCTCAAAATCTTTTTTAGGTAATTTTTTTCCTTAAGTTTTGTTCTCTCAACTCCATTTTTCTACATTAGCAGTTAAGCCAATAGAGATCTTATTATGGAAGTAGTTCCCTAACTGCTCTATTTTAACCCAAAAGTCTTAAATAATTTTACTAAAAACCCTACAAAAATAAATTCCAAGTGAAAAGAGACACCTGCAATTGAAGTTGCATATTTATAGGAAATCAAAGAGTTTTTTAAAAATGGGGGCTTTTTTCCCTGGTGACTCTTTCCATAACGAAAACATGTATTATGTCCTAATAGTCAGAACTAATAAATATGTGGCACATGACCTCCAATCTTTGTTCTTGTGCCCATGAGAGATCCTGATAATCCACTTCAGGACTTCTGCCACCCTTGCCCCTCAGATGCTGAAGGCTCCATTAGCTGCTCTTGAGAGATGTAAACCAAGGACAAACCTTCAACGACTTCAAACATCAACGACTTAATTATCTAATGAGAAAGATGAACTACACACACATGAAATGACCTGATTTTTTTAAGCAAAATATGCAAGATGACAGACTGCAGGATAATTCCTCAATTACTGAGAGAGAATATTTATTTTATTCTACCATGAAGTTGGGTTGTTTTGAGCTGGCTACGTCCATACTACATATCAGTTCAAGGGTAGTTCTGTTTTTTTTTTTTTTTTAAAGATTTTATTGATTTATTTGACAGAGAGAGAGACAGCGAGAGAGGGAACACAAGCAGGGGGAGTGGGAGAGGGAGAAGCAGGCTTCCCGCTGAGCAGGGAGCCCGATGCAGGGCTTGATCCCAGGACTCTGGGATCATGACCTGAGCCGAAGCAGACGCCCAATGACTGAGCCACCCAGGTGCCCCAAGGGTAGTTCTGTTTTAAGCCTTTTTTGGGGGGTGGGGGGCAATACTATGCTGAATTTATTATTTTATTTCAAAGGATTAAATAAGGAGTATAATTTTACATGGTAAACTTAAAATCTGTTCAATTACAGCATTGCATTTTAAATTCACAGATGTGGGTGCCTGGGTGGCTCAGTTGTTGGGCGTTTGCCTTCGGCTCGGGTCATGGTCCCAGGGTCCTAGGGTCCTAGGATCGAGCCCTGCGTCGGGCTCCCTGCTCAGCGGGAAGCCTGCTTCTCCCTCTCCCACTCCCCCTGCTTGTGTTCCCTCTCTCGCTGTGTCACTCTCTCTGTCAAATAAATAAATGTTAAAAAAAAAATAAATTCACAGATGTGTGAACTCTGCAGAAACCTGAAGAATCCACATGAAGACAAAGGCAGCAGTGAATGGAAAGAACACCTGATCACAAGTCATAAGTACTTGTATAAAATCTTCTTTACTGCACTCTAAACTCTTCATCAAGAGCCATACCTTGAACATAACCCACTATCCATTGCTTCGTCCCTCCTTCTCTCAAACATCTTTTTCATAGACTGAAGGTAGGAGATGCTATGTGCTTATCTCTAAGAAGATGCTTTCAGCCAGCTCTCTGCTTTATAATGAGGATCATTCTTTCCCAAGTTCTAGAGTGAGACTGACTTCCATCTTTATTATGGGTGTCGTGGTTTCTTTTTTATTTCTGTGTCTTCATGGGTATCTTAGTGAGAGCTAGGCAGAGGCTGCATGCTGGGCTGCCAGGGACATGCTCACAGCACCTGGGTCAGAGCCCTGTGTGCACCATGAGCTTAGGAAGTAGTTATTGAATGAACGATTACACAAAGTTTAAAAGCATGATAGCTCTTTGCATCGAAGAGCAGGCAGCTGATCACTTGGCATGATTTGAAAGGCACTGAAAAGACTTCATTGGTCCCTTAATCTAATAGATGAAATAAGGACCTATGTAATATTCCACTGTATATATACACCACATCTTCTTTATCCACTCATCTGTTGATGGACACTTGGGCTGCTTCCATATCTTAGCTATTGTAAAAATGCTGCAATAAACATAGGGGTGCATGTATCTTTCCAAATGAGTGTTTCTGTTTTCATTGGGATACCCATGAGCAAAATTACTGGATAATATGATATTTCTACTTTTCATTTTTTGAGGAACCTCCACATCATTTTCCACAGTAGCTGTATCAATAAATAAATAATTTTTTTAAAAAAATAGAGTGCCTGGAATTCTGACATTATCAGTATTTTGTGTTTAGCCACTGAATGCCTTTGAAAAAATTTTTATTGTGGTCAACTACCTATAACACCAAGTTTCCCCTTCTTAACCATTTTTAAGGATACAGTTCTGTGGCATTATATATATATTCACATTAGTGTGAAGCCTTCAAAAAAAACAACAAAAAAAAAGATGGAGTATCCTTTTTTTCTGACAGCAGCAAGATAATTTATATAATCTTATAAACACTGAGCTGCCCTCTTCCCTCAAATAAAGGTTTAAAATTAACATGAAACACAGTAAGAAAAGAACTTCAAGACTGACAAGATTTTGGCTTTGAATGAGGAGCCAAAAATTAACTCAGACTCAGAGGAGGTAAAAATATTTTCTGGAGGCACTGAAAGCTGAGAATTACACAGAGTGGTTAGAAATGAAGAAGTTAAACAGACTGAGGGAAAATGGGATAAGCTTATACTTGTTGGCTTTGTAAGCAAATGCTGTCATACAAGATCCCTCATTCAGTCTCCTCAAGGAATTCATCATCAGCACCATTTTCCAGCCAATTTTGACGGAGAGAAGTTACACTACATGCCCAGAGTGATTAACTAGGAGAACCCAAATTCAAGCTCAGATTGGTAGAATTCAACTTCTATGCCTGTTGAACTCTATCATCTTCTCATATGAAGACAAGACTAATATCCTCTCACCAAAAATGAGTGACGCCAGAAATTTGTTTCCAGTTATCACTTGATAGTTACTCCCAGGATCCTTCTTCCCTCCCCTGTCCTACTCCTTATTCAGGTAGCTAGACCTTCTGTACTCATTTTCTCTGGGGAGGAAGGTGACGAAGCAGAAAGCTGAGATGGAAGGTCTCTCTGGCTTTTGTGTCTCGATACCTAGGACTTGAGGAAAGAAATCGAGTCATAAATAAATGAATGAATAAATGAATAAATAAATAAATAAATAAATAAATAATAAATAAATAAAAGACAAAAATACAAGAAAACATCATAATTAAGAACATGGCCTCTCTCTGACCCAACTCTAACCAAGACTCCCTCCATCCAGACAACCCAGGCTCGAAGTAGGGAGAAGTATAGAGAAAAAGCAGTGATGATGAAGACACAGAACTTGCTGTTCCCAGGCCAAGCCTGGGAGATGGCTCAACCTCCAGCGGGCTTTGGGGAATCCTGGAGTCCAGCAAGACCTGCCCCTCCTTCCACAAGGGAGAACCCTATGAGAACAACAAGGCTCTTGTTTCTGACTTTTCCTTTCAGAATTTTAGACACTTCACATTCTACCCAAAGTTCCTAGTGCTTAAACACCACAGGAAAGGTAAAGGGCCCTGTGCCCCCATGAACACCATGGACAGAACAGAAACCTCATGACCCAGTTTTTTTTTTTTTTTTTTTTACAGACAGCACAGAAAGGACATCCCCAGAACATGGATACACCCAGGAAAAAGAGAAAGACTATCCCTAACATATTTATATCATTCTTCCCACCAACCTGATAGAATGGATATTTGAAATAGAAATCAAATTAAGTTACAGAATGATTATTTTTTTGCATATCTTAGTTTGTGTAATGAAATAGATCTTTTATATAATTGCTTAAAACGTAACTCCATATACTAAAAAACTACAGAATAACTCAGCATAAATTGTTAGGTGTGCAGGTGCCTCATAGACCAACACTAATATTTCAAGAAAAGGTATTTTACTTTGCACAGTCTATTGAGATACAGAGTGTTGTCTGTAATTTTGTTAGTGTGGGGAATAGAGGTTCAGGTGGACAGAGGGATAGGGCAAGGGACTTACCTGATCATAATGCTGATCAGAATAAACACATTCTCTAGTGGTCTAGGTAGAACTACAGAAAAACAGCAAGCAATAAAAGGGAAAAGTTACAGCTCTGAGGCTACAGTTCAAGCTACTGACTCTGCTGTGTTTAGATTTCACCTGGAATAAGTCTATGTACACATGGTAGAGAAGAGGGGTGGTGATAAATTCTAATGTCACCTCCCCATGGTCCCCCAGATGTGTTACAGATACCACCCCAAATTTCCCAACACCACTTGACACAAAATCCTCTGTGGCCCTATGAATAATATTTTCTTTTTTTTTTTCCTGCTGGTCTAGGCTGCAATTTACAATTAGTGAGAGTAGAATCCCTTTCTTTCCCCCACCTACATTCTAATACACCATAGATAAAACTGTCCACAACAAGAGACAAACTCTCCTTTTGTTTCAATGTCTCCTTTAAAAGCCCTGGATTCTGTTAATTTCTGCCAGAAGATAACTTGTAGCCTAAACGTGGTGGACAACCAGAATTCCAATGAGCCTGCTTTTGGTGACTTGTGTTTATAAAAATCATGTATCACTTTCTCTTGTGATCAGTCATCAAATGTGACATAATTTAACGTGACAGATCCAATCTTAAAGACGGCATTTTGCACTTTGCTTTCAAACTCTACAGCTACAGTTATCCAACAGAAGCTGGCCAACCTCAGTGGAGCAGACGGGGAACCGTTCACAGGTTGCCAACTTTAAATTACTGCTGAGTAGCTTAGCATATCTTTAGAATAATTCCTTTAAAAAGCAATTAATCATCATTTCAAAAAGGTCCTCAGTCAAGTTTGTTTTCTGTCTTTTACTTATGGGAGGCATTTGACTGAAAACTGCCTTTTCAAGCTCAGAGAGAAAGAGAAATCATGAAGATTTCTAGGACCCAAGCAAGGTGGAAAACTGGAGTTTGTAGATTAGACAATGATTAACCAGATCAAGGATGTAGAAGAGCCACAAAATCATGCTTCAGATTAAAAGAGAGCACTGTTCCTTTTGTCAAATTCATAAAGGTACCTTTGTTTAAAGACAGTAACGCTCTCTTTACCTTCCACTCCCCGCTATCTTTAAGATGAAGCAATAAAATCCCAAACTAGAGGAGTTGACTGAATCTTAGATGACATCAATATGAAGGCCTACCACTATTTTATGTAACTTAAGAAAATAAACATTTTTAAAACTATGACATGCCATCAGTTGGGACCTGATTTCACAAGTGTTGGAACACATAAATGCCTTCAATTAATTATTTTTTTAAGGTAACATTGGCTATTTCAAGTTGTACCAGTAACTTCTTGATAGGAAAATCACTCCCAAAGCTGAGACCA
This sequence comes from Leptonychotes weddellii, assembly GCF_054177405.1. NCBI lineage: Eukaryota > Metazoa > Chordata > Mammalia > Carnivora > Phocidae > Leptonychotes > Leptonychotes weddellii. The sequence continues at coordinate 23,656,563 of NC_138369.1, forward strand.
GTTTTTCAAGTTGTGTTGCTGTGCAAACTTGATCTTACCTCTTCTCCCTTTTATATTTCATTTCTACCAAACCAACCCCCAGGACATTGGGTTTAAAGCAAAGGCAAAGGCCTGGCTAGAGAAGTGCCTGTTCTCTGCCAACATTTACCTTTGTCTGTGCCCAAACCCACAGCTACTCCTTTGAGAGGACCACAGAAAACGCTCATCAATTCATATTTTTGTTCTTAGAGGTTGGTATCCTTGACAACTGTAAAGATCTAGAAATTCTGCCAGTTCAGCCAGCTTACGCTATCCATAAGAGTGGTAGAAAAATAACCAGTTGGCAATGCCATCTTGTTTTCATCAATCAAAACAGCCATAAGCCTACAAAACTACTCCATTACAAATGTGAAGAAAAAATAATGGCTCTCACCAATTAAATATTGAGGAGTAAATGCTTATAAAATTTTACTGCAACAATGAAGAAACTTGGGAGCCCAAGGTGGAATTGGTAGTTCTAGTATCATTTTTGACACCTGTATCTCCTTTTGATAAGGCAGAAAACCAAGTCCATAAAAAGGGCAAATTGCAAAGGACCTGGATTTAGTTTTTTGATGCAATCCATTGTACTGATGTTGTTTTCTTAGAAAAAAACTTTAAGTAGTTTTTTTTCTTTTCTATTTACAGAGAAGCATTTTTTTCTTCTATGAATCACATAGTACTTGATTTCTTCTACAAGGCATACCATCTTGAAATATAATGCCTGCACTGACAATACACTGTCTTATGATTTGATAAAAAAAAAAAAAAAAGTTGGATTTGCAAGTATGCTTTTATGATTTTTTTTTTAATGGGAAGATTCCCAATCCGCCTACCAACTGAACTGTTTTGGTCATGAAACATTACCTTCTCAGCATGTGGTATGCCCATCAGCAGAAAAGTAGTAAAGAACAGACTAACTTTATTTATTACATTTGTATTGCCTACAAAGCCATTTACTTAATGGATGAGTCTCATTAGCAGTCCAACCACAATATAAAGAATACAATGATGTGTTTCATAGGTTCATTAAAATAATATTTCAAAGGAGTCATTAGAAAAAAAAAAGCTAAACATTCAACAGACAGTAAGTTGTCTGCAAATAAATGAGATGGAACCAACATGTTTTCAAGTAAGTTAAGAAACATGTTTACAAATATATTACAGCCATTAAAAAAGGAAGCATCAACTTAGCAAGTGCTGGGGGGACAATTACTCATGCAATTTACTAAAACAAAACTGTAACATTTTCACATCAACATTTATTGTGGATGCGAATGGCTGTAGGTATATCAAAATGTGTCTTAAGAAGAAAAATTTGTTCTATAGCCTGGAGATGGTTCTCTTGTTGGAAGCAAAATTTAAAACATTCAATCCTCTTTTCAGATCACTATTTTTTTCGTATGCACTTCCAAGCTATTACCCCAAATCTGCCTATTCTTTTATTTAAAAAAGAAAATCACAATAAGTTAGCAAAATGAATGGCCCTACAAAGACAGAATTTATTTATACCTTTGCATTCAAAATACAAAGTTCTATGAAGTCCTTACTCTTTCACCACACCTGAGGGTTGACAAATGTTTGTTCAATAAATGAATGGATAAATAAATGAAAGAACAGAACAATCACTTAACTAAGGGCAGTTTTTAGGTTAGGCTGTTAATTACTATTGCTTTTTTAACCCAGTATTTCCACCTTCAAGCAAAATTAGCAGCTTTACACAGTACATTCCCAATAACGTTGTAGGTTTTTTACATTTAATAGTGTCAAATTTTTACTAAAGTCATAGAGTGTATATTAAAACCAAGGATTTCGGGCACCTGGGTGGCTCAGTTGGTTAGGCGACTGCCTTCGGCTCAGGTCATGATCCTGGAGTCCCTGGATGGAGTCCCGCATCGGGCTCCCTGCTCGGCAGGGAGTCTGCTTCTCCCTCTGACCCTCCTCCCTCTCATGCTCTCTGTCTCTCATTCTCTCTCTCTCAAATAAATAAATAAAATCTTTAAAAAAATAAATAAATAAATAAAATAAAACCAAGGATTTCATAGGGATTCATTTTTTGGATTTTTTTTTTTCCACAAAGAAAACTAATATATACACTAAAAGCCACTAAAGAGGGGCACAGGGTCGCTCAGTCAGTTAAGCATCTGCCTTGGGCTCAAGTCAGGATCCCAAGGTCCTGGGATGGAGCCCTGCCTCAGGCTTCCTGTTCAGCAGCGAGTCTGCTTCTCCCTCTACCCCTCCTCCCTGCTTGCATGGGCACTCTTTCAAATAAATAAATAAAATCTTAAAAAAAAAAAAAAAAGCCTCTAAAGAAAGACAGATTGCAAAGGTCAGCCACACATACAGTATAAGTACACCCAGGATTTTGAAGTTAAGTCATGGGCATGGAGAACACAGCACATGTGGCAGGGAGAGAGCGCAGGGATGACCCCGTGTAAGTCTGCAGGGACCTCTGGCCTACACATTGGACCTCACCTTTAGATACTCGGCTGAGCCACATGACTTGATTTGGTCAATGGAATACCAGCAAATGTGACTCAGAAATAGGTTTGAAAAGCACTTGTGTATTTCTGTTTGTGTTTCACACTCTCCCCACCCACGCACCTCCTGCCATCAGTATGAGAACATGCCTAGGCTAAATTGCTGGAGAGTAAGAAACGCTTGAAGCAAAACTGAGTCACCCTAGTCAAAGACCATCTAGATGAACCTAGATCATCCCACAGCTAGCCACCCCCCAGTCATGTGAGTGAATATAGCCAAGATCAGCCAAGTTGCCTAGGTAACCTCAGCTGACACCAGATGTATGAGCAATCGACACTGGTGCAGTGTGGTATTACTTCACATCCAACATACTCATGTATAGACTTTGTACTAAGATTCACCCTCCTAATGGAGAAACCAGTTTTCATAAAGTCAAACTAGGGTTGTGTTTTAGTAAAATAATTAATAAACCATTATTCACTCATTTTTTTAAAGAGAAAAGAAGGGGTGCCTGGGTGGCTCAGTCGTTAAGCGTCTGCCTTCAGCTCAGGTCATGATCCCAGAGTCCTGGGATCGAGCCCCGCATCGGGCTGCCTGCTCTGCGGGAAGCCTGCTTCTCCCTCCCTCACTCCCCCTGCTTGTGTTCCCTCTCCCACTGTGTCTCTCTCTGTCAAATAAATAAATAAAATCTTAAAAAAAAATAAAAAATAAAAAAATAAAGAGAAAAGAAAAATTAAGACTTGTATGCAAAGTTTCAACTTTTAAGTGTTGGAAGCTAATTCAACCAAACACATCATCTGCTGAATTCAACCCACACATCACTAAAGGTCAACCTCCATTCTAGGAACTAAGAATGCCCCTGATCTCAAGTCATTTACAAATTTTACGGGATGGATGAAGAAGGATTTACATGAAAGAAACTAAAATGGTCCTATCTTGGGGCAAATGGTCATATCTTGGGGCGCCTGGGTGGCTCAGTCAGTTAAGCAGCCGACTCTTGATTTTGGCTCAAGTCATGATCTCGGGGGGTCATGGGATTGAGCTCCAGGTCGGGCTCTGCTCTCAGTGGGGAGTCTGCTTCAGGGTTCTCTCTCTCCCTCTTCCTCTGCCCCTCCCCACACTTGCGCAGACATGCTCTCTTTCTCCAAAATAAATACATAAAAATCTTTAAAATGGTCATATCTTAATGCTTACCATGTAAACAAATATAACAACTATGGATTTCTAAATGCCTGTTGGAAGGCTTGCCTAGGAGATTACAAAACTCACCCCTCCCTACAATTAAGGGATTTAATACCTATTTTAAAAATATGTAAGTGATAAGCAAACATATCCCAAGGATTAATTGCAAGTCTACCTTTTCCTGGGGACTATAAAAAACAAAAATATAAAAGTCTCTGGATCAACAGTTTGTTCATTAAAAACATCAGCAAATATAGCTTCTTGAGAAAAAAGCAAAAGACAATTACTCAAATCAATTTTTTCTTTTAAACTTCATCACAACTTGGTCAACATTTCCAAAGAAATAGCAGTAAAAAATATTAGAAAGTAAATCTAATTGCTAAATGCATAATATGTTGCAAATTATATATTACTGATATATTTATTCCTAATGTCATCTATTGCTTTCTAGATTATCAGCTCCCTGAGGATAAGACCTGGTTTTATAGACCTCAGTTCTCCCAAGTATCTACAATTCCCTAGTTCATTCTGTCTATTCATGTGGCCGGGTGGCTGACACTAAGGTACTGGAAACCATCGTTCATATAAAAGAACAGGAGAGAGTTGGTTTCAGTGTGGTAGCCACTCACCTGAAAATGCTATAAAGTAATGATTATGTTCTATAGAAGTAAAATTAATAGATTATTATAGTACATACTACTGTAACTGTAGCAGGGGGATTAAGGACAGAGTAAAAATAACAATGCCATTTGGGACTGGGTAAACAGCGGTCCTGAGGATGTCTATCTCAAATGCCTGAAGAAACCAGAGCAGGTATAATAAATGAGTAGAAACAGGCTAGACCCCAGGGTAAGTGTGCATTTGGTTTCTGAGTAGTAGAGATTTCAGTAAACCCAACTATAAAATTGGGGTTTCTTTTCCTAAGCCCTAGCCAAGTTTTCTATGTAGGAAGTTAGAGTCCCAAGCTACTACAGCTTTCTCTTTTTTTAAATGGAACCACAAGTAGAAATTTTTATTACTCCAAAATTTTAAATGATGTCACAATTTAAAAAACAAATCACTGTGTAGAGCAAGTAAAACACACGGTTAATCGTCTGTGTGCTCTAAAAGATGGTGTCACCTGTGTTCCTATCAAGGAAGCTAAAAGGAAACAAGAAATGTTTCTTCATCTTCTTCCCTCCTCACTGGATTCCACCAGTAGTGCTACTTAAGGTATGGCTGAGAAATACTGCTGCTCTCCTCAACCTATTTATTCTTGGCCTCAAAGCAGATAAGAAATGTGGTGGACAGATAACATCCATGACCCTTGTATAACCCCCTCCCTTGTGTGAGGGAAGGACCTGTGACTTGCTTCTAGAAAACATGCAGAGGTGCTGGGCTGTTACATCCGTGATTACTGTATGTTATGTAAGACACTGCCTTGCTACCAGAACCCCTTGTCTCTCTCTCTCCCTTATTTGCTCTGAAGAAGTGAGCTGCCCTGAATCCTAGAGCCACAATGGAACAGATTCTGTCCATGACCTGATGGAATTTGGAAGTGGATCCTTCCCTAGTCCAGCTGCCGATGAGACCACAGCTCTGGCTGAAACCTGCATCACAGCCTGGTAAGACTCAGAAGGAGGAAACCCACCTAAGCCCCGCCTGGACGTAGGACTCACATAAACTGAGATAACCAGTGTGTGCTGTTTTACACCACCAAGTTTGGCATAATTTGTTACAAAATAACTGGTAATTAATATAAGGAGATTGCCTGAAAATGTAAATCAACTACCTCACAAGGCACACCATTTAGTTTGGCTGACGCTTGCTTTTCATAGTAAGACTTGACTTTTCAAAATGAAAGAAGCAATACATTCAATTCCATTCTGGTGCAAGCTCCTTATTTCACATGACGGACCAATACTTTGAATAGCTCTGGTCTATATTTCCTTTGCACAGTGGAAAGACAGGTCTGGTCTAACTGTATATGCAGAACAGGAGAAAGGTGGTGTTATTAATTTGACTTAGAATTTTGTCTAATGATACGTGCAACAGGCATGGAGAAGGGCAGAGTCTAGGCAACAGGTACTATGGAGAAGCAGTTTTTACCATCTATCATCCTTCAAAGTCATGTCAGAAACATTTTCATACCACAGTTAAAAGCAATGGGTGAGCTAGCTGATATTACCTGTAATAAACTGATAACAACAACATGATATGATGAGGATAGCAAGACAAAAAAATCCTATAGAATTGTCATACCACTACTCTCCCTGGGCATTTGAAAATCTACAGAATAGTGCCCGCATTTGGCAAGGAAACTGATGAATCATCTTTGTCATTCCCTGCTCACAAGAAAATCATTTTTAGACCCTCATTAAAACCATGCATTTTCTCTGCTTCTCAGTCCAAGCTTTGGCTAACCCCTATGGCCTCTAAAGATTTAACTAGGTAGCCCTTATTCCAAGAAGCCTTCCTTGATAACTCTCCCTCCTCATTTTTTCCCTATCTATCTATCAGTGTTCCCCCTCTATCATCCCATTTCCATGCCTTACAGGATAATTACCTCTTTAAGTGACAGTCTTACCCACAGTAGTAATTGCTATTTGAGATCAGGGATTATGGCTCACATTTTTGTATTTTCAGCATGTGGGGGAGTGCCTTGTCCCAAGTAGGTGCTTGGTAAATACTAAGCAAAGAGTAAATAAATGAATATTGTTACCCAAAGCTGTACAAGAGCTAAGAGAAGCACTTTAACAATGACAAGGCAACGCTAAGCTTCGAAAAAGCAGGCAAAAACATGCTAAGAGCTTTGAAATATTGAATTTGTTTGGTAGTGAGCCCAAGGCAGGGGTCTTCAAAGGTAAAAGATTTATACAGAACAATAGGAAACTAAGAATTTTATAACCCAACATATGTTAAAATTGGAAGAAATATTCTGGGTACCCACTATACCCAGATGTTAACTTTTTCCCTATCTCGCTTCAAGCAGTACATGCATATTATTAACTCATATCACACTTAATAAGCTATGTTTTTCTAAAAGCATTTCTTCTTAGGTTCCTACTCAGCTGGTTTTGTCAGGTACCAGGAAATAAAGGCGCTCCCTCTGGTTGGAATAGCCTTGCCACTCAGTGAGGAAGATACAGTCCACTACCTGCACCTTCCTTAGAGACCAATTCCATAAATGCAACAGATGGTTTGCCAGACAGCCTTAATTTTCATTAGAATAACTTTGATTGGTACAGAGGCCAGTTCTTCACATTCATTTCAATGGTTTAACAGGATAAACTTGAAATCATTCCTCCTGAAGAAATTTCAAGGTGTTCTTAATATTATTCTACTACTCCCATTATGACTACTTCTTCAAAGACTTGACTTTTGAAGAACATTGAAAATTCAAAGGCGCTAAGAAACTTAATCCTTTCCCTTCTCCACCCACCCCTCCATCATCAGCTCCTCAACACCAAATAAGCCAGTACTGGGTTCTCTTTATCTTTTCCTTCTTTCCAGATACCCAGGCCTGATCACTACAAGACTAACTGCTTGAGTGGCTATTAGGAACTATCCAAAGTACACTGCAAGTTAAATGCTTGACCGAATACAGTCTATCAAAAAGGCTTAAGATCAAAAAGTGCCCCCCGCCCCAGATCTCACAGGACCCACCACTAGCAGCAGACATTTCCTCTACCTCTTTGTGCTGGTGAGTCTAAGTCTGAATTACTCTTCATCTAATCAATTTAGAAAATAAATTATTAAGCGTGAATTTTGCCTGCATAATAGCTTTAATTAAACAAAAAGAAGTGAGCTTTTTTGTCTTGCAAATATACAACATTCTGCAAAATAAGAGCTTTAATATAAAAAGAGTTTACGAATTAATAATAATAAAGTCACCTCTTTAGAAATGAGATGGGCAAAGGAGAAAAAAGGACTTCTGTTTAAGCAGCTGAAAAACACATGAAAAAAGGACAATGTCCGTAAACTAAATTCCAAATTAAAAGAAGACATTATATGCACTGTTAAAACTGCAAAGATTTTTTTTTTATATTATAATAAGAAGCATACAAAGAAATAGACATTCATACAGTGATGGTGGGCCTCATATCTTCTCTGGAGAGAAACTTGGTAGCATGCAGCAAAAGCCTTAACAAGTTTTATACGTTTATCCTGACTATCCTACTTCTTGGAACTCTAAAGAAACAATCAGATTACCCAGGGATTTTTGTGCCAGAACTTTTCCATCTTGATGATGGGCTGGGGTAATCTAAATGCCCCACAATAAAGAATTGGTGATATCAAATACAGTAAATGATTCAAGAACTACCAAGTTTTGAATAATAAGTTATGGGTTTCTTTCATTGACATGTGACATGCTCGCAACATATTAAGTGAAAAAGAAGCAGGTACCAAACACTGTGTAAAATATATGATCATTTTACTTTTAAGATGTATATAAATACATAGCAAAATGAAGTATGCACATTGAAAAGGCATAACTCTCTGTGAAAAGTAGTGGTATCAGTTATTTTCCTTTTTGTATTTTTAAACTTTTTCAACCCATGTTAGTGTGGCCCATCAGATCCACAAAAATGATGAAAATCTAAGGCTTAATACTGGAAGGTATAAAGTTCCTATACCCTGCTAAGTACAGACTCAATTTTAACAGTATCTCCTCAGGTTCTAACATAGGACAATTTCTCCACAAAGCCCCAAGCTAACCCAATCTCATAGCATTTTATGCTGTATTAATTAAGATGTTTCCACATGGGATGTGAAGAATCAGAGAAAGAATAGGTATCAGAACAAGAATCCAATACCAGCTAAGTCATTTTTACCAAATTTAATTTTAACAGAAGACCCATATTAAAGAGCAAAGGTTCGAGTCATTTAGAGTCATTACAGAGAGGAGTGCCTCATTGAGAATATGAAAAACAATGATAAATTAAAACCAACTAAATCACTCTGGTTTTTAAATGTCAGCAGATACAGGTTCCCTCAAATTAAGCAGGTTCAACGATTTGTACCTGATTCTGTTTTACTCTACTAAATATATATCATTATTGTAAGAGAATCTGCAGTGTACTTTATTCCTGTTATTCTTTGGTTTTCTGTTAAAATTGGATTCAACTTTGATGACAGCATTGGCAAAGAAAAGACAGAAGGCCCTGTGGTCCCTTTCAGTCCGTGGGGTCTGTGATTGCTTATTCTTAAAACATATCCACTAAATCTATGTTTTAATTATAAATCACTCATCTGTGGGCTAGGACTTTAAAGAATCTTGAAGCATAAATGCTTTTAATCTGCAATGAATTAGACTCTCTACATTTGTTAATAATTCAGCCAAACTAAATAATGCTAAATTAGTCATTTTGTGTGTCAGATGCAACACACATGCATACACAGAATGATTATTTGTTTTCAAAGGATTTTGTTATAATCTCGATTCACTTGTCATGTAACACTGGAACAAAATGGTTACACTAATTACCCAAAATCAAGTTTTGCTTCTCGATTTATAAGCGTTCCATTTTATTCTATAAATTCTTAGCTGTCATGGAGTCAGAAAATTATTACTCTCATCAATAGGAAGACTGTTTTAGTGGTGCAGATGGCTGTCCTTTTATAGGCCAACTTAATGACTTGTTCTTATCTAATCTGTCATCTGTTATTTAGTTGTCATTATGAACTTTTTGGGTTTCATATCAATTTTCCATGTTTACTAAACAGATGGCTTTATTAAAAAAAAATGGAAAGCAAGAAAATGACATTAAGTGATTTCAAAAAACTTCAAAGGCTACATACACTTTTTAGTGTAACTAAATGAAATAAAAAATTGTTATTAAAAAAAGTAAATTTGAAGCCAAACTGATATAGACCTTAAAACTCAATGGACATGCAAAGAAACAATCAGTAGCAGCTATCCACAAGTAGAATGAATTGCTTGAAAATAGGGAAAGCTTTTTCTTCCAATTTTTAATGCAAATTTAAAAAAAAAATCTATCCTGACAAATAGAGACGACAAATGTCAACTGATATAAATCATTGATTCAGAAGCTCTTTATGTTGTAATTCGCAGGTATATATGTCCTTTGCCGTAATCTTTTTTAGAAGGTGGGTAATCACGTACTTTCATTGAGTGAAAATCATTCCTTGTCTTTGTCATCCGGAGGATATCTTTGTTTAATCACTGAGTTATTATCAAATGGACGTTTCAACTCAAGAAGCAAAATGGGAAATTTAAATGGCTTACATCAATGGGATTCAAGTTTTGGAAATGCATGGCATTGCATCACAGAAGGGCACTGTGGTTCACACTGTACTAGAGAAAGAACTTGACAGGTATAAGAAACTAAAATATATTTTTGTAAAATTGACATTTCATTCATGACAGTGTATTTAAGATTGTGTATTTCATTATTTAGGAGGGATATTGACCCACAAACGAGATTTGCTTCATCAGTTCCTAATAATGCTGCAGAGGTTATAGAGCAGAGCTTTCTGATATACGTACAAAAATATTCCAGAAACAGTTTCCAGGGTCATGTAAACCACATCTTCTACTGTTGAATGAACTGAGTTCAGTGGTGGTTTTACTTGCCCAACTTCAAGTTTCCTTAGCAGTACAAAATTGACAATGAGGAAGACTGTGAAGGGTTAATACTTTAAGTCCTTCAGACAAAGTCCTTCAGATGGCAAGCCAACTTTTTAAAAAGCACAAATCTGTCTCAGTTTATTTCCTTATATAATAACCACAGTAAAATACAAAGCTAGTATAGATAGCCATCATGCCATTCCAAGATATTCAAAGACTTTGACAGGATTAAACACACACACACACACAGCCCCCAAATGAAAATTTAATACCAGATACTTGATTTTAGACTCACATAAATTTTCTATTTCCTCTTATGAAACAGAATAATCAAAAAGGTCTATTGTAGATCAGAAAGCCAGAGACTTTAAATCAAAACGCAAATTTAAATCCTACTAACTACAACTTGTAGAGAGAACGTGTACCTTAAAGACTTCTCTTAAGTCTTCCACTCAAATTACGTCAGCAGAGAACGCATGTTTGACGTCAGATGTGTGCCTGCAAATGAGCCAGATGCTCTACATGTGCTAGAGGGATTCCAAACAGCTGGCGAACACCCTCCAAATGGAGCAAAGGAAGCTTTTAAACAAAGCAGTAAGGTGAAAAACCACACTGTTGAGGAAAGTGCTAGAACACAGTCAAGCTCTGGCTGAAGTTGGATTTCTTATCTCCAAGTCTACTGGTCCATGTTAGGTTTTGATCTACCCAAAATACTTGACAGGCATTCTCAAGTTATCAAAAGACTTGGGACTGCTGGAGTTGCTGGAGGGGGGGTGGGGATGGGGTGGCTGGGTGATAGACATTGGGAAGGGTATGTGCTATGGTGACCACTGTGAATTGTGTAAGACTGATGAATCACAGACCTGTACCTCTGAAACAAATAATACATTCTATGTTAAAAAAAAAAAAGAAGAAGATAGTAGGAAGGGAAAAATGAAGGGGGGGTGGTTTCGGAGGGAGAGACGAACCATGAGAGACTACGGACTCTGAGAAACAAACTGAGGGTTCTAGAGGGGAGTGGGGTGGGGGGATGGGTTAGCCTAGTGATGGGTATGAAAGAGGGCACGTATTGAATGGAGCGCTGGGTGTTATACGCAAACAATGAATCATGGAATACTACATCAAAAATAAATAAATAGGAAAAAACAAAAAAAACAAAATTTGGGACTGCTTCAGATGATCAGGTCTCCTGCCAGCAAACACCAGCCAAGATCACTTTTAATGGGTTCCAACACCTAAATGGTCATTTGTCAACAAAGCTATACACACTATTTGAGGATCAGTTGGCATAAACCCTCACTCAAAGCCAGAAAGTTCAGCACAAAATGATAATATTCTGTGGATGTTATACTTAGGCATGTTATCCTCTGCAGTGTATATTTTCATACTAATTATATATTTAATATATTTCAAAAGCTTTAAACTATGGTCTGTTGGTACCTTTCACAGAAGCAAATCACACTGCCATCATTAGTCTTTGGGTAAGACTACTTGTTTTGAGAACGCTTTCCAAATTCCCTGCCTCTGACTTAGTGGCTCAGATGTAAGAACTGGCCTTCTTCCACTAGATGAGTAGCTCTCAAAGTGTGGTCCAGGAATAGCAGCATCAGTGACACCTGGGAACATGTTAGAAATACAAAGTATAGAGATCCCCAACCCAGACCTGAATCAAAAACTCTGGAGGTGGGGTTTAGCAATCTATGTTTATCCACATGTTTTGAACCACTGAAGTTTTGAGAGCCACTGTACTGTAACCTTCTCCAGGACAAAGAGTCATTCAACTTAGTATCCTTCAGTGTACCAAACAGCACCCTGGTGTATGTATGTATGTATGTATATATTTATTTACTGGGGGGTTGAGAGAAAGAGAAAGAGAGTGAGCAGTGGGGAGGGGGAGAGAGAGATGGAGAATCCCAAGCAGACTCCACACTCTGACACGGGGCTCAATCTCACGACCCTGAGATCTTGACCTGAGCCAAAACCAAGAGTCGGATGCTCAAATGACTGAGCCACCCAGGTGCCCAATGACAACGATTTAAATGCTTGTGATTTCAATTAAATTGAGATGCACTCAAGACAAAACTCATTAAGAGAAGAATGTAAGCATGGGCTTCCTTTGAAGTTACTATTTTGAGGTCTTAACACCAGAGATGTATTTTGCCAAGGAATTTCCATTCCTTAACTAGGCATTGTTACATACAGTTAATTTGCCATTAACTGAAACCACAGATAGACCATAATTAGAACAAAAAGAGGTGGGGAAAACCACTTTATTCCTTCTGCTTATTTGGTACAAAGATGCCAGGTATTACCTATACCCTTAAGAAGTAAATCACATTAAATTTTAATAATTGAGCAAATATTAGTGTGATATTTAGGGAAAAAAGTTAATATTACAGCATTCTAACATAAACTCAGCTTTATATTATGGAGAGTGCATAGTAAAAACAAAAACCAATTAACGCTGGTAAGTAAACTGAGGAAGGATAATAATATAAGCACAATGTGACAGGTTTACACTGCCTATTGCTTATTTACTACTCTCCCAGTCCCATGGCACAGCAATCAAGAACATAGGCTCTTGAGCCAGATTAACTGAGTTATATCTGTCTCAGGTCCTTACTAGTAGGTCCTTGGGAAAATTCATCATCTCCTTCGCGTCTGAGTGTACTCATATGTAAAATGGAATAATAACAACTCATAGAATTGATGGAAGATTTAACTAGTGTAATGTGTGTTGTAAATGCTGAACAATCTTTTGTTGTATATTTGTCTTCTGCAACCCCTTATAAACAACACCAGCCACTACATTGAAGGGGGTTATAGTCTACTTGCCCAAGTTACAGGGCATAAAAGGTCATTAGGTCAGGGGCAGAATACTGTCAGTGCTTACCCAGCATTGGGGACATAGTATCTGTTGAGTAAGGGCAGGCCAAATCAGATAGATTGTACCACAGTACCAAGAACCCTCCCCCATGAGTCATAGTTGAGATTTATAGAGCAGAGACTTTGCCACTTCATAGAACCAAGTAGACTTGCTTGACTTCATGATACAAAACTGAGAAAAGTTTCCCAAATATGTGATTAAATATTAAATTATCTTCTCCAATGGCTCCCAATGATCCCTGCCTTCTGATATTCAAGTCCTTATGTAATCCCCACCTTTTGAGTGTGGCCTGGACCCAGTGACTCACTTCTAAAGAATAAAAGGCAGGAAGAATGATGATATGTTACTTCCAAAATTAGGTTACAAAAAGCCTGTTACTTCTGTTCTCTCTCTCCCTCTGAAGTAAGTTGTCCTATTGATGTAGCCATAGATAGAGGTTCACAGGACAAGGAACTGATGGGTCCAGCTAGCAAGGACCTAAGGTGAGGTCTTACAGGATGCAACTACCAGATGCAATGTGGTCCTTGACTGGATACTGATGAAAATACATCAGCTGTGAAAGACATTTTGGGGCCAATTCAGGAGATATGAACGTTGACCAGGATCAGATAAAATCACAACTAATGAAACAGAAAGGTAGAGACTGTTGACTGGGGGGGGGGGGGGGAAAGGCAGGTTCAGAATAGCATGCTCAATACGATCTCATTTTGCTCAAAATAAAACAAAAACCAAAAACCAAAAAAACATTCATTTGTGTGTGCACATGAACATGAAAATGATACACCCCACCTCATCACCCCACAATTTCATTTCTAAGTGTGCATGTATGTATCCATAGACATTTCCAAAGAAAAATGAGTTCCTAGGTCAACCAAAAGGCATTTTCAAGAATGTTCATAGCAATTTTATTCACTGTAGACAAAATTGGAATAATCCCAAATGTTCAACAGGAGAATGGATAAATTATAAATTACATATATTCTAACAATGGAATACTATGCAGCAATTAAAAGGGCAAATTATTGACAAATGCAACAAGGGTGAATCTCAAAAATATAATGCTGTGGGAAAGAAGCCAGATACAAAAAAGTATACTATTTTTTTATATAAAGTTTAAGAACAGGCCAATTAATATACGGTGATAAGAGTCAATAGCTATAACCATGCACAGATGAATATGAGCTGTGGAGAGGGATGAGGAAAACCAGGCTGAGGATAATCCAGAGCTTCAGTAAGATGTGGTTACACAGCTATCAAGATACAGATGTACCTGTGAAAAATTATCAAGTTGTACATTTAATATTTGTGTATTTATACTGAATTATATTGAATTATATACCTCGATGTTTTCTTAAATTTTAAAGAAAAAAAAATCCAGAAGGATTACATCCAAAGTGTTAAAAGTGGCAATTTCTGGGGAGCAAGAATATGATGTTTTGATTCCTTTTGTGTTGCTTATCTGTATTTTCTAGTTTTCTACAACACATAAGTATTATTTCTATAATAAAAGATTGTTTATACTGAAAAAAATAAAATAGATTTTCCTAATTCTGTGACAACCTCACCTGCTTTCACTATAACAACCCACACATATCACTTGTCTTTAACCAAGGAGGCAAAAGGTTCTGGTTTTTATCACCAAGGACTTATCTTTTTCTTAAAAGATTATGAAATTTCAGAATCCTCCATACAAATTCAGTTCCACAGAGTCAATTGTTGCCATCCCCCAAAGTGCAACAGCAATGTACACACAGATTGCAAGGTAATGGAAATCTTTTACACATCGCGTTAGGGGCTGGCTTTCTACTACATACCAATACATGCCAAGAGTGATGGAAAGTACAGAATGAAAGAAAAGAAGGAGGGAGGGAAGAGGGTCGGGAGGGAGGGAGAGAGGAAGGAAGGAAGGTAGGAAGGAAGGACAAAATTTACCAGAGATCTTTTAAGGCAATTAGCAAAGAGCAGGATGAAAGCCAATTATACAAACACTAGGACATTCAAGGTTCTTTCACTCTGAGGAAATGGCAGATCCCTGCTTTGGACAAAGAATACGAATGGGAAGCTTTCAAAGTTTTCCACTATTAGCATCCACCACTTCAATTCTATTTGAATATTGAGCTTTTAGGGTTTACACTACACTTTGCAGCCTCCCTATTCATGACTACTCTTTAGCATATTAAATAAGTCAAAATACTAAATAGTGAAAGAGTGTAAGGGTTGGGTAGGGGTGAGGCAAAAAGCAGTGAGAGAAGGGCTTCTTGAGAAGGTAGGACTTGGCTGGGCCCATAAGAGACAAATGGAATTTCATGAGGTTGAAAGGAAAAGGGCAAAAAAATGCTAAGAAGAAGACAATGAGATAGAAGACATTGGGAACAATAATGACCAGAGGTTAGATATTGAACCTGAATAGGCAAGTGATCAATTTGGTCTCAAAGGCAATTGCGGTAGAAGAGAAAAAGCCAGGTATTTTCAGTGTGGAAGCCCTGAGTTTTAATTCCATTTCTTTGCAACATTTGGCAAGACATACAATCTCCATGAGATTTATTTTGAGCAACCACAAAATGAGGGCAAAAACACCTATCATATGAAATAGGTCAAAGAATAACAGCAATTTCTAGTGGGTGTGCAAACTCATTCTTTTCTCTTCTCTTAGAACAATATGCCTGTTTTTTTCTTCAAGATAAGCACAGCCAAAACCAAATTCACAACTTTTTCTTACAAGCTTCCCTTCTCAACCACTCTATCTTATCAATAAGGCCACTTCATCTCCATTGACCCAAGCTTAGAATGTATGACTGATCACTGCCGCAACTGTCTCCTTCAAAATGAGTGTCCAAATTATACCCCCCAAAACTATTCATTTCCATTTCTTTATCTCTATTTCATCAGCCAAAATCCAAATCTAAGTTTCAATGATTGCAAAGACCTTCCAGCTGACCCTCCTGATTATTAGTTTTCCTCCCACCAATTCATCCTACATTGCATTGCCCAGTGCCTAGGTGATTTTTTTTAAATACAGACATAATGCACCCCTCCAATGGTTCCTTGTTTCTTTTGACTCAGTGATTCATTTATTCACTCAATAAACATTTACTGAATACCCATCAAACACTAAGTACTGTGCTATGTATCAGAGATGAAAAAATGAATAAATTATGCCCGTGAGAGTCCAGTGGGGAGAAGTAAACATATTACAATACAATGCTATAAACAAGAAATGGAAATGTGGAAACTCATCCTGTAGGATGAAGAAAATAAAATCTCATAGACATGATGCCACGTCGGGCAGCACCTCCAGAGCAAAAAGTACTTGTCAAGCAACAAAGAGGAGAAAGGCACCCTGTTCCTCTCTTAGGGTACAAACCAAAAACAAACAAACAAACAAAAAACAATTCATACATGAAAGACCTTCTGGGGAGGTTAAATGGAATCACCAGGGCAGTAAGTGTGTCACTGAGAAATTACCCAGGATGCAAAGACACCTGACAAAGCAACTGAAACAAAAAAAAAAACAGGTTCTTCACAGAAGATGCAATGGCAATGGCCAAGCGCTCCTCTCGGCAACTACTGGGTCTGCTATCAAAGCTGAAAAGGTACAGAGATTTGAGGATCCAATAAGAAGGCGTCAAAAGCAACACAGTATTACAGACAATGGTGCTCCACTGGCAAAAGAAAAACAGAGGAGAGAGTTTGAAACCTACACCTCAGTGACAATGAACACAGAACTTAACTACTTTTCAAAGAACTGTTCTTATCATAACCTCTTCTGACCCTCAAAGAGAAGGAAAATAACGAGGTTTAATGTTACCTCATACCTAATCTCCCATGGATCCATCCATGGGAAAGTCAAATCCTGGGGCCTATTTTATTCCAAACTTCATTAAAAAAAATGTCGTCCCTCCATTCTAAAAGCAAGGGACACAGGTCCGCTCAAGACCTGCAGTGTTGTGCAGTAGTATTCAAACAGCTTGTATGTAAGTCTCCTGATACAGGTGTCCTGAGTCTGGAATTGAAATGGAGATTTATTATTCCAAAGCTCAACACATATCACATACGAAGCTTTTCTGTTTGAATTTTTTTTTTTTTTTTTTTTTTTGGCCGGGGAACGGGGGAGGACAAAATATTTTCTTTCAATTTCACTTTCAGATCAAATTAATTTCTCCCACCATATTTTGCGTGTGTGTGTGTGTGTGTGCGTGTTTCTACTACTAATGATCCCACCAGATGTGTGCTGTGCACTCATCACAAATAAAAACAGGGCCTTCCTTACCTGTGTTACCCCATCACCTGCAGCGCCTGGCATTTAAGTGTTCAATTAATCATGGCAGAGTAAATGACATGTATATCCTACACAGACGTATTGTCATTGCACAGGTAAATGAGGCTAATGAGGCTGAACACCTTACCTACTCAATAATACATCCAGTTTTATTAACTCTTCTGAGACTCAGTTTCTTCATCAATGAAATGTAAATCATACCGCCTTCTTCACAAGGTAGTAATAAGGGGTAAACACGGTAAGTTATACAAAAAGCTTAATAAGCCTTTAATAAAGGACCATAAAATTCTGAACAAGAGCAAAAAAAACAAAACAAACAACCCATTTTTGAGAAATCAGAAGTTACACAACAGTGACTGACTATAAACACCAGAGCCTCAGGAGGCTCCCTTAGCCTCGCAGGAAGCTCCTTCAACTTCCTCGAGGTGGGTATATCTAGGAATTGTAAGGAAAAGATACTGTTTTGTCAAAATGTAGATGATGGCTAGAGAAGAAGAGTGGGTGGCAGATAGAAGTATTCAGGGAAAGTGCTGCAAAAGAAATGGGTGGGAATCCCAAATTCTACTTGCCCAAGAGAAAAGGCTGTCTTCTTCTCTAAAGTAATGGTGCCCCCTTCCAAACCAGCAACCCCACAACGATCCTTAGATACTTAGCACTACTTTTCTCCTTCAATCCCCACCCCCCCCTTAATTGTTCACCCAGTTCAAGTGATGTGTGTCTATGTGTGGGTATAAGTAAAGCTTTAAGGAAAATTTATATATAATTTTGTGTTCTTGCTCATGAATCTAGATAGCAACATGGAAAACTGCTTAATGTTTTAAAACAAATCTAATTATGCTACTATTCTGCTTATATATATGGTAATGAGTAAAATTTATTGAACGTTATATGCCTGGCACTTTCTCACCTACTTTATATGGGTCTCATTTATTTCCTACAACCCTAAGACATATATTCTTCTTCAGCCCATGAATAAACTTGAAGACAAGATGAATAAACTTGAAGACATATAGGGTTAAGTAGTCTTCCCAAGGTTATACAGTTAGAAAATAAGGTCACTAAAAAGCCACTAGCCTGGGTATGTTCTGTCCCCCTCCCACCCCCTCCTGCCCAGACCCCCCCCTCCACATCCTTCTCCATGTCTTCTGTGCCCCTGGAGGCTGACCTCCATGGACACAACCAAAGTTTCCATGGCCCTCTGGGCTTCAGCTTGAGTTTGGAATCTCCTTCAACTTACTCATGTTGGGTAACTCCAGAAATTGAAAGGGAAAAATTCTGTTTCATCCAAATGTAGATGGTGGTTAGAGAAGCAAGGTGGGTTACAGATACAAGTTTTCAAGGAAGGCGATGCAGGAGAAAGAGGTAGGAATCCCAGATTCCACTTGCCTAAGAAAAAAAGCTATTTTCCTGGAAAGGGTACAGGCAGGAAATGGGAAGAAGGGAAGAGAGGAGAGGTTAGGATATTGATTGCTCTGGTTCCTCCCTGCCAGGTCACCTGTATCTGGCTTCCTCAAATGAAGGTCAGGGCCCTCTCGAAACCTCTCTCCTTTGTGGTTCCAATAGCAGCTGCCTCTCCTTGTCCCTTTAGGTCAAGGACAGTAACAGCTGTGCTATTACTAATCTCAGTTCATTTAATATTTTCTTTGGTTCCCCTCCATTCAGCCCACAACTTGGTATAGAGTCCCATTGGAAATAAACTCTTTGACTCAATGTGATTTGAATATGCCATCTGTTTCCTGTTGAGATTCAGACTAATATAGCCTTCCAAACAATGCTTTGGTCTAAGACCACCACAATGCCTCTATTCTTCAAACAACCTGTGCTCTTCTACAACTCTGCGCCTACACTTCCATGCTGCTACTAAGTGGAAGGCTTCCCCGCTATTCCCGCCAGGGAATTCCTACTTATTCTTTCTAACTTCTCAAGGCAGCTCTTTTGGTCCCACCACTGGCAGAATTAGGGGCTTCTTCTGTCACACACTATAGGCATCTACCACTTTGAGAACACATTACAATGTATACATATGAGGAATAGCCAAGTCTCAAGATCTACCACCAGGTATGCGGTAGATAAAAACAAATGAGTACAGGATGCTCAAATGAGTCTATTACTGTGTTACATACATTCTTCATTCAGTTCTCCCAACGAATCCATCAAATTCCTGGCATTTCACTTAGCAACATGGAGGACCATGCATCTCTAACCAAAGCATGAAATACTGAGAGCTCTAAAACTGGGATCACTGTGGGAAACCAAAATCCAAAATAAAGCTTTATTTAAAGATTTTTTTTTTTATTTGAGAGAGAGAGATTGAGAGAATGAGTAGGGGGAAGGGCAGAGGGAGAAGCAGACTCCCCGCTGAGCAGGGACCCCCCCCCCCAACATGGGACTCGATCCCAGGACCCTGGGATCATGACCCAAGCCGAAGGCAGATGCTTAACTGACTGAGCCACGCAGGTGCCCCATAAAGCTTTGTTTAAAAATAGATAAGGGGAGACAAAGAAGAAGATATCCTTTGAATCCAAGCTTGAAAGTTTAATAACTTGATTTACTGAAAAGTCCATGTCAAACTTTTGAAAAGTAAAGGTAATTTTCAGTAGTTCAGCATATAGTTCCCAAGTTTTATTTTTTTTTTTTTTAAGACTTCATTTATTATTTGACAGAGAGAATGAGAGAGAGAGCACATGAGAGGGGGGAGGGTCAGAGGGAGAAGCAGACTCCCCGCCGAGCAGGGAGCCCGATGCGGGACTCAATCCCGGGACTCCGGGATCACGACCTGAGCTGAAGGCAGTCGCTCAACCGACTGAGCCACCCAGGCGCCCAGTTACCAAGTTTTAAACTCTAACATAATTTACTTTTCAAAAGTAAATCCTCAAACTATGCTTATATAATACATTAAAATAATAACTGATTTAAATTCACCTAAATAGCCTAATGACTCATTAAAACAACTTTCTTTTTCTAATAATATAGTTCTTCTCTCACACAGAACTCACTTTTCATCTAGTTATTTCCAAAGAAGGCTGCATTACTGCCACCAACCCCCTTCCGTTCTGAGAATTTAGGAGGTCATCTCTTGCAGAGCAAGATGTCTCACACGTGTAGACTTTCAAAGATTTAACAATATTCTTTGCTCTTAAGATCTCTTCTTATGAGAAAAAAAAGATCTATTCTTATGATATGGTTGCTCAGAAAGTTAACTCCTCATCAAGGATTTTTAAATGATTTGATTCTTTGGATGTTTAGTGGCTTGAAATCTCAATTGCTATAACTATAGAACTTATTTCCTCCTCTTACAGAAATATGTAACAATGAAATACACCTGATTAACAGCTTAGTCCATGCAGCATGCAACATTCATAGATGCTAAATGCCTCTTTAAAGGGTACTTAGTATTTACAAATCATTTCTCCTCCCTTTAATGACCAAAACATTGGTGTTCTAAATAAACCCCATACAATAATATGGCAACTATTTACTTGCCAATGAATGGCTGTGGCTTTCCATTATTTATTTTCATTTCTGAAAATGAATCAAAAAACCCTACCAATCATTTTTTATGTGTGTAGAGCTGAATTTTTGGAAAAGAAAGGGGCTGCCTTCAGTTAATATCCCATAGGCTGAGCACTTTGCATGTGATGTCTCATTTTATCCTACAGACCCTAATGAGACAAGGTTGGAAAGGCTAAGAAACTAGCTGAAGGTCACACAGTTAACAAGCGCCTGAGTCTCTGATGCCCAGTCTCAGGTTTTTGCCATTATATCATGCTGCCCACATAGGCTGAGGCTACACATATGTCAAGTGAAAATATCCACGTGATAGATTCAACTTGCCATTCTTCTTTGCCCCATTATGTTTGCTCTCCAAGGAGAGTGAGGGAGGAGGAGAGATTTTTGTGTTAGTTCATTATCACTGATCCTCATCACCAAAGAACTAGTCTGTAAAATGAACTCACTCTTTCCCCAACAATGCTACATACTAGTAGACCCTTGACTGGCCCCTTAGTTTTCATTCTCAGAGGATCAGGGTTCTTAACATTGTATCATCAATTTCTTTCAATTAAGTCAGGTCCTAGTCCTGCCTGGACATTCGGCTCCCAGACAAATGGTTTCAATTATCCAGGGTCTGTTTCTCAATCAGTAGCCAATTCCCTGGGCTAAAATAGCTTACGTTCCTCAATGTCCCTCCACAGTATTTTTTTGAAAAGATTTAAAAGAATATCCCATTTCAGTGAATTGTCTAGGGAAAAAATTGTTTTCATTGGAGGGAAATTTTGCTAAGTCTGTCCCTTTCTAAAGAGAGCAGAGATTCTAAGCAAACTCTTATTTTAAAAATCCATGAGAGGTAGAAAAGATCCAAACAAATAAGAAAATATATAAATCCTCATCGATTATATTCTTGGCCAGAACACATTTGATGAATTTGAAACAATTGATACATTTATTAACAAATTCACCTTGGTTTATTATGCAAAATCATAATCAGCAATTTGAATTATTTCATTGCTTGTTTGTAAAAAGAAAAATCTAATCTTTTTAAATAACTGAAGTATGCAGATTTTGTAATTGACGAGTTTTGACAAATGTCTGTGCACATGAAACCAAGACCCTAATCAAGTTACAGGACATTTCCATTACCCTAGAAAGCTCTCCAGTGCTGCCTTCCAGCCAAGCCCCATCATTTCTATAAGGAACAAGGAGCTGCTCATCTGATTTATATCATCATAGATACGTTTTGCCTGACAATAGAACAAATGTAATCATATAATACATACTCTTTTGTGTGTGACTTCTTTCAACTCTTTAAGATTCATCTATGCTTTTGCATTTATCAGCAAATTTTTTATGGCTGAATAGTATTCCATTGTACAAATGAATACCCAATAATTTATTTGAATAAGTGAATACTTGAAGGAATTTTGAGTTATTTCCAGTGTAGGGCTTTATGAATAAAGTTATTATAAACATTTGTGTAGACATTTTTTGTAGATATATATTTTCATTTTGCTTGCATATATACTAGGATATATAACACTGCTGGATAATAAAGTATATGTTTAACTGTACTTTCCAAAGTGATTGTGCCATTTCAAATTCCCATCAGCAATGTGTAAGAGTTTCAGCTATTCCACATCCTTACTCCCCACAGACTTTTTAATTGTGGCCATTCAAGTAGGTCTAAGGAGGTATCTTACGTTTTTTTTTTTTTTCTTTTTCATGATAACTAATGACACTGAACAACTTTTAATGATAATATTGATTATACATAGGGGCGCCTGGGTGGCCCAGTCATTAAGCGTCTGCCTTTGGCTCAGGTCATGATCCCAGGATCTTGGGATCAAGCCCCGAGTCAGTCTCCCTGCTCAGTGGGAAGCCTGCTTCTCCCTCTCCCATTCTCCCTGCTTGTGTTCCCTCTCTCACTGTGTCTCTCTCTGTCAAATAAATAAATAAAATCTTTTAAAACAATATTGATCATACATATATATATATACATTTATCTTTATACATTTTGGTAACAACAATTCAAATCTTCTGCCTTTAACATAAATTGGGTTGTTCATTTGTTATTGAAGTATAAGAGTTTGTTGTGTTTTTTAAAGTATATATATTCTGGATACATGTTCACTGTTATATGTATGTAGAAGTGTTTTCTTCTAGAGAGTAGCTAGCCTTTTTATTTTCTTAACTGAGTCTTCTGATACACAGCTTTTAATTTTAATGAAGTCCAACTTATAAACTTTTTTTCTTTTATAATTAGTGCTTTTGTTCACTAAGAAATCTATCCCAAAGTTTTGCTACATTTTGTTCTAATAGTTTTACACTTTTAGTTTTTATACTTAAGACTATGACCCACCCCAAAATAATTCATATCATTCTTTTCCTCACTGTTACTTAGCTTGGGTAATTTCTATTTATATGATGTTAAGTGCATTAACCTCTTATCACACAGAGTCTATGGCTTTTAATTCCATCTATGACATTTTTTATTTCAGCCATTGCTCTTTTCACTTCTAGAACCTCCATATTTTATAGTTACATTTCTTAGCCAAAATTCCCCATCTGTTCATGCACTATGTCCAATTTTTCCTTTAAGTTCTTGAACATTGTTGTATTTGCTATGTTAACTCTAATATCTTGTCATCTTCACACCTGTTTCCAGTGACTGCTTGTCTTTTTGATTGCATATCACATCTTCCCGCCTCCTATATACCATAATTACACATAGTACACGGCAAGGTGTCTGGATTATCTTTTCTTCCCATACAGGTATTAAGAATTATTCTGGCAGTTATTAAACTGTTGGCAGATCCTTTTGATGCTGTCAGACTAGTTTTTATACTCTATTAGAGTGGGTCTATTTGGTTTTATTCTTAGTTCTAAGGACATGGCCCTCATTCTAGATTGTGATTTTTACTCCTCAGGTGTGGCTTTTCTATATTCTCAGCTGAGTTTCTGGGCTAGTGAGGCCAGGACTCCAACATCTCACAGCATTTTATGACCTTCGATATCTCTGTTAAATATTCAGCCCTGTAGAAGCCTTCTTTGAGGTCCTATAGAGTTCTACTATGATGCATGTGTATCTCAGTCTTTGGCCAGTAACATACAGGGAACCCCCATGAGTCCCACTCCTGCATTCTGCATAGCTTCCTTCTCCCTAGTACCCTGATCATCAAATTTTAGCAACTTCAGCAGCTCTGAACATGAATCTCAAATGAACACCTTAGCTAAATGAAACCAATGCCCTCTGCTCTGGCCTCTCCTCCCTATATGGATATCAGTATATCTTGTGTATTTCCCACCTTCTGAGGATCATACCTACACTGTCGTCCAATGCCTAAAATCAGTTGCCATAGAACTTTGTCCAGTTTTATATGTCGCTTACTGTGGTACAGCAAATTGTGCTAGTTATTCTATCATGGTTGAAAAAGAAGTTGATATTCAATCTTAACATTAAATTGGTAGGCGTTAAACCAACTACACGTGGTTATTTCAACTGATGACCTTAGAATACTGCTCAAGTGAAATCCTAATCAAGGTAACCAATACAAAGACGGAGTCAAGAGTAGTTTATAAAACATCTCTAAGCCACAAAGAAAAACAGTCAGGATTAACCATGTTGCCAGTAATTTCTAAACTACATTTAGAAGATGTTTGGAACATATCCGTATTATCCTAATAAAGAAAATTGTCTGCTATAGCAGTAAGTGATTCACTGTCTATGTCAGAGAGCTTTGGAACCTTCATTCTTCACACATAGTATCATTTTTTTTCATAATATATAAAAGGAAGAGTCATTAGAAAAACTTATGTCATAAGCATTAAGTTTATGGATATATGCTTGAATTAACAACATATTTGGCCAAGATTCAAAATGACTTCATGTTTTCTGAGGCCCAATTCAGTTACAACTTGAGGTCAAGCAAAGAAATTAAGTCTAAAAGCTGACATAAAAATAGATTTTTCTCTCCATACTCTTTCAGGTACACATTAATAATGTTTGGAGTGCTCTTCTCTTCAAACTCCAAACCCTTTCCCCCAGTGAAATGATCTCCTCCCAGGGCTTCTGTTCATTTGCTAAAAATGCCCAAATCAACATTCCAAAGTCAAACCTCCCCCCAAGTTTTAAACTTCACCCAGCTATCCACCTGGAACTCAAGACTTCCAAAACAGAATTCCTTCTTTACCCACAAAAATTGCACCTTCTCATGAATGTGCATTCTGGTGCTCTATGCACCTAGCCACTTGGCAGTGGACTCCTCTCTCCCTTCCCATTAACCTTTTCATCTGTCCAATCCATCATGAAGCCCCAATAGTTCCTGCCCTTAATTATATCTCCGTGTCAGCCCCTTGTTTCCATTATGGTTCTAGTGCTAACATTTCCCATTATTCACTCAATCTATTTCCACAGCCTTCAAACTGGTCTCCCCTCCAATCTATGCACATCACAGCTCCTGAGTCACCAACTTGACCACATCATCTCCCTGTCTTAAAATCCACCAAATACTCCCCCAAAATCTCCAGAATAAAGTTTACACTGCTTCTGCTGCATCCCAACTCTCCTCCCTTAAGTTCAATGTCTCCTCCTTGATAATTTATATTGTAGCCACACCAAACTGATTGAAGATGAATAGGTGATATTGCTTCAAGACCTCAACCCTTTGCACAAGCCAGACCATCTGCCTGAGACTAAATTCCTACTCATCTTTGGGACTAAGATCAAACATCTCTGAGGTCCTAAGGTATAGCAACCTGATTCCTTGAGCTTCTATTATGTCTTAACCCATTACTTTTATTACACTACCTCTGAAATGACCTGTTGGTTCCCTGCTAGATTGTAAATGCCTTATGGAAAGGAAGTGTAACAAATATATCTTTACTCAACCATGGTCTAGTACAATGCTTCACCCAAAGTATACTTCCAATAAACACTGGATGAGAGAGGAGTTACAGAAAAAAATGTCCACCCCAATTAAAGTACAGAGGGAACACCACAACTGCAATAAATGTCAGTTCTGAAGGGTGGGGTGTTGCCCCGTGGCTGTGATGGAGGCTATTGAAAGCAACATCAGTTTGACAATCGGCTATTTAAAATATTAAAAAAAAAAAGTGTCTAGTTATTTTGATGACCAGCCAGTACCTGTATTTTCTTTCTTTCTTCAAAATATGAACGGACATATTTTCAAATGTACGTGATCCTTAGGTCATCACATACCGTATAGTGTGTGTGTGTATATAGTATATATCATACAGTTGATCCTGAACAACACAGGTTTGAACCAAGTGGGTCCATCGATACATACACTTTTTCAACAAATACATTGGAAAAGTTCCTGGATATTTGCAATGATTTGAAAGAACTTTTTGAAGATTTGTAACAATTTGATAGGAAAACAGTTCACAGACTAACCACACAGCTTAAAAATAACAAAAAAAAATTTAAAAAACCCAGCTATTATAAAAATACAGTATATCATAATATGCAAAATATGTGTTAATTGATGGTCTGTGTTATCGGCAAGGATTCTGGTCAACAGTAGACTATTAGTGCTTAAGTTTTTGGGGAGTCAAAAGTTATATGTGGATTTTCAACTGCATGGGGGGGGGTCAGTGCCTATAACCCCCATGCTGTTCAGGAGTCAACTATGTGTACATATAACTATATAACTGTAACTATATGTAAAAAACATATATATTAATTGTATGTGAATTAACTATACATTTTTTTAATCCAGAGACAAGAAGTGTTAGATTTTTTCCTCTTATTTTGTGATGATCCCTTGGCAAGTACTTTTAAATAAATTTTCAGTAATTATTTTAAAATATTTGAATTGGCAACCTAAGAGCATGGATCCACCCTAATGAGTACCTGTGGCAAATCTGGACTTTCCAAATCCTCATCCATTTCTTACCTAAAGCTTCTCTCTCAGCCTTATACTCACTTGAAAAAGGAACAAGCCAGGGAAGGTACTGTCCTAGTGGACTGTCCCACTATACCCTGCCCGTGGAGATCTAGTACTAGGGGCAACATGAAGAGCTGAGGGTGGGTCCACACCATTAGGAGAGATGCCTTTTCAAAGCCTGTGGTAGATGCTCAGTTAACATTTGACCGGCCAGTAATGCTAGTGGTATCAATTTTAATTACTCCTCAATGAGCATGTATTATATGTGACACAGGGTGTTGATCGTTTCACATGTATAGTCTCATTTGGTCTCAGGACAACCCTATGAGGTATGCGTTATTGCTTCTTTATACAGAAGAGGCAACCAAGAGTTGGAGAGGAAGAAAAAGCACAGTGAAACTCCAGAAAAAAGGCCCTGGCTCTACTCCTGCCTTTGACACTAGCTTCCTGTTCAGAGTATAAGACTAGACAATCTCTAATGCTCCTTCCAGCTTTAACATTGCCGGATTTGAATCAAAATGGTATTAGAATAATTTGTGAGAGAAACAGAGGTCATGCTTTATAATAAAATCTCTATTAAAAATGCATTTTTGGGGCGCCTGGGTGGCTCAGTTGGTTAAGCGTCTGCCTTCGGCTCAGGTCATGATCCCGGGGTGCTGGGATCGAGCCCCACATCGGGCTCCTGGCTCGGCAGGGAGCCTGCTTCTCCCTCTCCCTCTGCCTCTCTCCCTGCTCATGCTCTATCTCTCTCAAATGAATAATCAATCTTAAAAAAAAAAAAAAGATAGTTCTACAAGCCATCTGTAATTTAAAAAAAAATGCATTTTTTAGCGTAATAAACCTTCTCAGAGAAAATGAGGAGGATTAAATCAAAGCAGTCCAATGTAACAAGAAGCACATATACTGTGCCCTTGTCAGAGTCAGCGTTTAAGACGATGTAGCAAGTGCTACAGAGTCTTTTATTTTTCAGTATGAGAATGAGAATGAGAAGCAATAATAATTTCTTTTCTTTTTTTAATATTTTATTTATTTATTTGACAGAGAGAGACACAGCGAGAGAGGGAACACAAGCAGGGGGAGTGGGAGAGGGAGAACTAGGCTTCCCGTGGAGCAGGGAGCCCGATGCGGGGCTCGATCCCAGGACCCTGGGACCATGACCTGAGCCGAAGGCAGATGCTTAACGACTGAGCCACCCAGGTGCCCCGCAATAATAATTTCTAATATTAAAGTTATCATTCTTTTCTACAATTTAATTTTGAAAATAATAAAATTGCAACACTATTTCTGAAATACATTGTAAAAACTACACCCAGATAGATGAACATTCATTAAGTTATTTGATGGTCATTTGTGAAGGTGGGAGGATGATGAGGAGGAAAAGGAGAAGAGGAGCAATGGTTACTTGAGAACTTAATCTGGATTTGGTGGATTTTTTTTTAATTCAAAGTGTTTATCTAACAGGTAAGTGAAAGGTAGGATTCTTTATCCCATTAATATTCTACTTTCTTTTCACAATGGGATCCCATGATTATGCAAAAACTGTCAAGGTCCTGCTAGTGATTAACTCCTCTATTTTTATACCACCAGGCCTTTGAGCTTATGAGTTGCCAAGAGAGGGCATGACATAATCGCAGCGTCGTGGAGGTTCCAGAACGGCTTAATTGCTTCATGTGACTTCGCCTGAATGGTATCTGAGGTATTACTAGAGTTGTCAGTGCTTGGGACCTGGAAATGGTGTTTCCAGCCCAGCAAGACTGGGAAATGCTCAATATTCTACCGTTTTTCTCTGAAAAGTCGGAAAAATAAAGAGACCTATTAAACTTTATTTAAACCAACCCTCCAAATTTACCTGAGCAGAGACCACCACCCCTTCACCACCACCTTTTTCTTTCCCTCAGAAATACTTAACACCTTATAAAACATTAGTGGGGGATTAATCTAGGATTGTGGTACATCCATAACTTAGCTATTTGGAACATGATGTCAAAGGATAGATTTAATGACATGAGTCGCTTTGCTTATCTCCATCTCATTTTATTTTTTACTTCTCCTCTTTGTCTCCTTTCTCTCCTCCACCTCCAACACATGCCCACACTTGGATTCTAAATTGTTGGTCCAAGACCAAGAGAATCATGAGGACAAATGCTGGTCCTTCTACTTCAATGAACAAAGCTATGGACTTCCTGAGAGCAAAATTATATGAAATTAGTGACATCTACTTCAATATGCATTAACCTCTTTTTAATAAGCTGCCTCTTTTATCTGCAGTATTCAATATGTTTTAGGATGTCTTTTGTGTCTTCCTTATCTGGGACTCCTACTTCCCCACAGACTTAAAAAATGTTTGGTGGCTGATATGATCAGCACACTTCTTCTGAAATTAAAGTTTCTTTCGATATTGAGTTCAGTACATTTAGAGTGGAAATCAAATGACTCAGGCTGGTGACAAAGATTTAAATCACTAGTGAGGAATTTAATTTGCTGGTGTTGTGTTTCATAATCAAATAGAGAGGATCTATCAAATCAAAATTTCAAAGTGTCACCAAAATTGCATTAAGTTTATTCCAGAAATAGTTGGTAAATGCCTTTTATGTGCCAGACACAGCTTTGGGTGCTGGGCATACTACTATAACCTATCTAAACCCTGTCCTTGCCTTCAAGAGATTTTAGTCTAGCAGAGAAGGGAGATATTCCTTTTATCATTAAGTTTGTAGTGCTCTGATTATAATTGTGACCATTAGCAAGACGGAGATGATTGAGCTGACCTAGCATAGTCTGTGGGTGGGGAGAATGTGTGAGGATGGAATCAGAGCAAAATGACCTGAGAAAGTCACATTTAAGCTAAGACCCAAAGAATATGGAGGACTGGGTGAACTTCCAGATAGCAGCATCAAACAGGAAGAAGCTTGTCATGTTTGAGGAGAGAGAGGACCAGTGTGTTTGCAGTACAGAGAACAAGACAGAATGGTATGAGAGTAAGTCAAGGAATAAGCAGGACACCATCATAGGAGTTCAGAGACCATCTTAATTTAGAACTCTATGATGAAGGCAATGGGAAGACGTCAAAGTTTTAGAAGCAGAAAATGGTCATGATCACTTGTTTTAACAGATCCCCCTGGCTTGATGCAGAGATCCAGCAATTCTTGGTGACAGTGAGGAGGGTACTGGTTATCCCCATAATGCCCATTAATTACTGGAAAAAAAAACACCACAAAGAATAAGCAACCTAAGGAAAGCAGAGTGCACATTTGATGGAACTCCCCCAGCTTCCAATGTACAACCAAACTGTCATTCTTAAATCTCGATTTCAAATTTCTCATGCAGACTGCCTTGGAAGCATGTGAGAATTGGTTCAAAGCGGTAGGACTAGAGGCAGAGATGCTAATTGGGAGATTAGTGCCTAGGAAAGTGATCCCCACGATTCAGGAAGAAAGTGAAAGGATATGAGTCACAAAGAAGGTAGAATCTACAGCACATGGTGAATTTCTTATTATATTATTACATATGGTTTTTGAAAAATTAATGGTTTGGGTTCTTCTTGGTATGTATGTGATACTGGAATAGGCTCATGAATCCCAACTATTTTTTTCATACATAAAACATAATTAAAACGTGACCCTGCCAGATGTTTAAAGCAAAGGAACTAAGCCAACAAATGAGTCAGTCTCAAACCTTTAGTAACTTAACAAAAGGACAACTCACAGCTTAATTATAAACAATTCTTACCTAATCATTTAAAAAGACCTATTAAAAAATGTGTTGTTGAGGGGTGCCTGGGTGGCTCAGTCAGTTAAGCGACTGCCTTCAGCTCAGGTCATGATCCCAGGGTCCTGGGATCGAGCCCCACGTCGGGCTCCCAGCTCATCGGGGAGCCTGCTTCTCCCTCTGACCCTCTCCCCTGTCATGCTGTTTCTCTCTAATAAAAAAATAAAATCTTTAAAAAAAAAAAAAAAAGAAAAACAATGCTTTAAAAAAAATGTGGTGTTGAGCAACAAAGTCTAGATTTAGTTTTTGCAATTGAAAATAATAAATCGCTGTATCTACAATAATAATTAATCACTTGGGCTTCCACTGATTCAAAATTAACTTCCTCCCCTGCTAATCCAATTCTGTAAAGTTTTACTCTGAACTAGACGAAAAGGGCTAAATTTAGTGACAGTCTTTTCCAAAAAAAAAAAAAACCATGACCATGTGAGGTATAATAACAGAGTTTGGAGACTGAAAGATATGGTCAGGAGAGTCTTCTATCCTAGCTTTCTTACCTCCAGTGTCTAAAGAATATCCATACTGAAGTAACAACTTGATTCTAAAACCTGCACAGCTCAAAGTCAGGACCAAATAGCAAAATCAATTTTCCCATAAGCATGTGCAAGTTAATGCATGTAATGAAGAGCTGAGGGCTGAGTTAGAGGTTTGTAAGACATTTGGAATTCTGGAAGAAGCAAGGAGACTTTAAGAGTAGCAGTGGCGTATGGTAGTAAGACAAGGGAGAGAAAGATGGTAAATGATTTCACTTTATATTACAGAAGAATTTTTCCTTTGTTCTTTTTTGAAGAAAAAAATGAATGATTTTAAAATGCTTTTCAATTCCTTTGGATGTCAGATTCATGAGTCTTTGAACATAACACCATCCTTAAGCAGAAGCCCAATAGGACTTGCTTTTGTATGGTTGCAGTAATATTGTGAGTAATGATGCTACTTATATCCCTTAAAACAGGCATGCATGGAATAGGAGTAACACCATTCTGCAAACACAATAGCTCAAGTTTAATTCAAGTTACTTACATATACTGGAGCTTTCCTCTGACAGGACTTTTCTCCCTTCTATCCCAAGTCTTCATAGGGTCACTGCCTACTCAGATGCCATATCCATAGCCATAGCTTAAAGATCTGTTCTGCAGAGAGAGTCTCTCAGAACCTATAGCTGTAATGCTGTCCAACATGACTATCCACAATGATGCACGTGTTTTAGATCTATATCGTCCAACATGCTTGCCACATGGGACCACTGAGTATTTGAAATGTGATGGCATGACCGAAGGAGGGAATTTTAAGGTTTTTTTATTTTAATTAAATTAAATAAATTTAAATTTTATTTTGAAATTAAAAAAATAAAATGAATTGGAATTAAATTGAACTAGCCATATGTGGCTAGTGGTTACCATACAAATCACAGCAGAACAAAGCCTCCAGTCTTACACTTCATTAGTATTCTGTGTCTCCTTTGCAGCACTTGGTGGCATTTGCAGTTATATAGAGTTTATAATTATTTGTTTAATGACCATCTTCCCCACAAAACTATCAAAACTGTCTTGATCCCACTATGAGAGTTCATGCCTGAAACACCGTGGCAACTCAAAGAGCTGTTGCCTGAGTGACTTACCATTTAAATAAAACCTTTCCTTATTTTAATCATATGATAGCAGATGTTAATCTGTTGGATATGTGAATACCAAAGGTGGAAGGAAGAAAATCAGAAGACTAGCTGTTTACAGTGTGTGAACTTTCTGATAAAGTCCATAAAGTGGTACCAAAAATTATCAAAATCTGTGGGAAATGTGTTTGCCACAGATTTTTCCTAAACACACACATACACACAACACACACATACAAACACAGCTGCCTTCAGAAAAGAGTCTTCTATTTTGTTCTAAAATCTGTTCTGGCTGTGAAAACGATGACACTCCTCTGCAGAAGAAAAAAATGCAATGCAAAACAAATCCACAATTTAGCTCAGGATGTAGGAGAAAGCTGACACAAAGAAGCTGTCCCTCCCTAGTTGAAATGAACACTTTATCTTTAGATCTTGGTAGCTAATTTTCTTAAATCCTCTTAAATATGTTAACTTCTCCAGACACAAGTACTGAATAGTTATTCTTTGTCAACACTGAACATGCAAGAAAAATATATTAGCATAATACAGTATATAATATAGATATTTTAAACATGGAAGCCATCATTATTAAAACCCATAGTATCAGCCCAAACAAGCTCATTATAAAGAGTGATGGGAAAGCATCAAATTATAACTTGTGTCACAATGTTCTTATTCCAGTGCGTACCTCTATCTTCAGAAGGCAGACCAGGGAAAGCTTACAAACCGAGACCATCAGGGCATGTGTGGCACTTTTATGTCTCTTCTCAAGATGGGTAGAGATGTTTAAATTAATCATTCAGAGACTGAAATCCTAAGAAATTTCTGCCAAGTCCTATCATCCTCCAGCAATAATTTAAACAAGGGAAGTTATTTGTCTAAAGTACAGAACAACCTACAGAGATTTAACATGTCAAACTAACACGATAAAATTATTTTACTATTAAGGTAATTTCAGGATGGGTGTGACATTTGGCTTTTTTGGCTTCTAAAAAATGAAAAATGTCTTTGGATATCCTTAGCAATGCCTGACCTTCAGACTCAACGACTCTGCAAGTAATGCGGAGATCATGGTGATTTTTATAAGAATCTGGGCCTCGAGGCCCAGACTTGGAAGTTCATTTCATTATCAGAAAATAACTTGAAGGTAGATTCAGCATGGATTCATAAAAATAAAGCACCGGGCGCCTGGGTGGCTCAGATGGTTAAGCGTCTGCCTTCGGCTCAGGTCATGATCCCAGGGTCCTGGGATGGAGTCCCACATCGGGCTCCCGGCTCAGCAGGGAGCCTGCTTCTCCCTCTGACCCTCTCCCCTCTCATGCTCTTTCTCTCTCGCTCGCTCTCTAAAAAATAAAAAAATAAATAAAATCTTTAAAAAAATATATAAAAATAAAAATAAAGTACCAACAGGAAGGAGAATATTACCTATTGAAAGCACTACAAATCAAGTAAGTGGTATACATCCCCCGATCCTTGGAGAATTGCAAAAGTACCCTGGCTAAAACTGGTCTTGCAGAGTTTGACTTTTGTCTGGTCTTATAATGATAAAGAATCCATTTAATCCCACAGCAATGAAAATGAGAGCATGTTACGGCTATGGGGTGAACTGTTAAAGGTTAATTGAGTTTTAGATACTTAGCCCTAATTGTTTAAGATTTTATCCTAATATCAATTTCTGCATTAATTCACAGGCTCCCTGAGTCCATAAGGAATAGATTTCATTTTAAAATTAAATGTGTCCTTCTGCCCAAAAAGAAAAGCATTTTTCCC
Source organism: Leptonychotes weddellii (assembly GCF_054177405.1). Lineage (NCBI taxonomy): Eukaryota > Metazoa > Chordata > Mammalia > Carnivora > Phocidae > Leptonychotes > Leptonychotes weddellii. The sequence continues at coordinate 23,690,526 of NC_138369.1, forward strand.
AGATAATTCTTACAATCAGAATCCAACTTCCTAGATGAAATAGGTCAAATTAATCAAAAGCCCCCTAAAATGTCACTTTAAGGAATTAAATAACTAAAAGAGTTACCTCATTAATTCTAACACTATTGATAATGCAGAAAATTTGGGGCACTAATTAAATATGAAAATACACAGCATGTCATTTTTCTGACGGAACTGTATTTTCATAATACTAACACTTCAACTTAAGTTAGTGGTAACACTTCAACTGTTCTCTTTCCATAACTGGAAAACTGAGTACTGTTGGTTCAACAGGAATAAGGCTGACAGGCTATATATTCCAGCATTCAGAGCAGCTCATCAATAAAAAGAATTGCCGTAAGTATTTTTACGTAATTATTAGAGCATGATCATGTATAATCGGACAGTATCTTTAAAGATGGGCCTATTTGTTGCTACAATAAACCATCTGGTAAATTTCGGAGAGCCGTTTTTGAGAGGTAGGGATGGGCCCAGCTTTCAGAACACCTGGTAGAGGAATCTCTCAATTTACAAAACAAATGAAATTAAGGGAGATTGATTTGCATTGCAAAAGAATCCCCAGGATGGGAAAAAGAAAAGAAAAACACCTACCCCAATATCCCTTTACCAATAGCATTTCTAGGCCTTTGTGTATTTGGATTTACAATACTGTATCTTATTTAATATATAACCTTAAAGATACACAGGAGCAATAGCATCAATAACAGTAGCTATAATTTATGAAGCAATTTTTGTAGTCTATGCATGATGCTGAATCTATGCATTTATTATCTACCTAAGTCTCATAGTACTCCTAAGGGTTCAGTGCTCTCCTTTTCATTTTATACTGAGACTCAGGGTAACTTCTCAAGATTTTGCAACTTCCTTGGAAAAAGAGAATAAAGTGAAAATCTTTTCTTAATTTTAAAAAGGCTTTTAGAGAAGTGCTACTGTGAGGAGTGCCTGGGTGGTTAAGCATCCAATTCTTGATTTCGACTCAGGTCATGCTCTCAGGGTCACGCACGGGATGGAGCCCAATATTGGGCTCCCTGCTCAGCAGGGAGTCTGTTTGAGATTCTCTTTCTCCCTCTCCCTCTGCCCCTCCCCTTGCTTGTTCTTTCTCTCAAATAAATACATAAATCTTAAAAAAAAAAAAAAAAAAGGAGTGCTACTGTGAATATCTTCAATGCTTTCATACATGTCAAAGCTTAATGTCTTGCAATATAAATATTTTCCATCTTTTCAGACACATGTTAGAAAAACAAACTAAACATCAATTATTATCACTACCAGTTTCCAAGCACTATGAGCCTTTTGACCTGATAAGGCAGATGTGGATGGAGGTCTCTTGGGTAATTTTGTTCAATACGTGTTACCCACCAGAGAACAGGGGACTGGCAATGTCTTGGTCTAAACATGACTGGAAGCTTTATAAACTCAAAAGCATTTATAAACTTGAGTCACTTCCCTGGGCCACCACGATGACAACTACATATCAGAAGAGCCACATAGAATGATTCCTGGTGGGTGCCTGGGTGGCTCAGTTGGTTAAGCGACTGCCTTCGGCTCAGGTCATGATCCTGGAGTCCCGGGATCGAGTCCCACATCGGGCTCCCTGTTCGGCGGGGAGTCTGCTTCTCCCTCTGACCCTCCCCCCTCTCCTGCTCTCTCTCTCTCATTCTCTTTCTCAAATAAATAAATAAATAAAATCTTTAAAAAAAAAAAAAAAAAGAATGGTTCCTGGTAGCACAGTTTTTAAATATATAGGTAAGGTTGCTGGGGTCCGGAGCCGATGGCCAAGAAAGAATTCCTGAGGTGTCTTTGGTGCAAAATGGTGGTTTGGTTAAAGTATGGGGACAGGACCAAGGGCAGAGGGAGCTGTTGCCGCTTGTAGCCCCAGGATTATGAGGAGCAACTGATGGTCTAGTTTGGGGTGAGGGGGAGTAAAGATAAGGGAAATTCTAAAAGGATTTTCATATGCCAAAGAAGACTCACTAGGATACAGGAGGCCTTGCTATTGTCAAACTAAGGTTGTTTTTTTCCTCTAGCGAAGCATTAACATTAACACAGTTAACGAGCTTCCGGGAGGAACATCATACTCTGCCCGTCTCAAGTATTTGTCAATGGGCTGCAGGTTATATGGACATTTAATTTTATCTCTATTTCCTTCTGCCTTTGTTTCCCGTATCACTGGTACTTATTGTCATGACCAAGGACCTAGCATCTTTTGAAACTCCATGATTTATCATATAACCAAATAGTTCATGGATAACACCTTGCTGTTTCATGTCATACACAAATGATTCTACACTACCCAGATATTTGGTTCCTGTGATTGGTCCCAAAGATTCTTCCCTGGTTTAGCAGAGGTGTGCTAAATTACTTAGCAGATAATATGAGGGGGAAAATAGTATACACAAAACAACAAAAACCCATAGAGGTATTCCACTGCATAGACATAATTTCAAAGAGTAGGTAAGAGAGTAGATTAAAAATATTTGTCGGCATTGACTCCCCCTTTTTTTTTTAAGATTTTATTTATTTGACAGAGAGACAGCTAGAGAGGGAACACAAGCAGGGGGAGTGGGAGAGGGAGAAGCAGGCCTCCCACTGAGGGGAGAGCCCGATGCGGGGCTCGATCCCAGGACACTGGGATCATGACCCGAACCGAAGGCAGACGCTTAACGACTGAGACACCCAGGCTCCCCTCCCCTTCTCCCTTTCAGTATCTGAAATGCCTCTGTTTAGTATTAGGCCTCTGGAAATCAGATGCCTCTGTTTAATATTAGGCCTCTAGAAATCAGACTTCTGAAATTATAACTCACTAGGATTGCTCACACATACAACCATTCTCCTGACTCTGTCCAGGTGGCTAGACTAAGGGCTAAAGGCTGTGACAAGTGCTCTGTCACTGTCGGTGTGGTCTGTTTGGAAGACCCAGAGTAACCACAATCCCAGGTTCAAAACAATGTCTCAGTCAATTTTCTCAATGGCAAGAGATGTACTATCCAACATCACACCTGGTAGCTACAAGTGGCTATTTATATTTAAATTTTTAAATTTAATTAATTAAATGCATATTTCCATTCCGTAGTCAACTCCCCATATTTCAAGTTTTCAATGGCCACATGTAGCCACATATCATCAGCTACCATATTGGACAGCGCAGATACAGTTCAGCCCTGGCCTAGAGTAACATTTCCCAACGTGTAACCTTGACCAGGGTTTAAATCAAGACCAGCCAATGGATTTGGGCTCATATGCCAACACTGGTCAATTTGAACTGTCTTCCTGGAGTAAAATGCAGTGCCTGAAACAGTGATGTCTCTCTGGGACACAGAAATGAGGAGTGGTAGCCACAGACACCAAGTATGCTTCCTAAGACCTTCGATTAGCATCAATATCCAACTGCCAAATACCTAAAACCAAAGAGCACCACATCTTAGAAATAACCCATGTCTTTCCACGTGCCATTTCAAACAAGGCATGGAAGAGTAACTCCCCCCAGGCGCTCAGAGTTAAACAAGTATTTGATGTCACCCCTGATCACAATCTAGGTCCTAGTCCAAAACAGACCAGTCTTATTAGTTAAATCAGAAAATACTCTACAAATTGGTGATACAGATAATACCAATATAATTTTTAAAATGCCTATTTACCTACATGAAAATCTTATCCTCTGAATATCATTTTTTTTGTTGTTGTTGTTAAGTAAACTGAGCCATTGTTAACGGCTTCAATCTAGAATCCGTATTCTTCCCTGATGGAACTCAATCTAATCAGAGATTTTCCCCTCACTTAGAAATCATTTTTGGATACTCTGACTCCAACAGGCCTTTTGTAAACCAAACAGAACTGTGTACAACATTTCAAATGCAGCAGCTGGTCTAGTCTAAATTTCTAAATGACAAGCACATCAAGCAAGCACAACATGCATTTGGAATGAGGCAGAGAATGAGAAATCAGGCCTCTAGCTATCATTAGCAATCATCTTCTCCGGACGCCGCCTCTGCTCCCTACTATACCAACTTTACCTTCCACAGACCTCTTGCTGATGTCATGATTAGCTTGTCAAATCAAATTCAGCTGTGCACAGGCATCTAGAGTGACATTTCTCATTTTGCATTTTCATTCACTAGGAAGAAATGAACTCTACTTAGTAGGTAGATTATCCATTATCGACTGCAATTCTAAACCATTTGAGCTGCATTAGTAAAATGAATTGGCACTGAAAACAGAGGAGTAAGAATGTATACTGATGGAAAAGTAAGTAGGGGCAAGGAGTCTATTTTGTGCTTAACTTTCCAGTGAATTCCTAGACCTTCCATGAGGCCAAAGTGATGCCGTTTATTTCAGCTATGACCATTGGGTGAGATCTCAGCTTATAACAGCCTGACTGACTTGCCAGTCATAGTTGTGATTGAAAATAAAAGAGAACAACACTGAAAACTCGAAATATATTCCTGTCCCTCATCTCTAGAGCAGTGTTTCTCAACCCAGGGACAATTTTGCCCCTCTCTCACTCCTTAGGGTATTTGGCAATGTCTGTTCATACTTTTAGTTTTCACATTTGGGGGTGAGGATGCTACTGGCATCTAGTGGGATCAGATTAGGGATGCTGCTGAACAGCCCAATGCACAGGGCAGTCCCCTCACAACAAAGAATTATCTAGCTCCATATGTCAGTAATTCTGAGGTTGAAAATCACACCCTAAAGCTATGGGTGATCACTATCACTTACTTGCTTATTCAAAGACTTACAATCTGCATGGACATGAGCTGCTTAAAAAAAATAATAATAAAAGGCACAATTAACATTTAGAAGGTGAAGAGGTACATCTATTAGTAAAAATAATATTTTTCAACATAGGCTATTATGTTATTTGTTCAGTCCTTATTCATTTCGTCTCCCTGATAAATAATTTTCTTTTTAATCTATTTTTAGCATTTAAATATTGTTGGATCAATTTCTCACTGTCAAAAAGACATTAATTACAAAAAAGTAGAATGTGACCATCTCTACAGTGCTAAGTATTTTCTGGAAAACCCTTATGTCAAAATTGCCTTACAATTCTGGAGAGTTGTTTTTTTGTTGTTGTTGTTAATTCCAAAGGCATTATTACTTATTTATAATAACAACTTTCATACTTCTTAAAGAGAGTTTACAACAGAAATCATACCATAAAGTGGAATTAAGTGGTATTAAGTTGTTCCCTGTCTTTGAGAGAATTGAATTATAATTTGAGGGTTTGGTATCCTTGTGCACAGATGAGGGCATTTTAATACTGTTTTCTTTCCCACATACTACAGAAAAGAAAAAGCAAACACACAGGAGTTAACCTCTCAAGTTTATTAGTCTCTGTCTTGCTTTGTCTGTTCATTACCAGGAAATGCTCAGTCATGGGCATAGACATAAACATGCAGGATGGGAGTCAGTATTTCTCAGCATTTTCTACCATTAAAGGTAAATTCTAAAATCTGAAAAAATGCTGTGTGCACCTGTTATAACCATCCTTTCCCTAAGTCTTTATTAACATTATTAATAAAAGAAAATGTCAAGTATCATGACTTCAGTTGCAGAAGAAAACACATATACTTTGAAGGCAGGTCTCACAACTTCAATAGTTGAATACAATAATCTGAAATACTACTGAGAAAGTAAATGACAGCATGCAAGTATTGTCATCTCTAACAACTCACTTTGACTCTGAGTTTTCAAGTCAATTATTTCATAAAATACTAGCCTTGATTGAATAAATAAAAATGTTCCAAAATAGTCACTATCTGGCACAGAAGTTAGTTGTGATGTCTATGACATGATATTTCTAGCTTAAAAATATGAATTAAATGTTTCAGAAGGAATCTCAAGCTTCGCATTTGGGAAAGAAAAAAGGACCAGTATTTGATGCTTGCATGCTGATACTGTAGCGGGAAATGACAAATGTGCAAGGATGAAGCCAACCTTTACTTACATAGAAACTGACAAGGGCTAGCTCCATGGTGAATCACTATAGAACATAATTACAAAATCTAAAAATAAAAAAATAAAAACCACGACTATGGGCCACAGTAGCCCCTCAGCACATTCAACAGATACATAATTGTTTAAAAATGGAACAAATTTGTTGTTCAAATTTGGGAACAAGTACACACACACTTTAAGATAAATACTGTATGAGAGATGAACAAAGCTAGCAGGTATTTATATGCTAGCAAAAAAAAAATCATTTAAATGGAAACCTATTGTCAGAAGTCTAATTATGCTCAATGTCATCCCCTCCTTCTACTCTACACAGCTTTTAAATATGTTCATCTTGCTCTAATTGCTCAGTAATGGACAGAGACTTCTAAGCAAAAACGTATTATTAGAGCAAAGAAAAATGAACAGGTAAGTCGCTAACAGAAGAGACCCTTGGTACAATTTAAAAAAATGCATGCAAAATAACATTTGCTATATACCCACCACATTGCCCAATCCTGGTGTCCTACACCAGGCTCTACTTCACTCCACAACTTAAGATACAACAGAAGTAAGAAATACCTACTCGGGCAGATTACAAAATACAAGGCAGCAATAAGTTTTGAGACCACCAGCCAACAACCCATGGTGGAGAAGCTCTCAAGTCCTCAATAACTTTGGACAATGCCTTAAATCTACCACCCACAAAATATAGTGTACGTAGCTTTGTGTATTCAATTCTTTTTTTTTTTTTTTTTTAAGATTTTATTTATTTATTTGACAGAGAGAGAATGAGAGAGCACATGAGAGGGGGGAGGGTCAGAGGGAGAAGCAGACTCCCTGATGAGCAGGGAGCCCGATGTGGGACTCGATCCAGGGACTCCAGGATCATGACCTGAGCCAAAGGCAGTCGCTTAACCAACTGAGCCACCCAGGTGCCCCAGTGTGTATTCAATTCTTAAGTGTAATAAAGCTACACCATCAGACACAGGAAGTAAAAAGGATCCCATGTGAAAGCTTCATTTTATGGTAATTTATCACTACAAATTTGAGACTAAAGTGCAGAAGAAGGAAAAAAAGAAAACAAACTCTGAACAGTCATATGAATGACTATATGTAACATGTAAGTTGATTATTCTAAGAGTATATATAGAATTCTTAGGAGTTAAATATTCATATAATATGATTTTATAGTATTACTTTTAGGGAAGTCAACCTTGTGGGCTACCTGGGTGGTTTAGTGAGTTGAGCATCCTATTCTTGGTTTCAGCGCAGGTCATGATCTCAGGGTCGTGAGATCAAGGCCTGCATCCAGCCCCGTGCTTGGCAGGGAGTCTGCTGGAGATTCTCTCTCTCTCCTTCTCCCTATGCCCCTCCCCTCACCCACACACTCTCACTCTCTCTAAAATAAATAAATAAATCTTAAAAAAATAAAGAGGTCAACCTTACATTTATTCAGTGTCCTAGGGAATCTGTCAGAAGTTGGGAATATCCTTAGGTGAAAGAACAGAATCGGTAACCCTTCAGGGGTAACCACATAGCAGGCAATGCAATGAGTGCCAGATACATCCTAACTCACCCATGTTTTACTTATGAGGAAACTGAGGCAAGAAGCAAATAACGTGGCCAGAGGCACATAGTGAGCAAGTGGCATAGCCAAGATTCAGGCCCAGGCAGTGTAGCTCCAGAGACCGTGTTCACTGGTCTCTTCTGCTTCCAGGAGATTCCCTCCTTCCCCACCTCCTTCTCACCGCCCCCCCCTCCAACTACGGTCCCTTATCTGATTACCATCAAATAGCCATGATCTGAAACCAGAGATCCACAACCACCAGGTGTGAGCTGTGTATTTGTGAGCAATCACTTTTCTGGCATTCAGGAACTAAGGATACCATGAAACAACTCAGCAACAATGACAGGGCAATGACTACGGGAGAGCAACCTCACCTTACAGTGTCTATCAACGCACCCACAGGGGGCGCCTGGGTGGCTCAGTCGGTTGGGCATGTGACTCTTAATTTTGGCTTGGGACGTGATCTTGGGGTTGTGGGATCGGGCCCCGAGTCAGGCTCTCTGCCCTGCGTGGAGTCAGGTTGAGATTCTTTCTCTCCCTTTGCCCCTCCCCCTGCTCATGCTTTCTCTCTCAAAATAAAAATCTTTAAAAAAAAAAGCACCCACGGTTATTATACCCGTCAGTTGTTCCTCTTTCTGCACTCTGTCAGTTTCTATAGAAACCCATGGACTGCCCTGCCAACTCTCTCATATACCCAGAGAAGGTTTGTTCATCTCCTGGTAAAGAGCAATGCTCCTTCAAGCTGGTGTGACCTTCACACTCCACTTCTTGATTGTTCTCTAAGCAGTTTCTTCAGTTTCACTATAATCACAGTAGACATGGATGAAAACCCTAGCCTAAAAGCCAGTACCCTACCTGCAAAAGAACAGCACCCAACAGACCAAACAGCCCACACTTTCATTAATGAAGGACCTACTATGTGAGCCACAGAATAAATGGCACATGCTGAGTCCTTTACATGCACCTACAGCTCTTTAAAGCAGAACCACCTCCATTCTATCCATGAGAACCCTGAAGAGTCATGCAGAACAACGAACATGTCCAAGATCTCATGGCTAAATAGGGTTGAAAGCAGGATTCTAACTAGGTCTGTTCTAGAAAGTCCATACTTGGTAATACTATGTTTCCCCCTTGCTTACATAAGGATATCTTATTTACTCTTCAGTTCCTCTTCCACTAGTCCGCACTCTCCCTGGGAGCAGGAACTATGAGTTTTTCACCCCCATTTCCATTATGCCTCCTAAGAAAGTGGCACTCAGAATTTCTTAAACTACTCAAAATATGAGAGGACGGCACCTAGCACTCAGTAGGCACCTAAGTGCTTATGGTGCGGTGTGGATGCACACAGATTAGAAGTCTTAAAAAGACTCCATTTAACCTAAGTTGAAAGCTTTTTGATACGATAGCCTGAATTCCTAGTTCTCTCTCATCTTCCTGTCTCTGACCTCCCCTTTCTTCATCTCTTTCTTCTCCGTCTTTCTATCTCTCCCCTCTCTCCATTTGTCTCTGACCATCTCTCCCACATGCCACCACTACCATCACAGGCTTTGACAGCTACTGCATCCATTAACATACCATATGCATGGTCAACAATCTCACATGAAATATCCCTGACCACATCTGAGATCAAACCCTAAATAAGCACACTCACGGTACTGACATGACAAAGAACTCTACCTCAGGTAGCTCTGTGCACAAGATAAGCCTCTTAAACTAAGGAGCCCCAAACCTGACACCTGGATCTCAGAAAACAAGTGATAGATGCTTGTTTCAATCTCTCCTACGTGTATTGCTGTGGTCGGAGTGTGTGCCCACAAAATTCCCATGTTGTAATCTGTACACCCAAGATTCTGATGGTGCTGAGAAGTGAAGCCTTTGGCAGGTGATTCGGTCATGAGGGGGGAGCCCTCATGAAAGGGATGAATGCTCTCATAAACGAGATCCCACTGAGCTCCCTCGTCCCTTCCTCCACGTGAGGATACAATGAGAAGTTTGCAACCGAGAAGAGTGCCCTTACCCAACAATGTTGTCCCCTTGATCTCACACTGCAAGTCTCAGGAAACCGTGAGAAATAAGTTTCTGTTGTTTATAAGCTACCTAGTCTGCAATATTTTGATATAGCAGCCAAAAAGACGAAGGCATATATGCACCCACATATAATGACTTCCCTTTGCTTCTTACTGACATCGTCATGTAATGAGACAGCCCTCCACACATGCCAACTCTCATGCTCAAAGTTCTTCATGCACCCCCTCCTGGAAGCCCCCAAACAATTCCATGGTATAGACTATGGACATCTGCATTTGACAGATGAGGAGGCCAAGGCACAGAGGGACTCAGTAACTTGCTTAATGTCACAAAGTTACCAAGTGGAAAATACTCATTCCTAGAACCCACATTCTCTGAACATAAAGCCTACCTTCCCCGCCATACCACTCTGGCTGCTTTCTGTGAGCTTGGTGTTCTTTGTGTGGCAGGAATTTCCTGAGAATTACCCTAATTTCTCTTGCACCAGAATGGTATAGCCCTCACAAAGGCACTCGATTTAGTAATTCATTTGCATTCACTAATTGGTGTTCTATATAAATGGTTAGCAAAGTGTGGTCTCTAGGCCAGCAGCATTAGCACCACTTGGGAGAGTGTTAGAAATATTCACCCTCAGGCCCTATCCCAGACCTCCTGCATCCCAAACTCTGGGGCTGGAGCCCAACTGCCTGGGATCTTCTAAGCTTTTGAGCTAATTCTGATCTGTGTTAGAATTTCAGAATTACCACTCTGACATTTACTGAAATTTTAGGTAATGGTCCCTTTGAAGACTCACGGTTAGAAATGAAGAAAGAGGCGCGCCTGGGTGGCTCAGTCGTTAAGCGTCTGCCTCCAGCTCAGATCATGATCCCAGGGTCCTGGGATCGAGCCCCACATCGGGCTCCCTGCTCGGCGGGAAGCCAGCTTCTCCCTCTCCCACTCCCCCTGCTTGTGTTCCCTCTCTCGCTGTGTCTCTCTCTGTCAAATAAATAAATAAAATCTTTAAAAAAAAAAAAAAAAGAGAAATGAAGAAAGAAATTGCATCATGAGGCATCTTGCTTCAGTAACACCCAGGGGCACATTCTGTCTATAACTCCTCACACTGTCATCTGTCCTCACACATCGGCTTTCTGCTCATAATTTCTAAATTGCAACCACCTAACAGCTTCTAAAATGAATGTCTGGCCTGGAAGGTTTTAAAATGCGAGGAGAGTAAGCATCTTTGTTTCTGGATTGGACTTCTCCGATGCAGGAGACCAAATCACTCCACCTCTGAGAGCAAATTAATTACCCCTTGACATAAGTTTATTTACATGCCAAGTATGGTCTATAATGAGGTATTTACCATGCAACCAAATTTCAAGCAATCATTCACGTAAGTAACCATATTTTAATTACTGTCACTTCTTTCATTATGTATTCTCTATATACAATACACCTGTCAGAAGAACATTTCTTGTTTGACGGATTGTCAGCTCCTTCTATTTTTCCTGGGTCCTGTCTTGTCCACCACCACCCCCATCAACATGTTTGTTTGTTTTTTTTTCCCCTTAACTGAAGTCAAGCACTGCACAAGGTCTTGGGGACTTGGAGGCAAGTGGGATGGTTGACCAGCCCTAACAGTTGGCAGAGCCTTTCATCTCTCCTCTGAGATCACTGTTCGTACGTTCTCAGTGTATCTGTCTGCTGCAATTAGGGTGTTGTAAAGCTATTGTTGATAAAGTGACATTTGCTCTAAGCATTGTCACTTTGAAGAATACCCAAGAAGGAAAATGAAAATCGATGTAATTACAAGTCATCAACTGCAAATTTCATTCACTTACTTGCTTCAAAACTGCCAAATAAAAATAATTTCAGTTTACCTTAATAACAATATATGGATATTCAATTTTTTTTAAAAGCTTATTTTCAATCTGCATTTCTAATATTAAAAAGAGGAAAAGCACTCAGTCCAATTTTCTCTAGTTAGAGAACCCTAACTCTTACAAAACGCATGCAATTGAGTGGTTGCCTGATAATTTACTGTAATAAGTACTGAAAAGTGTGTTTTAAGCCAAATGCTTTTGAAACTTTGGACTGCTGTCTTACCTGAATAGTTTTTTTTTTTAAATTCTAATCACTTTTTGTGAAAGAAGGTGGCACCCAAACAAGGTATCATCATGTATGATCAATGTACTACAATGAATACTTTGATTACATGACATTGATTATCATTCTAAAATTTTCTGTACTAATTATTGTGGGGGAAAAAAAGATAATTTACAAAACAAACAACTGAGGGCCAGTTTCTTCCAAACAACTTTGGAAACTCTGAGCAAATAAAAAGAGAATTCCCTCGAGCAGACAGTATGAGCAACTTTCAATCAGTAAATGTGGACAACACACTCCTTAGCAGAAGCCCAACCTTGGTGTCTGCCCCCAAACAAATTTTGTTTGCCCCCTGGTAATTTTGTTTTCATTTAAATGTCAGCTTTAAAAATTTATGGGATTGCACTTAAATATTTAGATTTATATTACCTCTCAAAAAACTGGGCCACCTGGGAACAGTGGGCTGTTTAACCCCCATGGCAACGATGGGCTAGCTTCACTCTAAGTATCCTGAGGGGCTCCTGAGGACCACTGAGTTGGCACCTCTGTTTCATGTTCTGTGGTAGTTAGGGTTTGAAAGTTCTCTCATTACCAGCCTGGAGTCATCTATGAAGATATCAAAAGGGGGTAGGACAGAGAGTAAACTTTGGAGAACGGGCAGGAAAGAAAATGGGGAGGGGGGTATTGGGATCTCTTGGGATCCAGTAATGGTGTAGGCAAAGCTTCAGGAGTGAAGGTGGGGGAGAAATGTGTAAGGCAAAAGGACCAGGAAATGGACAAGTCTGACTGGGACAGAGGTGTAGGAGAGTGGGGATACTCTGAGAAAGCCTATAAAGAACTGACTGTGGAGTAACTGAAGAGAACCTTGAATGCCAACTCAGGGAGCTTCTGGGACATTATCCAAGATACAGCTCTTAGTTTCCTTTTGAGAAACAAATCAACCCACTCCATATGTAATTTCAGCGTGGTATATGCCCACTTAAGCTTGAGTAACATGCCCTCTCTCTCAACCTCCAATCCTTTCAGTCAAGGAATTGCACTTATTAGTACTATGGGAATCTGGCAGCAATCGCACCCAAACTCAAGAGGACTGGCACTGTAAGCAGGGAGAGCAATTGGCAAGGAAGGGGTAAGGCTAAGGGAGCAGTGGAGGGTCATTAAGGACACAAGCACCTGAGTCACATGGGCTGCGTTCCAAGTCTAAGTACCATGGCCTTTTGCAGGCTTTTTAACATCTTTGAGCCTGAGTTTTTTCAGCTCTAATGGAGGAAATAGTACCTGCGTCAGCACCTATTGTGAGGATTTAATAAAGTGATACATGTTATATATGCTTGGAAGAGTTTCTGGCACAAATAAGAGCTTAATAAACATTAACTGTGCTGCTATCATTATCATCATCATCATCATCATCACTTCAACTGTACTGAGTCTTTTTTTTTTTTAAAGATTTTATTTATTTATTTGAGAGAGAGAGAATGAGAGAGAGCACACGAGAGGGGGGAGGGTCAGAGGGAGAAGCAGACTCCCTGCCGAGCAGGGAGCCCGATGCGGGACTCGATCCAGGGACTCCAGGATCATGACCTGAGCCGAAGGCAGTCGCTTAACCAACTGAGCCACCCAGGCGCCCTCAACTGTACTGAGTCTTGAAGGGGGTGTCTCAGATTTGATCTGTGGCCCTGGGCAGAGAAATGGAAGTAAACAGATGACAACGAGCTTGTGAGAACATATAGGACTTGGTTATTTTAGAAATGTGGGAAGACGACCTCTTCACAAGTATTCAAAGATCACTGCATGAACCTGAAGGTGGGTGATACTTTAAGACAATAGAGATGGAGAAGGTCAAAAACAGAATCTGCTCCTCGGAGAAGTCACATTTAAGGTGTCAGCCTCACAGAGGGGTAGAACTATTCACAAAGCAGTTAAAAAGCAGAAGTCGAATTCAAAAGAAAGGTCTGAGCCAAGATGCACATTTGAAAACAGCTAATAATATTTGAGATGAAATATAACAAGTAAAAGAATTAAGAGCATAGATAAGCCACATCATCATGAGCATCATTAGATAACATTTACTACGTGCCAGAAACTGTCCTAAGCATTTTACATGGTTTATCTCAAGTCCTCAGCATAACTACCTCCCTATTTCATAGGTGGGAATACTGAGGCTTAGAGAGGTTAAAATCCTTGCTCAGAGGTGCCCAGCTTTAGACAGCATGGATTAGGAGTAGAACCCAGAGTCCTCACTCTTAATCATTTGCTGTACTCCTTCCCATAAAAGGAAAGAGAAGTCTATAAGCAAAGAGAAAGAGGGAAATAAAAGATATTAAGAGGCAAAAGTCAGTGAATCATGCCCCTAAAGAAGAGAAAGGTAATGGGTTTATGAGCTGGGCAGAGAGCCATCACAAGGCTAAACTAGGCTCTGAACACAGAGAAAAATATTTAAAAATTAAGAAGGATTGAGGAATCTAGGTGGTTCAGTTGGTTAAGTGTCTGACTCTTGATTTCAGCTCAGGCCATGATCTCAGGGTCATGAAATCAAGCCCTGTGTGGGGCTCTATGCTGGGCATGGAGTGTGCTTAAGATTCTCTCTCTCCCTCTCCACCTCCCATTCATACACGTGTGTGTGAGTGTGCCTGCTTTCTCTCTCCTCTTAAATAAATAAATCTTAAAAAAAATTAAGAGGGACTGGGGAGGTGGCTAAAAGACTAAAACAGGTACACTTGGTAAGTTGAATACCAGGTAAGAAAACAAATCATCCCAAGACCAGGTGCCATTTCCAGTTAGAATGTAGGACAAGTAGCAGGATTTCATCGCTTAGTTTCACCAAAGAAATGAACACCAGAATTCTGCTTTCAAATTCATTTACAATAGAATTTTGGAATTATCAATTGTACTTTTGTCCAGCTTGGGTGGAGTTATTTTTTGCTTGGGAGGCTGCCAGGACTTATAAAGACACTGACATCAGAGACACACATCCTGTGGTAGTAAATAGCATCAACTCCATAAGAGCTGCCACCACATTATACCACAACCACACCCCACCCCACCCCATGGCATGGCAGGGCGCGGCCCCACGGACCACAACAACAGCTGACACACACAGAACAGCCAGCACAAAGAGCTTGCTACCCAGCAGGCACCACACTAACGGGGGTCAATATCCCATCTCATTTACTGTTTAGAACCATCCTCTATGTGATTGGTCCCAACATCAGCCACAGTCACAGATGATGCCCTAAGGTTTAGTCCACAATTGTCAGGTGGCCAAGCCAAGTTAATCTTTAAAACCAGTCCAGGGGCACCTGCCTTCAGCTCAAGTCATGATACCAGGGTCCTGGGATCGAGCCCCGCATCGGGCTCCCTGCTCGGCGGGAAGCCTGCTTCTCCCTCTCCCACTCCCCCTGCTTGTGTTCCCTCTCTCGCTATGTCTCTCTCTGTCAAATAAATACAATCTTTAAAACAAACAAACAAACAACAACAACAAAAAAAAGTCCAGTCTCCTGCTACCCACAGTCTGATCTTCTCCTTGATACCAGGGTAAATCTCTTAGAACTAGAAACATCTATTTATTCCCTTTGGAAAGGTAAGCACTTATGTGTTCTGACGGCCATTACAGCATATCTAGTTTATGGTCACTCTCATATAAGGATCTAGAGAAAGCAGCTATCTGATGTGGGGCGGCGGGGAGGAGTAAGGCCCACATCTTTCTGGCAAAGTCTGTTAGGGAGGGACAAGAAGGAAAAACAGAAAAAAAAAAAAAACAAACACCCCACAATGAAGATTCTTTGTAGGCTTTGAAGACGATGGCGCTGAAAAAAAAAAAAATTCAATTGTAAGCAGGGTGAGATGATCACTAGTGCCAAGGACATTTCTGATTGGGAAGCAAACAAAATATAAAATTATAGGTGCTAAGTGAAAGAAAGCAGACGAAAGGTTACATATGTATGAGTATACATTTGTATATCTATTGTAGGAGTCCCTTTATATGAAATAACCAGAATAGGTAAATTCATAGAGATGGAACACAGATTAATGGTTACTAAGGGCTGGGGTGGCAGGGGAGAAACTGCTTCAAGGTAAGGGGTTTACTTTGGGATGATGGAAACGTTTTGAAACCAGAGGGAGTTAGAGGTCCACAACACTGTGAATGTACTAATTGCACCTGCACTGTTCACTTCAAAATGGTTATTATGAATTTCATCTCAACAAATTATTTTTAAAATGAAAAAAAATAAATTTTAGGATGTAGACTAACAAAGGGATCTTCTACTTCTCTCCCAGAATATTAAAAAAAAAAAATCACCATGAAAGATGAAAACATTATTATTCCTATGTTTGGGTTTAATTTGGCAAGGGAGAGACTTTTTCTTTTTTTTTTTTTCCCTCTTCATTACTCCACAAAATCACATACAAAAATGTACCACAGCAACAATGAAGCATCTTCTTTATAGGCTTTAGTTACTACAGTAGAAGACAAAGAAAATGAACCACATGGATAACAAATTTCCTGACTATGAAGATAGTTCTCACCCCCATCAAAGTGTTCAAAGATTATCTTCAATTACAGAAGAGAAAAGTAACTTTTAGATTCATTTAGAGGCAGAGCTTAGTGCTATTTGTGTTAGCTCAGGTTCTCTGATCAGCAGACTTTGCATTAGGATTAGACATGCAAGAAGTGTATTGCGGGAGGTGGTGGGTAGAGGGAAGGTAGAGTAGCAGGCAGAAAAAGCTAGCTGCCAGACCATGATGTAGGTCTGATTCCTCCAAAGGATGGGGCGGAACGTAGTTTTGGATGGGAAGAGTCTTGGGCTCCAGGGTAATTCCATGAAAAGTTTGACTAGGCCCAGAAGGAGCCCTTGAGCCAGTCTTCCAATGAAAGAACCACATGTATCACAGGTGTGGGTCTGTACTAACTAGCCCACTTGCCTTCATTCGTTGGCTACGGGAAACATACCCTTGGCACCACACAATGGTGGGTCCACAGCAGCCTGACTGCATTCTTCAGTCAATTTTGCTCCTGCCACAAAAGATCTGAGCGGCACATTTTCACAGAACCACCTGGACGTATTTTCAGTCTTCACTGTACATATTTGGCAGGGAGTTAGCATTCTAACTCCCACAATAGTGAGGAACAAGTAAGTGTGGTTCACTGAAATCTGCAAACAACACCCAATTTTATTTTAGGTAAAAGTTTCTGTAACCTCTCCCACCTAAATCTAGGAGGTGTATTGCTAGGGAGGGAGGAGAAAGGAAACTCGTAACAATGACATTGTAAGTGTTCACACTAAGCTAAAGTCCACCCAGCAAAGCAACTAACCAAATGAGCAAGTCAACACCAAGGCTACAATCTACAAATGGTAAGTCAGATCCTGCACATGAAGTGTGACAATTAATTAACGTTAATTGGAAATGTTAGAGAGAAATACAGATTTTTGTCTGTTTAACCATATGGGGAACAGGGTCACTCACATAAGTATCCACATAAGTGTTAGCACTTCCCTCCTCCCATGAGTAATAAACCTGTTCTTTTAGACTAATAGAACATTTTATGACACATATCCACAAGTTTTGTATTTATTATTTTTGTCTAAAATCTAGAGAGATACTTCATAAACCACATATTTGATACATTAAAAATTTTAAAGGCTACTATATGATCCAATAAGTCAAATTACATGGGAGGAGTAAGGAACATGGAATCAAGCTATGTGATTTCACTGGAACCAAATAAAAACATTATTTATATACCACAGCGGTAGAAACAAAATCTGTTTTTGGAAGAAGCAATAAAGTCCAGTTGTGTTACAAGAAAAGGCTTTAAAAATAAAATATGAATAATAAAAGAATTTGTATATGTATGTACATCTGTGTCCTGTTGTCATTGACACTAATCTGTGATTATTAAACTTACGTACTTCTGCAAGTATCTATCTATATAGAGATATAATTTTAAAAATAAGAATTCAAAGAGGGAAAGCCTATGGGTAAGAATGAAACTGTATTATATTCTGAGAAGTAAATACTACGCTTAGCAGAGAGTTTTTAAAAAGCCAATGCTATTATCATTTCCTTTGTGCCAGATAATCAGCCCCTTTTAGAGTACGATGCACTTCCTATCAGTTTTCCAGTCCTTGCAGCAACAATCTGCTAACCAAGAACTAAATAAACCAGCTAAACGTTAAAGTACATCTTAAGGTATTTCATTCAAATCCCAGGAAATGTTTCCTCTCGTTATAGTACCTGAGTTTTTGAGTAAAATTTCTCTTTTTTTTTCACAATGGGATTTTCCCCCTAGTTCTACAGTGAATATACCATTTTCTCCCATACTTAACCCTCAGGATGGAGGAAGTAGTATCCTCCAACATTTTGTGAAGACAGACTAATTGATTTCCCCAAAAGTTAAACTCAGCGAGACGGATACTGAGTATCGGCTGCCTCTGGTGTCCACAGTTCTCCCATGATGACCACCAAGGGAAGGTCAGGTTGCTAACTGCAATCTGGTCACATATCTCTGCCTCTCACCCCAGTTCGGGCTGGTTTCATGTGGGATCTGGAGGACAGAAACATGGATTACGTAATCAGTAGGCTTGTAGGAGTCACACACACAATGGAACAATCAAAAAGGTGAGCAGGTGAATATTCCCTTTCAGAGGATAAATTACCTTTTCCTGGAAAATGATTATTGGCTGACAACGAGGTGGTAATTTACTTCTCTCCAGCCTATAATAAACAAAAATACAAAGTAGGACAGCATTTGCAGTAACTATGTGGGTGATTATAATCACCTTTTAGCCTTGAAACCAGTCCCTATCTCATCAGCTATGATACATAAATATTGTTTTAGATTTTCATGCCTTCTAAAAGAAAAGCTTTTGTGTGCTCCTATCTCATCAGTTATGGTTTTTGTTTTTGTTTTTTTTTTTTTAGATTTCCATGCCTTCCGAAAGAAAAGCTTTTGTGTGTCTCAGCTTGGCAAGCTGTCCCTAATGGCCCCTATTACCAAACTTAACAGAGTTTGAGATTTCTTTGAAGTAAACCCTGTTTCTTAATTCAGCCTACGTTCTTGCTTACCCCTTCAGGAAGGAGTCTGAGGCAGGCAGTTCTCTTATGGAAAGAGGACAGAAGAGGTGTGTTATAGAGGTCAGCAATGACTGAGCTGATTGCTCTGGAAGGACAGCAGCATTCTAGGTGGAGTAATAAATGTTCCTTAGGTAAGACTGCTTCTTTCAGTGGGTCTCTGATTATCTAGGGGCCTAACCGGAAGTAGAGGTTGTGACAAAAAAGCATAACAGCGATTGGAATATACAGCATAGGAATTCTTGAGTTGTCTGTAGGTGCTATAGTAAGGCAGGGGACAGGAGGGGATGGCACAACTTGAGGACCTGGAGAAGAGAGGAGATGGAAGACACACTGGAATGGAAGCAAGGAATGAAGGATCCTAACAGTAGCCTGCCTCGAAGAAGGAAAGAGCTTGAGGAGAAGCTCTACCTAAGAGGTGTCCAAGCTTGCAGCAAGAGACTGTATTGGAAGTGGATCCCTGCTTTGTCCTAGAATTACCTTCTGTTATGTCCACGCCTCCAGATAAAGTCTGTTACAATCACCCTGGGTTAGTAGCACTCTGGGGACTGGAGGAGTAGACAAAAGAGGTCTGCTGGTCCCCAGAGGCGAGAGGCTGAGTGGAGACACCAGCGCGCACACACAAGCAGGAAGCCAGAGCAAGAAAGGGCAGAACATCATAGAACTTCCCAAATGTTTGAAAGCACTGGGGTTGGGAAGCCGGTCTTCCCACAGTAGGTAGGATTATGCCATTTCCTTTGGAACAGTACATAGAGGAGACCAAAGAACTTAAGGGCTATCAGCTCTCAGTGAGAGGAATTTGTTAAAGTACAGGTCTCTAAAAAGGAAATTGAATTAGCTATCAACATTTAAAAATGAAACTTTTTTTCTAGCTCTATGGCTTCTTTGGTAAAGAAAAAAAAAAAAGACAGTCTGAAAATGTCAGGCTTGAATTCCCGGGCACTGCACGGCAACTGATGCTTACAGAGTTCTTAACAGACACAACTCCCCATTACCTACCAGCCAGACCAGTTCACTCATTCATATGGCCCACCTGTGCCTGGAGGCACCACTGTGCAAACCTGATAGTACAGGGGGTCCACACATGACAAATGACATAGCTTATGCATTAGCAACGGTTATTTTTGCCTTGCCCTTAGTAGCGGCTCAGTGTAAGTGTGGTGAATTCCTTGGTTCTGTACTAGAAGGGAAAGGCAAGTTAACCTGCCAATGTATGTGGGGTCTTCCTGTTGGCTTATGTTAATGAAAGGCATGTGTGCTGGTTATTCTCCATTTGCCCCAGATCCATTCTCTGTTCTTCCTGTCCTGTGTCCTGGTAAGTTATTTTCTATGCATCTGCCAGACTCCTTTTCCCTCTGACTTCTGGTAGGTTTGGCCGATAAGAATCATGAGCAAAAGACTGGTGGCTGTGAAGGGAGAGAAGATGGAGTACTTACTCCCTCTGATTCTTATCATGCTTCTATAATCTCCATGGAGCCCCCTTGGATAGGATCAGCTCTTGTGTGGCTCTCCTTTCTATTGGCCCATCCAGGCAACAGAGGTGATAAAGGCTTCCCTCTATTGGTACTCCCTGGTGCTTCTCCACTCCCTTTACTTCTCTCCATGCTGTTCATACCTTATAACAGTCCCTTTACTAAAATCCCCTTCCATTCAATCCTCTGGTGGTGCCATCTGTTGCCTGCTGGCCCTGGATAGATCAGATATGAACATTCCAAATTTGGGCACAAAAGTAGCTGGACAGAAAAAAACAAAAGGAGGTAGAGGAAAAAAAGAGTAGATTTCAAATGAGTCTTAAAAAAAAAAAAAGAAAAAACAACTAGTGCAATCTTGCAGTTTGGTCTTTACAAGGCTTACTTGCCTTAATCAGATACTTAAATGGTTGAGTGTTCTGGGTCATTTCTTCTCTGAAGCCTTTCATTTCATGTGTAATTAGAAACACACCAGTCTGTAATGATGGCAGCCTTCAAAATGGTCAGTCTGTCACTTTCACATCTCTAATGCAAAACACAAATGCCTGCCTGATTACTAAGAGTCTTATTAAGGGGCCATTGTTTTCCCCTTTCTGCCAACTCCTCCCATCTCCTGATCTTTATCATCTTGCATTCTACTTAAAGAGGGGTCTAAAAGAAAAAAGATAATCCCATAGACACCCACATCAGACTGTATTCATAACGGAGGTAAAGTGCATCTGGTCTTGTCATTCAGTTTTTGTTTCCCTGTCTGAATCTAAGAATAACCTGAAGTCTTTTGCAAAACAGGGAGGAAGTTTTTCCAAGGAGCATGAGGGTGACAGAAGTTACCCATGATGGAAATTCCAGTATCAAGAGTCTGGTTGGATTTCACTGTGGCTGCCACTTGACTTTACTAACTTTTTTTGGACGTGATATTTAGTGTCATTAATTTTAGGTATGGCTATTATCTTTTGTAAAACTAATCAGATCTGGCAGATCGTGTCCTTTAAAGAGGACACTAATTCTAAAAACTGCATAGTTTCTCTGTTGGCTGAGATAAAGAAAAATAATCTTTATTTTTACAAGTGATTAATTCTATTCAGTTTTTAAAAACCTATTACTGCAACATTATGCACCAGGTTTTTCACAGACACCTGTTTTCAAATTATCTAAATTTCAGAGAAGTCTGGTAGTGGTTTAGAAAATATAGTCTTTTACCCATAATAAAGGAGTATTAGCACTGAGGGCTAGAAAGAGTCCAAAAATGGAACAGATCAGCTTCTTAGCTCCTGGAGGGTAGAGAATATCAGTCACTGTATCTTTGCTGATGAACACAGAATCTGGCACAAGGTAAATGCTCAATTAATGTTTACTGAAAGAAAAGAATGCCTTTGTGGCCAACTATCTTGGCTGACTTCACTCATGCTTAGTCCAACACCTAGAACAAGTATCTATTCTCAAGGACCATCTTTTTGCAGCAATGCTCATGCCCTGAACACAACTCTTATTCAGCAGAGAGATCTCCAGCACCATAGAAAGGTTTTGACTGGTTCTCTGCATTAGCATACAAAGCTTACATTTTTGCCTACAGAGAGGATAACGGGAGTCAACAGTCTCAGTCTTCCTCAAGTGGCACTTACTTCCTCTGAAAAGAAAAGCCCAGGGACACAAAGACAAAAAAAGCAACACTGAAACGACCAGTATGAGCAAGTAGAATTGCAATGACAGAGTCGGGCAAAGTAAGAAGCAATTAGTAGGTTTGTCTTTGTGCAGCTTCAAGAGTGCTGGTGAGGGAGCACCTGGCTGGCTCAGTTGGTAGGGCATGTGACTCTTGATCTCAGGGTCATGAGTTCAAGGCCCACATTGGGCATGGAACCTACTTAACTAAAAAAACAAAATTTTTTTAAGTATTCTGGGGGCGCCTGGGTAGCTCAGTCTGTTACGCGTCTGCCTTCAGCTCAGGTCATGATCCCAGGGTCCTGGGATCAAGCCCCACATCAGGCTCCCTGCCCAGCGGAGAGCCTGCTTCTCCCTCTTCCTCTCCACCTCCTCCCTGCTCATGCCTGTGTGTGCTCGCTCGCTCTCTCTCAAATAAATAAAATCTTAAAAAAAAAAAAAGTATTCTGTGAGCGCTGGTTGAGGGTGCCTGGTGGGCTCCCTCAGTAGAGCATGAGACTCTTGATCTTGGGGTCATGAGTTTGAACTGCACGTTGGGCAGGGAGTTTATTTTTTTAAAAGGTGCTGATTGGTAAAATTATCTCAGGATCTGGTGGTGCTTGGATTTCTTTACATGGACTTTTGGGAAAAGGGAAAAGGTGGTTTAACCACCTTTCTGGAGAACCATCCAGTAACACCCAAATGGAGTAAATGTGTACATCTTTGCCTAGGTCACTGGGATCAACATTCCTAAGCTTTCTTTAGTGGCACAACAAATACAGAGCTGAAAAGGGGGAGCCCAGGGAGGTGTGTGCAGCACAAACTCTCCTTTGGGGAGTAAGGACAAAGTGTTGTGTTCATAGATCTGTTTGGTGGTATTGAATCCTTTAAGAGAAAATTATACTTGAAAATTTGTATGGAATATCTACCCTATGGGAAAAGAACATATTATATATACCATTAATCATAGTGAATTAAAATGACCTTCCAAGAGCCTAATACGTCAATTAAGAAATAATGTGCCCTTTAGTAAAGATTTCTTCTAGTTATATCAAAGAGGGAGAGGCTCATTTAGGCACTAAGTTTCAACACCTACACGTCTCTAAGTTGTTAGCCTCCTTTTAAAAGAGGAAGGTTTACATTACTTAGAGCTCCCTCAATAGCATCAAGGTATCCTGTGGCAATGCAGCTAAGCCAGCCCCAAGAGCAATAAGATACTCTGCACAGGGTAAACCATCAAAACTGGTGAAAAGACTGCAAAATCTCTCATCTTAAACCTAACACTGTAGAGGCTATTCATCACTTAACAAAACAAGAAAGTGCATTTTAAACTGAAGCCCACAAAATGAGAATCCATCATTTCAGGCCACCGAGTCTATACTAGTGGTTGAACCCAGATATGGCAGTAGCCACCAAGACCCTCTTCCCAACTTGGGGGAATATCATTCATTTTTTTTTTCCCTTACAGAGAGAGAGAGAGAGAGAGATCACACACACATGATGGGGGGGGAGGGGCAGAGGGAGAGGGGGAGAGAATCTCAAGCAGGCTCCAAGCTCAGCACAGAGCCTGACGCAGGGCTGGATCTCACGACCCCAGGATCATGACCTGAGCCGAAATCAAGAGTCAGAACACTTCACCGACTGGGCTACCCAGGAGCCCTGAAAATCATTCATTCTTTAGGACAAGGTTGAAAGTCACCTCCACTGGACATACTCCCTGAGCTCAGGCAGGCATTCCTTTGGCTGGATAGACAGGTAGCTCCCTGTCCCTCTCTCCATCACCACACTGGTATGGCCCTGCCATTGCAGTTCTCTCTAATGAGACCATAGGCTCTAGAAGAGCTAGTACCATGTCTGTCTTCCGAATTCCCAGGACCGGTAACGATGCATGGCAGAAGAACTTGCTTTCCCAGACTCCCCCTGGCGGAGGACACAGTCATAGGGTTCACACCTCACTACGACAGACTCAGAAAACAACAGGATGCAGCAGGAGGCACCACAGAAATCCAGTTTCCGAAGGAGGGTGACAGAAGGACGTCTAGCTTTCAGTGGTGCAGTAGCAGAGTCCCTCTAGTGTATTTTTTCCCCTCAAACTAGCTGTACCAGTAGTTCTCAAGTGAGTGCGATTTCAGGATTTTGGTCCCACTTCCCCCCGCCCCCGCAACCCTAGGCCTTTGGGCAATTTTTGGAGATACCTTAGGCCATTACGACTAGAAGGTGCTACTGGCATTTAGGAAGTTAAGGCCAAGGATGATGCTACATGTGGGGGTGGTAGTGCAGTACACAGAACGGATCCCCTCAAGAAGGGCGATAGGACACAGGTTCCAAAACGGAGCAAGAACGATTGTTGTCATCTGCCAATAGGATCACTATCTTTGCCTCTCGAAGCCTCGTGCCCTCATCAGTGTCAAGGCCATAAAAGTCAACTTCCTAAGTGTTAAGTGGTGAGACCTGGCACATAAGAGATGCTTAATTATTATCAGGTACTTGTAGTAATTATTATCCTAACAAAAGCCAACACTGATTCTGCACTGATTATGAGTGTGTCAGGCACTGTGCTAAATCAACTTAAAAGTTGATATTATAATGTCATATCCTCCAGTCCTCAAAACACACTTGGTAAAATGATCGACGTTGATGGAGGAGTGTTTACTAAATGGTCATATACATAGGCCCATATAGAAGACATAAAAATGTTTATCAGGACACAATGCTGAAAACAGTAAATTAAATTCCTCTTATTCCATTAACACTGCTTTCCTCTAGGAAGTTCTCGATCTTAAGAACCAGGCAATCTGACACGTAAAGACAACGCTGTTTTATCCTTCTCTTCAGACAAAATACAATCAAACAAGGCATGGCTAAGACCCATTACTGCTGGTCCGGCAGACCACTGGAGCCAAGACTGCCACTAATTCTGTCCTGCTATATGCCGCAAAGTGAAAGAGACACACGGCACTTCAAATAAATCAATTTCCTTTAGTAGCTTCCTTTCCTTATCGCTTGTTTTTACTGTATGTTTTGTGGATCAAGTTAATCATTTTCATGTAAAGATCAATCTCAATATGTGCTTTCACTTGAAAGTTGTCAGATTTTGTGTTGAAGCCCAATTCTAGAGAGAGATGGGAAATTATACACCAGACTTTCATAGTTTCCACTGGCCCAACCATTCCATGGCTTTTTGATAATAACACCCCAAAATCATCTTCACTGTCGGCAACTACTGGTGAGGATGTGCCCTTGTCATGACTGGGCACATTTTCCAATTTAGCCAATTGGATACTCCTTCTTTGACAGCTGAATCTTGATTATAGTAACCAGAAGACTCAAAAAACAAAACAAAAAAAACCTGGAAATTGTTTTTTCCCCAATGGTGGAGTCCTCGGAAGACTGCTGAGTAGCACTTGCTGGCTTTAACCCCAAATCTAGGCCACTTCCTGTTTACGCCCAAGTGTCATTCTCCCATCTCCTGTAATGTGTACAATGAACTTGAGATTGCCAATAAATTCCTTTTTTTTGCTTAAGCTAACTAGAATCTACTTCTGTTTGCTTATAACCAGAACACCACCAACTGTTACTGGTAAAGATACTGGATTACTTAGGATGTTACAAAACTCTACTGATATGAATGAACCTTGAGTCAGGATGTATTTCCCTTCTTCTTCTACTTAATCTCTTAGACACCTTGTTCCTTAGTTCATAAGTCTATGGGGGATAAAAGGCTGAGGAAGCCTTATAATAAGGGATGCTTAGTAAGCCAAGAGAGTTGTTACTACAAAGTTTCCTATAGATCAGGTTATCTGAAAACATAAGCAAGTGATCATATCTTTTGAATCTCTTGAAATTTAACTACATCACACACTTATTGAGGATGACTCAGGCAACTTCTGAGTTAAAATATCCAAGTTTACACAACATTCAAGCATTCCATATTTAAATAATGGTATATATGTATAAATAAATATGTAGTCATATATATTTTTTAATAATACCCCTACATTTCTTTTCCCTTTGATGAATTATTGATCCATAACGAGAAGAGTTTCATATAACCATTACTAGGTCGTGCAGAAGTCACTAACAGCGAGCACATGGCTCATTTTGAAGGTATTTAAGAGAACTTTCTTCACGTTTCTTCAATCAGTACCTATTACCTATCCTTTTTAAAAACACAGGCAAAATTTATGTGTGCACATGGATGGACATACACAGGCACATTTATTCTACAGACACTCATTTCAAATAAACTGCACTGTCACCATCCTAGCCTATAATGTTCAAGCACTCTGAACACGATGTCAAGTTGCAACACACTCCTTCAACTGAGACTTGAACTAAAAATTGAGGGTAAATTGGGCTTCCAGACCCAGACCTGAACTTTTTGTTCTAAATAAAGCCCATCCTGGGCCGCTTCCCATAGCTCTCAACCCACATTTGCCTACTGGGCATCCTCTAGAGCAGAAAACTCCTTCTGTAACACTGAAAAGAATATGGATATCCCAGAAGTTCACTACATGTAAAATTCAACATGGCAAGAAATTACAGTCAAAAGAAGTGAGCAAAAAGAATGAGATTTGCAGATCTTTAAAGACAGGTAACAGAAAAGGGGGAAAGCAAGAAGATTGTGAAAAAAGTCATGGGAAGACTGAAATGAGGGAGACGAAGAAAGACAAGTTAAGGAGAGAAAAGGGACGGTGAGGGTTGAGACTAGGAATAACTGATGATAGAAAATGAAGGTTAGTAATTTGGACCAAGTGTATCATCTGCTTATCAATATGGTATTTCCTAAGATTTAACAAAAATTGGAAAAAATAGGACTTCAACAATGATTCAGTTCTATCCCAACGCCTGCTTCAAAGGAAAGATCAATTCCTATTATTGGGGATGGACTTTTTTTTTTTTTTAATGATCCCAAATGACTTTCCTGAGAGTATGTAGAAGAGTTACTTGCCATAGATTAAAGAATGCATATCCATTAGCTGATGATAACAAGGAGCTTCACAGCACAAGGTTAAGGCCATGGTCTCCAAGTCTGATGTCAGATTCTGGAGGCTCAAAACTCAGCACTATAGCTTATTTAAGAATTAGGTGACTTCTGCCAATTCCTGAGTATGTCACTGAGCCTCAGTTTCCTCCTTTACAAAACAGAGTAATACCTCCTTCAATGAATTCTTATTAAGATTAAATATGAAAGTGTATATTGTAAAACTAAATCAGAAGCCCCAAGTTTTTTTTTAAGTCTACCTTGATTAAAATTATAATTAAAAATATCGGCCATTAATTTCAGAGTACTTAGTGAAAAACTTGAGGTAAAGACATTGTTGACTCAAAGGCAATTGCAAATTTAAGTCCTAGACTAATCATAACCCTTTGTTTAGAGAGAAAGGAGTCTAAAGTCAAATTTGAGAGAAATTTATAATTTTCAAGTTCTTATAAAATTGAGTATTTGCATAATTCAGTTTACCAAAGGTGACCATGACCTTGTACAAATTAAAACACTTGCTTTACTTCCAGGACAAACAAAACCTAAAAGAATTTGCAAACACAAAACCAACCCTACAAGAAATATTCAAAGGGGTCCTCCAAGCAAAGAGAGTGCCTAAAAGTAACATAGACTGGAAAGGAACCAAAACAATATACAGTAACAGACACCTTACAGGCAATACAATGGCACTAAATTCCTATCTTTCAATAGTTACCCTGAATGTAAATGGGCTCAATGCCCCAATCAAAAGACACAGGCTATCAGATTGGATTAAAAAACAAGACCCATCAATATGCTATCTGCAAGAGACTCATTTTAGACCCAAAGACACCCCCAGATTGAAAATGAAGGGGTGGAAACCATTTACCATGCTAATGGA
>NC_138369.1:23718711-23835743 GCF_054177405.1 Leptonychotes weddellii
GGGGGGGGAATCGGAGGAGGAGACTAACCATGAGAGACTATGGACTCTGAGAAACAAACTGAGGGTTCTCGAGGGGAGAGGGGTGGGGGGATGGGTTAGCCTGGTGATGTGTATTAAAGAGGGCATGTATTGAATGGAGCACTGGGTGTTATACGCGAACAATGAATCATGGAACACTACATCAAAAACTAATGATGTAATGTATGGTGATTAACATAATAAAATTTAAAAAATAATTTTAAAATAAAAAACAAAACACTTGCTTTAATAAACAACATCAATCTGTAACCTTGAACTGTGGATGTTTATAAGAAACTACAGGGGCGCCTGGGTGGCTCAGTAGGTTAAGCGACTGCCTTCGGCTCAGGTCATGATCCCAGGGCCCTGGGATCGAGCCTCGCATCGGGCTCCCTGCTCAGCTGGAAGCGTGCTTCTCCCTCGCCCACTCCCCCTACTTGTGTTCCCCCTCATGCTGTCTCTCTTTCTCTGTCAATTAAATAAATAAAATCTTTAAAAAAAAAAAAAAAAGAAACTACATTTATTAGAATGTTTTTCTTTTTTCATCGAGTTTTGTTATTTAATCTTGTAATAACCACTAAGACCTCAATGGTCTATTTGTAATTTACTCAAGCTGCATAAAAAAAACAGAACATTTTCTTGTTGTTAGTAAAACATCTAAAGTTATCCTTCCTTGGAATGACTTATTCTGCAATTAAAATAACTAAGAAAGGAACAGATTATCATCAAAACAATGCAAAACTTCCCTTTTTCACAATAATGCAATTCAATTAACAATTCGAAATACTCCTATGTAACACTCAACTACTGTAGGTTTTCTGTTGGCTGTATCTTTGAAGAAGTATGAGAAATACTTACTAGGTTTGAAAAGGCAAATGGATATGCATCCCATAGAGGGATGGGCACTATAAACAAAGTTTAAAAAGCTTTTAACTTTAATAATAAAAGCATTCAACTTTAAATAATGGGAAAATGGAGCAAAAACACCTTGAGAACAAAAATGCCATTTTGATGCTTAAAAATTCTGACAGTAAGTGTAAAGTTAAGGGGAAAAAAGCAAATTTAGGATAATCCAGAATAATAAGAAACTTATTATTTAGCTGAATGCTTAGGTAAAATTTAAAAAGATCAGTGATGTCAAGTTTTCATATGGCTGTTCACCAGCTGCATCTAGAGAGAAAGGCAAGTAGATCTTAGGCATTTCTGACCAATTTAGGTAAGGCTATTCACCACCAAGAAGAAAATAGGAATCAGTTACAATACTGACAAAGGTTAAATTTAATTCTCACCAAGCAATTATCAAGAGATTCTCATAAGATATTACTGTGGATAAAAGTACTGCTAGAAATTATTTAAAATGTTAACTGGTGTAAGATAAATTCATAGGGAGTTAAAATAATTTTGTTTTACTTTAAAAATAATTGACATGAGCAGATAACACCTTATGGATAACTACAACTTTTCACAAAATTGTATTAAAAGGCAGAGCTGAATTTCCATATGTAGGATAAACAATATATCCTTCATTTTGCTTTAAAAACTTAAGTTAATGACTTAAGTGATTTTCCTGGAAAACTTACTGAATAGGACATAAGATTCAAGATCCTAAGATTAATTTTTCAAATGTTATTTAGGAGGCTTATATAAATAAACTCAACAATACATTAAAAGGATTATATATCATGATCAAGTATGATTTATTCTAGGGATGCAAGGATGGTTCAATATCCACACATCAGTCAACATGATACCCCACATTGGGCACCTGGGTGGCTCAATTGTTAAGCGTCTGCCTTCAGCTCAGGTCATGATCCCAGGGTCCTGGGATCGAGCCCCGCATCGGGCTCTCTGCTCAGCGGGAAGCCTGCTTCTCCCTCTCTCACTCCCTGTGCTTGTGTTCCTGCTCTCGCTATCTCTCTGTCAAATAAATAAAATCTTTAAAAAAAAACATGATACCCCACATTAACAAAATAAAGGATAAAAATCTTATGATCATATCAATAGATGCAGAAAAATCATTTCACAAAATTCAACATCCACTTATGATAAAAACTCTCAACAAAGCAGATATAGAAGAAACATGCCTAAACATAATAAAGGCCATGTATGACAAGCCCACAGCTAACATCTTAATGATGAAAAGCTAAAAGCTTTTCCTCTGAGATCAGGAACAAGACAAGGATGCCCACTCTTGATACTTTCATTCAACAAATTAGTGGGAGTCCTAGCCAGAGCAATTAATCAAGAAAAAGAAATGCAAGGCATCCAAATTGGAAAGGAAAATGTTAAACGGTCCCGTTCTTTGAAGATGACATCAAATAGGGAAAATCCTAAAGACTCCAACAAAAAGACTTTTAGAACAAATTCCATAAAGTTGCAGGATATAAAACAGTACACAAAAATCTGCTGCATCTCTTTACACTAATAACAAACTACCAGAAAAAGAAATTTAGAAAGCAGTCCCATTTATTACTGCATCAAAAAGAATAAAATACCTAGGAATATATTTAACTAATGAGATGAAATACCTGTATATTGAAAACTATAAGACATTAATGAAAGAAATTGAAGAAGACATAAATAAATGGAAAGATATTTCATGCTCACGAATTGGAAGAATCAATATTGTTAAAATACCCATACTACCCAAAGCAATCTACGGTTTTGATGCAATCCCTTTTAAAATTGCAATGGTATTTTAACATAACTAGAACAAAGAATCCTAAAATTTGTATGGAACCACAAAAGACCCCAAAAGCCAAAGCAATCTTGAGAAAGAAGAACAAAGCTGGAGGCATCATGCTCCTTGATTTCAAACTATAGTACAAAGCTAGAGTAATTAAAACAGAATGGTATTGGCATAAAAGACAGACACATCCATCAGTGGAATAGAGAACCTAGAAATAAACCCACACATGTATGGTCAATTTATGAGAAAGGAGCCAAGAATATACAATGGGAAAAGGACAGTCTCTTCAATAAGTGGTGTTGGGAAAATTGGACAGCCACATGCAAAATAATGAAACTGGACCATTATCTTAAAACATACACAAAAATTAACTGTTATTGGATTAAAGACCTGAACATAAGACCTGAAAGCATAAAACTCTTAGAAAAACATAGGTTGGGGCACCTGGGTGGCTCAGTTGGTTAAGCAACTGCCTTCGGCTCAGGTCATGATCCTGGAGTCCCTGGATCGAGTCCCGCATCGGGCTCCCTGCTTGGCAGGGAGTCTGCTTCTCCCTCTGACCCTCCTGACCATCCCCCCCCCCCATGCTCTCTCTCTCAGTCTCTCTCTCTCAAATAAATAAATAAAATCTTAAAAAAAAAAAAAAAGAAAAGAAAAACATAGGTTGTAAGCTCCTTGACATAGATCTTGGTGACGATTTTTTTTTTAATCTGACAACAAAAGCAAAAGCAACAAAAGCAAAAATAAACAAATAGGACTACATGAAACTAAAAGGCTTCTGCACAGCAAAGATAACCATCATGAAGGGATACTTAGCTGGCTCAATCAGTAGAGCATAATACTCTTGATCTTGACATCATGAGTTTGAGAGTTTGAGCCCCACAATGGGTGGGGAGCCTACTTAAAAAAAAGAAAACCATCATCAAAATGAAAAGGCAATCTATTGAATAGGATACAACATTTACAAATCATATATCTGATTAGGGGCTAATATTCAAAATAAAGAACTCTTACGGGGCGCCTGGGTGGCTCAGTTGTTTAAGCGACTGCCTTTGGCTCAGGTCATGATCCTGGAGTCCCGGGATTGAGTCCCACATCGGGCTCCCTGCTCGGCGGGGAGTCTGCCTCTCCCTCTGACTCTCCTCCTCTCATGCTCTCTCTCTATCACTATCTCTCTCAATAAATAAATAAAAATCTTTAATTAAAAAAAAAAGAACTCTTACAACTCAAAAAGCAAATGACCCAATTAAAAAATGGGCAGAAGATCTGAAGAGACATTTTTTCCTAAGAAGACATACAGATGGCTCCCAGTTATATGAAAAGTTGCTCTACATCGTTAATCAGGGAAATGTAAGTCAAAACACAATGAGATAGCACTTCATGTCTGTTAAAGCGGCTCTTATCAAAAAGAAAAAGAAGTATTGGCAAGGAGTGGATAAAAGGGAACCCTCATGCACTGCTGTTGAGAATGTTAGGTGGGGCAGCCACTTTGGAAAATAATATGCAGTTTCCTCGAGAAATTAAAATAGAACTACCATAGGATCTAGCAATTCCACTTCTGTGTGGAAACCACTTACTGGAAATGATACATGCACCTCCATGTTCATATTGTCAGCAATACTGACAATAGCCAGGATATTGCAACAATCTAAGTGTCCACCGATGGATGAATGGATAAAGAAGATGTGGTATACATACATATGTGTGTGTGTGTGTATATATGTGTATATATATAATAATATTCTGTTGTGTGTGTGTATATATATATATATAGAGAGAGAGAGGAAATCCTACCCTTTGTGACAACATAAATGAACCTTAAGGGCATTGTGATAAGTAAAATAAGTGAGACAAAGACAAACACTCCCTCACCTCTCTTATATGTAGGATCTGAAACAAAAACAAGCTCATAGAAACCGATACAGAGAACAGATTGGTGGTTGCCAGTGGTTAATGAGTGTTGGGTGATGGTAAAGGGGTCAAAAAGTAAAAAAAAAAAAAAAAGACAAGAAAAAAAACAAACAGAAAAAGAGGTTGATATAGACAGGCTGGCTTCTCTTCTCATAAGCATTCTGCTTAGTGACTCTCTCCAAATACACACACTGCAATCCAAGATCTTTTTTTTTTCCCTACATAGAGTAAAAAGACAAAGTTTCGTTTTAGCAAAACACAGCTTCTTTCCTGTCAACCCCTGATTCTAGGATCCTGAGGCAGGCAGGAAAACTTAGGTAGTATGCCAAAGGTCCCTGAGAGGGAGAAACATTTGAGAGAAGTTGGGGAAGCATTAACTTCTCCTATGTGTACCTAAGATGTAATGTCACTTACATAAACATAATGGATTTCTAGCTGCACCAGTGGATAGGGATCTGAGTTCCCAAGTACTCTAAATTATAAGATACTGATGCCAATATTCTTTACAAATCAGAAAAGTCTGAAACTAGTTCTTAAATCTGATGAATTGGCTTTCCCCAGTCTATTCAATAAGACATTTTGCCTCCTGTTAAGAAGGAAAGCTATTCTTATTTCTCATTTGAACTTGGAAATTATCAAAGAAACCAGCATCTGCTACCAGGCCGGGGGGGAGGGGTCGGGGGGGATGGCACATTATTTTTCATGGCTTCTCCTCCTCTAACAAAATAATCCACTTAATGTGTCCAGAAGGACAATAATTATACTATAAAGCTAGGGGAGTGCAGACTCCCAGGAACACAGCCATTTACAAAATCTCTGAGCAAGTGCCAAGTGCTATAGGGTTCATACAGCCACCGCTAATTACTATGTATATTGTATTCCTGGACCCAATGGCGATGCATTGGCTGAACTTTCTGGATTATGTCCTTCCAGCTGAATGTTGTTTACTTGCCACATGATGCCAGTGACAGGGAGGAGGCTGGTCTATTTTGTGATTGGCAAGGTAAGAACTTAAAATCCTGTTTTAGATCAGGTCAGGAAAAATGTGTGTCAGATGGTGATTACAAAAGAGAAAATGCTTTCAACAAACCTCATACATTGTATAATTTGGGGTAAAACAGGAAAGATCTAAAAGTCCCACCATTAATATATTTGAGCTGGATCCACTCGAGAACGCTCAAATCTCTAGTGGAAGTATTTTCCAAGGAGGTATGAATCTGACTTTTCCCTCTGGAAAACTGTGGATGACTCCTTAGGAGAGTTATGTTGGAACACATGTTTTAAACATTTCACAAACAGATCTTTATATTTATTATTTGGGGGGGGACAACTTTTTCACCTGTGTTATCTTCACTTTCAGGATTTTAGGCTGGAATGATTACCAAAATAAAATGCGGACAGTTTATTGTCATTTATTTAAGAAGAATCCTGGGGCGGGGGGGGAGGACATGTATTAGCTAGCACTCCTCACAATCCAGTCACAGGTACTTTTCTCAACACTGTGCGAGGACAAAAAAGAAAGACCAGTTTCACGTTTACTTCCCTAAGAGATTCAGTCTCCACCTCTCTTCTTTCTGCCAAGATTTAAATTTGATTTTTAATGTGGCCTCGGTTACAAATCTCTCTCCCCTCTGCAGTGCTCCTAGTTTCTCCCGAGACCCGGGGAACTGTACCCGGCATTTGTCGACTGTAAGTGCCATACCCTGAGCACCAAGGAGGAACGAGTTCCTCTGTAAAGCTCCCCCATCCTCACAGCTGTGCCAGAAGGTAGCTATTATCTCCATTTTATAGTTGGGCAAACCCTGGCCCCGGGAAGCAAAGAACCTGGCTCAAGGCCTCTCACCTAAGAAGGGGTTGAGCAGAGATTCAAATCCCTATCTAACCTCTCAAACATGTGTTGTTGCTATTGCTCCTGCTGCTGATGATGCAAGGAGGCGATTTTTAGGAGGCAGGCAATTCTTTTACATCCATGCAGCAAATAATTTTCATCAGCTCTTAAGAGAATATCTGAAGCATGAACCAGAGGGGAATCACCTGCTAAATAGAAGGGAGGGCCATCCAAGAGTTAATGAATCTAAAACTGTTCAAGTGAGCTAGGCATTGGAGAGAGGGTGAGATGTGGGGCTGGGGGGTGGGGGGCAGGGGGGCGAAACGCTGAGGAAGACAAAGGCAGACTTACAGAACAGCTTCCCTGAGTCTAACTATAGCAATGGGCATAGCTCAGGACACCGGAGTTACTAGGTCAACAAAGCTCAAGGTCTTGGTCAAGAAGTATCATGCCAACTCCATTCCTAGCTGCCAGAACCTGATGAGCTACATGTTAATTCCTTACTGAGTGCATGCTAAGTGAATCGAACACGGTCTCCGTCCTGAAATTGAAATATCTATAATGGTAAAGATAATGCCACTGGATTTGAAAGCTGCCGAGCAAGCTGACTACAGGGAGCTGTGTGGTGTGTTTCCTGTAAACTGTTTACAAATTAGTTATTAAACTGAAAGTGTGTGGTTGTCTACGCCAATAACAAAAAAGCAAACAAGCAAAAAAAAAAAAAGCAGATCAGAAGAAACATAACCTCAGTTACTTCATATTAACTGATCATTCACTCATCCATTTGCTTAAATTTTTTTTTAATATCTACCACATGCCAGGCACTGGCATGCTCCACTGGGGGATATATTGGTGAATAAAATAGGTATGGTCTTAGCGATTACAAAGCTTATGATCTATTTAAGAAAACAAAAATGAATATATAACTACAATGGTGGTAGAGCATGAAGGAAACAAAGTGGGTGCAGTGATAAAGGCGAGCAAGACAGGTGAGAGGCCAGGGAGGGAGATATTTAGTTCAGGTGGTCAGAAAAGGCCTCTGAGTTGGAACTCTAGAATCCAGCTGGTTCTCAAACTTAAGCATGCATCAGAATCACATGGAAGGCTTGTTAAACAGATTGCTGAGTCTCACCCCCAAATCTCTGATTCAACAGCTCTGGAGTCCTGCAGAGAATTTGCATTTCTGATGAGTTCCCAGATGTAGTGATTCTGATGCCTCTAGACTGGGACACATACTTTGAGAACTCATCTAGAGCATGGCATGTGGAGGTTGGAAGATGAGGCACGGAAGTCTAGATGTCCTCACAAATGACGGGTGATGGTATCAGTGCCAAAATCAAAACGTGTCTAGGACATGGAGTCAGTCTAGATAGTCAGGCCTGTTTCTCTTCCCAAAAGAAGATCTTGTATTACCCTCTTCTAAGCTAAGAACCTGTAAGAAATCCCACCAAAGAATGCAAAGAATGAACTTCAAAGTATTTTACAAAGCGTTCCTAAATTAACAGTGCCTCTAACATCCAAAGAACTCAATGGTATCACAGCATATTTAATAGAAAAGATAAAAGAGTCCAAAGGGTGACAGCTGCCTTTAAACGTGACATTGTAACGATTATGGCAAAGGAGGCATTTCTGTTAACCAAGAGGATATGAGCTTACAATTACAGTAAAAGGAATCCAAATCATATGTAAAGAAGAGATACTTGACCTTACATGGTTTGAAATATTTTACTGGCTTCTGAAAAAAAGACAGTCTTTTTTAGTATTTTTAATAAAAGAAAGCCATCAGAATTTTGAGGGTTTGGTGGTTGGCTCTGATTTTGCCCAAAAATCATCTGGGAACTTGCTGGAAGGATAGATTTCCAAGAACAACCCTCAGAGCTCCTGACTTAATCAGATGACAGGGAGCCCAAGAATCTGCATTTTGGTAGACATCCTCAGGCATTCTGCTGTTGGTAGAGTGAGGACTACAGTTTGAGAAAAGTGTAGGTAGGGCCTGGTTCCCTGTCAAGGGCAAAATTATCTCAAAATAATGCCTTATGCATTTGATAGAGATGTGACTGTTATTGAAAGATTGTTATATGCCAGGTACTGTTCTGGGCAGGTCTTAAAAGCTCCTCCTTTAATCTTGAATAATATTGTCATTCATATTTAAGCAAGCAGTGGAAAGAAAAAAAAATGAAACCTAGCAAGGCAAAATAACTTGGCCAAAGTCATGAAGGAAGTAAGTCAGAGAGCCAGAAGGTGAACTGAAGGTTTTTGCCCCCAGTAATAGATCTGCTTTGACTACACTGAGCTCATGATTACCAACCTCTGTGCAGCCACAATAATCATTAAGTGATTTCTGGCAATCACGGGTTCTCCTAAAGTATTAGATGATACAGACTTCTAAATTAAAGAGAAGGTTTAACTATGTCTTGAGACTTGGAAAGATCCTTGGCTACCTGAAAATATGCATAGGTGCTGGACAAGCAAGGGCATGGATCAAAAACAAAGTTCCTAACTTAAAGTTTTTTTCTACTAATCGTAAGCTTGACATATTTATCCTACGCTACTCATGGAAGCAGAGACTAAACATCTACCTTAAAAAAAAAAAATCTGTCCCTATCATAGATGAGCTGTGTGACCATGGGTAAGTGATTAACCTCCCTGAGCCTCACTTTTCTCATCTATAAAATGAGATATTAATACTTACCTCAGGGGTTGCTGTAGTGCTCATATAAAATAGCATCTGTGAAGCACTCAGCATTGACCTAGCATAGAGAAGTTCTGTACATGGTATTCTTACTTCTTGTTTATTATTACCTCTAAGAGGCATGTGATGTAGTTACAAAATAGAGAAAACTCACAAAAGACTAAGAAATATGAAAAGATGAAACCAACCATATTAGAAGTAGGAGAAAGCAAAACTAACTAGAATAGCAAAATGCCATATGAGCATTATATCCCCCCATAAGAGCAGGTGAGAGACAACTTTGATAATAAGTATTTTTAAATAACGATATATAGAAATAAGTATTCTCTCCTACACACTGCAAATTTATACAACCACTTAAAGGAGGCATTTGGCAGTTTCTTAAAATTTTTTAAGTTGTGATATAGAAATTCTCTTTCTTCTTATTGACCTTAGAACACAAGTCAGTAAATATTTTCTGTAAAGGGACAAATAGTAAATATTTTAGGCTTTGCAAGCTTTTCAGTCTCTCTGGAAACAACTCAAATTAGCCCGTGTAAGTAGAAAAGCAGCCACAGATGACGCATAAATGAATGAGCATGGCCGTGTTCCAGTAAAATTTTATTTAAAGATACTGATATTTAAATTTCATATAATTTTCCCATGTCATGAAATAACATTCATCTCTTGATTTTTTTCCCATTTAAAAATGCGAAAATAATTGTTAACTTGTGGGCCACACAAAAACAGCAGTGGGCTGGCTTTGGCTGAGTGGCCGGTCTGTGAAAACCTAGAAACATGCCATCAGTTCATCAACAGGGAAATGACTAAATAAATTCTGGTATACCTGTAGTCTGAAATGCAATGCTAGTAAAAAAAGAATAAAGTAATTCTAAAGATCCTAATATAAAAGACAAACTAACCACTGAAAAAGTTGCAGCTCCACAGTATGATTCCAGTAACTAAAAACAAAAACAAAAACAAAAATTCCAATTTAGCAATGCTTTATGTTTTCTACGGAACATTTTCCTGACAAGCAATTGCTTTTCTTTCAGAAGTTTGGAAGAATTAGCACAAACTGTTTGCAAGGGGAGGGGAAAGGAGGAGGGGCCAGGAGGAGGGTTAGTGGTGTAAAAGGGTATGTTTTATATGTATTATTTCCATTTTGTCCAGGAGACTGGATTCATGAAAAGAGCTGAAAGGAGGCTTGGCACAGAGGTTTTCACTCTTGCACTACTGAAGCAGTGAGGACATGTGTAAAAGGAGGAGGTGGGTCGCTCTTGCTCTGACACTTTCTGACCCCAGAGACAGAAGAAGGCCATTTGCTGCGATGGAGTTACCTGCCACTCACAGAAGTTTGGATTTGTCTCTCAATAACCGATACAGGCTTGAATGAGAAAAAAGGAAAAGAAAACAGAATAAAGCCAAGGAACATGCTTTCATTAAGAGCACTCCTGGGGACTTTCAGACAGATGCGACTGTTATTGAAAGATTGTTATATGCCAGGTACTGTTCTGGGCAGGTCTTAAAAGCCTGCCCACAATAAAAAAAGTTTTTTATTGTGAACGTCACCATTTTCCGATCAAGAGAGTGATGACAACATGGAGAAAATACAATGCCGAGTGACATTTCAGAGTGTGTGCATGAGATGGGAGTGGGCTCCGATGGCATTAGCTCACCTAACCAAAGCAGAGAAGAAAGTGGTCACAGCAGATACCTTGTCTCAGTTCATTTCTCAACACCTGTTAAACGTGATTAACAGCCCTGGCTAATTATGTGTTAAGAGCATCTCGGGCTGTAATGGATCCCAGAGGTCTGTGAAGTTGACTTCATCTCCATGTTAGTCTCCTTCCACAAGGTCTCAAACATCACCAAAATCTGCGGAGTATTTTATGAACTCCCATGTGAGTCACTCAGAGTTTCAAATACACCAGCATCATCTACAAAGGATGGTGAGTGCCTAAGATGTACATTTGTTCAATAAATAAAGCAGGCAGGTAATTTTATGGGGCACAAATGGGCCTCTTGTTGCAATTAATATTATAAAAGCCTGCTAACCTGTGTGCATTAAATTAATCACTACATTTTGTGATCTTAGCTGAAAGACAAAACAGCATTCTGGTGACAGAATGCACCCAAAACCCTCCTCTATCTCACCTTAAATAAAGCAAAACTGCACAAATCAGAAAGCAAGAAGTCTTCAAGAGAAGACTTTTTGTTTTAAATATATATTAAACTATTAGCATATTAGGTTATAAAATTATATGTATTTTATGTAATGTCATGTTATATTAATATATATTCTGTATTAAATATATACACAGGGGCGCCTGGGTGGCTCAGTCGTTAAGCGTCTTCCTTCGGCTCGGGTCATGATCCCAGGGTCCTGGGATCGAGCCCCGCATTGGGCTCTCTGCTCAGCGGGGAGCCTGCTTCTCCCTCTCCTACTCTGCCTGCTTGTGTTCCCTCTCTGTCTCTCTCTGTCAAATAAATAAATAAAATCTTTAAAAAAAAAAAATAAAAAAAATAAATATATACACATACTTATCTCACAGATGATTAACACAGTTATCAGGTTATATTTCTTACTTCTCCTAAATGGTATTGAACCTCAATAATTTTCAACTCTTCCTAGAGTTAATTAAAAGTCAGCTAATTAACCCTCCTCCTTTTCTGGCAGGGGGTAGAGTTAGAGGCAGAAATGAATTCCTTCTTCATTTCCATTTGCTTAGTCCAGCAATATAATGAACAAAAAGTAACTCCATCAGCAATTGCATGTGATGGAATACTACACAGTAGTACTGTGTAGTACTGAGTACAGTACTGAAGAAGATCTACATCTACTGGCAGAGAAAGTGGTCTGTGATAGACCAAGTTCGAGAGTAAGCTGCTGAGCATACAGCATATGGTCATCTAAATTTTGTAAAACAGTGAAAATCCATATCTGTACATCTTTAGGTTTATATACACACAAGAACAGCTCTGAAAACATATACAACTACAAGGTCTTTTTTGTAAGATATATTTATTTATTAGGGAGAGAGTGCTCAAGTGGGGGGAGAGGCCAAGGGAGACAGAAAGAGAAGCAGACTCCATGCTGAATGTGGAGCCCGACTAAGGGCTCGATCTGACAACCCTGAGATCTTGACCTGAGCAAAAATCAAGAGTCGGGGGCTTAACAAAGTGAGCCACCCAGGTGCCCCTATAACTACAAGGTCTTAGAAGAAAATTAATTCTGTCTTCTTTAGTCCCAATGGAAAGGATGAGTCCCAAATGGTCTGCATGGTTTTCATGGTCACTTCTTACCCAGCAACAACAGAGCATAGCCCTTTAGATCACGTGCCCCAGAGTCAAGCAGCCCAACTGCAAATCTCACATTCCCCCTTACCAGGCAGGTCTTCTTGGACAAGTTAGTACATTTTGCTCCACACCATTTCCTCATGTGCACAGTGGAGCTAATGGTGCCTACCTCATCAAATTGTTGTGAGGGTTAAATGATTTAATAACTATGAAGAAGCACTCAGTTTAGCAAGTGCTATGAACAGTCCCCTCTCCATCATCATTAGCTCAGATCCTCGTCTTGTCTCAGCCATAATGCAAACTTTCCTTATTCACTGCCTTTTCTAATTTGCCAAGGGTGAACCGGGGGCAAGAAACAGCACAGCCTCTGTGCCCCACCCCTCCTCCTCCACCACCACTTTGAGCCCCCAAATACAATCTTTGGTTTTTACATTCCTGAAATTTTTTCACTCTGTTATAGATCAAGGTCAACAAAGACCACCTTGTTTCTAACTTGAGTTAATTCTCAGCTGTGGTCTGAAGGTGATGGGGGTGAGGTGGGCTTTTCTGGTGGCAGACAGTTCCATTAGCACATTAGTGGTTTGTTTTTTCCTTCAATATTCTTTCTGCTGAAATTGTTCCTTCTCTGATTTCTTACTTGTAATTGTCTTTCCATATTGGTCTATAAATTTCTGTCATTTTGGTGAAACCTAATCATATCTCCACTGTGTACTATCTGGAGCCCAGGAGAGGTACAGTTATCAGTGAGGATCAGCTTTCCTATGCGTAAGATAGAGATAATAGCAATAACATTTTTTCCCTTAGTTCTGAAATAAATTTCATTTTTTCCAATTATAGATTTCATGCCATTTTATTAAACAAAGATAAATAAGTAACAGAAGATAATTAAAACCACCCATAATTCCACTACCAATCTCAAAAGTCTATTGTATTACCTTCTTAATCCTTGTAAATGTATAGATCTAAAGGTTTGGGATCAAGTGGTTTAGAGAATTCTGATCTCGTTTTTTTTTTTTTTTTTTTTTGGCTTTTATTCTTTCTTCTTAGACCACTTTCAATATTAACTTCCAGTCTGATATGTTGTTTTACACCGTGCCTAACTATATACCCATAATCACAAATAAAAAGGCTTTATTTTGTTACAAAAAAAAAAAAGGCATCATGCTTTATACATTACTTGTAACTTGCTTTGCTAATTTTATATCATGTGCAAACCTCCACATCAAATATATATTCTCATCTTTAATCTCATAATAATCTATAGTATAGACATATCACAGTCTATTCAACTCAGCTCCTATTGATCAAAATTCGTTTTGTTTCAAATTTTTGCCATTATGGACAATGTTGCAATGAATAATCTTGTAATTTTTCATACAGAATAAATTTATAAAGATTAGACTGTTGTGTCAAAGATATATATATATATATATTTAAAGATTTTATTTATTTGCTAGAGAGAAAGAGCACAGGCGAGAGAGAGTGAGCGAGAGTACAAGCAGGGAGAACTGCAGGCAGAAGGAGAAGCAGGCTCCCCGCTGAGCAAGGAACCCGATGCAGGACTCGATCCCAGGATCCTGGGATCATGACCTGAGGTGAAGGCAGCCGCTTAACTGACTGAGCCACCCAGGAGTTCCTCAAAGGTATATTTTTAATGCAAAATAATATGGCCAAACTGCTAAGCAATATGTACCGCCCTCAATATTTCTCTGCATTCTAACTAATGTGCTATATATTTTTTAGTTTTGCCCAATTTGTGGGTAAAAATCTTGTTATTTGGGTGCCTGGGTGGCTCAGTTGATTAAGCGACTGCCTTCGGCTCAGGTCATGATCCCGGAGTCCCGGGATCGAGTCCCACGTCGGGCTCCCTGCTCAGCAGGGAGTCTGCTTCTCCCTCTGACCCTACCCCCTCTTGGGCTCTCTCTAATAAATAAATAAAATCTTAAAAAAATAAAATAAAAATCTTGTTATTTTACTTAGCAATTCTGAGATTAATCCCTTTTATACTGGTCATTTGAATTTTTCTGTTCTATAATTGCCCATCCACATTCATTGCCCACGTCATCTGGTTGACTTTTTAAAAAACATTTCTTATGGAGGATCTTGGCATTTAAGTGTCTTAACTACTGGTCTGTCGGGTTATAATTTTTTTTTTAAACTACTGTAACTGGTTGCATTTGAATTTGCATATGGTCAAACACATATATTGAAAAGGCTACTGAGGGGAACATATGCTTTAAAGATTTTATTTATTTATTTGAGAGAGAGAGAGAGCACGCACAAGCAGGGGGAGTGTCAGGTAGAGGGAGAAGGAGGCTCCCTGCTGAGCAAGGGAGCCTGATGCGGAACTCCATCCCAGGACCCTGGGATTATGACCTGAGCAGAAGGCAGACGCTTCACCAACTGAGCCACCCAGGCGTCCCTGGGGACCATGTGCTTTTATACCTCTTTGTTTCCAAGTTGTCTTACAATGCCCTGCTTTCCACATCAGGATTCATCCCCTCACCCTACACTTTATCGCCACCATCTCTCTTCTTGTACCTCTGGCTTTGGAAGCTCTATCTTCCTCTTCTCTATTTCCTGCTCTCCTGCCATCACAATTACCTCCATAAAGAACTAAGATTTCTACCTCTCCCTGGCTCCCCTCTTTTTTTTTTTTTTTTTTTCCCCCAAAGGGAGAATAAAGCTTTGACCAATGACAGTTTTGATGAGATGGCTAGAAAAACTGCTTTCCTTCATCGGCATTTAGGAAATATTGCTTGGTGGTTTGGGACCCATTTGTTTCTACCACCTCCATCTATCTTTGCTTTATGGCTTTTGACTTTTGCTGCTTTAACTCCAAATTCTGTTTTGCTCTACTTCTACTGTTTAGCTGCCAGGTCTGGTCTGGTTTCACTGATTTACTGTATCTAGCCTCATTCTCTCTCTGGATTCTGAACCCCATCCTTGAAAAGGCTGCTTCTGGCTCCTAGATTCACTCACTTATTGACTGAAGTTCAGTTGAATCAATAAACATTTTAGCATAAGTGGATTCAATTCCAGTAGCATAGATGTTTTCAGACAGCTTCAGATGGTGAAACCTAGAAATTTTAATTATTTTTGCAAAACACTATTAAATAGTGACATTCAATTTCATCCTGTGAACTGGAAATGTTTCCGCTTAAGGAGAAAATCATGATACAAATATATGTAATTATGTAATAAAGCACTATTTCATTTCTATATTAGATATTCTATTTATTCCTATAGAGGAGTTATAGTATTTCTTTATTTTCCAGTATAATTAATGCAGTGTTTTTTATTACTATCGAAGCACTATTATCATAAAGTACAGAGTCCAGAAAAATCTGTTTTTTTCAACTTAACTTTCTCTCTTTTCCTATTAATATCAATTTGCTATGTTTTGCTTATTTGGGAGCTAGCACCAAACAGTTTTAAACTATTAAGGTTGAATAACTAGAATTGGAGGGCATTCTGTTAAATTATTCCCCCCCGAGAACCGGGGCAGCACCACTCTTGTTCACCACAGGTGTGAGAATCCCAGAGGAAGCAGAGCGAGGAGTTCAGAGGTGGCAGAACACCTTATTGATAAGGTACTTCCAGCCTGGAGTGACTTAGGAGAAATAAGGTAAGAGATCACAGATCCATTTTAAAGGGTGCACTAACAGGCGTTGCTGGAGAGTTTTTAGGCAGCACAAGGACCTATTTGACACCTTAAAAGCTTCTGCATATTAAAATTTCTGACCAATTATCAGTCCTGCCCACGAAATCTCAGCCTCTTAACCTTGCTTCTAGGTGGTATCATATTTCTTTGACTTGAGAGCCCAAATACAACAAGTTTTCTGGTTTCCTGTAGTTCTCATTCTTTATCATATGTCCCAGAGTCCAAACACTGGTAGTGTAAAAATATCCCAATGATGTACATGCGGAAGTCTGACATACGAGGAGAAAACAGACAATAGATTTGTTAACTCTGGGCGGTTTTGCAAAAGAATCAATTTTGTAAGCCAGCACTGCGATGCATGGGGTTAAGCAGTGTGCAGATAAGATGTCTGCATGACCCCATACAGAACACCTCCCCTAAAACTACTCCCTTCCTGACTGTCCTAAGGTTTTTGAAGTTCTTCTCACATCTTATCACATTTTAAATATCTAAAAGAATCAATATTTCTTTATAACATTCTAATTTTTTGTTGTTG
Organism: Leptonychotes weddellii; assembly: GCF_054177405.1. Classification (NCBI taxonomy): domain Eukaryota; kingdom Metazoa; phylum Chordata; class Mammalia; order Carnivora; family Phocidae; genus Leptonychotes; species Leptonychotes weddellii. Next base: position 23,735,328 of record NC_138369.1, read on the forward strand.
CTATTGTTGAAGGACAATCAATGGTGATTTGCATAAACTCAAGGGCAATTTAAAAGACAACTGCAATAACTAAGATTGAAACTGGCATGTCTTTCCCTGGTGAGGTGTTAGACATAGAAATGGCTTTCATCTCATAACAGAGAGGATTCACATCTCCAGAACACACTAGTCTTCACCTCTTGTCTTTTCCCCAAACAGCAGCCTGGATGCCTTTTTTTTTTTTTTTTTCAATGAAAATCCTAATCCCATCATGTAACTCAACATATTGAAACTTTTCCATCATGCTAAGGATACAATCCAAATTCCTCAACATGGCTTATAAGAATCTACATCAGGACTCTCAATCCCAGCAGACCCAGCCCAATTTTTCATACAAAAACTGTGTGATGCCCTCTTTTGTCTCCTGGAATGAGATCTACCACTAAAATCATTTATCTACACTCCTCAGGTAGTGTCATTATAACACCTCATCTTTACTCTAAAGGAGAAATCTTAGAACAGAATAAAGTGTGGTAAGAGTTCTTATTCCCCTATACACACACAAGAGAACACGTAGCCTCATGTTGCCCCTGACAGGCATCCCACGACTAGGAGACAAGCCAGCCTGAAATGAGGCAAACACCATAGGTGGCAGAGCAGAGACATAGAGAACCGAGGTTCATGGTGACTTCATAGAGCTGCTGAATCAACCTATCCTGAAGCCCATACTTTCAATGATCCAAACCAATAAATTCCTCTACAGTTAAACTTTGTTTTGGGATATCTGCCTATGACATAAAACATCATCACCAATACATCTAATTAAACACAGAGCATGAGGAACAGTGCCAACTCTCTCATATCAGACTGTCTAAAGCAGGCTTATTATGCTCACCCAAAGAAAATAGGAAAACTAGTGTTTTTTCTCAGATTTTAAGTATGAGATATTATGGACTTCATAGAAATGATGTGTTACCAGAACAGCCTAATCTAGGTGTTTAGGAATATGTTTCCACCTGATAATCCCTAAAGATTAAGATCCAACTTTTGTGATTTCTTATGTATTATATAACATAGGCCTCTGGTCTTTAAGGAAATGGTGCAAATATTAATCCAAAGTTATCAGAGCTGGTTACCCCTGCCTCCTCCTACCAGTGCTGGTGCAGATAAGCAACGCGGCTGACCATCCGCATATCTGAAGTCCCACACTTGTGTGGGTTTTCATGGGCAAGGTGAGAAAATTAAAGCCCATACTTAACTTCTTGTAAGTGATTATCTATATTCTCTTTTAAGTGAGATTTCCCTAATATCATCAGAAAATCATTTCCCCCATCCTTTTCCCCTCATTCTTTCCAAAAAGTAAAATAGATACTAAACTGATGATGTAACCACTCATGTTATACTCCTCCCTGCTTTTTCCTCTTATTGTAATAACGTTTATAACCTAACTATAGCCAGTAACAGCCCATACTTGTATGGTCCCTTTTATATACCAGGCTTCTATTCTAAACACTTTGAAAACAGTAACTCCTTTAATCCTATAATAACCCTAGTAGCATAATTACTATTTTATGTTCCTATCTTACTGATGAGAACATTGAAGCACAGCGAGGCTAAGCTACTTGGCCAAAGTCACACAGCTGTAAGCCAAGATTTGAACGGAAGGTCAGTGCTCTTAATCATTAGTCTCTCAATACAGGACACACTGGGGAAAAGACTGGCTGATATTGGAAAACATGTCTTGAAAATATTAGAAAATGAATCTGCAGGAATCTCAAAGCTTTCAGATGCAGGGAGATAAATACTATTTCACAAAGAGAACAAAGGGAAACAAAAAGTATTTCCTGAAGAGCTTGCAAAGCTCAAGTTAGAAACTCATTGCTCTTCTATCTGGCCATCTTTAACCTTCTACATCCTGAAACTGTGGTTTCAAATCAGTCATAATCTCTTGCTCTCTGATGCACTAACACGTACACACTCACATCTGTCCATCTGCACGTACACAACACTCAAGCACAAATATGCCCCAAATACGTGGGAGAAAAATGAAATAAAAGCAGTCTTTTTCTCTTTGTTGATCAAATGTAGCTGCAGAGTCAGGAGATAAATATCTTGATGCTTACTTCATGTACAACTGTTTTGAAGAAGAACACAGAGAAGTAACTTTCCATGTACCATTCCAAAAGAAGAAAAAAAGAAAAATGCTGTAAAATCCAACTTCCCTGGTGAGTGTCATCTCTAGCAGTGAGGTTTGTTTTTCTTTATTTGCAGTGCATCTAGGTGATCAAAAATAAATGATCCACAGGTTCTGAAGGTTTCATTAGTAATCACCTTCCGCATTCATAAATAAATCAAAAAGCAATTTTAATCCTGTCTTCCCTCTAACATCAGAGCAAATATTTTGTAATAGGCAAGGGGCAAATTAGAGGACGTTCTCAGATGTAGGTGGGCCAGGAAGAAGTCACCTCGCTGAATTTGCCTGCCTGTATGGCAGAAGCACATGGATAAAGTCAGAGTGATCTTCCCACATCTTTATCAGATAGCTATCAGCTATCTGAAGCACCCACATACACCAGGGGATGGAAAATATTGTCCTGCAGTAGAGGTGAATCCAGGGCCGAGCACGGAGATAAACATGGCCATTAAACTCAATTACGAATAGTGGCTGGCACTAATCGAAAAGCAACTCTTTAGGGCGCCTGGGTGGCTCAGATGGTTAAGCGTCTGCCTTCGGCTCAGGTCATGATCCTGGAGTCCCGGGATCGAGTCCCACATCGGGCTCCCTGCTCGGCAGGGAGTCTGCTTCTCCTCCCTCTGACCCTCCTCCCTCTCCTGCTCTCTGTCTCTCGTTCTCTCTCTCTCTCAAATAAATAAATCTTTAAAAAAAAAAAAAGAAAAGAAAAAGAAAAGCAACTCTTTTAATTCCTTACCAGCAGAAAATACTAGAAAGAGGATAAAATAATCTCAAGATCTCTGCCAAAGATGAATGAGCCTCCTCTCCAAGGCTCAGTCACATCCCACTCCATGGCTCCATCACTCAGATATTCAAACACAATCCAAGAAGCCAACAGGGAATCATCTTTTCTCTTACTGAAAATAGTTCTCAGAACTACAATATATTCATTCCTTTTTTTTAATTAGGTGAGATCTATTTAATAAAGCAAGAAAGTCCTCAAAAGAGGTCACAGATTTATCATGATGTTCAAAGTCATAAAATTATAGTTACAGGCTAAGTAGTTAAATCCAAATTACACACCACCCCATTAATTTTATAATCAATAGAGATTAAAGGAAATGAGGAAGTAAATGATAGGATCCTAGCTTAAATCAAATCAATACATATTCATTGGCATCTATTACATTTAAAATGCCACAAGGAAGGCAAGGCAGTGTAGAGTCATGTTCTGTGCCTTTGAGGGGCTTACTGTCTGGCTGAGAAATCCATATGCAGCATGTAGAAAGCTTCCCCAGACAGCAGTAACAATGCCAGGGTGTCACAAGACCCCGTACAAATACAGACTGACAGACTCATGCAGAAGAGTGCTTGCAGTGGTGCAGTGGTTAAGAGTGTGGTCTCCAGAGCCAAGCTTCCCGAGTTTGTCAAGCTCATTGACCTTGGACAAGTAATTAGTCTTTAAGTGCCTCAGTTTCCTGAGATGAAGAGGAGATAGAACCTACCACCCATGATGGTGGTAAAAATTAGATGAGTCAGTACTTGCCAAATGCTTCCAAAATAAGGCCGGGCATACAATAAGTGCTCCATAATGGTTAACTATGGGAACTACTAATGAGAGAAGGAAAAGATCTGTCAGTCTAAAGTTTCCTAATGAGCTGGTAGTATTTAAATGGGGAGGAAAGACATCATGTTTTCTCCTTACTGCTGATTCTTTCCCCACCTCTATAAACATCCCAAGGTCTCAACTGTTCTAAAACCTAAAACTGATAAATGGTCCTCTACTTCGTTAACTCTCTGTTAAAATCTCTTCTTTCTTTCCCCTCATTGATAAACATTTTAAGACTCGGCTACACATACATCTATTACTTGTTCACGATCATTCTTCTGCCACTCCAGACCTGATTCTAGCTCCCACCATCTTGCCCAGAGCATGATAAATAGCCTAATGCCTAAATCCAACATCCCCTTTTGATCCATCACCATCCTCCCATCTATCTAGAACATTAAAAATTAGTCACCATTTCATCATCCCAAACTTCTCCTTTGTAAGCTCTGTCTCCGCCATTAGAATGTTAACTTCTAGCAACAAGGGACTTTCTTTCTCACATCTACACCTCCTGGTACTCAGTAGTGTATCAAAACCTAAAATGCTCTGCTAGACTCTTCTCTCTACCAGTGTGGTAAGGAGACTTCTGAGATGGCCCCCAAGATTTCCACACCTGGTGGATATAGAATTCATTCCTCTTAATCCTGGGCAGGACATTGACATGATAGATTTCACTCCCATGATTAGGTTATGTTATATGACAAAGAGGGATCTCATAGATGTCATTAAGAATCACCCTCTGCCCCACCCAATCAGGGGACTTTGAGTAAATCAAAGGCAAGTTTATCTTGGGTGGGCCTCACCCAATCAGGTGAGCTCTTAAAAGAAACTTGTTTTTTCCAGACAGAAGCAGCTCAAAACCTAAAAGAAATTCTGCCACCATGGTTGTGAGAGGTCTTACAGAGGAAGTCATGTGGCAAAGATCTGAGTGCATCTTCTAGGAGTTAAAATGGTCACTGTCCAACAGCTAACAAGATGTTGCAGAAGTCAATCATACAACCACAAGGAAATAAATTATGCCAACAGGAGGGAGTTTAGAAGTGGATCATTCCCTGTATTGCCCCTAGATAAGAACACAGACAGCTGATACTTTGAGTTCAACCTTAAGTAATACTTAGCAGAGAACCCAGGTAATATACGCCAGGTTCCAGCCCAAGGAAATGGGAGATAGCAAATTTGTTTTTGTTTTTTTTACGCTACAATAGTCTCCCCTTACCCGTGGGTGATATGTTCCAAGACCCTCAGTGGATGCTTGAAACTGCACATACACTACAATGTATGTTGTTTGCCTTTTGTCTCAGCCCTCTCCAAAGTGATTATGTCTATTTGAGTCACTTTAATAAGCATCTGTAGTGGATCTCTCTAGATCTCTCCACTCCTCTTCCCACTTAAATCCATGTCCTATTTTTCCTATTGCTTTCTTATTGGTACTCTGTGTGAGTACCAAACTCCTCATTGGATAGGCCCAAAATCTACCTTGTTTTTGCCCCCTCTACCTTACGCTCAAAGTACCTCCTCCTTCTAATTGGGACAGTCCTATTCATGGCATTTCTATTTTCTCAGCATTTAATCTGTAGGCATCACTAGGAAATTCACCCTCTTCCCTTTCTATGATTAGAACTAACAATTGGCCAAATCCTGATGATGGCTTTTAACAGTATAATTCACATTCAGCCCTCTTTTCTATTGCCAATGCAATTTAGACCCTTATTACTACTGCTCTGGGGTATTTTTCCTAATTTATCAAAAACCTATTTCAAAATCTACATATTTATAAAATCTACGTATTTGTAGGTCTTACAAAAGGCAATAAAATTAATATCCCCTCAAATATGCCCTCAAAGTCTAACATATGTAATTTCAATTCTTAGCTATTGTCACTTAATTGCAATACCCTCTTAATATTTTTTTTTTAACGTCTCTGGGCCTCACTTTCCTATCTGATTATTGGGGAAAGTGACATTTACCTCACAGTGTTAACAAGAGGATTCCATGAAAAGGAATCCAATAAATGGTGACTGTCGTCATCATTCCCTGGGACACCAGCAACAGAACCAATTTCCTTACTAATCAGGCTGGAAAGCTTACCAAGGCCTCCTATTCTTCTTTCTCTATCCAATTACTGAACCTGCAGGGTGACCATGACCAACGGCTTGTGTGGTAAGTTCATCAGAGCATTAGGAGTCTCCATTCAGCTTGTAAACTCTTGGAGAACGTCAACAACATTGCTTGTTTATCCTTGTCACCCTGAATGCTGGCTACCAAATCCATGATAACAAAGAAGAAATTGAGAAGCGGTTCAACGGGCACTTGGTAGTAGGAGAGGAGGAGGACAGAGAAGAAAGTGGAAGTGGTAAATGTAACAGGGAAGCTTCACTTCACCTAAAAAATCAAATGAAGCAAAGATGCCCCTGTGCGCTGAGGTTATTCTTAATGAGCAGTCCTCCTTGGGACACATGGACCGCTACTGAAATCAGATCTTCTTCAGGATCGTTACAATTTTCCCATAGGAGGAGGGAGGCAGACTCAACTCCTCATCACATGCAATCCAGAGAGAGTACAATATCAACAGAATACTTTCATAATTCAGTAATTGGATATGCTTGACAATTTTCAGTTAGTTCATTTGCCCCAAAGGTGTAAAGGGTTGAAAATCTTTTTTCCTTCTGCAGCTGAAAATCTCTCTATAAAATGGGGAAATTCAAACCATGTTGCCAAATAGATGACAGCCCTGAGGTCTAGACATGGCATCTCTCGTAAACCCAGCGGGCTCTTACTCTGAGTACCCAAGAGTGACACAACTTTATTTTCTGCCAAACATCGGGGACACAACATTTATAAATATTCTGGTTCTAATTTATGACAAACCAGAAGGCATCAGTTAAAAATTTTATAAACACCTTATTTTAAGAGGCTTAAAAAGCTTTCACTGATTTCTTCCAACCATCATTGTCAGAGAATCAGAAAAAGGAGAAAAAAAAAGCTCTTAAGTAGATACGTTCTAGTCAACATGTGAGGAGGAAGGGAGTCTCAGAGGGCAGGAGGAACTGAATATGCAGACAGAATTAAAAGAAACACAAACAGGAAGGAGGTAGGAAGTCAAGAGAACTTTCACAAACAGGTGTAACAACTTCAGGTCTTACAGGGAATGCAGAAATAAGAGAAGTGAAGCTTCTAGGGAGCTTTGCCAGATACACCTAGCAGAGAGAACAAGCAAGGACTGACAAGAGCATCTCCAGTGGGCGGTTCTGTTGATGTGATGGATAATGCTGTGGTAATGCTCCCAGGGTAGTGGGGAGGGCAGGAGAGAACCCACAGACAGATGTGCTGGGTATGAGCATGAGATGGTCAAGGAGAGGATAAAAATGTTACTGTTTGTTGAGAACACTTATGTATGATTTTATACACAAGATCCCCACAACTAAGGTTACTATCATTGTACCCATTGTACAGGTATGGAAATAGAGGCACCAAGAGGCTAAGGGAGAAAGTAGGTTACTATTGAGCAAACATTCCCTTTCTTTCCCCGACATTCACAGGAGAAGAATCCCACCTTTCGCCTTTAATGTTAGACTTGGTCATGTGACTGGCATGAAATGTGAATGGAAGGTAGTGTAGCTTTCTAAGCCTATGCCTGAAGAGGTTTGTACTTTGTCTGCCTCAGAGCTTCTGACGACCCTGAGAAGAACATGCTCCAGGTAACCACGAAGCCTCCACCCCGGGCACCGACGTGAGACAAGTAGGGCAGAGCCCCCTGCCCCCCACCGGCAGGCTTGCAGTATAAACCAGCAGAGTTGTGAGAACACAACACTAGTGTTGCATCCCACTGATACTGTAAGTCACCAGTTTACTGAGGTGTCTAAAAACGATTTTTTGCCGCTTATTAGCCCTTGGTCCCCTGGCTGAAACACAGAAGCCATTTTCTAAACAAATGTTAGTTCTCCTGCTCAGAAAGGAGGGGTGGGTGGAGTTTAATATAGAAACCTATTTTCTGATTTCCACCTCACAAATTCTAAATATAGCACACTTCTTACTTCGTAAGTCTTGCTTCTGAGTAAACTGGATTCTTACAAAAAGTGTACCCCATTTTGCTCTGCTTTCTCGTGGCGGTCTTACAGGCTGTTTTTGTTTTTCTCCCTCCCTTAAGCTGCCTTCCTGCACTGTTATTTTTACAAACCACATTAACTGAAAAAGATTGCATTTTATTCCTTTACATCATTATCTCCCCAAACAGAGCACTTTACTCTTCACCGTATTTTTGTATATCTCATCTGGTATTTTTTATGTTTCTGTTTCCTGCACTTACCTCCATCAAGTTTAGATAATAGTCACAGGCTCTTTGAGGACTCAAAGCTTTTACTGAACATTGCGGGGATTACATCCATAAAAGACTTGATGTACTCTGCTGATCAAAGAGCTCTTTCTACCACTTGCAGAAGTTTTCATCCTTTGAGATTAAGCCAATAGTTTCAAGGGCAGTGAGTTTTTGGCAGCAATAATCCTTGACTACTCTAAAGTAAGATTGCACCTTTGTCTCAGCCTTGGTTATCCTGAATATATTTACCAAAAAAAAAAAAAAAATACCAGAAATATTACCATTCACTTCCTTCTGCTCCTGCATCCAACATTCTTGGCTTCATAATTTCCTTTTATGATATAGGCCTGATAATTTAGTATTTTAACTTTTCCTGACAAAGTGATTAACAACACCTTATAGGAGGGTAGAAGCTCTCTCAACTTGCAAATCTCCGCAGGCTCACCCTTAACTACCGAGTTGGTTCAGAACACCCTAGCATGGCACACTGGGGCTCCCTGGCTGCTGGACTGGCCCCGTCTTTTGCCACGGGCTCTCTCCACTCATGCCCCAACTTCTTAAAAATGAGCTAACACCTACGCTTACAGTATATACTTTAATTATTTTAAATGATTTATTATTTTGCTAGTGAAGGAAGAAGCCTCAACAAAGCAAAATATCCTGTTGGTGGCCACACACCTATCCAGGAGCAGAGCTGTTATACCAAAGTCACCAGTCTCTGTCTCCTAAGCACTTCATTCCCACCAAGTGCCTTTGCTGACATCGTTCCCTCTGCCCAAAACACCTTGCAAACTCACCCTTGCAGTGAGCACTTACTGAGTCTCTAATGCCAACTCAACTTTCTCTTGCTACCTTTTCGTGACCAGCCTGAAATAAAATTAACTGTTGCTCCATTTGTGTAACCCTTGTCCCTTGCCTAATTTTATTAGGGAAGAAATAAAACACTGTATTTACACCTCCGTTTGCCCCACTGTCCAAAGCTCCCTGAAGGCAGGGGCCTTATTTTTAATCCTCAGAGCTGAACTGAGCTTCTGGCACATTGCAGGTACCCAATAACTGAGTGTTGAACCTAATCTAGATAACAGGAAAATCAGGATAGTTATAATAATTACTCGAGAAAAGGAAAGAGTGGGTGAAAATGTGTGTGAATAATGTATCCATGTCGGTGTATAATATACATGGGCTATCTATAATAATATAGGTTAATAGGGTACTGTATAGATAACCCATATGGATTATTCGCAATATGCTGATGGGATAATGATAAAAACTGAGTACAAAGGAATATAGTGGCTAAATATCTATGGAATTTTTGATAAGGCTTTGAGGATAGCTTATCAAATACTTGATAAGCAGGAGACAAGCAGAGTACAGGTCACTTGTCAAAGGAAGGTAACTTCTAATTTTCAGAGCAAAGCAATTGAGAAGGGTCACGGGGTCCTTAAGAAAGGTCTTTGGAAGAACAAGGGCTCCCCGTACATAAAACTCCCACAGTTCTACTAGGAGTGGAACTTACAAAAACAACAAAGTTAATGTGTTAACACAAGACAATGTGCCTTCTTGGATTTTGCCACCTACCAACATCCCCTTATATATCATTTACATTTGATGATTAAAAAAAAAAAGTTTCACATTTGTTTTTTACTTATAAGATAAGGTCAAGAGAGATCAACACACTTGCTGGAAGAACTTCCACCCTTGACAGTTGCTAGTTATTGTCCACCTCATCCATATCCACTATTTCTCTCAACGTTGGCTCTTCCCTTGGGGAATCTTTTAAAGTTGCATCCCTCTGTCCAGCCCTCAGCATTCGGATATTTATTCTTCCAGATCTCTACTGACAGCCAAGTCTCCAAGAGAATCCCTATGCTATAGACACTTTGAGAGAATGGGTGAATTAAATACTCAGCAAGAACCAGAGGTCCCCATGATCATGTCTTTACCTTTCAGATATACTTTCTTCCCTTCCTCCTCCTCCATCCTGAGGGGTGGGGGCTAGGGGTGGTGCGAAGGGGATAATTCTAGGTGTATATCAATCTGACCCACCATGGTGAAAATAATCATGCCGTCCTGGTCTCCCACAAGGACCTCTGGAGTAATACTGTCGCATTTCTCTGCCACTGAAAATGCTGCCTGATGTACATTACCTTGTCTCCATTACAGGTTTTAATAATAAATTCAAACTGTCTTTTCAAGCCATTTTCTTTAAAGCCTTGACAGACTTGTACTAGCGCTACTCTAGATAAATACTTGCTTCATCCCAAAGATATCAGAAAGAGTAATTTCTCTTCAATTTACTCCTGCATTTTGCCTGTTAATTATTTTGAAACATTTTTGCAGTAGATTGCTCCATCCCATTAAAATAAAAAAATCTCTCCTAAATTTCTGAACCACTCCCACCCACCCCCCAATCATAGTTTTCACACTCCGTGGTTGTCAGTTTTGAAGCAACATTTTACTAACTACAACATTCATATTTAAACCAAAGCAAAGAGGTATCATTTGTTATAATGTTTTCTCATCTGTAACACAGAGCGGGGGTTTCTTTTTCCCTTTATTTTACATTGCCTCCAAGCAAATACATCTGGGGTAAAAAATAGTATCCCTTGCAATGAAAAGGGTAACATACACAGTGCGTGACTGAACTGTACTGGCCAGACAGGATCAATGGCACAGAAGGAAAGCAGTGATGCATCATAGGACCACCCCTGATCCATCAGTCGGCGGCAAGGATGATGGTGTGCACCAGCGGCAAGCCATCAGTATGCACGTTTTCCTCTGTGACTGGTGCTGAAACATCGGCTGTCCAGCGCCTACCGGTCTTTAGCCAAAGCCTGGTGGGGAGTAACTGCAAGCCATAAACTTGCAGTCCTTTAAAAACATTCTTCATGGATAAAGTATGCAAATGCAGCCACCAACACTTCCAAAGACTCTAACTTATAAATGATGGAGCGTTATTGGAGTTGATTTTTAAATGAAAAATTCAGATGGGATGGGAAGGCAATTTTTCACAGTCCCCCATGTGATCCAGGAGTTGATACAGTATTGAGGAATTATATACTTCATGATGTAATAAAAAAAAAAAACATGAATTTTTTTACCACCAACTAGGTTTATGAAGAATGGTGCACACTCCTGCTAAAATATCAAAGTAAATATTTTACTTCCATAGGTGAGGTAGCAAGGTGAATGCTTCATGGGCAGGCACATGAAAGCCTTGACCTTCTTTTGGTTCCTTTACACAGACAAACGCCAGAATAAGTTACTTCTGTTCAAAAATCTAATCAGCACGGCTATGTTGTAGATTTACTCTATGCCAGGCACTGTCCAAGGTTCTGGGAACCCAAAAGTCAACAAAAAAGACCAAATAACTCTGCCCTCATGGAGTCCATTCTAATCCATGCATTTTTCTCATCTTTCTAGATCCTGAGCCAAAAGATGTATATTTTCATTTCCAAAGTATTTTATGTTAAAATTAACACAGTTCAAATTTTATTCATTTTCCTAGAGGGTATGGATTTTAAAAAGCCAATCGTCTTCAGAAGATACTACCCTGATGTCTAGGAAAAGGATATTTAATCTGAGATTCTTTCAACTCCTCATCTGTTTCACAGAATGTGAGGCTGTGAATGAAACCACACAGACTACAGGAAAAGTAAAAACTGTTTTCTAAGTAGAAATAAAGTAGAGCATCTAATGTATACCTCTTATTTTGTACTTCCCTACTTGATATATATATTATATATATATATTATATATATAATATATATATATAATATATATATTATGACATCCATCTCTGGCTCAAATTCACAGATGAGATCCATTAAAACCCCAAGTTCAGTAGAGCTTTCTTGAAAATTTTCAAAGTGGCAAACAAATTGAGGAGAACTTCTACCTTAAAAACCCATCACTGATGCTCTTGATCAATAGCTGGCATCAACAAATCTTAGATAGACATGTGGGCAAGACTGTTGGAGCCAGGCAAGGATTTTTCTTAATATGGATACGGATGTCACTTAGGCAGAGAGAAGCCAAGCAGATTTGCAATAAGAGCGAAGTGATTATATAATACATCCAAACCATAAATAAACACTCCATTAAGTTATAAAATTCTGTATGTCCTTAGGAGGGCTTCCTATGAGTCACTTAACTTAGAAAAATAAAATAAAAGGAAAGCTCTATTAATCATTCATTTGGCCAAAACCTACTGAATCCTTGCTCTATACCCAGCACAACACATCATCATCATCATCATCGTCACTGTGTTGAATTTACTGTGTACCAAATGCTGAGCTGGTTGATGGCATGTCTCATCTCATTTAATCAGTGAGCAACCCTTTAGAAGTTGGGTATAATTGTTACCCTCATTTTAGATGAGCAGATGAAGTAAATGATATCAAAGAGGTTATGTTACCTGCTTGTGGTCCCACAGCAAATTAAATAATCAGGCACCAAATAAGTATCTATCAGTCTCCTAAGACCATGGTCTTTTACCACCCCTTGCTCCAGCTTTGAGATATAACTGACATATAACACTGCATGAGTTTAATGTATAAAATGTGTTAATTTGATACACATACATACTGCAAAACTATTACCACCATAGCTTTAACTAACACCTTTATCACTTCATATAATAACCATTTCTTTTTTGTGATGAGAACATTTAAGATTTACTCTTAGCAACTTTCAAATATATAATGAAGTATTATTAACTATAAGCACCACAATGTACATTAGATTCCAACTTACTCATCTTGTTAACTGGAAGTGTGAACTCTTGGACCAACATCTCCCATTTCCCCCACCCCAGGCCCTGGTAATCAGCATTCTCATCTCAGTTTCTAAAAGTTTAGCTGTTAGATTCCAAATATAACTAATACACGGTATTTGTTTTTCTGAGTTAATTTCACTTAGCATAACGCCCTCAAGGTCCATCCATGTTGTCTCAAATAATAAGATTTTCTTCTTTCTCATGGTTGAATGATATTTCACTGTGTATATATGCATATATACATCCCACATCTTCTTTATTCACTCATCTAATGACTAATACTTAACTTGGTTACTGTGAATAATGTTGTAATGAACATGGGTGTATAGATATTTGAGATCCTATTTTCAATTCCTTTGGATAGATTTCCAAAAGTGGGATTCTACGGCTCTTTTTAATTTTTTGAGGAATTTTCATGGTCTTTTCCAGAGTGGCTAACCAATTTACATTCCCACTGATAGGTGCACAAGGGTTCCTTTTCTTTACATCCTCACCAACACTTGTTGTCTCTGTCTTTTTGATTTTAGCCATTCTGACAGGTGTAAAGTGATAGCTCATTGCAGTTTTGATTTGCATTTCCCTAATAATTAGCGATGTCGAGCACCTTTTCATGTATCTATTGACCATGTGTATGTCTTCTTCAGAAAAATGTCTATTCAGTTCCTTTGCTCATTTTTAATCAGATTTTTTTTTCTATTTAGTTGTAGGAGTTTATATATTTTCAATGTTAACCTCTTATCAGATATATAATTGCAAATATTTTCTCTCATTCTGTAGGTTGCCTTTTTATTTTGTTGATGATTTCCTTTGCTGTACAAAAACACTTTTTAGTCTGATGTAGTCCCACTTCTTGATTTTTTTGTTGCTGTTGTTTGTATTTTTGGTGTCAAATCCAAAATCACATTGCCAAGACCAATGTCAAAGGGCTTATCCCCTCTGTTTTCTTCTAAGAGCATTATGGTTTCAGATCTTATGTTCAGGTCTTTGATCCATTTTGAGTTGATTTTTATGTAGGGTATAAGATGGGAGTAAGCCCATGGTCTTTACTACTCCATTTTATTATTCCCAAATCAATTGCTGAATTGTGGATTCATTTACATCATCAGCTTTGTATCAGAGTTGAAAAGGATTTTAAACATTATCTAATGAATGATAAACTTCAGAAGTTAGCCCATTTCCTGTGATCAGGTAACCTGTTAGAGGCAGAGATGAAACTAGAATTTGGGTTCTAATACAAGCTTGATTCTACTCTTCCATATGTAACTGTGACTAACCATAATAATAAGGATAATAGCAGCTGACACTTGTGGAATCTATTATCTTTCAAAACTTTAAGCACTATATATGTGAATACTCATTTAATCTTCACAACATAGGAAATGGATCCCACCATCCCCATATAACAGGTGAACAATTATGACACAGACAGGTACATAAGTACTAAGTGGTGTTGGCTCCACTGAATCCTTATCTGCACAGTTCTCAAGCCCAGCTTTAACTACTATACTATTCTGCTCTTGATAGCAAAAATAAAATTTTCTCAATGTATCAAACTTTAAAAAGAAAAAACCCCTCAGTTTCTCTGTGATGCTTCTCTGACCACCCCAATCCAAATGTATATCCTTTTCTCAACCATGCTTTGAGATTTTGACTCCTCTTAGCCTGATTCTGTTAACACACACACCATCTCCCAACATATCATTGCTTCTGAGATCAGAGATTACGTCTTTAATTCTATCTGCTCTTCCCCCAGTACCTCATTCTCATAGTACACTGATGGTATTACAGTCAGCAAAAACTTTCAGAAATGGACATTTAAAAAAAAAAAAACAACATAGCAGGGAGCTGACAAAGATAGTTTAAATTCACGTTACTAAATTTGACAGAGGGTTGCTCATGCAAAATAATCTATATCCAAAGTCAGGGAAAATCCACATCTAAATATATTTTACAAATAAGTATTTAACTAATAGGTGTTTGCTTGATTTAATTTAAGGTATTTCCTACCCTATGCACCAAAATCACAACTAGTCACTTGAATTAATAAATATCCACATACTTCAACAATAGCTGCCTGGAATAATGTGTCACGGTATTACAGAAATTTAAAAAAAAAATTAAGAAAGACCCAACATACTTACATAGGCTAACTATATGTTAACTTATGAAACTCTACAATTCAAATTTAAAAGAAATTGTGTTTGATCATCAACTCCCTTTTACCAAGACAGTAGGAAAATCGAAACATTCTTGCTGATAACCAACTAATCACACAGCTGGGTTAACCCAAGCTCTCCATTTCCTTTTCGGTTGTAATGAGTGATGTCCTTGGTGCCCAGAACCCTGGTTGCCTAAGCTCCTTCCCGCCACACTATACAATCTATTGCCATCAGCTCAGTTGTATGTTTAACCAGGAATCTATATACCCATTCTCAAGGCTACATACTTGTGGTTGTATTCACATGATATAAGCATAACATAAATTGATGAAATAGTGCAAAAAAGAGATCTGTTGCTTCCACTGCTTCTTTGGAAAGATAAGTCCAACTCATGAGAATAAGTGGCTTTATATTAGATAAAGGAAACTTTACAAGGTAGGGGAAAAAAAACATGGTAAAATTCCAAAGAACCATGCCTTAAATAGTTTTACAAGTGTCCATGGTTTTGTTGTACTTTGAAGAAACTGTAAGCAGTGCATTAGGACTATCATTTACAAAGAAAAGTAGAGGTGAAACTCCAAATAGTCAATTCATATTTAAATAGGGTCTAGATTCAACAAAGGATTGGCCAACAGATGCACATTTCAATGTCTTAGTTAAAATAAGAATTTTATGTAGCATTTTAATTTTTTTTCTATTTTCTAAAATTTCTTTTCTGTTTTTAAAGCAACTTTTTGTTGCTTCAACCAAATGTTTCAATTGACCAAATAGAAGTCATAATTGATCTGAGTAAAAGGGCTTCTATAGTACTATATGCAAGCCATGGGTGGCTAGAGGGAAGATGGGCTCTGGTCCTGTGCTTGGCTTCCAGAATTGGCCTCATTCTGTACATTCTTAGCCTATTTTCACCTGTGCTAGATCTGAGAGCCTCATGGCACCTCCTCATGTCCTCTGTTCTAGTCTCTTATGCACAAGTTTTTCCTCCCTCAAATTCTTCCTATAAGGCCCCCAAGCACTGTGAATGTCTGTTCCTTCCTGCCCATACACTTGCTATTCTTCCTACACTTCACTCCACCTCTTCCGCACCTGGTTATGGGCATCATCTCCTCCTCTCTTCCTGATTCTTTAGTTTTATTCGCATCACCTCCTCTGTTCCCCCTATTATACCGAATACACGCTGGCCCCATTTTATGTTTAACCTGGCTGTGTTCATCCTTGGCTATAAGCACCACAAGGATCAAGATCCACGTTGTTTTCATTTAACTATAGGATCCCTAGCATCCAGCATTTTGCCTGGCAGAAAATAAGTACTCAAATACTTAATCAATTTATGGATACACTCATTAACAAACTAATTTAGGTAACTGTTCCTCCAAAAT
This sequence comes from Leptonychotes weddellii, assembly GCF_054177405.1. Lineage (NCBI taxonomy): Eukaryota > Metazoa > Chordata > Mammalia > Carnivora > Phocidae > Leptonychotes > Leptonychotes weddellii. Next base: position 23,751,719 of record NC_138369.1, read on the forward strand.
TCCCAAAAGACAGGAATTCTATCTTTTCTCACTTGTGCTTTCTATATGGCACCCTGCATGAAGCCACACTGGGCTGTTTCCCTGTGCTGAAAGATTTGAAGTAGGACCTTTTACATCCATTTCTGAACTCAGCTCTTTATGTTTTGGATATGGGGCTGTAAGGACCAATATCAGGTGACAGGTGCTCAGAGGGATGCCACCCTGAGTCACACGGTCTGAGTGATTTCCCTGGGTGCATCTTCTGTTATTCCTAACCACCAGAACCAACCCTGAGCAGCCTGGTGAGATGCCAAATGGCATTCTCTTCTTTCCAGACATCATGTGTCTCTTGACCTGTGCATGTCAAGAACCTCTTCTTTAAAATTCTTAGACTCCTGGAAGGGTTGAAGGGCGTATATGGTCTTTTAGAATGGAAAGAGTGTGACAGTATTCCTGAAAAAACTGGCTATTCCAGAGACAACAGGGTTTGCTCAAAACTACTCCTCTTCTCCCATTGCTTTGTGAGCAAGAGAGTCACATGCTGGTCTTAATGCACTAAAGCCAGGTTCATATCCACGCTGCCTGCCATCACATTTTAGATCCTTTATTCTTCCCTATCACTCGTAAGATACTCTCACTCCTGCTTTACACCTGCAGCCCCACTACTGTTCACACTCGGTCACATTTCTGAAAGTTCCAACTTGACCTTGCCCCTTGAGTCTCATTTTATAGAAGCAACAGAGTTAAGAGCATTATCCACTAACCAGTCAAAAAATTTTTAAATAACCAAATGGTTCCTAAGCTTCTGAGAGGTCCAGGAACAACTAATTCACTGTCCTGGGTCTGCTTCTCCTCCCCCATTTAAATTCCAGACTAGCAATTGATATCTTCCAGCCACAAGCTCCCAAGACTGTATTTTCTACCAATCAGGGGGAAATTGGACTTGCTTCATCTCTATTTTTTTAAAGATCTTTTTTGAGATTTTATTTATTTGACAGACAGAGAGAGAAAGCATAAGCAGGGGCATCAGCAGGCAGAGGAAGAAGCAGGCTCCCCGCAGAGCTAGCAGCCTGATGCAGGACGTGATCCCAGGACCCTGGGATCAGGACCTGAGCTGAAGGCAGATGCTTAACTGACTGAGCCACCCAGGCGTCCCATGGGCTTCATTCATTTCTGTCACTTCATTCCAAATGGCCTGCTGCCTCTCTACTTGGGAGATGACATATAAATGCCACCTTTTATACAAGTACCATTCTAATTTTTACAAGAAATTTTAGATATATCAAATTCAGCATATACCAAATAATACAGTATCTTAAATAATAAGAGACCATATATTGAGTATTTACTGTGTACCAAGTCCTGTATCCAGAACTTTACCTGCATTATCATTTTATTCTCTCAGCAGTCCTATAACAAATGTGCTATTGCTATCCCATCACAAGAAAGCTAGGTATAAAAAACTTGCCCATAGTCATAAGGAATGTAAATCCATTTATGTCAAATTCCTAGTTCAAACTTTACATCTCAAAGGATCTCCAAATGCAACTGAACAAACAAAATTTATACAGATCTATAGTTCTTCTCTGGATGTTCTTTAAAACACACACACACACACACACACACACACACACACACAATATTCAATGAGGCAACAAATCTCTAGAATTTCCCATTTCAGAACATTTTCACTAAAGCTAAATCTCTCACACAAACTATCTGGCATCTCTTTCTATTTGGTCAACTTGGAACTGAGCTTAAGTACAAATAATGTAGGACAATACTATACATTATATTTAGCACTTAAGGTACTTGGTGTTTTCACTGGGATACTATTTTGTTACTTTAATAAATTGCAACCTAGCAAGAGCAACATTTCATGAACCTCTTAGACATAATACCCAATTCCAAGAAGTCATCCTTTCTTGGAAATGTGCAAGTTCATTTCGTTTCTATTGTTTTGTTCTCAAAATTATTTCAAAGTCCAATAGGGTAGAACCAGATGGAATCATTCTTTACATGATGGAGCAGGAAGAACAGGGGGGGAAAAGGCAATTTGACACATAAAGAACCTAACTGAATATTTCACTAATGTTTGATGAATCACTGATGAGCTTTAGCTTTTCCCGCTTTAGATTCCTTCTTGATTGTGCTACCAGTAAGTTTGCCCAAATCACTTGCCTGCTACTAAAGTGTCAACAGAGGATATGTATTCATGAAACCGTACATTACTAAAAATGACCAGCAATTCTTAAACAGTAGATACAGATACTCTTCTTGAAGGTATTTTCTTGGGAGCAAGAGGAGTCTCTTTCACTTCACTAAATCATTGAAAGAGTGGGCTGAAAAAAACAGTAAGATCTTTAAAACCATTTATCATCTCAAACTTCTCCTTGAACAACTATTTCATTTTTTTTTTTTTAACCTTACAGAATAGGCACAGGGGAAAAAAAATTAACTTAACCTGTGGAGATCACAACACAGATGCATTTTTTAATATAGCCACACACTAACCGGTTAATACAAGCAAACCATTTTCTAGTGGATGCTGGAAGTCTTAGACCAAGAATTTCTTTATAGAGAGAAATATAGATCTATATGTAATAGTATTAAATTAAAAAGATAATAATTTTGTGATGCACACAGAGATGCCTTTAAAAGTTCAGCTTTCGGGCGCCTAGGTGGCTCAGTTGGTTAAGCGACTGCCTTCAGCTCAGGTCATGATCCTGGAGTCCCGGGATGGAGTCCCACATCGGGCTCCCTGCTCAGCAGGGCATCTGCTTCTCCCTCTGACCCTCCCCCCTCTCATGCTCTATCTCATTCTCTCTCTCAAATAAATAAATAAAATCTTTAAAAATAAAAAAAATTAAAAAATAATAGTTCAGCTTTCTGCTCCATGTATCTTCTTTCTGAAAGTTGATTCTTTCTTCCAAGTACTATTATTCTGGTCTGTCATTTTAGGTTATTTTTCCTTCCAGTCACTCTTAAAGGGACATTTTTTTTTTTTTTTAAGATTTTATTTATTTGCGAGAGAGAGAATGAGAGACAGAGAGCATGAGAGGGAAGAGGGTCAGAGGGAGAAGCAGACTCCCTGCTGAGCAGGGAGCCCAATGTGGGACTCGATCCCAGGACTCCAGGATCATGACCTGAGCCGAAGGCAGTTGCTTAACCAACTGAGCCACCCAGGCGCCCCTTAAAGGGACATGATTTGCTCTTTGTTCAAAGAGAAGGTATTTCTTCTCAATGCCTGATTGCTTTATCATCCAGCTGAGGCTCTCGATTCATCTTCCAATTAACAGACCTTTTATACAGTATCAAGAGAACTTCTGGTGGTGAGAGGAGGAAAGGTCTATAGAAAAGGCAAGATCTTCCCAACTCTGTTAAAAAAAAAAAAAATTCCCTCTAACAGGCAAAGTAGATCACTATTTTTCTGGCCAAGGAAAGACCCTAACTACATTAGATTTGAAGATGGATAAGTGACCAGTGCAATGTTTTCTTGATGTGGCCCCAAGATCCTCACCACAGGCACAGCTTAAATAGCTTGGCACTGCCTGGTGACCCTATATGAATTACTATCCATACACTAGAGCAGTGTACTACTCTATACTAATGTACTTAAGTACCACTTAGATAGCTTGTACTTAAGTATCACTTAGATAGCTTGTTAAAACAATTTCCTGAGCCCCAACTCCAGGGATTCTGATTCACCGGGTCTGGATGGGGCCCATGAATTTGCATTCCTAACAAGCTCACAGGTGATGCCAAATGCTGGTCTAAGGACCACACTTTGAATATCGCTCCAGAGCACTGTGATTCCAAAGTACTTGGGGTAAATTGTATCACTCACTCTGCATCTAAAATTCTGTTCTTGGATTATTTCAGTCTGCAGTCTTAAGAAGCATTTGGTCTTCAAAGAAAACATACTGCTGCAATGTGAGTCTGTCCTCTTTAGGATAGGCTAAGCTAGGCTAGGCTAGGCTAAGCTGGAAGGGAAGGAAGGAAGGGAGGGAGGGAAGAAAGGAAGGAAGGAGAGAGAAAGAGAAAAAGAGAAAAAAGAGAAAGAAAGAAAGAAAGAAACTTAAAGTAATGGGTCTTCACTTGGAACAGAGAGCAAGGTGACTCTGGTTTACAAAGGCCTATCTCATTCCTGATCCTTTGACATTTGAGAGAGATGTGAGCAGTCTATGTCAAAAATGCACACTGCACATTCCCAGGAAGCCACTCACAGGGCCAACTGTAATTTTATTTAAGCCTGCCTGAACTTGCTTTTCTTATTTTTCCCCTGTAGGCACTCATGAGGTTTTTTTTTACTTCCTTTTCTTTTGTAAGAAAGAACTCAAAGGCAAAGACACAGAGTTGACTTCAAAAACTAGCAAACTTTAAAGCAAAAAATAAAAATCAAGCATGTCTGTTTATATCAAGATTCACCCCACAACCCTTCTACTCATCCTCCTATACAAAGAGAAAACTTAAGACCATAATAGCTACTCTTCAAAAATGATTAAATGAAAATAGTCCAAAAGTCAGATTACTGGAAATATGTCTAAGCCCTTTGTGTGCAAATCCATACGGTGGCAGTTGGAACACCAAACACCTAAGAAAGAAAACAGACATACACCTTATATAAAGCAGGGTTGCAAATCCAAATGCCTACAGTGTAAGTAAGGTAATTTAATGGATGAGGTCGGGAGTAAGGGAAGAGAGAGCACCAGGGACAGTGGAGAACTTGAGAGTCCTGGGCTTATGAGCTGCTCCTAATTAGCTGAAGTCCAATTCTGATATCAGAAATACATTTTCTGTTATTCCTTCCAGTCCTATTTCTTGGATTTTAAGTTGAGTTACAGATACTATGTTTGAAAAGTCACAGGAAAACTGGATGAAGGTTAACTTCCTCCAGAAAAGGTTCATCCTAGGCTGTGGTAGGCAGCCTGGGATGGGTCAGGTCACCTTCATCCAACTCAGGATTGAGTTGACTCAAAATTGGCTGATATTTGAAAGATTTGGTCTGCCTCTCTTGCTCACATCCTTGGATGTAGTTTGAAAGCCCATGGTGTTTACCAGTCTCCCTTGTCTTTCATGGATGTTGAACTCCAACAGTTTTACCCTTAGCAATGGGAGACTGTCACATTGAGCTCTTTGCCTTTTCAGTGATTTGCTTCCTAGCTTCCTAGCTCCATACCCTGCATAGCACAAAAATTAGGCAAATGCCTCCAGGGATGAGACTGCCCAAGATCAGGCTAATTATCTAGTACCTGCCTTTTTTCTGAGGTCTCATGCTCTCAACTCCCAGCTGCTTTAACATCCCTAAACTTTGATGTTTGTCTCTTCTGCCTTATGAGATTGCCAAAAAATCTTCGGCCTTCTCTGCTCCCAGGCTATAATCTTTAGTCTGATTTCTCAGCTTTCATGCCAAACCAAAAATTGGAGAGATCCCTTGAGGGAAAAGCAGGTTATGGAATGCTGGCTCACCACTTTATAGTGCCCTATGCTCTAGGAGTCTTGGTTTTCTTGGCAACTCTTTAATGTCTTCAAATTAGGTGCATTTCAGACTTGTTTAATTTAGCTTCTCTACTGTTTTTGAAGAAGTGTTGGTTTTTCATAGACCACCCCAATTTAGCCAGAGGCAAAAGTCCCCAGGTAGGTTATTGATTGGTTGGTTGACTGACTGACTGATTCTTTTGGAGATTACAAGGTTAAAAGGAGTGGAGATCAGTCTTGTTCACACTGACTGCAGTGAGTTGTATTTGGGTTTTCTATGCCTGAGACTTCTCAACTGCTGCTGTTGCCATAGATTTGTTTTCTTTCAGGATCAAAGTGGGTACTTTCATATAAAATCTTATTTTTAATTCCTTCTCTGGCAATTCTTTCCTGGATTCTTAGCTTTGCCTAAGTATACCTACAATGGAACCAGCATTCTCGAGCCACTAAGATAAACCCTCCTACTCCAACATCGTATGAACTTCTCATTCTACTCGTTAACGAAAAATGTCCAAGGCCAACCACAATAGATCCTCATGAACCATACAACATTGAATCCTGTGCACAGGGAAGGTTTTCGACATCTAAAATTCCTAGGAGCTTCAAGAGCTTCCCCTTGGTGGAGTCACCAGGCTTTGGTGTGGCAGCCATGGGCTCCAGTCCCAGGTTAATTTAATACAGTAATGTAACTACTTCCCTTGGAAATAATGTGTTTATTCTGAAATTTAGGAGTTAACTTCATATTTATTTTTTTAATTTTTTTTATTATGTTATGTTAATCACCATACATTACATCATTAGTTTTTGATGTAGTGTTAACTTCATATTTAAACACTTAATCCCCATGAGCTATGCAGCAATCATTTCGGTAAAAATTGACTACAAATGTTTATATATATATTCAATTTCAAACAAGACATCAAACTAATACTTTTGGTTCAGTGATCTCTTTTAAGACAGATATGTCAAGCAATTTTTGTATTTTGTCAGCAGCCTTAAAAGAAATTTCAAATAACCACAAATCATTGTTACACTTTAGGGTACTTGAGACACTCCAGATAAATATTTGTTGATAGATGGACAGTAGGTGGAGGAATGGTTTCATCTAATATGTAACAGAAGAAAGTGACAAGACACCCACCCTTATGCTTATCAGGGAACAAGATGAGAATGCTCTGGCAGAATATCACTCTTGTAGTTGCCAGTAATTGGCCCCACTTGAAGCAAAGAGGAGGGATTTAAATAGAGGCACTATCTGACTTAAGCCTTCCTGTATAATGCAGAGCCCTGGATACAGACAGACATAAGACACATGGTAAAACAGTCAAAGTATTCCCATTACCATGTGCCATGTCCAAGTGTGGCTTCCTGGGAATTCATCTGCAGAGTGCAACAACAAATTCTCTTTATCAAAAATGTTGAAAGCTCTTTGAGATTACTGCTCTGTTAGGACATCTAGCCTAATGGGCATGGAGCTCTTCACCATGTGGGTAGCTGGAGAATGTAGCAGCGGGCTCAGGATAGGACTGTCCACAGTGAATACAGACTTCAGTTCCTCTAGGACCGTAACAGACCCCATGGCAGATCCCTGCTGACAGAGCACTTGTCTCTTCTGTAACACGCCTATATAAATAAGAGAAAGTACCCAAGCACCCAAATGATGGGGATAATGAAAGACATCAGAACATAGCACGTGTCCTAAACTAACTCCTTAGTTTTCAAAATTATCTAGTTTTTAAGACTGAGTGACAAATAGGTAAAATAAATAAATAAATAAAACCTTAGGCCTATAAAGCAAACAAGAAGTAAATAAAAATGACTAACATGGAGTATTGCATCAGAAGGTATCAAATGGCCAAAAAAAAAAAAAAAAAAAGCGTTATCTGTATATGGCAGGCACTGTGCCAAGGATATTACTTGAAATCTGTCCATCTTCACGACAACTCTTCAAGGTAAATACTCTCATAATCCTCATTTTGATAGATGAGAAAAATGAAGCACAGAGCGGCTTAGTAATTTACTCCAAGTAGTAAGCGGTAGAGAGTCAACCTGAAACTAGGTCTCAGAATGCCATATCACAAACCCTTAACCACATCCCTTTATTATTTTTTTTTAAAGATTTTATTTATTTATTCATGAGAGAGAGAGAGAGAGAGAGGCAGAGGGAGAAGCAGGCTCCCGAGGAGCAGGGAGCCCGATGCAGGACTCGATCCCAGGACCCTGAGATCATGACCTGAGCTGAAGGCAGACGCTTAACCATCTGAGCCACCCAGGTGCCCAACCACATCCCTTTACAGGCCTCCTGGACTGCATTGATCATCTTAATGTCTCGCTGCTTATTCCTTATACTTTAATAATGTGACTATGGATTATGGACATGTGCCTTTCCTAGCTGTCCTTAAATCTGAGCTAAATATAAAACTAATGACATCTTGGGAGCTGTGATTCTTCCCTAACACATTTTGCTAAGAACATGGCTTATGAAATCTTTATATCTAGTTGAAATGTGTTTACTAAGTCTTGACAGGAAGTTCATTCTAGGGGGATATTACACATGGGCAATGTAAATTGCTCTAAGGGCTAAGAAGCCTTCATTCCAACTAGTTTTTTGCTGCCAAGTAATAAGTAATTTAATAGATTTGGAAAATGAAGCACCTGGTCTAACCCCTTTCACAAGTTACTAGGACTGCATAAAGATCAGTCACTCTACACAGATTTGGAAAATTCCCCATCTGACACATGGAGTTGCCTCCCTCAATGTTGTTGCAAACTGCACATTAGTGTTTAGACCAAGTATCTCTGAAGAGGCACAAACCTGTTCCGATGGCCTAGTAACTCCACACTGCAAATACGCATTTTGATGAGCACTTCCAAGCGCTGGAGGAAGGAGAACTGGGACCCCAACCTCAAGGCCAGCATCTTGTTCCTGGCTTTTCTGGCTCACAGCTGTGCCACCATGAGCAAGTCACACTATAAGCTTCGGTTTCCTACTCCATAAAAGATGCCAACCTGCCTCATGATGTTCTTGTAATGGTGGTACCTGTGAAAACACTTTGAAAAACTATTCAAACCGAAGATCAGATATGTGATGTATATACACATACTTACACACAGCACCAAGGGCTAAGTCGCGCATATCAACCAGATGCCAATGGCTAGATGATTAACCAGGTAGAAGACAGAAGTCCACTAAGCCACCCCCCAGAGGAAGTGAGCCTGTGAGGAGATGCCTGGTTGCTATGGTGATGGGAAAGGACAGAGCAGTCCAGGCAGAGGGACAGGGAGGGAAAGGAGGACACAGGCCGGCTAGAGAAGCAGGTTCTAGAGAGCCTTCCTAATGAGCACTGAGTAAGTGTGGACTTCTGGAAATAGCAGCAGACAAGAATTCACTCATTAACAGAAAATAACCTGATATAGAAAGGCTGTGTGCCAGGCACCATAAACCAAAAATACCAACATGCAGGATCCTGCTTGATCTTAATAACAAGCCAGTGAAGGTATGCCCCCTATTTACTGATTAGGTATCATAGGCTTTGAGCAATTTATTGTCAGGTCCATATAGAGAGTAAGTGATAAACCAGGTTCAAACAGGGTCTGTAGAACTTGTTTGAACCTGGAGCCATGCTCCTTGACCACCATGCTATGCTGCCTCTCTAAACCATTGTCAGGATACAAACCAGCACATCTATCAAGCTGTATTTCTGTAGAACAACTTTGTGTTTAAATACATAGGGAAAAAGTCAGGTATGGTATACACTCAAATGTTCACAGCACTCTTTCTGTGCAGTGGGATCACAGGTGACTTTCTCAATACCCTTAAGTATTATCTGACTTTTGTAATCCAAAAGAGAAAGCAATTAAAGAATTAAAATACATCTTTATTTTTTCCTTCCTAAGGACAACTCTTATTGGGGCGCCTGGGTGGCTCAGTTGGTTAAGCAACTGCCTTCGGCTCAGGTCATGATCCTGGAGTCCTGGGATCGAGTCCCACATTGGGCTCCCTGCTCAGCAGGGAGTCTGCTTCTCCCTCTGACCCTCCTCCCTCTCATGCTGTCTCTCATTCTCTCTCTCTCGCAAATAAATAAAAATCTTAAAAAAAAGAAAAAAGGACAACTCTTATTTCCAAATGCTTTAGGTCATCTGTATAAAAAAAAAAAAAAAAAGAAAAAGAAATGAGGAAGTCAAAGGGACAGTTTGTTAAGGGTTAAATATTATAAATTTGATAAATTTGATTAATAGCTTAAGTATCTGTGGTATAGCAGAAAGCCACTGAAAACACTGGAGTGAACCTAGTCTAGCGAGGGAGGTTGGGCTTGAGGTTCATGATGGCAGGGGTGGGGCACCGGCATAAGGATGAGGGTCAGTGTGAGTGCTTTACAAAGTAGTCCCCACTCCAAGACTTTCAGAGAGAATTTGGGGAAGAATCACTAGTCTAGGATCCACTGTACTGGTGGGAATCAGCAATCCCACTTCTAGTATGTTAGCTGGGAGAAAGGCTAAGAATCACTGATACAAAAAGAGATAATCAGTAGAAGGCTATGCAATTAGGTAAGACAGTAATGAGATAAGGTCAAGGAAAAGCAGGAAGGATAGACATAGGGAAGGTCCATACTTGGAGACTAGAAAAAAGATAAAGGGAAATGGCAGGGGGGAGAATAAGCAGAGGTGTGGGTGGGAGGGTATTAATAAGAATATTCTAAAATAAATGTTTCTTATAATGGAAGAAGGCTTCAAAATGTAAAACTACCTGTTTCAAAAGAAAATTTTCATACAACAGGTAAATCCTTACCTATATTAATATAGAAAATGAAAAAGCCAGTTTCCATTTAGTATTTAATATGTAGAACATTGTAATCTCTTATATTTTGGGGAGGAGACCACATAGGCTATTGCAATGAGATTTATAAACAGATAAAACTTCTTTCAAATGAATTGTTTCTAATAGTTTAGAGTTACAATGGATACTTGTTACTTGTATAATGAAAACTTGTTTCTAGGGGTTCTTAAGCCAACTAAGAACGCCATCACAATATTGAAACGCTTTGAATTAAACATTAGCAAGAGAGCAATTAATGAAAAGCCTAATAATCTTTTATTACTGTCCAAAAAAATCATTTTCACTTAGTTTTATCTATCTGGCAATGTTGAACTTAACCTGAACCTTGTGCTCCCAGGAAATAGCCAAGGTCAAGAAATTCTTACCCTTTTGTGTTTTGGGAAACATCCCAAAGTACAAGGACCAATCTGCCCTTGGAGATTCTGAGACCCACATCTACCCTTCCTCATGACGCCCTTATTTCATAAAACCTCACAATTTTTACTTCATCTTTGACAACAGCTGCATGGGAACCATGCCATGTAAGTGTCATAACTGACATAAACTGTCCTCTATTGTTGGACATTTAGCATGTTTCCAATTTTTCACAACTACAAAGAAAGCTACACCAGCCATCTTTGTACAAACAACCAGCCAACCTCAACTCTTCTCCTCCTCCTTTGAGACTTCGCTCATGAGTGAGCATTCCCCCTCTTGTAAGAGCCTGAAAAAAATCATCTCCTTAATAGTCTGGTACAACTTGTCTTTGACATATTCAGCTGTTAAGAGGTTTCCAGAAAAAAATATAGCAGGAAATAAATGAGACCATATCACAAATGCTTGTTCCATGCTTTCTCAGGAAACATATAAATGCAAAAAATTTCACAAAGAATATTTAATGTCAATTGATAATGCTGATGCAAAAACTCCAAGAAAGGAAACGAGATTCTATGAACAATCTCACTTTGCCTGAAGATAAATTAGTACAACTGAAAATTATTTCAAATTTCTTATTTGAATGGCAAGGAAAATAATACTAAGGAAGGAAGCCGGACTCTCTATGATCAGGAAACACTCCAAATTTAGCAAACCACACAGGTAGCATGGGACATTTCACAAGGGCCAAAATGGTTGACCAATTCTACAGTAGGAGAAGAGAGAAAAATCACAGCTTTGGCAAAGGAACGACGTCCTAACCATGAGGATGACTTAAAGACACAGGATTCTGGCCCAGATGGGATTCAGGAACCACCTTACTCCAAATTCCAGCAGGTTCATGAATCACAAATCCCAGGAACAATTCAGTGGGGCAACTCCAATCCATGTTTCAAAACCTGTGATTTTCTACAAGTTTATTTTGCTTGGAGAAAAATCATTAAATGTATCACATTTTATTTCTACACTTCTGTAGGACTTCTTGTATAAATGCCCAAATCTGGGGGTGGGGGCGGTTGGAGGGGGTGGGATATTCTAACCTCGTGTCATTTTAGCTTCTGCATTACTGACGCGATGCTGCAACTCTAAGGTAGAAAAGTTTGCAGGGGAAGCAGCTCCACTTGGTAACAAAACTGCCCTAATTTGGACTACGAATTAGCAACCTATTTCCTGAGCACTGCAACAAATGAAGCAGACACTTTATCTCATTTAAATCTTGGAAAACTCTCCAAGGTTCCATTTAACAGATGCAAAGGTGAGACGCAAAAAGGCTTTATTGTGTGCCTAGGATAACAAAGTTGGTGGAAAATGGCAAATAGTGATTATTAAGGAAGGATTCAACATGTAGCACTGTTAGAGTCAACGACATTCAATTTTGTATGAGACCAACAGAATGTGGCCAAATAAAAGTATTTCATGTGACTGGCTTAATGAATTCAAAACAATGATTAGTAATTAACACATCAATCTTCTGAATGTCAATGGATAGCTCTAAACTGCTGGGGAAAAATTTTTTTTTAAATAGTGCTGGAGCTTGCTTGCAAAGTTTCTTGAGTTGATTAAATATTCCCTCCAAAATCTTGTTTACATTATTAATTCACTCAGCAACCTCTGTCTTCAGAGAAGTGTAAATTTCCACCTGGTCCCTGAAGAGTTAGCACACATTTTTAATTAAAATCGTCTTGAATAAATTGAGTTTTTATTCTTACAGGCTGTAATACTAATAGTATTAACTCCAAATAAGACAGAAGGTAAAGAAAAAAAAATAGGGTCCATTAAAAGTATGCACACATAGGGGCCTTGAACAGTGAAACATTTATCTAAACTTCATAAAAAGATCTGACTCCAAATTATGAAAAAGGGACCAGTGAGTCATTTCTACAGTTTTCATGAATGATTCACAATAGTAAAAAACGTAAAGATGTGTCAAAAGTTTACAAGTTCAAAGTACAAACTGAATGCTTCCTTTAGGAAAAGCTAAAACAAAATTAAACACCATGAGAAAGTAAGCTTTTCTCTTTTATGATCTAAATGACAGTCACAGAATTATGTGCATAATGATACAATTATATGCTGTCATGAACAGTTTAATTATTATATGCCCGAGCAGTTTTTTTCTTAAAAAATCAAGTGCCCTTCCTCATCTGAATGCTTCTAACCTAACTTTGCCATTCTTCCACTATATTCAATTTTCTATGGACACAGAGGAGTGGTCTGTCATTTAAAATGATGCTACTAAAATTCTCTCACTTTACTTTCAAGCTCTTAAAGGCTAGGTAGCATTTTGTCAGTCTCCACCATGCCAAGAGGCTGAACTCATTCATTCTTTCTACTGCTTGAATGCCTCCTTCATGCCAGGTACCAGGCTAGGATATGAGACATACACTGGAGGCCATGGGATCTTACTGGCAAGTAAGGAGACTGGAAACAAGCAGGGAACTGGACAACAGAGAGGCAGTTTGGGGTCAGCAGTGTCTATGCGCTCAGACTGCACAGTCAGCCCTGGTTTAAATCCTAGATGTGCCTTTGGGTACATCACTCAAGGTCTCTAACTCAACCTCTTCCTCATCTGAAAAATGGAAGTGATGAAAATCCCTACCTCACAGATTTGTGAGGATTAAATGAGAGGATACAATGCTTCTAATTTAATTCCATGGCCCATAGTATATGCTCAACGAATATGACCTGCCATAAGGACGCTAATTATATTATTACTACTTTTTGCACTATAACAAGTGCCATGAAGACCTATGTAAAGGATGCTAATAAGAGCACCAGGAAGAGCAAATCTCCCTAGAGTAGTTCAGTATGAACAGACAAACTACAGAGGACAGCACGCCAAGTAACGAGTCTTCGATATCTAGGAGAAAAAAATAGAGTGTTGTTCAAGAATAACTCTCAAGAGAAGATGTCGTGTTCGTTTAGATGACTATTTCATCTTAAGAAAGCAGTCTTCAGCTACTGATCAAACCAGAACCCTAGCCATGCTGATGATTATCATCATCAGCAACCCTAAATTCATTTGCTGCATCACATCTTGGCATGCAAACGCTCATTTGTTACAATTATCCCTTCAGTTTGACATGGAGAGAAAGCAACCATAAAGCAACTTCTATTACCCTGGGAAGCTCCTCTAAATAATTAAAATTCTAAAGCACTCCTCAAGCTGAAAGTAGATCAGTCCCTCATTGAGGGCACATTCTATTAAATAAGTAGGCTCATGTTTGTTGTTCTTGCAACCCAAGTCCTTGAGCTCACAAATCCCACAGCACCAAAAGTCATTATTTTTTAATCTAATTTAATTTTTTAGGTCCCAAATCTATCTTCGGGGAAAAAAAAAAAAAAAAGCCGCCATTTCTTACACACAACTTGGGCCCTTTCTAGGTACTCGTCATTAGGCTAAGCTTATAACATACATGATCTCATCTTCCATAGCTTTCCAGGGTGATGCTACTATTACTCAGAGTTTTAAAGGAAACTGAGGCACAGGGAGGTTCAAACCCTCACCCAAGTTTCATTAGCTCAAACATATTATAGCTATGATTTGAACCCAGCTTTCAAGTCAATGTCCATATCCACTATATTACAGCATAAGCACCTTGAGAATATATTTTCTTTTTTAAAGCAATATTTACATTCCAAATGCAAATGAAGGTCAGGTGGGGGTGAGGTGTGGGGCTGGAGTAAATAGGTGGGAGCAGGAAAAGGAGGTAAATGACTCAGCCACTGCAGACACATGTTTAATTAGAATTCACGTGGGCTCCAACTCAGGTTGGATTTTCATGAAGATCAGACAGGATTCTCTTTTTCACCGAAGACTGAACTCCATTTTAAGTCAGGGTCTTAGACAACAAGGGCTACTCACTTCCTAGTAGACTTTGAGGACTGGTTTTCTTCCCCAGTATTGAGCTTCAGACCTACCATCTTCTCATGAGCCTTTACAAGGGGACAGTCTACTCCTCCCCATGAAACAGGATGAAAGCAACTTATCTACATGCAAGTCTCCAGAACCAACAAGTGAACCAATTACCAATGAAAACAGGCTTGTTGTAAGCATTAATTAAAATGAGATAATATTTTGCTTAATTAGTGCAGTGCCAGGCATACAATAGGCATTCAACATATGTTTGTGCCATTACTAATAACGTTTATAGATATTATGATTCCTAAAAAGAGTCCTTTAACTCACATGGAAGCAATATCCTATACTACATGCCCTTTTCTCAAGATTATGCAACCTAATAGAAATAACTAAAACAAATGATTAGCTTCTGCAAATGAGGAATCCTGCAAATGACTGCTCTGTTTGACTTGTAACAGCCACATGCTCAACCGGAAAATTTATTTTGATAAATGTTTGTCAATAGGGAAAAATGGGCTAGGATAAGGCTGGCATCAGAAAACGGAAATTCGTAAAGAGGAAAACAATTTTATTTTAAAGGATCAAAATCCATTATTAAACAAACCTGCTTACCAAATGCAGCTTAAATGAAATACCACCAACAACTGGGTAAACTATGTTCAGCAGTGGTTGGACTCATGCAATGAACTGATCAATTTAACTGGTCAATTAGTCCAAAAGATGACCCGTCCATATGCACGAAGACTGTACCAGGGAGCCAGACTAACAGAGAGTTGCCATATAAAGGGCCACCAGACTCAATTAATTCACATTTGATCGGATTCCCTGGATAATAATGGCTCACAGCTGGATTTGTACAACACAAAACACACAGAGGTGCATTTAAATATTAATAATTTTTTAAATATTTGAAAAGGTGTATCTTTTTTACTTATCACATAGCCCAAGGGAAACAGAAAGGTTGCAGAATTCCCGGATACCTCAAATGAGGGAGGCTCCCAGTCTTCACTGAAGTTCAAGAGCATTAACTTCACACCTACGCTGTCACACTCACCCCTGCCCATCTCCCAAGACCAGACCTGACTTGCTGCCTTCCCTTCCTTGCTGACTTTAGACACAGCTATCAGTTTTGCTAAGTCACACTGTGGGCGGGACACTACGTCCCTTATGAAAGACAACACGAATTATGGAACTAACCTACTTACTCTCTTGCCCCAAAGATTTCAGTGTTTAACTCAACTTCCCCATAACTCACTGCACACAGCAATTAAATTAATAGCAGCAGTGGCAGCATAGAATCCTTTAAGCCCCTATGGGCTTGTTCCTTTGATTAGACCAGATCAAGGAAGCTGCAGCTATTTGCAGGCAGATTAGAGGGGCTCCCTTTTTTATTGCCATCAGGGCTGAAGATTGAAAGGTCAGGTGTTTTGACATCTTACTCATCTCCATCTGTGATGGTTTACACTGAGATTATTCTTAAAGAAGGTTTTTAATACAGTAAGAGGACCATATGGATCAGGAGGCGTGAAGGCGCCCTTATACATTTCAGGCAAAGGTACCAAGCGGGTTTATGCCTATCTGCTTCATCAACACACCCTGACTGCCACCTCCAGGTGCCGATAATGGATGCAGGAAATCAGCGTCCCGATGCTCTGTGAGATAGGATGGGGGCCTTCAGGGTCATACAACATTTAATTATGCTCTTCATGGTTTGGGGACTATGTTGCATTTTATTACATTTTAACCTTTGGTGGAAAGAAAGCACTTATTATCTGTTCATCAGTCATTCCCAAATCTAGCTCAATCAAAATCACTTGAACTTTTTTTTTTATATTAAAAAAACAAAGTTGACAACCAGCTTCCCAAATCTCACCCCAGAGCTGGTGAATAAGTATCTCTTGGGGATTTGGCCCAGGAATCTCTAGTTTCCAAGAGCCCCACTAGAGGTGGTTCTAGTAAAGACCCAGTTCAAGGACTCACTGGTACATGTCACAAAGCCAAAGTATAAGAAAGTTTACCTGAAAAGAATAAATAACAATGCTCAATGAAGTTGAACAATGAGTAGGTTAGGATAGTCAGGCTGCCTGGGATTAAAATCTCCTTCCTCCACAGCGAGCAGGGTATATAAATTACTGAATCTCTCTGGGTCTCATTTTTCCTCACTTTTAAAATGAGGTTAATACCACCTCCCACAGGTACCTCTATGGAAAGCACTTAGCATGGGCCACAACTATATTAAGCTACCCAAAACTATGAGCGATAATTATTTTTTAACCAGATCCCAGAAATTCTAGAAAACAAAGCTCATTGTATCATAGTAAAAATATTTTCCACAAAACAGAATAGTCTTTTTCCTCTCATTTAATTCTTTACACTTAATACTATACTTCCTATGGGATAGGCTGAAATAATGACTAAATTCTAATTTAAAGCTGCATTACTTAATAATTTACTTAATTCAAAGGCACCATCAATTCACTAATAGCTCTGTTGGAATTAAAGAAGGAAAACAAGTATGTGATGACTGCAAACTGCATCCCAATTTCAGAAATGTTAAGATGTACTGGGGTGAGGTAGGACAGGAAAATCTAATGCTATCAAGAACCCAGGGAAGTCTGTATTAACAAGTCTACACATCCCCAATCACACATAAAGTTCCCCCGAGGGGTCATCAGCAGAATGAGAGTCCTACAAAATATTCTGGAGTCAAATCATCTGGAAATCACTGCCTAACATTGCCCTCCTCCTCACACCCTCTCTTCACATAGATTCATGATGCATACTCACATATTAAAATACCTGAAGGTTGAGACGTGTTTCAACAGATACACCAGTTGAACTTGCCTTGAACTTTTCTGCTGACCCTTTGGGGAATAAACTTTCTCAGTACATATTTTGATAAATGTTAAAGTAAAGCCAAGTTTCTTGGCTATAGTAATTATGAATATCTTTGTCCAAATATCTTGTCTTGTCAGAGTAAAAGGCCTATGGGGAAAGAAGTCCGATGTCTTCAGACTAACCACAGGATTCATAGCTTCCTTCCAAGGATAATAAGACCCTTTCTTGTTATTTATTAGATGGTAAAAAATGAGCCATGAGAAAACAGGGAGAGCCATTACTTTTTCTGAGCAACCTTATAAGTTGAGAACATTACTGAGCATTTATACTGCATGATAATTTGACAAAAAGACATTTTTAGTTTTTAATTATCCCAATGATAAGATTAAAAATCCAGGAACTGTTTATTCAGATCCATCTTGGTAAAATAACTACGTTCAATAAACACACAATACAGATAGTTTTAATTTTACATGTGGGCCAGGAGGATCCATTTCTCCCAAAACATGTATCATCCCATATGTGCTGTGATTTACAATCCCCAAAGCATAAAGTTTGAATTGTGAGTCTTCTGTTTAGGATTCATTGGAATTCTAATCCTATAGTCACACTAAAATAGATGCAGTCTAAAAGAAAATTCTCCACATTTTAAAGCCAGATGGCCCATATAAGCTAAATATTTTTTCATTCCTTGTTCAGAAGAAAATTCACGTTGAAAGTAGTGAATTAATTTAAGTAGACATGAATTTAAGGGATCCTTAGTCATCAATCCCAAACTTAGGACTCTATTTAAAGAAAATGCATTTTTTAATGAAGTTTAAAAAATAACAAAAAAGAATATATATAGCAACCCTGGCACAGAAAACTTCTTTTAAAAAAAATCCCCTAATGTTCATGGGGAAAAAATTTAAAAAAAAATTAACAATTCTCAATTCCATGGTATGACCAAATTTTTTTTTCTTCAAACTGAAAAATGAGATCTTTATTTGAAATATTTCTAGAATCACCAAAAAAGGTCTAATTATTTCAAATTGTCTAATAGTAAATATGTTATCGAAGAGTGAGCCTTAATCACAATTTTCTTTTTGATTAAAACATAACAAAAATCCAATTCTAGCATTTCTTTTTTTAAAAAAAAGATTTATTTTAAAGAGAGAGAGAGAGAGCCAGCAGGGCCCTGACACAGGGCTTGCTATCCTAGGACCCTGAGATCATGACCTGAGCTGAAATCAAGAATCAGAAGCCTAACCACCTGAACCATCCAGATGCCCCCACTTCACCATTTCAAGTCTTAGACTGATAGAAACCCAGAACTTGGATTGTATTTTGCAACATTCTCACACATTCTACACTTACATTTTCTCTTCTATTAATACAAATATATATAAATATACATAGAAAGACTCCCCAGCAGCCCTGGGAGACATTACCATACTGCATGAGTCCGTTAAATGAAATCAAGAAACTAATAAAAAGGATAGCAACGTTCTTCTCATCATATTTAACATCTCTGTTCTTTAAAATGAAGGAGGCATCCATACAGTAGCCTTAAAAATGCCATATAGTGGGATCTTCTCTCCAGCACTCTAAGAACTGTTCAGTTATACAAGACAGGGCCTCTTCAAATTATAGTTGACTCCTGAACAACATGAGGATTAGAGGCACTGATCCCCCAGGGCAGTCAAAATTCCACATGCAACTTCTGACTTCCCAAAACTTCACTACTAATAGCCTACTATCAACCAGAAGCCTTCCCCTAAACATAAACGTTCAATTAACACAAATTCTGTATATGTATTATCTACTGTATTCTTACAATAAAGCTAGAGAAAAAGGCAGTGTTAAGAAAATCATGAGAGAGGGGCGCCTGGGTGGCTCAGTCGTTAAGTGTCTGCCTTCGGCTCAGGTCGTGATCCCAGAGTCCTGGGATTGAGCCCCACATCGGGCTCCCTGCTCAGAGGGAAGCCTGCTTCTCCCTCTCCTACTCCCCCTGCTTGTGTTCCCTCTCTCGCTGTGTCTCTCTCTGTCAAATAAATAAATAAAATCTTTAAAAAAAAAAAAAGAAAATCATGAGAGAAAATATATTTACAGTCCTGTACTGAATTGAGTGAAAAAAATTCCATGTATAGGGGCTCGTGGCTCGCTCAGTCAGTACAGCATGAGACTCTTGACCTCAGGGTTGTGAGTTCAAGCCCCACATTGAATGTAGAGATTACTTAAAAATAAAATCTTAAAAAGAAACGCATGTATAAGTGGACACGCACAGTTCAACGTTGTTCAAAGGTCAACTGTATTCCCTACTTGGGATAAAATGTTGGAAGCTTTTTCCTTCTGCACATTACCTGTGTGTTGGTCCAATAGGCATTCAAAGTCAGTTTCTCAACAAATAGTCTTAGAAAACAGACCATTATTTTGTTTAAAGCAAAGGTCTTCAAAGGTAGTCACAGGTAGGCTGAGGATGGGAGGCCCCAAACAAGCCCAAGCTAGAGCACCTCTAATGGAATCAGTTTGATAAACTGAGTTTCCATGTAAGATTATAACTTAAAAAAAAAAAAAAAAAAAGGAAAGTGCAGTTTAAAAATAAAAATCTGAAAACCACTAGTTTAGTGGAAGTGGGACACGCATGCAAGATAGGACTCACCCCTGTATCAGGGTCAGGATCCTGGGTAGGATGACCCATTTGCTGAGACAGTCCTTGTACCCAAAGGCCCAGAGTAAAGGGCCACATTATAGAAAGTGCCCTGGCTGCCAGGGAAAAAACTAGCAACATCTGTGTGCCAAGAGTACATCTCTAAATCCTATTACTGACTCGAGTACTGATTCAAACAGAGGTTGAAGCATTCACAGTCTGCCTAATGCAGGGTCGGCCCACAGTAAACACAAACACTGAAGGGGTACCTATGATGGGCCAGGCATCATGCCAGGAGCAGGAGGACCTTGCTGAACACAAATAGCACAGCCCCTGCCACCCAGAGGTCAAGTCTAATGGAAGAATGGTCATTAATCAAATATTAAAAAGAACTGCCACATAATGAGCCCCTGCTGGGCATCAGGTGCCATTCTAACATCAGCTCTTCTCATCATCACCACACCTCTAAGAATGAGATGCTGTTACATCTCCATGTCACGGAAGAAGCACTGAGACACAGAGAGTTCCCAGGGCTGCTAAGAGGCCAAGTTTGGCTTGAGGCGCAGCTGAATGGCTTGAGATTCCAGGCTCTCAATCATCAGACCCTCTCTCCTGCTAAAAGTCTGTAATCTCCTAGGGATTAGCCCTAAGCAGGGAGAACAGACCACCATTGCAGAAATGACATTTGAGCTAAGAGCTTCAGGAATGGCAGAGAAGAGGGAAGAGGTCAAAGCACCTGCAAAGGACTGGGGGGGGGGAGGGCAGGGAAGGGCCCGGTGAGCACAACATCCAGCCCATCAGACAGCACAGAGAGGTGGCAAGCACTGGGGACAATGGGTGGCAGGAGGTAAGAGGCGAGGGGTATGTCAGGACTATGCTGAGTAGGGCCCTGTAGAACACTGTAAAGCACTTTTGTCTTCATCCCTAGACTAATAGGAAATCACTGCAGGGAGGTCCCTCAGAGGTACAGGTGTTTCAAAAGTCCTCCCTGGATGCATCCAAACACGAACCATGAGAACCTTCTGACCCTGTCAGGGCTGACACGGCACAATCTTCCCCAGAGACTGACCAAGACAAGACCAACTCTGCTCTGGATCATTCTGTACATTCCTGAGACATGCCGGCAGCCTGCCATGGACCAACCACCTGGACACTCTGCCTGGGGCAGGGAGAGGGAGGTAGCATCTCCAGCTAATCTCTTCCGGAGCTTCATCAGTGGGACAATACATCACCTCCTCAGACTTCAGCATGGAAGGAGAACTTTGAGAACACAAACATTTAAAAATGACACTATTCTCCTCAAAATCTTTTCTTCATTTTATAAGTGGTAGAAGGAGACAGATAACCATATCACATTACTGAATACCATGGGACATTTGTTCACACTTAAAAGTATTTAGGTGTTATTTCATGTAAATGTTGAGAAGAAGAAAAAAAATCTTGTTTTTCTTATCTCTTGGGAATCAGGTTTAGTTCCAAAAAAAAAATAATCTGCAAATTGACAGAAAACGATGTATCTGTACTTAATTCAGTGTATATGGATTTAATCACATAAGACTAACCACTGAACCCTGACCACGGGCAGAACTCTGTGGAACTCAGTCTTTCAATCAGAAGTACTAGCCCTAAAAACTGCAATTCACTGATAGTGATTCAATACACATCACTCTGCTCTCCCCACCATCCTTTCCTCTATTCCTCCCTTACCGAAGAGAGGTAGGAAACTTCTACTAAATCCAGTATTTCTCAGGGGAGGAAAAAGCATAAAATCTTGACTCCTAATAATCATGATCTTGCAAAGCCATCCACACCAAGAGGTAACAGCATGTCTAGAGGGATGGCGTGGTTATGGACATGGCTTTAACCCAAAGAACCTAGACTCTGTCGAACTCTGGCTTTGAGCAGTTGACCCATCTGGGCTTCAGCATCCAGAACCATAAAACACTTAAGGTAACAATATCTATCTTACACTTGGGGTGAGATTAAATATTTAGCACAGGACCTAGCACAATAAAGGGGTGTGAGAGGGTTTTTTTTTTTTAATTCTCTTATTATTTTCCACAAATCAGTGTAACTTTACTTAAGAAAATAACATCCACATTGGGTTGGACTCCTGTCCCTTCTAGCAAGACTGTTGCAAAAAGGGATGTCAGACGTTTCTTTTGTGGGAGATCATATCATTAGCCCTTTATCTACAGAGTGTAGTTGTGTCACCAGACATATTAACTTCCCCTCAAATCCTTTGAAAGTGTAGAAGGAAATGGACATCAAACTACCTACTTAATACCCAACACCATGGCAGGACAGAGCCCACTAAAAGATCCTCTTGTCTCTTGCTCAAAAAGGCATGACCCAAGGAGAAGAAATTACCAGTTCCCCGCCTTTTTTTAAGTAGGCTCCATGCTCAACATGGGGCTTGAACTCACAACCTTGACCCTGAGATCAAGAGTCATATTTCTACCAAATTGAGCCAGCTAGGCACTCCTCCCCCACATTCTTGACATGACTTTAAAGGCTCAGGTTAAGTCCATGTCATCAAATCTTCCCCTGTCATAAGAAACTGTGGGCAGGGGGAGGGAGGCAGAGGGAGAGAGAGAATCCCAAGCAGATTCCACACTCAGCACAGAGCCCAATGCAGGGCTCAGTCTCATGACCCTGAGATCCTGACCTGAGCCAAAACCAAGAGGTGAACATTTAACCCACTGAACCACCCAGGTGCCCCAAGAAGAGCCATGTTTTATTTTTTTTTAAAAGATTTTATTTATTTATTTTGACAGAGAGAGACACAGCGAGAGGGAACACAAGCAGGGGGAGTGGGAGAGGGAGAAGCAGGCTTCCCGCGGAGCAGGGAGCCCGATGTGGGGCTCGATCCCAGGACCCTGGGATCATGACCTGAGCCAAAGGCAGACGCTTAACAACTGAGCCACCCAGGTGCCCCAAGAGCCACATTTTAAATAAAGGGGATAATTTGGGATTAATCCTATTTTTATTAACTTACTAAACTAATTTTATACCAAGATGGTATTGTAAGACTTCACCTTTTAAACAGTTCATTTTTAGGCCCATTTATTTCTTCAAACCAAATTCCCACTCTTTCCATGCTGTAAAGTTTTATAAAATGTTCTGCTTTAAAAGCAGTCTAGTCTTTGCTGCCTTTCAACTGTACTTTCTTTGTTTTTCACAGAGAACAGAAAACCATTGATAATCCCTGAAGAAACTTCTGACAGGATAGGAAAATGCCTGATGAGTCCAAAAGCCCCCCATTCCCAAGACATAGAGGCAAGAGAAGTTGGGGGGCAAATTTAAATACCAGTAATTATCATATCTCAAATTGCAAGAAAAACAGATGTCTCAAATACCATTATTCATTTAAGTTTTTTGACAACCTGACATTTATCTCCTTTGGTCTTATATTATAGAAATGTCTCTTATTATATTCATTTTACAGAGACTGAGTATTTTTAATACTAATGAGATGCATGTTCCAGAGTTGATCCTTTTCGTTAAAAAAAAAAAAAAAAAAAAAACTGAAAAAGCTGAAGCTATTATGTTGATTGTACACCTAAGTGGGTTACAGTAAATGATGCAAAGGAAATTTAACAAACAGGTAAATGCACTTGAAAGTGGTACTTCTTTGCTCTCAAAGTGCTGGTCACAAAATATGCACCAATGCCAAAATATCCATCCTCACACAGATAGCCAGTTTCTTCGGTAAAGTTCAGTTGAAATCAAACAGTAATTAAAGCACTTAATTTGTATGAACACTGTTCCAAGATTAACTAAAGGGCTGAGGGGAGCTGGAGGCGGGGAGATCAATTAGGAGCCCATTAAAATATGATAGGAAGAGAGAGAGAGCGACAACTCTGAGCTTGGGATACAGAGTGGAAATAGTAAAGAGGGATGTGAGAGAATGAACAGGACCCGGAGAGACAATATGGAATATTTCAAGGCTTAAAAAAAAAAAAATGCAGTGGTGGGAAGACCATTAACACATTAACCAACAGAACAAGTGGAAGAAGTCGCGGTTTGGTGGGAACGAATTCTCCTTTAGAAACACAGAGTTGAAGGCACTTGCACATGAAACCCAACCTCACAGGGAATTATGAGTAACAACACTGGAACTGTATCGGGGCAGACACGTCATTTTGGGAGAAGGTTATGGAACCTTACACTCAGAACAGGAAAAAGTCATCTCTGTCAGTTCCGATGCATTTTCCTCCCTAACGCCGGCAGGGACACAATCCGGACAGGTACCATGTCTGCTTACCACACTCAAGAGAAAGGAAGGAGACGAGACTGACAGAGGGCTGTGAATGTCAACCCTGACCATAGCAACACCAAAGGCGAGACTTTCTTCTGCTATAGGAGGCCGAAATAATTTTCATCATTAAGCTTACTTTCTACATCCAGGGGAAAATGAACATGTATTCACATTATAGTAATTTGAAAAATTCAGAATTAATGAAAAAGTAAGCCTCAGAATCTTAAGTCAACTGAATATAGCAAACGAGGATGGATGAAGCCCCAAAGAACTTCAGTCATGCTCATATGTAATTAAAAAAAAAAAAAAAACAAATAAAAACACACTGGTCATGTTTATAGACCAATTTTATAGGGTTAAATTAATGGTTTTGGGAAGTCCTGGAAATTCCACAATGTTCATTTTTATATTACAATTACTGCATTAATGATTAGATAAGAAAAGCATTAACCACATCACCAAAACAGGACAAGTGAGGCACAAGAGGCTCAATTTTACAGGTGCAACACCCAACAAAATACAACTCCCAATTTTTAAATTAGCATTATTGAAATAGCAAATATAGCGACTGTTACAATGAGCCAAGTTATCTGCCTTTTCCCACCTCTAGAACTTGGCTCATGCCAGAAAAAGATACTATACTCCTTTGATATAAACCAGTCACTTGTGGGAAAAAAGGAAAATAAGAGTAGCAACTGAGTGTGTGTGTGTGCCAGGTACTGGGACAGGGACTCTGTGTTCATTACTCTTTCAAACTTCACAGCATCTCTATCAATTAGGTATCTTGTGATGCCCATTGAACAGACGAAGGAATTAAAGGTCAGGGAAGATTAAGTAACTCAGTTACTTAAATATATTCCCCCTTGGCTAATATGACATATGCCAGAGCATCTGAAAAGCCTTATTTTCCTAATCGATCATTTATTTATGTGCAAAACAGCAAATAAACATTAAACTCAACATGAAGAGAGCAGATTTAATACTGTGGTTATTACTTTGAAACCAAAGCCATACAGCCTCACCAGAAAAACCACACCAGCAAAGCACCCAAGGGCTGAGCTGGAGAAGTGTGTGCTCAGAACGGCAGTCGGCAGTGGAGGAAGTGGATGGGCTGTATCCCGGATCCCGGGTGGTCTCTAAATTCGGACAAGGTGAAGGGAACCATTTTGTGGTCATTTACATATAGACTTAGATACCAACTTCATGGGCTTGTCCCAAACAGCTCATCTGCCCAAACCTCATGTTCTTCTAGTGTGAACAAAATGGGAGTATTAATGCCATCAACCTCCCTGCTCTGTGGTATTATGTAGGAACATACACACTAAGCACTTAGCGTAAGAACTAGCACGCAGGGGCGCCTGGTTGGCTCCGTCGGTCGTGATCTGGGGGTCCTGGAATCGGGCCCCATATCAGGCTCCTTGCTTCTCCCTCTCCCTCTGCCCCTCCCCTCGCTCATGCTCTCGCTCTCAAATAAATCTTAAAAAAAAAAAAAAATCTAGCATCAATTCACTCAATAGTACAGCTGTCCTCATCATTATTGTTTGTGGTACTAACCACGACATCAAGGTGGTCACAGTGGCAGGTAGAGAAAACAACAACAAACAGAACTATGAAGTCAGTCACGGCAATCTTCATACTCCAAGCCTCTCATTTAGGTGGTATGGAACCATTTGAAAAGTTATTTAACTTACCTTGAACTTTATTGTTCTTGGGGGTAAAATATAAATTAAAATACTCCCCTTGTAGGAGACAGAGAAATAGAGTCAGAAGTACCATATGAAGACCCTAAAACATAGGAAGTTCTGATGCTGTTAGCATAAAGATGCTTTAAACACTAAAACCAGTCAAGAGTTATGGGCCACAGAGGAAATAAATGCAAATGTTAAATATAAACAAACACAGGCTTAGATAAAGATGGACCTTATTTGAAAAGATAATGGCAGTAAGGAGAGGGTGACGATGGTGATAGGAAGAGGGAGACTAGTGCAGTAGGGAGAGAGCTCTTGTCTCCAAGGTCAGGCAGAAAGGAATTTCTTTTCTAGGGAGAGGCAAACAAATCTAGAAAGACCCAGGCTTAGGGAAATAGGATGAACATACAGCATGACTGAACAACCAGGTAAAGGGTTTCCCTGAGGTCAGCCATTTCTCAGGAGCTGTTCTGCATTCCAAAGATCAAGGACAGGGCAAAGTTCATAGGCCTGGGAGAAGGTGAGAAGCTTGGCTACAATGTAGTCATTGAATTTAAGTCAACAAGTATTCGGACAGAGGGTAGGAACATTTCAGGCCAAAGAGGAGAATATGGGAGGGGTATATGTCTGGCTTCTCCATAGGTACCAGAGAGGGGCACCCATTAGTCGTAGCCTTCTGGGCAAGAGTGGTTCTTTGCAAGCCTTTTCCCTGAACACAAGGGTAGCAGATTCCTTTATCTATTGCTGTTTTCCAGGAGCACAGAGTTCAGGTAAAGATTAGCATTACCAAAAACAAAACTATGCCTATAGAGTTCAGTACTTTTAAGGAAAGAATCTATTGTGATATCAAATTCAAACAATCACTTTCCTTTTTCCTATAAAAGTAAGAAATATGAAGAAAGTTAAAGTCTGTCATTAACCCATAAAAAGGGGAAAGAATTTTCACAGCTTGAGGATTTTACATTTTTTTTTTCATTTCTTTGAATGCAACTTCATTGTTTAGAATGTTTCACACACAATCTTGAACATAACAAAAATCAGAAAAATGGCTGGTGCCCAAAATGAATACTACAAAGAGAATTGGCAAATATTTCATTCCTGTCATTATCTACTCCTTTGCTTTGAAGAGATGTAGAAAGGGAATTTGAATGTTTACGTTCATCTTTGAGTTTCTAAAAGAGTTAGGTCTTCTATTATATCTTCTTTGATATCATTAGCTTATGCTTACTGAATGTGTACTATCTTGTGAGGTATTACACTAACCACGTTATGTAGTAGTTACTATAGGTCTCTGTGCAGAGCCCAGTAAGGGCAGTACTGTTGTTAAAATATTTCATAAAAATTTTGCGATCTACAACTATGGCACAGAATACTACATTATTATTCTGACATATAGATTTCATGCCAAAGATTAACTGATGTTTTATATCTATAATAATCAGTATAGACAAACAAATATAAACACAGAGAATATAAACATGCCTGTTTCAGGAATCAAGTCGAGGACATACTAATCATTTTTATCTTGGTGGGTAGGAGGCTCAAAGTTGGATTTAATGATCAGTCTACAATGTAAAAGGACTTAATCCGGACTTCCCTAACAAAAGTACAGTACAAGATTCTTCTACTCTGTTCATGGTATGAATGAAAGGTGAACTATCTTGGTTGGGTTTGAGTTCTGTAGACTCACTTCAGAAAGTTGAAAGTACACACAGCACACAGAAGGACAAAGGTTCTTGGTCAGGTAACAGGTAAGAATTTGGACCTCATGGTAGAAATAGAAACAGCAACAATGTAGTGACAAATAACAGTAATAACAACAATTAGAGCAACAATAAAACTTATGGCCCTGAGGTACTGATTGCTCACGACCTGCCAGGCACTGGGTGGTCACTTATTTTACTACCAAATTTAATCCTTCCAACAAGCATTAATTTTGTGATTCCCATTTAGACATGAAGAAATAAGATGGAGAGTGAAAGTTACACAGCTCCCGAGCATGGGAACCAGGAATTGACCCCAGGTAATGTGAATGCACAGCCAGCGCCGTTCACAATAATTGGGTTTAATGACCCGGGTCCTGTCCTGGTCGATAATCAGAGAATAACCTTAGTCAACAAATTCAAGAGTAAGGGAGTCAAGCAGATTAGAATGAACTTCATTTACTGAAAACATATTAGGCTTTTATATGATGCTCTCATCTCCAATCCATGATGCCTAACCATGATTATCATAGTTCTTAATGCCTCTTTCAACAAAGAAACCATACTCTCTAAAAACAGTAGAATGAGATCTGACAAAAGCATTAGAAAAATGATGATGCTCATAGTTACAGAAGCAGCAACAGCAACGAGAATGCCATTAAAACCACCACCATCTATGTTCCAGGCCCTATACGATCACATGTAAGGCATATAAAAGACTTTATATAAAGTCTTTCCTCCCTACCTTGTTGCATGTTCCTTCACTTACCCTGCAAAATGTTTATGTATAACAGTCACTCCACTTTTTTGCGTTAGCAAATAAATGAATAAAAGAAATAGAGTATATTGAAGGTATAGAGAAATTATTCATAAGACTTGCTCAAAATTCCCCGTGACACAGAGAGCATAATCACACCACATATCAAATCCAAGCCACATGCCATGGAGTGTGCTATTGAAATAAAATGTAACTATTGTTTTGGGAATAACACACAGGATCCAGTAAAAGACACTGTATTAATCATACTGTTTTCCATAGAACTTTTCTAAGGTTGCCCAGGACAATAAGACTGTAGAGCATTCATGATGAAACTGTCAAAGAGGACTAGACTTGAGGGACCTTTGGGAGAAGAGAGATTTGAAAATAATGTACTGCCCTGCCCATGATTCAGATGTGCCTGTCTCTGCAAGTATGACCACATTATTGATTCTCCAAGGAAGAAAGGAAATATGACTTTGTCCCTTAACTGACATCAAAGTTATAGTGCTATGCAACAGTGCCCAAAGCACTTGCAAATATTTTTATTCAGATACAAAACCTGAGTGTCCTAGAAGACATAAAGCTAATTGATCCAAAATGCAGTGGTCAGGAGGCACTGAAAATCTGTGGTGGGAGGTTGGGGCGGGGGGGGGATAGTAAATATTTGAAAGAGACAAGTCACTAGAATCAAAGGCTTTGAAATTCTCTGAAAAAAAATGAGGGAGTCAAAGATATTTTACCTTTTCATACACAGACCCCAAACTGTGATCAGTAATGGCCATGAGATCACAGAAAAAATAAATAAGAAGTCGATCTCTAAGGTGAAGACATAAATATTCCAAAGAACAATTTCCCTATCATAAGTCATTTGTCTAAGACTTTTTGACCAGCATGAAGTAGCACAGTAGAGAATATATTTCTGTGCACCCATCAGGGAATATTCTCTTTATAATGGCTATCTCTACAAACTAATATATGCTGTCAACTCTAATGGGAACTGAGAAAGGTACAATTTCCCAAATATGATAGAAGGTACAATAAATATTTACAGAATACTTCAAATGAGAGTGCATATAATCAAAAATAAAAAGTAGATTATTCAAACCTGGAATCTCCAATAAGAAATTTTATTTGGTTTTGTTCGGTAATTAGAGGAAGAAAGATCAAGTCATATGTCAGATGCAGTTTAGTTTTTTTTAAAGCATAATCTAATCATAGAACAGAGGGTCACAAAGAGAGCTAAACAGATCATAAAAAGCATATATTTCTATGCACTACAAACAATCACAATACCTTGAACAATTCCCCCAAAGCTGCCTAACATCAAACATCAGTTACTTTAGAAATCCATCAGCAAATTTAGGATGCCTCCAAAGGGGCCTGACAGGTTAGGAAAAGAAAGCATTGTATACCATCAACTCTTTCAGCGCTGTCTAAAGATCTATAGGTCAGAGAGGGGCAGGCTCTGATGTTTCCTCCATTAATTATTTAAGGTAATATTCTGGATGCAAGCAAATCCTAACAACTTCAAATATAAACCCTTTTATGCTTCAAAGATATGGTTTCAATAAACAAATGAAAATGCTTCTCCAAAAAAAAAAAAAAATCCGATGATGCATATTTTATCTTTCAGTGGACCTCCTTTTACCAACAAATTTGGATTTTATCATTTATTTTGGGTCAACTTACAACAACAAATGAGAGCCTTTCTCTCATTTTTTGCACACACTCTACCCTTATCACCCATCAGCCAACCTATGACTTAGTTATAGCTGATAGAAAGCTTTTGATAAATAAGTTTACCATAACTAGTAATAATGACGGAGTTTAAAGGTTCTTTAACCTAGTTTTGTTATTTTATTATGGTGAATTTCGAGCATATACAGAAGTAGGCCAGTAAGAGCAATCTTGACATACCTACAACCTTGCCAAAATGACCAATTTATGGTCAATCTTGTGCCATAGCCAATCTTACCCTAATTCACTCCCCAATCTCATTTGGAAGCAAATCACAGTCATCACATAATTTCAACTTACATATTTCTATATGTATCACTTTAAAAAAACAAGGACTTAAACACTTTAAAAAAGAACCTAAAAAATTAATAAATTAACAATATTAATGTTTTAAAAGTCTTTTAAAATACCTAAAACTAACAATGACAAAAACAATGTTAACAAGTATTTAAATTTCCAATTTTCTAATAAATATCTTAAGTACAAACTTAGTTCTTAAAAAAATCATTAGTATCACTAATTATTGTTTAAGCTACTTTTCAAAACGTTAATTGAAATGTGAGTTAATTGAAATCACTGTTCTATTGCTCTTTCAGAGGGATCACAAAATTCAAGTATGGATCATCAGGTTCCAGAAACATTAGGAGGGACTGACAGACAGTCAAATGATTTCTAACCAAGTAACTGTACCGCCGGCAAACTGAGTCACCATAAACACCATGTAAATGATAATGAGTTAATATTTGCTAAGGACTTTGTGTTCCAGATCCTTGGGCCAATCTCTTTCAATTCAACTTCACTGAATCCTCACAACCACCCCCTGGAAAGGTTTGATGGCTTGAGCAAGGGGCACCCAGCGAGGAAGGGACGGAGTAAGGGACTTAAGGAGGCAAGTCAAACCACCCGATCTCCTGTCATTGACACTGTACCCAACACTTGGGGGACACCAATGTGGGAACTCCATGAAGGGAAGCAAAAGCAGGAAGAACATTCTGAGCAGGTTGCAGAAGTTACTTAAAGCAGAATGAGAAACTGATGTTCATGGCTGCTGTTTTATAATTACCTTTCTTTTTTTTAAGTTTAATTACTGCTCAGAGTTGGAAACATAAAAGGTGGAAGTACTGTGCAAGCAGGGGATCCACGCGCAAAAACAACAGTGAAGAAGTCTAGGTTCTGCTCACCTCCTCTGTCACGTTCCTTCAAGAGGGTTCTGAAGACAATGCAGATCTGCCATGTAGCCATTAATAGGCACAGTTACATACTTCTATAGGCTACACGTAATCTATTTTGAATTCACCTCTCAATTATTTCATGCCTGGGGTTTTCTGTGATGCCTGCCTATCTCAAACTTGCTAATGGAGAGAAGCAAGCCTATCGTAAAGTCAAAACACTTCATCATCACATTTTATAGTACAAAAGAGTCAGTCCCGAGTTTAACTCATTCTCTGACAATTCAGAGATGATAAAGTCTTAATGCCAAGCCATTTATACAGCAATCTTGACTCCTATTTCCATCTCCCCTTTTCCATCATCCCAAAGATATAACCAGGTAACCAAGTTCAAATTCATTACCCAGAAAATCCATTTCTGCAACCAAAGCAAAGGGAATGTGGATGGACATTCTAAGTGACTGTTAAAAATACCAAGTGATTACAGGTTCTTTATTCAGATATTTACAAGACCCTCTGTGAAGCCAACATTCTGTAATTCAAATGCAAATGTTCTGTGAAGGAAGGAAAGCCTAGAAAGAAAACCCAGACAAGACCCCTGGAGCTGCTCAAAACATAAAGGTGACAACAGGTTCATTTGATTTAAATACAAAGCTTCGCTAAGTGATCAGAAAACCAAAGCAATGTTGTGGGGGGAAGGGGAGGCAGGTGGCAGGCTTGCTGAACAATTACTTAGTTCCTATGATTGAATTAAAAGGTTCTATTTGCGATGCTCAGTCTATCAACATACTTACTAAGTCCCAGTTATGTTTCCCAGCAGTGTTTTAGGCATGGTAGCTCAATCCTAGCCCTAGGACATGTTTGCTGTTACTTGTTTTCTTTCACTTATGCATTTTAGGGAACCTCATACCAAGACTGAAAGATACTTTTCCCTTGTATCTTATTTTTCCAAGCGACCTTGTATTTATTCAACATTCATTGTAGGGCCATCAGATGTAACATCTATTAAAGCATAGGGCATCTAGAAGCTTGCCAAGTTGGGGGAATGGGATCTTGGAGGCCCTCTGCAGAGCAGGGGGTGAGTTCTATGGTTGCTAGATCACAGGACAATCTAGGGGAGGACCCAGGACAGCTAGAACAACAGGTTTGGAATCATTCCTGGGAACTCAGGGCAACAGCTATGTACAACAGAAATATTTCGATATTTTAATAACCAGTATGACTAAATCAGCGTTTATGACTACACAGAATCTTGGCAGCCCTGTGTTGTCTAGTACAGTATAGATAAACAAGTCAAAGTCCCATATGCAGGCAGCTCTCTAGACAATATGGTACATAACAAATAAATACCATGTAAGTTTTATATAAACAGAACAGGTTATCTTGGACTTTTCAAAAGTTCTTGTTGAAAACATACCAAATAGCTCATGTGTAAAGACTCTAGAAAAAAGCTCTTCCAATTTACTTTCTCCAGTACAGCAAGCATTACTATTCCATATATGATGGCTGTTTTGTCACAAATACCTAACGATATTTAACTCTCATTCAAGTTGAAAAGGTCAAAAGATCTAAAAAAAAAGACCAGGTAGAAGAGCTAGAAGTAAAATCAAAGTAGAAACTCTGCGTCAACTTTTTGTGTCAAACATGAAACTATAAAGATTTCCCTGAATAATTTGAGTGACTGCATATAAAGTCTAATCCACCTTGAGTAGTCCCTCCATTTTAACTCATGGATCCCACACTTCCTGCCAAACAGAGGACTTCCGTGGTGGGTCATCAAGGGTTGGACTAGATGATGTGAAACGGCTTGGGATGTCAAAGAGAGAGCAAGAACAGTGCTGAGAGGTGTTAGGAAAAAAATAAACATGTTGTCAGCATGCATAATATACAACAAACAACACTGGTTAGGAAAAAAAAAAAGAATCTTATCTTCCTCCAGTAAATATCATTATTAATCAGTTCCCTCCAGAACACGTACAGAATTCTAACATAATGCTACCTATTCATTTCCACCTCTCTTTCTCAAAGGTACGGGTCCTGATTGGAAAATCTGAAAAATCAAACTCAAGATACAACTGAGTTACATAGCAAATTATCCTTAGAAGGCATAGAAAAACACATGCAATCTCATTAGAAAGTGTGTGCTTGCACTTTCCATTTCTTAGAAAGCAATCAAAGCCCTGGCTTGCAACACTGTCCAATTTAATGGAGCATTAGTTAAACTCTCTTTATCAGTGTTTGAATTTTGAAAAACACACTGAATTAAACAAGGACACCAAAACTATGATCAAATTGGAGTTTTCTTGAATCTAGTTTATACCTTTGGTCCAGACAATATGTAGCATTGACCCCACATACATTAACTAAAGCCACCTGTGCCCACTCACTAATCACTCACACCTGTTTCTACCATTCTACTGCTCAGATACTGACCAGAACATCTGCTCACTTCAGATAAAGATTCTGCACACATCTAAATTACATAATGGGCTTTTAAACCATTATTGTGAGAGGAGAAGCACTCAATATGCTTATTTTTGAGGCTTTCTGCCTAATTTTCATTAGCTTACCCTAATTTCTTTCTCATCTTTGGGAAAAGGGCCTGTGCCTATTTTCATCACCAAAAGATGGCCATGCTCACAGATAACCAGAAAGTTTGACAACTACTTCTACTTCAGATTTTCCAGACACAAAACAAGGGGCATCAAACTGAAGTCAGCTCCTTGCAGTTTTTATTATTCTTAGCAGTCTCTCTCAATCTCTCTCCTTCTCTCTCTGAGAGAGACTGGGTCTCAGTTTCTTCAAATTTAAATAAAAGGTGGAAAGTAACCCTTCCAGCTTTCACATTTACTAAGTTTACTTTTAACCAAAATGGGCAATGAATTTCAAAATATAAAGACATGGCCAAATCCTAAAACTATGACACAAATCAAGGCAAAGGACAATATTCTTCTAGCAATTAGGCAATCACAGGCTAAGATGATCAATATTCATAATGCTTTTGTGAACCAACACAGGTAAGGTTTTAGTTGATCTTACTTGGTTGTATGTATAAAGGCCCCCAAAATGGTTAAGTTACTATTTTCATAATATCTGGTAGTTAAAATATTACATGAGACACCACTACTGCCTCCCCCCCACCGTACCCCCCCCAAAAAAACCTCTCACTTTAAGCAGGTAACAAAAATGTGATGCAGGTATCATAAAATGAGCCAATAACTACTGAACTCAAATTGTGTACCAGATGTGTATTTTATTCTCAGACAAAAAGTTTTATTTATTCTTAACAACCCATCACTGATTTGCCATAATTATTCCCATTTTAGAAAAACCGAAACTGAGGCTGAGAGAGCTAAATCTATTTTCCCAAGGTCCCAACCCTAAGTACTCAAGCCCAGAATACTCAAAACCTCTCATTCTCACCAGACTTGAACAGGGAAGGAATTCAGGCGGGGATTTCAATCATGTCTCACTTGATTTGCATAAAGACAAATGTGACTAAGGTTTTACCTCTTCTCTTACTAATGTGCTCATATGGGTATTAATAACAGCTAGCATTTACTGAGCACTTTCTTTGCTCTAAGCCCTTCACATGATTTAACTAATTCTCAAAACAACCCTATAGAGTAGATACTATCGTTACACAATTTTATAGGTGGGGCTACAGGTAGTAAGATGTTAAGTAATTTGCACAGGCAGCAATCTCAGCCCTCTCATCAAGGCATTCTGGCCCCGGGGTCCATGCTTTGACCCCTGCACTATATTATCCTCAACCTCTGAAAATAAAAGATAATTACAAAGCAAAGGAAGAGAAGTACAAGACGCTGAGAAGCAATAAGCTAAATCTCCAAACCTGAAAAGCACACCTTGCACCCAAGCCCTCCTTACATTTCCAAACTCAGGATTCCCTAATGATTTCTAAGTGGAAAGCAATCTGTTGGGTCAACAGTAAGGGGACAAAATCAAATGGTGTCAAGTTGTTCACTAGAAACACGTAAAAAGATGTATTAAAGCAGCACAGATCTGAACGGGAAACAATAGCCTACTGAAATATCATCTTAAAATTAGGCAACAGCAAAGGAGAGTGCATTTACCTTCCAAGAAAGAAATGGAAATAATTCATTAATGAGACAATAGAGTCAGCCAAATTGACACACAGTTTCTTGCTTCTGGTACATACTCCCTTTTCTCTCAACCAGAAGCCCTACAGAAAGCAAGATTATAATAAATATGCTGACACAACTAACCTTATAATGTTTTATACCCAAAGCTATAATTATATTTTCTAATTGTATACTGGGCAAAAGAAATGCCAACCAGAACAAAAACAGAACTAGCTAGAAACAGTCTATCAGAATTCTCAGATTACAGAAAATGCCTATGAAACACTATTATCTTCAGCCACAGCCAGAAGAAGTCAGACAATCAATTCATATAACATGCCAGCTTAATAAAATCTGCATACAAAATTTATGAATGCAGTAATATTCCTTTTTATCACAAGTTATTAATGGTCAATTTAATGAACATCTACAGCTGGAATGCTTTGGTTCTGTATGATATTTTAATCATCTTTAGTCATGGATTTAAATGTATTTCATTTTATAACCATCAGCTATTCAATAGGGTAAGAAAGCCCTTCATAAGTACTGAGATATTTGGGGTAGCTTACCAATTTCCTCTTTATCATTCTTGATTTCCTTAAAATTTTAAACATAGAAACAAAACTAATGTTCCATTACAATCATATTTGCTTTAATGTCTGTTAGAACACAAAAGTTTCCCTGAAGTTGTACTATACATTCAGTAAGTTTCAAACCTCCTTCCATTCCCTTTTCAGTAAAGAACTTCCCAAACTTGTTTGCACAAAACAATCTTACTCAAAGCCATTTGGAATTTAGAGGATGGAGGAATATTTTTAGGTAAAGAGAACAACATGAAATTTTGACATAAGGACAACAGACACAAGGACAAAAAGTACCTAAGGTATGAATTTTAGATTTAAAATACTGACTTTCAACAATACATAAATCTGTAGATGGCAGGCATTTTCCAAACTTCTCTAGTAAGTAGGATATGAATATATCCAGGAAGATCATGACTCATTAAATTTCATTTTAAGCTTCTTGAATCTGCCTAAATTTTCTCATCTTATCAGACAAGCCAATATATGCTTACACTGTGAGGTTAAAGCAATGAACTTATGAAGAGAACCTGTCAAATCAAATTATCAACAAGCAATAGTCCCACTATTGGGGAGTATCTAAGCTTCAATGTCAATTTTAAAGAAATGTGCTTACATTTGCATTTTAATTAGATCACACCTTCAACATCATACTAATTTTGGTTTAATGCTCTATCTTATTACCATTTCCAAAATGACATTTTTAAATGCGGGTATCAAGGAAAAAACCTCTACTTTTATTTTGACAAAACTCATAAATATTGAACTTTAAATAGTATGAACAGAAATATGATTGTGTCTAAAATTCTAAATATTTAGAATTGGATTTAAGAAAACCTTCTAAGAGCAAATTATTTGAGCCTTATTTAAGAACATAATAAAAGATTGTAAGGAACATGAAATTTAGGTTCTTCTGAGTGATAAAAAGCTAGACATCCATGCTTTAAAAAAAAAGTAAAGGTCATTTTGGTTAAGGCTTTCATGAAAAGGGGTACCTAGGTGGCTCAGTCTGTTAAAGCAACCAACTCTTGATTTCGGCTCAGGTCAGGATCTCAGGGTCCGCATGGAGTCTGCTTGAGATTCTCTCTCTCCCTCACCTTCTGCCCCTCCCCCCACCTCCAGCTCACACTAACTAAATAAATAAAATTTAAAGACTTTCATTATAATTCAGATATGATCTATGTTGTTTCTTTGCAGGAAGTGGGAGGAACCAGACAGATTAAGGCTGCTTTCTCTCCATTTTAAAAAATATATACACTTAAATACGTGTTGGCTGTGATAAAATTCATCAATGTAACCTTTCTGAAATGAAAAGTCCTGTGTTACTTAGTACATTCGTGATATTGTGTCACCTTTATTGCTTTGTTCCCAGAATGTTTTCATCATCTGAAAAGAAAATCCAGTACCCATTAAGCAGCCATTCCACCCCTACCACCAGCCCCTGGCAAACACTAATCTCCTTTCTAGCTCCATGAATTTGCCTATCCTGAATATTTTATATAAATAGAATAAAAGAATAGTGGTCTTTAGTGTCTGTCTTCTTTCACTTAGCAAATTGGTTCAAATGTATTTTAAGTAAAAACACTGGTAAAGAAGAAACAGACAAGTTCTTCATTTCTCAATTTTTTCCCACTTTCCTTGTTCCAAAATTATTCCAAAAAGTGTAAGAGGCTTTGTGTTCACCTTTTTACAAGGTAAAGAAATGTAAGTCTCCATTCCCTAATTTTTTCCAAGCAAAAAGTCAATGACAAATATCCATTTAAATTAAAAATCCAGGGCATCTGGGTGGCTCAGTCAGTCAAGCGTCTGCCTTTGGCTCAAGTCATGATCCCAGGGTCCTGAGACTGAGCCCTGCATTGGGCTCCCTGCTCAGCGGGGAGCTTGCTTCTCCCTCTCCTTCTGCTGCTCCCCCTGCCTGTGCTTGTTCTGTCTCTGTCAAATAAATAAAATCTTTTTTAAAAATTAAAAATCCAAGCCATTATGGACATAATTAGATTCCATAAAAGCACAAAACAAAACCTAAAAATATGGAGATCTACATCGTGTTCATGGCTGTGGAAACCCAACATCACCAATATGTTAAATTTCCCTAAATTAATCTATTTATTCAATGTCATTCCTTTAAAAAACCTAAATGGGTTTTTTTTTTTCCATAGAATTTGAAAGTATGGGAAAAAAATCACTTGAAAGAGTCAAGAGTGAAGATCAGCCATACAATGGGATGAAAAGTAAGGAACGACTCATGCTTCTAGATACAAAGATACCCTTTTTAACCAAAGTAATCAGAGAACTATGTAATGGAAACTCAAAACAATGGAACTTCAACAGGCAGGAAGGAGACCCAGACATATATGTTAAGACTGGGGAAAGAATGAACTGGAACACTGGTTATTCATCTAAGGAAAAATGGGTTCATAATTCATACCACATATAAAAAATATCCAGATGATATCAAGGCATTTATGAAAGAGAGAAAAACTTTAGAAAAAAATTATAGGAAAATACCGTTATGAGCTCAGGATTGGGAAGGATTCCTTGAACTAGATCCAAATGCACTGGTCACAAATGAAAATATAATTAAATTTAACTACATAAAATTAAAAATTTTTGATTATCAAAAATTTTTTTGATTTTGCATACATACCCCCACTAAAAATCCAAACCAAAATTCAGATTGTATTTTGAAATGCATATAATCACAAAGAACTCAAACAAACATAAATTAGTAGAAAATAATGACCCAATCGAAAAACAGGCAAAAGCATACACATAGGTAAGTGACGAAAAGGGACATCCAGAGAACAAATGAAAAAAATGAGGGAAATGGAAATTAAAACAATAATTAGATAACATTTCATACCCAGCAAACACTTAAAAAATATACGAATACTATTAGAATCACCTGGGTGGCTCAGTCTTTAAGCATCCGACTCTTGATTTCAACTCAGGTCTTGATCTCAGGGCCGTGAGTTCAAGCTCCACCATGCCCAACATGGAGCCTACTTAAAACAAACACTAATATGATGATGTATGAAGACATGGAGAACAGGAATTCTCACATCTTGCTATGGAAATTTACTGATAAAAATCACTTAATTGGGATAGCAAAACTATTCTCCAGAAGTTGAAGAAATGCATTCCTTCCAACAAGGGAATTCCACTGCTAGGTAAATATTCCCAGATTGATGCACTGGTGAGTGAACTTTTAACTTTTAATAAGTTAAAAACACTCATTTTTTAAGTGTTTGCTGGGTATAAAATGTTATCTAATTATTGTCTGAATTTCCATTTCCCTCATTTTTTCATTTGTTCTCTGGATGTCCCTTTTCGTCACTTACCTATGTGTATGCTTTTGCCTGTTTTTCGACTGGGTCATTATTTTCTACTAATTTGTTTTCACACTTTTTATGTTTGATTTCTTTGTGATTATATGCATTTCAAAATATAATCTGAATTTTGGGTTGGATTTTTAGTGGGGGTATGTATGCATCTTAGTATATCCATGCATCAAGAATATCCTTGTATGGTCGGCTCTACAAGGATATTCATTTTACATTGTCTTAATGGAAAAAAATATCATCAATCTAAATAAAGGGAATAGGAAATTAACTTGTCATATATTTAGACAATAGAGCAAATGGAAGTGAAAAAATTAGATCTTCGTTCACCAATGTGACTATACCTCAAAAACAATGCTGAGTGAAAGAAATTCATGATGTACAGAACACTGTCTATATATAAAAAAAATAAACTTCACTCTTTTCTTTGTAGAGATGCAAACACACATAAGAAACATACAAACCTCAGCAAGCAGGAAACATACCAACTTCAGATTGGTAGATACTTCTAAAGCCGTCGTTCTCAAAAGGGGATGTTTTGCCTCTCAAGGATATTAAGCAGTATGTGGAGATATTTGGGCTGTCACAAGTAGGAAAGGGCATGTTACTGCATCTAGAACATAGAGGCCAGAATTGCAGCTAAATATCCTAGGACAGCCCTCCACAAGAAAGAAGTATCTGGCTTCTAATGACAATGGCATCAGGGTTGAGAAACCCAGCTCTAAAAAGAGAGGAAAGACAGGGAACCTGGGTGGCTCAGTGGACTAAGCATCAGACTCTTGATTTTGACTCAAGTCATGATCTCAGGTTCCTGAGATTTAGCCCTGTGTTGGACTAGCGTGTTTAGCGTAGAGTCAGCTTGAGATTCTCTCTCTCCCTCTCCCCCTGCCACTCCCCCTGCTTACACACACACACACACACACACACACACACACACACACACACTCTCTCTCTCTCTCTCTCTAATAAGTAAATAAGTAATCTTGGGGCGCCTGAGTGGTTCAGTCCGCTAAATGACTGCCTTCGGCTCAGATCAAGATCCTGGGGTCCTGGGATAGAGCCCCACATTGGGCTCCCTGCTCAGTGGAGAGTCTGCTTCTCCCTCTCCCTCTGTGTGTTCTCTCTCTCACAAATAAATACATTTTTTAAGAATAAATAAATCTTTAAAAGATAAAAAATAAAAAAAGAAGAATTAAGATGAGAATTAGGAGCGTGGGGTACATCTATAACATTTTATTTTAAAAAAAGATCTGAAGCACATATGCAAATATGTTAATTTAAAAAAATCTGTGTAGCACATTATTCCAGGTACATTTTTATATTTGAAATATCTCTCAAATTTTAAAAAAAATTCATAATTCAACAAACAGATAATTTCTAAATTTGATGGCGTTTCCGTAGTTCTTTCGTGGGCATATTTCTGGAAATATATTTTTGGAAAAATATCCTCACACTCATGATCAATTTTATTTGCACATTGTTTTTTCTTGGTGTTTGTTCTATACAGAGCTATGTAAGTAAGGTTGTGGAGGAACTCGGGATTTGTCTATTCTATCAGTTTCAGGCAAGAACATTCTAAAACCATACCAGAGAAAGCTAACTGAGGCTTTCCTGTTTTTACAGCATACTGTAATAATTCCAGTCAATTGTCTGAAGAGGCTGATGGTCTAACTGGTACACCTGCATCAACCTGCCGCCATCACACTTCCCTTAAGGAGAGATGGCTCCTGATGCGAATTTCTCCCAGCCTTATGGATTCTGGGAGTTCCTTGAAACTGCTTTGAAATCAGTCAGTGCACAATTTTATTTTTCATTTAGTTCTTTAGTGCAGGGGTTGGCAAACGTGTTCTGTAAAGGGCCAGATCGTCAGTGTTTCAGGCTCTGCAAGCCACAGGGTCTCTGTCACAACTACTCAACTCTGCCAATGTGGCCCAGAAGCAGCCACAGACACACATAAAGGAATGAGGGTGGGTGTGTCCAAGAAAACTTGAGTTACAAAAACAGACAGGGGATGGGATTTGGTTCCATGCCATGGTTTGTGCACACCTGGAGGGTCAGCAAAAAAGATACTACCTTAAAATGCTACTTTAAATTGAAGGCATCTCTCAAATCTTCTCTGGAGTATAATATTGCACATATTTTCATTAATATAGAAATTTTACACGGTTAAACATGGATTCAAAAATATGAAACAATCCCATAAATGACAAAAATGTTCATTTTTTAGATTCACAGTGTACAAACTTCTTTCTGGAACTATGTTTTATGATCTGATTTACTAAATTACTAATTATAATTGGTTCCATTTGTTTAAATTATGCTATTAATGATTCTTTGTGGCAAAATAAATACATATATCTTATCTTCAATTTGACTACAGGGTTGGAATGATAAGGACAGTAAAACTATACTCACTGCACAAATAATAGCTTTCTATTACGTTTGCCATTTCACCTGAATAATTCCTTATAATCATGAATAATGATGTTATTCAACAACCTAATGATATCATGGTATGTAGCTTCAATCCATCTGTCTTTGTCAAGAAGGTCAAATATTTGTATTCCACTGCACTAGGCAAAGTTGAACCAACAGTTAAACAATATCATGCCCCTTAATTATTTCTCCAAATGAAACCAGTAAGTACCTTTCTGCATTCTAGAATCTATGCACTATACATCTGCTTCAAAGAAATTTAACACCTACTCATTCTTTACCAAAGTTTAAGCTCAACTTAAAAAGAATGTTTTAGGGGCGCCTGGGTGGCTCAGGCGTTAAGCATCTGCCTTCGGCTCAGGTCACGATCCCAGGGTCCTGGGATCGAGCCCTGCATCGGGCTCCCTGCTCCATGGGAAGCCTGCTTCTCCCTCTCCCACTCCCTCTGCTTGTGTTCCCTCTCTCGCTGTGTCTCTGCCAAATAAATAAAATTTTAAAAATAAAAATTAAAAAAAAATGGTTTAAACTCAAAGAAAAATCCACAGGACTATCTAAGGATATTCTTAATTGGTTGTTGCCGGAAACTTACTCTGCAATAGATGTTTGTAACAATCAAAATATTCCAGGAACTTTCATATTACACAGGAATCTGAAATATGCAGTGTGAGATCTTGACATTGGTATTGAAGGTAAGAACAAAGCAAAACAAAAACAAAAAAAGCAACACATGACAGATCTGAACTACAGCATCAATAAAGAAATGCTTGATAGTGTTTGCCTTACAGAATCTACAAATAACTATATATATTCAGTTACTCTATATATTAAATAACTATAAATACATGCCAAATGGCTGATGTAGATGAGCATGCCTCATTCACTGTTCCTACAGGGCCTCTGTAGACCTAGGCCCTTGCGGATGGAGGATGGTGAACCCAGCAAGGTATGATGTGGGGACATCTAAGTGACACTGCAGCACAAGAATCCACATGCATGTCTCCTTCCTTCTTTAAATTTCGCCAAAGATTTCTCACTGCCCTAAAATCAAGTCCCTAAAAAGTCTTATTAATCCGGTTGCAGGCTCCCAGAATTTTCCCTCTTCCTCACTAGGCCTCACCTTCACAGACTCTGCCTCTGTTTTTTAAACATTCGTGGGCATGAAAAAACTGGTTTCTGCCCCAGGGTTTTTGTTCATTCCCTCCACCCAGAATTCCCTGCCACTGTTCTTCACGGGGCCGCTGTCTCCTTGTTAGTTCCTCGATCACATGTCACGTCCAAAGAAAAGCCTTCCCTGACCACCAGGAGTAGCCTGTTTTATTTATAATATAAAATCATGTTGTTCATGATTGATGGGTTTATGGTTATGGGTTTCATCTTCTACTCTCAACCTCTGCGCACAAGAATAAATGTAGGACCCTTATCTGTCTGTTCATAATCCCATATCCAGGGCCAGGCACACAGTGGGACTAAAAAATTAGTACACAACAAATGAATATACTGATTCATTCACAATAGACAACTATGTGTCTAATGTGAGGTCTGCACAAGATGGCCCAAGGGCCAAACCAGGCTGACACCTGCTTTTGTAAGTGAAGTTTTATTGGAATACGGCCATACTCATTCAGTTACCTATTGTTTAGG
Source organism: Leptonychotes weddellii (assembly GCF_054177405.1). Taxonomy (NCBI): domain Eukaryota; kingdom Metazoa; phylum Chordata; class Mammalia; order Carnivora; family Phocidae; genus Leptonychotes; species Leptonychotes weddellii. The sequence continues at coordinate 23,795,173 of NC_138369.1, forward strand.
GCAGCTTCCACATTACAATACAGTTGTATTTGTTATACAGTACAGTTGTACTAATTGCAACAAAGACCACGTGGCCCAGGAAAGATTTACTATCTGTTCCTTTACAAAAAAAAAGTTTGCCGACTCCAGGTCTAGCGTGCAATAGATGTTCTGAATATGTAAAAATAATAATGTCCTTGCCTTCAAAGGTGTTACAGTCCTTTGAGCACTTTTATTCCAACATTTCTGAATCAAAATCCTACAGCCAAAAAGAAAGCTCCTTCAAAGTTGTAATCGCCACCTAACAAGAGCTGTATTTGGTGCTCCATTCAGTAGGTCAGCTGGTTGAAACCTTGGCAAGGAGCACCCCAGAGCAGGTCTGGAGCAGGTGAATGAAAGCAATGGTGCGGGCGCCTGGGTGGCTCAGATGGTTAAGCGTCTGCCTTCGGCTCAGGTCATGATCTCAGGGTCCTGGGATCGAGTCCCGCATCGGGATCCCTGCTCAGTGCAGAGCCTGCTTCTCCCTCTCCCTCTGCCACTCCCTCTGCTTGTGCTCTTCTGTCTATCTCTCTGTCAAATAAATAAATAAAATCTTTAAAAAAAGAAAGCAATGGTGCAAAGACAGATTTGGAGTTACACTGTTTAACACAGTTGCCACTAGGATCTGTGGCTATTTAAATCAATTAAAATTAAGTTAAAAATTCAGTTCCACGGGGGAAAATTCAGTTCCTTGGTCACACTAGCCTCATCTCAAACGTTCAGGAGCCCCATACACCTACTGTATTGGATAAAGCAGATTTATAAGACTTTTCCATCATCATAGAAAGTTCTAGTGGACAAAGCGGATCTAAAAGTTCCAAAAAAAAAAAAAAAAAGTCCCTCCAACTTTTCAGGAGTAGCTTGAGTTCCTTCAAGGCTGTAAGGGAAGCCACAGATCATATGAACACATCTCCTAGGGAGCTGACCCCTGAACAGCACAAATCAAAACTCAACTATGTTTAAGAAAAAAAAAAAATCTGAAAAGTACTGCATTCGGCTACACAGTTCCAAGATAAAGTTGCAAGATATAAGAGTAGAGACCCCAGGATCAGGCTGTTCAAGTTAGATCCTGGGTCTACCTCAGACAAAGAACGTAACCTCTCTCAGGCTAGTCCCTTATTTGTAAGAACAATAACAAAGAAGCCTTTTTTTTTTTTTTTTTTGAGTTAATGTACATAAAGCAGTAAGCATGCCTGACCCCTAGGAAGTACTGTATAAACACTGGCCTTTATTATTTTTTAACATCATCCCCGGCAGATAGCACAGGACTTGGCACCCAGCAGGTAGCATTCAAGATCTGCTGAACCGAAAATGAAATGAACTAGACTCTTTGAGCCAGAGGCACTAACAGGTCAATTGGCAGAGTTAGCGGGCAGAAAACTTACTCATCTGAGAACAAGCCATTCTGGGAAACAAGCTGGTCCCTAAGAAACTACTTCTCATCACCCTTTACAAAGGATGACAAACTAATATGATCCAAGGAGTCCGATTTCAATATACATTCAACATTTTTTGATAACTTGTTATAGACAGCCACTATTTATCTTGAGCTATAGACATATAAACACAAAATTTAAACAATTCAAGCTATTCAATAATTCAAGATGCCATACTATAATACTCAGTTCTATAGATATTTCTTTATAATTAAGAAATCCCAACTAAGCCATATTTTTACTACCCCTCTCAGTCATGATTAATTTCTGCATTTTGTTTCACTAAACTTTAAATGTCACTGTTGGCATAGATGCGTGTCCCAAATATCAGGGATGATTTTTTTTTAATTTAATCCAATTCCTGGTTCTTACATTCAACTTTCTACCGTAGGCTAGAGGAGTCAAGGCACAGTCTAGAAATCTGCTTTTTAACAAACTCGTCAGGTGATTTTTAATAGTGGAGTCTCAGTTATTTTATTATTATTTTTTTAGGTAGGCTCCATGCCCGGTACAGAGCCCAATGCAGGGTTCGAACTCACAACCCTTAGACCAAGACCTGAGCTGATCTAAGAGTCAGATGCGTAACCGACTGAGTAACCCAGGTGCCCATCAGTTATTTTAGATCAAGATTTTGTATACCCATAAGAAGAAGAAATACAAAGCAGTTAAATACTTTTGCAATCAATTTTTTTTAAGAAAGTAATATACGCTTTACTCACATTTATTCATATGGCTGTATATTATGTGTATACACACACCATACTTGTAGATACAAAGCATTCAAAGAAATCTAAGACATAGCTCCTTTGCCATCAAGGAGCTTCTTGAATCAAGTGTGTACATATAATGTTATATAAACATAAACAATGTTAAGATGTAACAAATGTTGTGATGATACATGATTGAGAGCTCAGTGAGTAGAGGGTAATAAGATTTCAGAGGAAGAAGCAATCAAGCTAGTCGAGGTTGCCAGTAATGTAAAAAATGGCTGCTTTGGATCAGGCAGGAAAAAAGTGATAGTAGATGTTAAACTCAGTGGGTTTCCCAAGACCTTGTTCTTCTCTCGAAAGGCTTCAATTTTAGAACACAAAAAGACTAAAGCAACAGCTACAGCCTTTCTAGTTATTAACCCAAGCAGCCTGAGAAATATTACTAAAAGGCTTCACAAGGTAGCCAGGAGTACAGCTGACCCCTGAGCAACACAGGTCCATTTATATGCAGGGGTTTTTTTGTATTACAGTACCATAAATATGTTTTCTCTTCCTCACAATCTTCTTTTTTTAAGATTTTATTTATTTGTCAGAGAGAGAGAGAGATACAGAGCACAAGCAGGGGGAGTGGCAGGCAGAGGGAGAAGCAGACTCCCCGCCGAGCAGGAAGCCTGACGTGGGACTCAATCCCAGAACCTCAGGATCATGCCCTGAGCCGAAGCCAGACGCTTAACCGACTGAGCTACCTAGGCATCCCTCCTTACAATTTTCTTAATCACATTTTCTTTTCTCTAGCTTACTTTATTGTAAGAATACAGTACATAATACTTATAACATTCAAAATAAGGGTTAATCGATTGTTTAGGTTATTGGTAAGGCTTCCAGTCAACAGTAAGCTATTAGTAGTTAATTTTTGGGGGGGGGAGGGCAGAATCAAAAGTTTTATATAGATTTTCAACTGCATAGGGGACTGGTTCCCTGAGTCCCCCCATTTTTCACAGGTCAACTGTAGATGCGTGTGAGCGGTCGCCAAGGAATGACAATGTGGGGCACCATGCACTGAGCCATCATGCAGCCCCTACATCTAAGAAGCTGCTCCTGGAAGACCTTGCACAGTGCAGAATGCCCTTGTCTTTCCCTGGCATCTGTCATGAAAAAACCACTGGCTAGTCTCCTCACTTGACATCTCATCAAATACTTCATCCTGAAGTTACTTTTCTCATGGTTTAGGTCTTACTCTTCCAGTGATCCTGCAGAGTTCTGGAAAGACGTGGGATGCGTCTTATTTCTCGACAAGGCCCCAGGTGCAGGCGCCTAGCACAATAATGTAATGCATCAAAAAAAGGGGTCTTGAACTGACCATTTAGAAAACCCTTATGTAATACCTACTACATACCAGACATTGTGTTAGGCCCTCAACAGAACAGACAGCTAAGTCACCGCCATTGGTACTGACTAAAGTCTCATGGTAGCTGAAGACAGCCCCGGGATGTAGGAAAACCCATGGAATGGTACACTTCAAAATAGGGAACCGTATAACATGTGATTTGCCAATAAAGCTATAATAAAAAATAATGGCAGAAAAGCATGGCCACTCATTAGCCAACCACTGGGTGAAAGTTGAGGGGGAAAAAGTACATCTAGAGGTTAGCCATTCCTATTTAGATGGATTGTGACACACTCGTAATGCTTGGTGGCACTGTACCCAATTATTAAGAAAAGTGGAATGCTTCGAGGATGCACCAAGACAACAAAACCAAATTTATACAATACTGTACACAGGTATTAGAATCACAAGCATGGGGTAGCCTATCTGAGCCTCAGGTTCCTCACCAGTAAAACTGGAATGAACCGACTAAAAATGCTGTCATGTACACTAATAATCAAATAAATGTAAATTAACAGGACACCATTTTCATTTCTAAAACCAGCATCTATGAGGAGTACTATTACCAGTACCGTTGGCAATGGCAAATTGTTTTTCCTACTCTGCTTACAGTTACGTAAATTGTACAATGTTTGCAGCATGACTTGCAATAGTGAAAATTCAGCAACATTCAAAACCAGATGAAGTAAATCAATTATGGAAAATCAAATCAATGGAATATTATGGAGACACTGAAAATGCAGTTATGCACTGTTGGAATAATAAAGAAAATGTGTCTATTAGAAATGAAGGAATAGGGCATTATACACAGGGTATTATCCTGGCTTTACTTAAAACTGTTGAGGAAAAGATGAGAAGGGAACATCTTAACAGAATAACAAGATTACACCTGGGTGTGGAATGGTCTTTTACTTTCTTCATGATTTTGTGAATTTAAAAAAAAAAAAATAGCATTAAACTTTTGCTCATTTTATTCATAACAAATACATGTAGTATTCATTTGTAAGAAGTGGGAAAATGCCCTATTTTATAGGGTGCCACATTTATATCGTAAAATGAAATTAATTTTTCTATACAGATAGTTACATGGCACAAATGATCAAAATAAGAAATCTGAGTTATATCCTCAAAATATAAGCATACCTGCTAATCCAACCATATTCACAGCCACCCATGTCAAGGGTTACTCTTAAAAAGACTTGTTCAATAAAGCTGCTGAGTAAGTAATTTGAAGTTCTTTATTACCCTAACCCAAACATTTCACATCACAGCCATTCATTAATTATAAAATAATCATTTAATACAGTTAATAAAAGAACTGCCAAATACAATATTGATCTGAGGAGTCTCCCGAAGCTTTCAGAGCTTCAGGGATAGTACATAATTTCTGTACTCAACCACGACTCCAAATGTGAAAGTAATTAACAAAATAATGAAGGAAATTAATTTGAAAGAGAAAATATGCTTTAGAAAGATTCTTCTTAAAACAATTGGTGAAAAAAAATGATTTTTTTCCCCTAAAATCCTATAACTGTTAGCTATACAGTCAGGTAGGCTTTTCTGCCCTGTGGTAAACCCAATCATGGAAATCAAATCTAGCAGTGATTTAATTTACAATTATTTTTCAAAGTTTGAAGAAAAGGAATAACTGCATTATGGTCAATGGGCTGAACAAATTCTGATCCTGGAGTTCAGGGTGGATATCAAAGTGCTGTATGCCAAGATGACTTCATGGGGATAAGCAAACAGGTACCAAGGGGTCTGTCTGCGGGGAGAGCCTGCTTCCCTACTCCCCATCACCCCAAGAAGTTTACAGTTCTAGTAATCCTTAGATATTTGTCAAAGCTATTTTCTCCCTCCCTACTTATATCATGGGCTGTATAAACCAGGGAGGGGGAAGAAAACAGAAAGCTATCTGAAACCCACTATATATATATGTATATATGTGTGTGTGTGTATTTTTTTTTAAGTAAGTAAAGGGGTAAAGCAGGTCAGCTACCTAGAACCAGGCTTGTTCCAGTCCTGTGATACGGTCAAGTGGTTAAGGAAATTATTTTTGCAATCTGAGTGGCCTTATTCCTATCAAAACTCCACTACTTACTAGCTGGGTGAATTTGGACCAGTTACATTCTTAATGCTAGGGGTTACTTCCTGAATGTAAGTCAAGTCCAGAACTAAGTAAGTCAGCTTTCAGTAAGTGGTAGCTATTAGGATTATTGAATATAGAAGTTTCATGGAAAAGATATAGGTCTGTAAATGTTAGTTTTTAGGAATAAAATTCTCCCTAAAACCCATTTTAAAATGTTTTACATCAAAGTCACAAAAAATGTTTTTGGCTGCTTCTAACTAATCTAGGTCCACATTCTCCCTCACATTGACACTTGTCACCTTCAGTTCTCTCTTATGAATGAGATCATCTCTCAAGGTTTCCTCCAGCTCTATCATTCCATGACAATCAGACTGGATGGGTAAAACATATTATCCGGGCTCTGGTTTTGATTGCTGTCTTTCCTGTGGTAAATCTCAGAGAGTTGCCCAAATCCCCTGCTGATTGTCCTGGCCAAGATGGTGATAAACTTAGATTTCTGCCATCCAGTGGCATTCACCTGCATGGACAAAGGGTTCTTTTCAAATTATGAAAACTTCTCTATCATCGTCTTTCTTCTAATGTTAATAAACTTTAATTTGGTGATATTAACCCCAAGGTTACCAAGTGTGGCTTCCTATTGCCAACCCATATCGGCTTTTTATAGAGGAGGCCATTAGGCCATGTGCTAAAGTCAGGTTTGATTACTTCTCATTCTCAGCCAATTTCAAAACTATGACCAACTTGATCATTAGTCTTATTTTCCTAAAATTAATCAACAAAGCCATGAGCAAATGTGAAAGCTTGATGGTATTTTCTAATCATACTCTCCCCAGTCAATAGAATTGAGCTTTGCATGCTCAATTCAACAGCTTTTTTTTTATATAGTGAGTGCTAATGAAGTAGTCCTTAAATACTTGTCACATGACACATGACTGATGTCTTTTTCCTCCCCATGGTACTTTTTTAGGTATGGTGGGTAAGTGGGAAGGGATAGATGTATCCCATGGGATCTATAGCAACAGGTCTAAAGCTCATTTTACTTTGTGAACATCAACTCTTCAACACTGGTCATCTAGGAGAATTTATGATATATTTCCTCTATCAGAGGTGTTCTTTGTGTTGAGCAAATCCATGGCTTTTGAGCCAGTACTGGAGGCGGACATTTCTTTGTCTTAAAATCTTAATTTACCATCTATGGTAGATGACAGTATTTACAAACATTCATTCTCCCTTCCACACTGTGGGCAGAGGGTGGGGTGGGGAGTATACTTCTCTGTTCCACTTATAATAGGATGGCCATGTGACCAGTTTTGGTCAATAGAGATGAATGGATGTAACATATGGCTGTTCTCAGCAAAAACTTTAAATATGTACATGTGGTCCCGGCTGACCTCTTAAGCTCCCGCCTTCTAACATGAGATTGACAACTTCCAGACAGTGGCTCCTTCTTTTAGCTGGCACAGAGAGAATAATACAACAGGTAGAACAGACCAGACCTGGCCAAGTCCAGCCAAGCCCGGCAGAGCCACAGCTGATCTACAGAACTGTGAGCAAAACGTTGATGACAATATTGTTGTAAACCACCAAGATTCTAGGATTGCTTGCTACTCTGTAAAAAGCTGACTGATCACTATCCCTAAATCTTAATCACTTCATTCAGTAAGTAATCATTGAGGGCTTACGCTGATTGCAAAACACTGAGCTAAGGTTACATAATGAAAAAAGAATATACACTGTCCCTGCTCTCATAGCCTAGAGGAAACAGAAATTACCTGATCACCTTAGCACATGTATAATCACAAAACAGGTAAATGCTAAGAAGAAAAGGAACACAGTGACATTAGAGTATATAATAAAGGAAGGTGGTCTAGACTGGTGTGTCAGAAAAGCCTTTCTAGAAGAAGGGATACATGAGTTGATACTGGTTGGACAGATCATTCAATTTTATATTCCTTGCAGTCAGATGTTCATATAGTGCAAGTGTTATCAAGGGGAAGAGTCAGTGGAAGAACATTCCAGTCAAGGAAAATAAAAAATATAAAGGCCTCATGGCTGAAGGAAAGATGATTTGGTAGAGGAGAAAAGGCTAGTATGGCTGGAGCATGGAAGATACAGAGAGGACCGACAGGAGGCAAGATTAGAGAGAAAGATGGGCCATGTTCAAAAAGTGAGTCTTTATCCAGACTGCAAATAAGAAGTCATCCAAGGCTGTTCATTGGGGGATGAAGTGGGAGATTCTGTGATCAGATATGTGTCTTGCAAAGCTCTCTCTGGTACATGGAGAGTGGACTGAAGAGAAGGTAGAGTGAATGCAATACAATAGTCCAGGTGAGAAATGCTGGTAGTTTAGTTAGGGTGCTGGCACTGGAAATTAGAAAAACAGATGCATTTTTTAAAATTTAGGTAGTAAAGCTAGCAAGACCAGCTCTGTGAAAGATAGTATTGGATGTGAGTGGGGGGATATTCTGTAACATCACCGTCTATGAAGACACACATCTTGCCCTAAAGAGGAAATATAAGAAATAATGTCTGGGATTGTGGGTTTGATTTCATTTATCAATTTATTTTTGATTATTTTAAAATACCCCATAATGGTAGGTAAATTAAACTCCCTGCCACCAAAGTTACAGATGGAAAATTTTATTACTGATGAATACATAAATCACATTTGTGACACTTGTCGATCTCAGGAAGGAACTTCGGATAAGTAGATGAATTTCAGTATAAATTAATTTAGGAATTCAAGTTGAGTTTTCTTATAACTTGGATCATTTTGTTTTTAGAAAATATGAAAACATAAACATAACTATATAATTATAATAATCATCTCAATAGTACTATAAAGTATTTCCATAGTACTATAAAGTACCTCAAAGACTGCTGCCTGAGTTAGCACAAATTCTACTCCTATTACGTGAGATTTAGAAAGTAATTATGAGGCTTTTTTCTTGGGTGTCCTAAAAGCTCAAGGAGTTCCAACGGTCTTTGGAGTAACAGCTCATGAAAACACAATTTAGAACTGAAATAGAAAACTATATAGCACACCTGTTATCCTGCCTAAATCCTACATACTTAGGTGTTTTTTTTTTTTTAATCCTAATTCCACAAATGGATCTGAAAGTAGTGAAGGATCCTATGATAGAGCAAAGATGCATGCAAACGCACACGCACACACACCCCCACTTCTATTTCAGGATTCCCTCCCCGGACCCACAGAGCAGACATTTGTAGTATTCACCAGTTAAGCTTCTATTCCACCCCAATGTTTTTTAGGATACCTATCTTCACCCAGAGCAAGCAGTCCTGGTAGGCTGTCACCTGCCCCAGGCAAGAGACCCAGGCTAGGCCAGACAGATGGTCTGCTATGGGAATTTGACTCTTGGCAGTGCCACGTGACATGGGGACACACATGGTGGGGGCTGTGTCACTGCAATAGCAGCATCCTGAGGAGACGGTCCTCTCTGCAACCAGGATGCCCAGAGCTGCCCTAACTTCATTTGTTTGTGAGGCCTGGTACTTTTCATCTTTCCCTTTTCATTCTGTGATCTGCTTCCCACAGCTTTCCAACACGCTGCTTTTATACAAGTGGACACCAACTCTCAGGACAATTAAACTGCCCACAGTCACACAGGTAAGGAATGGCTGCACTGGGATTCACAATTCTGATGGTCTGATTCCACATCCGTGATCTCACACATTCACTATACTCCTTCCTACAATCATATTTCAAATGGAATTTGAAAATGTAACGTTTGTTTATTGCCCCACCGTACCAGTTAGGACTTAGAATGAAATGTAAGCTACATCTGCTGTTTTGCTATTTGTAAGTGACAGATGACTTAAAAAGTCCTCTAAACATATTTACATTTTCATATTACCTTCAGATAACTTTTCAGTGGCTATACTAATCCAGAATGAACTTCCATCGTCTGTTGACAATGATCAGTTTCATTTTCAGAGAACACTGCCCAATGAGCCCCTTTAACACTTGGAGACAGAGATGGAGAAGTTGTATTTGTTTCATTTTCTTACAGATTCTTCTTTCATTGAATATTCCATGTGCCTGGTTAGGAGGCCTTCCTACCAATTCAACCCTTACCCACATTACCATTCAGAAAGATGCCAATGGGGCACCTGGGTGGCTCAGTCAGTTGAGCGTTTGCCTTTGGCTCAGGTCATGATCTCAGGGTCCCGGGATCAAGGCCCGCATCGGGCTCCCTGCTCAGCGGGGGGCCTGCTTTTCCCTCTCTTTCTGCCTGCAGCTCCCCCTGTGCACTCTCTCTCTCTTTCTCTGTCAAATAAATAAATAAAATCTTTTAAAAAAAGGAAAGATGCCAATGAGTAAAACCAACCCCAACAGCATCAGGCTACATCTTAGTGAGATTGGCAACAAAGAACATCCATCCCTAGAGTCACCAGTACTCTTATTCTGTCCCTTTTATGTCCTTGTCTCCTGACAGTGAATGCAATGACAGGTCTGGTAACAAACATATTGCAGAACTCCTAAAACCGAGGCTGGGGAATGAAGAATGCAAAAGACTGAGGATTGCAAAGGGAAACCAGGTGCCTGAGCAGGCATCTTGGGGAGAGGGAAAAACTGAGTCAGCACTATAAACCAAACACGGTTAAGCCAGGATTTATAGGCAATGTCTGCAATACATAATTCATCTGCAATCCAAATCCAATTTCACATATTCTGTAAGCCCAAAGTATTCCAATTGTTGTGAAGTTTCTATAAGAGTTTGATTAGAACAGTCATGCTTCTTTGTTCTCCTTGCAGGGATTTCAGGACCCCAAGAAGAACACCGCTCCTCAACATACTGTTTTTATTCCTTGAATTTGGATAGAATATCTCCTCAGTATAATGGCGCTGTTTTGGCCTTTTACCTCTCTCACTTTTTGCAAAGCTAGTCAAACACCCACCCTTCTAATAGGGTCAGTACCAACGATCTGGACTGGGAAGAATTTCATACAAAAAAAAAAAAAGAAAAGAAAAGAAAGAAGGAGGAGGGAAAGAAGGGAGGGAGACCTCATGGGGGACACTCAAGAACAGACTTCTGAAACAAGGATACCTGGGTTCAAGTATCAACTCTAGTATTTACTAGCTGAAAGGCTCTGGGCAATCACATTACCTTTCTGAATGTGTTTCTCTCACAATATGGAGAGTAATACCTGTAGAGATGATTGCTAAGAATTCAAAATAATACATTTAAGGTTTTAGCACAATGGCCCACAGGAATCATGACTATACTGCCATTACTAATAATTAAGAATATCTATGTACATTCAAAAGTGAAACAAGAGAATCATGATCTCTAACCTCTCAGATTTTACATTTCATGTGATAGACACAATGAGAAGTAATTCCAATAAAGGATGAAAAGCGTTCTGATAGGAAAGTTAAAGGTTGCCACCGGTAACTATTTTTTATTATTAAATTTTTAAAAGTATGTAGAACACAGAGGTTAAGAATCTGGATTCTAACATCAGACTGTCTGGGTTGGAGTCCCAGGTCTGCCATTATTAGTGGGACTTTGCATGAGATTTTTCATTAGTGAATTAAAAAAGATAATGTAACTATCTTGAAGCATTTTTTTTTTTTAAAGATTTTATTCATTTATTTGACAGAGAGAGACACAGCGAGAGAGGGAACACAAGCAGGGGGAGTGGGAGAAGGAGAAGCAGGCTTTCTGCGGAGCAGGGAGCCGGACGTGGGGCTCAATCCCAGGACCCTGGGATCATGACCTGAGCCGAAGGCAGACGCTTAACGACTGAGCCACCCAGGCGCCCCTATCTTGAAGCATTTTTATGAGCATCAACAGAGAAAACATGCAAAGTACAGTGCTGGACACATGGCATTACCAGAATTCCATCAGTACTGAGCTTTACAGAAATGTTTGTGACCCTTCAGAATGTCTCCTTCTGAGCGTACAAACATTGTTTTGTGTGTTTTGAGCCAGTCATGTTGTAACTAAACTAAAATCTAAGATATCTCTAAAGATACTTTGAACTCAGACCACTCAACTTTGGATCAGAAGTGTTCAAACATTGGCATTGCAGTTTTGAAGTTATTTTGAGTGTATTGTAAGATTGCAGAGCAAATGAGACAGAAAGTACAAATATGAAAAGGAAGAATGTAAGGAGGAATCCCCATAATGCTGGATTTTAATGGAGGTAACAGGATGAACACATGATTTAAATTATAAGCATATATACATACATATTTTCTAATCATTTCCACAAAAAGGGCCTAATAACAATGTAATCCTGGTAGCAGTGAGCACACCTGGTGCCTAGACCTTGGTTTCTAAATATCATTCTCTCCTAAAAATGAGCCACGTCTTTTAGGAAATAGCTAATTCCAGGGCTGAAGAAAGGACAAAATGAACTTGGAACATCTTGTAGCAGAAAATAAGAAAGTGCTCAAAGACTAACAGAGTCATGTCAAAAGGACATAGGAATCTGTTCAAGGGGCATTTGCTGCCAAATCTGATAAACTTGTACTTCAAAATTCTATAACAGTAATAGATTATAACACCCTGAAATAAAAACAGTCTGAGTCAACTAGATGAGAAACAGAGACAGAAGAAGTTAACAAAACAGCAAAAGTCAAGTTCTTCTTTATAGAAAGATGCCAAGTAATAAATGTAGAAAAAAATGATAGAATGAGATAGCCAACATTCTGTAAGCCCCATATTATAAGTGACTCATGCAAAGGTCAGCAACAGATGCTAAAACTAGACATTTTATTGGGGAATGAGATATTCAGATGAGAATTAAAGTTGCCATAAGCCTAAGAAAGATTGTTCTGTAGCCATGACAAGTCTCTAGAAGCCTCTAGAAACAAACTGAAGCCTATTCAATTGACACTCTTGCTCATCAACCAGTGACAGTCCTTTGTGGCTTAAAGTCAACCAATCAGTACAAACTCAACACATCTCCAAGTACCAACTAATAAAGTGACCAGGACAATTCTCCCTTATAATAAACTCAGCTTTGTCTTTTTATTTCAGACAATGAGTGATGGCCTGCAGTATTACCCCATTGCATACTAATTAAAAAGAAAAAAACTTACAACAGGATGATCTGACAGTCACCACCTAACCAAGTGGTCAAGCCTGGCAGTTCCAACAGCACTTCGGGTGGCCTGACGTGGTGTGCCCTAGTATGAGGCAATGCTGAGCAGACAACATCACCTAGTTGGTGTCCTTGAAAAAAACGTTTGAGCTCATCTGAATCATGAGAAAACAGATGGCTCAAGGACGTGGAATGTTACATGGGACAACTGGCCTGGAATCTTCAAATGACTTAATGCCATGAAGAATCAAGGGAGGTAGGGAAGTGTTATAGATGAGACCTATTAAGGGAGTTTAATAACCAATTAAAATGTATGAGCTTTGACTGGATCTTGCTTGTATCATGGAGAGAAGCAGCCAAGTGAGGAAATCCAAGTATGACAAGTAGGAAGAGATCCCTGAACCAATACGGATTTTCTTGGAACAGTGGTGAAGTTGTGCAGAAGAATGCCCTTATTCTCAGGAGATGCATGCTAAATTATTTAATAGTGGAATGTCTTGATGACTGCAGTAGTATACTGTTGGATGGTTTGGCCAAAGGGAAATATCTGACTATGGAAAAACATGGCATGTGTATATCAAGAAGTTAAAGCTGATGAATCTTGGTGAGAGAGAAACAGGTGATCACTGAACTCTTCAACTTTTCTGTGTGTTTGAAATCATTTTATTCTTATTTTTATTTTGAAAACTACATTAATATAGTACATTTGGAATATGCCAGATATTTTCCCACTGCCCCAATTTCTCAATAACAATCGAAATAAATCTATTGTGCTGTATTTTTGTAAGTCAGTTCATATCTTTTTTGGCAGAAAGAATGGCCCAAATAAGCCAACAAAGTCCAAAATATTTAATTTGCAAAATGATTTTCCTCCTACATTAAAAAAAAAAAAAAAGACAAAACTTTTTCCATTAAGAATAGCCAAGATAAGTTTTCCTTTGGAGTTGAAAGATCCTCCAGTCTTTATCACAAGGCATTTTATCTCCAGTGTCAATAAGACAGCCCAGAAGTCTGTGAGAGAAGCATCTTCCTGGATCCATCAGGAGACATGGAGGTTGTCCTGATGCCTTCATAAAGACACACCAAGATGCTAAGGGCCTCGGTGGACTCTGAGCATTCTCCCTGTCTCCCATAATGACACCAGTCTTTGGTTTGTCATCTGAGTTGTCTCTTGTGGGAAGACAAGACTTAATCTGTCAGAAGAGCACGTGAACAGAGGCTGCCTGGCTGGATAAAATGCAGCTGGTTACCATGTCCCTAGGGGGACAGCACACTGCCGCAGACAAGATGGAACAAGGCAGACAAGAGAGTGGGCACCTCAGATGAACAGGCAGACCAGCGGTGCCTGCAGAAAAACCTTTGACCTGCAGCATAGGATTGCAGTTTCAGAAACATGCCATTAGGCGAGGGTAGTACGATCCTAGCGTATCCAGCTGAAACTGTGAAGAGAACCAACATGGTCCCTGGAGCAGGAGATGCACAGACTACGGCTGACAGGAAGGCTGCAGAGCCCCCTGCACATCCAGGAAGCCCCATCTGGTCCCCAATACAGAATACAAACAGCGACCCCCCACATGGTGGGGAAGGGAGGAAGGAAAATCTATACATTTACGGGACATGAATTGCAAACAACTGAGGGAATTCAGTGAGGGAGGACAGTTTTAGTATTTATGGATTGACAGGAAGAGAAATGCATTATGACAGCTAGCAACCCCAGCCCAAAGGGAACTCACCACACAAAGAAAAAAAAAAGTCCACATTCATAGACCTGGCCCTGAGAAAGAAAACAAACTAGAAAAGGAAATTTGAGCTTTAATAATAAAATGTTCACAAAGAGCAGGAGAGAAAATTCAATAAAACTTGTGGAACACAGAATCACACCTGACTCTGCTAGACTCTCATAACTGCACAGAAACTTCACCATACAGCTAATCTTTGACCCCTTCACACAGGCTGGGGGGCCGTCTGTGCATTTTACATCTGTTAATGCACAGGATGCTCATAATGATCCCATGATGGAGATACGATTACCCCATTCTAAGCACGAGGCAACTAAAGGGAAAACATATTAAATAAATCCTGGGGCATGCTCCTAGTGAGGAACAGAGCTAGGATTCACACCCAGGCCTCGGCTGCCAAGGGGATGGCCCTCAGCCCCATGGCTACAGCTTCCCAGCGTTCCAAATCACCGCCGCCTTTAGGAAATAAGGCCCGCATCTTTGGTCCCTCTCCGAGTGAGAATTACAACAGAAATAGTAGAAAAGAAGGGAGAAGCTATAGCTGAGGCAGAGGAGTGGGGAAGCATAATTACAGGGTTCAGAGGAGCAGCCCATGAAATGTTTGGTCTCCATACCCCTTTAACTGTTGGAAAGTATTGATAATACTTTGATATTGATATGGAGAGTACTGATAATACTACAAACCTACAGCATGTTAAATCATATTTTATGATATTTTCCAAAACAAAAAATAGTGGAAAGAGTAGCAGTGTTTTACAGTTTTGCAAAATAAGTAAGTCATAAGGATGAAAAGCATAGCATAGGCAATATAGTCAGTAATACTGTAGTAACACTGCAATATAGTCAGTAATACTGTAGTAACACTGCAATATACTCGATAATACTGTAGTAACACTGCAATATACTCGGTAATACTGTAGCAACACTGCAATATACTCAGTAATACTGTAGTAACACTGCAATATACTCAGTAATATGCTGTAGTAACACTGCAATATAGTCAGTAATATGCTGTAGTAACACTGCAATATAGTAATACTGTAGTAACACTGCAATATAGTCAGTAATATACTGTAGTAACACTGCAATATAGTCAGTAATATACTGTAGTAACACTGCAATATAGTCAGTAATATACTGTAGTAACACTGCAATATAGTCAGTAATGCTGTAGTAACACTGCACGGTGACAGATGGTAACCACTTACTGTGGTGAGCATAGTGCCACGTATAGATTTTTCAGCTCACTATGTCCTACACCTGAAACTAACATAACATTGTTTGTCAACTATACTTCAATTAAAAAAAAAAATATGTAGATGACACCGAATAGCTCATGTTTATGAGGATTCTATCTATTGATATCTAGTTCGAAATTAGAACTGAGAAAATTTAAAAATATTTAATGGTTTACTTAATAAAACTACAACATATTAACATAAATCAGATTTTATGATAATATTTTCCAAAACAAAAAAATAGTAAAGAGTAGCAGTGTTTTACAGTCTTGCAAAGCTCTTATGAATGGCTTGATGAAAGACAAGTGCATTCTCATTTCTACTTCTATTTTCAGTCTGCCCTGATAGGTCTTTTGGTCAAGGTATAGGGAGAAAAGCTGTTCTCAGACAGATAATGTAGTTGAAGAAGGGAAGACCTCACAGATTCCCTGAAGGACCCCAGGACTACTGGTTTAGACAATGGATGCTGGAGGTGGACCATTTAGATTTACACTATCTGGGAAAAGCAGTCTCTGACTCCTTCAAAGGGCTGTCAGGAAGATAAAGTGAATTTTTAAAGCATGTCTATGAAGTGCTAGGAACTTGGTGATAGTCGACTAAAGAAAAAGAAAAATCTTAAACATACACACACACACGAAAATATATATTTAACTTATCTCAGGATAAGAAAGACTTTGTAAGCATAAATGAACTGGAAAAACTCACAAACAATAAACTCAAGTTGATAGGCTTAACTACAAAAAAAGATTAAAATTTTTATGTTAATATCATAAGGAGATCAAAATAGGAATAATATTTGCAACAAATATGACAGGCAGAGGGTTAATTCCTAGAAGACCTCAAACTCAAATAGAAAAAGCAAAGGACATTAACAAATAACTGATAAAAATAATTCATAAATACATTTAAAAGCTCACCCTGCTATTGATTAGGTAGAAACAATGACATAGATAAATCTATCAACTTGGCAAAGGTTAGGACACACTCAAAAATCTTAAATTTTTAAAGTTGATAAGCGTATAGCAAAATGTATGCTACTTGTGTATTGCTGACCTAAAGGAAATTTGGTAATATTTCTCAACTGAAACAATGCGTAACATTTTATCAAGTGATTCTAGTTTAAGAAATTTATCAAGAAGAGGACCAAAACTCCTTTATCAAAATATTCATGATATAGATTGAATGTGAATACCAAATTATAGTAGATCCATACAGTACAATATTACTCCATCATTAAAAATCTCAGGGTTACATAAATATTTAAAAAATCAGAAAATGTCAACAACAGGTTAAAAAAAACAGGTTAGAAAATTTTTCTCTTTTCCAGAGGGGGAAAAAAACAGGATAAAATGTAGAAATAAACTGAAATTTTAGCAGGGGTTATATCTGGATAATGAGATTACAGATGGTTTTTATTTTGTATAATGGGCAAATATTCTTATAATTAGAAAAATGCAAGATTTAAAAACTTGTTACACTTGATATAAACTAGATTATTTTTACATAGACATAATTTAGACAAAACATTTATTTAGTCAAGCAATTCATTAGCTGGTTACTAAAAGATTTCATTAAGAATACCAGATGCTGGGGCACCTGGGTGGCTCAGTCTCGTTAAGCGTCTGCCTTTGGCTCAGGTCATGATCCCAGGGTCCTGGGATCGAGCCCTGCATTGGGCTCCTTGCTCAGTGGGAAGCCTGCTTCTCCGTCTCCCACTCCCCCTGCTTGTGTTCCCTCTCTCACTATGTCTCTCTCTGTCAAATAAATAAAAACTTAAAAAAAATACCAGATGCTTTGAATATGAGCAACTCCTCTCCTTTGTAACATTTCAGTAGTACTAGAATTACATTAGTGCCGAGTACCTACTGTGCACTGATTATATCAGGAGGGAAAGATGATGGGGGCAGGGGAGGGATGATAAAGGGGGAAAAAAAAAAAAAGGAACAGTTTCATTTGAAATTGAATAAAAGAGAAGCCTATAGTCCAGAAAGCCAGTCAGCCCAGACCCACACATTTCCAGCATGTGTAGGTCGAGCACCACAAAATAAAGGCCTCGTGCTTATCAGCAAATTGTTAGCAATCTCATCGCCCTGAGGATTGTGCAGAGATGCTACACTTAAAAAAAAAAAAATCCATTAAAATTAGTTCAAAGAGCAAGACCCAAAGAGGGTCGTTTTTCAATGCTATGTGCGGAGAAGAGAGACATGTACAGTAACTCCCATTACAGTTAATGAGCATTGAGCATCTAGACTAATCTAAACCCCCTGAGAATTTAATTTAAAACCACCATGGCAAAGACACTCTAAGCCATGAATGAACTCCGGGATTGTTCACTTACCTACTCTTCCCCAGGCACTAAACACAGTAGAAAATAATATGTATTTTTTTCATCACACCTCAAAGAAAAAGTAAAAGGCTCACAGAACATCAGATTCCCATCAGTTTAAAGGTTTATTTTAAATCCTGGGTACTATTTTAATGCCATTTTTAATTAAGCAGTTTAAAATTAGGTCTGGGTTATTTCAGTTGCTATGTGACATTCTTATATCCAGGAATCCAGAAAGTTTCCTTCAGTTTAAACTTCAGTTGACAAATTTAGGGCCACAAATAAATGGTGCCCTTCACCCAAACCCAAGCCCTGGACCAGCCTTCAAAAGTAACAAGATACTGGACAGTGAAAAAATGTAACTATCATGCCAGGCTTCCACAAGCCAAATGCATCCAATCATTCTTCTGCCTTTCACCTCATCTGAATTTAGTCTTCAAACCAGTCCAGGAGGTGGTTAAGGGTAGTAACTATTTTCACATGAAGAAACAAAACCAGAAAGATTAAATGACTTGACTAGGTTTCCCCAAATTGAACTAAAATCCAGTTCACCAACTCCTCATCCAAAGCTTGCCGGCAGTTCTGACAAATATAACCCAAAGAGGGGAAAGGAAGCAACAGACCCCAGCGGCCGAACTCCTGCTTCTCCCCGAACGTTCAATGCCAGAGACAGGACAGGACGAGAGCCTCGATAATCATCCATCACTAGTTATTTCCATGGTTTGAGTTCTGTGGCAGGTCAAGGAAGGCCTGTGTGTGGAGTTGAGGAAACCGGTATGTGAAGGTCAGAGGGAAGTATAACTCCTGATGGAGACAATGGCTGGTACAAAGACCTAGCAGGAAGAACAAGTTCATGGAGACAGGGGCCAAAAATCCAGGTGGTCCCGGTGAAGACTGGAGGTTGTATTCTAATTGAAGGAAACAACCACTCAAAGCCCTTGAAAGAATAACCGGGCCTAATGCCTACATTAAAGAGACCATGCCCACCGCTATGTGATGTGTAAGGGCAGGGGAGGGAGATGGTTGGATGGCTTTGTGAACAAGGTAATTAGAGATGATGGCTGTCCAGGCAGGACTTGGCAGGAGCAGTGGAGATGGTGAGTAGTAGACTCATGACCTATTTCCGAGGGAGAACCTCCATGTACCTTGCAAGGATGTTGTGAGAATGCTGTCAATTACGTATACCAGCATTTTCTCAGGACTCTCATTTCTGGTATTACTCAAGTTTCTGCATTTCCTAAGCAATCAACCGATTTTACCTCAAGGACAGAGACTCTTTCCTTTCTTTAGGTTGGTGCCAGAAAGCTCAGGGCCAACATTGTGACCCATCTCTAACAAGTATGTATTTGTTATCTATTTCATGCACTAATTGCACCTTTGGCTTCATCTGACTCTCATTTTCTTCTTGATTTTTGTTTGCTCTTATTTTTAAAGCACTTAATCTTGCTCTACTTGATTAGTCAACTGAAGTCTTATTTTTAAACATTCTAAGAAATAAAGAGACAATGTAGCGTGGCAATGTCTTGGTTGCTATACAAATAATAATAAACTTAAAGGTCTTCTCAAAGGGATTCATCAGAGATTTCTAAATAAGTACATGTGTAAGAGAACCTGTGTGTGTGTGAAGCCAAAGAGACAGGTCCATAAAGACTTTTCTGAAGGAATAAGGAAATGGCTGCACAGACCCCCCCTGAGAAGGCAACACAGTAACAAATCTTGGAAATCAAAGCTTACCAGCTGATGAGGTATCAAATCCTATGTTAATTTCTGACATTTAGGCGGATATAAAATATCACCTCAGCAGAAGGCTCAGGCAAGAAAGAACTGATTTTACCAGCCTGGCTGGAATCCCATGGAAATCTAGGAAAACTGCTTGTGGAGGAAGGGGGGTGCCTTTTCTCATGCTCACACCACCTGTTACTTCTCTCTCTTCCAGAGCAAGCCACTTTGGAATGATTAAGTGTTAACTGTGTATCCAAGTGTGAGTGCGTACATGTGTGCAGGTGAGTATAAAATCCAGGTCAACACTCTCTTAACCATTATACAGCATTGCCTGGTGTGATAATTTATCACATCGTTCCATTTGTTAATGAGAACTCTGGTCCCTCTCTCTCTCTCTTTTTGTTAATTAGCTTTAAGGCTAAAAATTCCAGGTAACCAATAATAAGGGTTACTCATTTAACAAATATTTACCAAATGCCTGCCATGCACCAGGGATGGTCCGGGGCCGTGAGGATGCAGTCTTGAATGAACCAGACAGCAATCCCTGCCCTTGCAGATCTCACACTTTCTGTCTGCCTGTGACACCAATAATAAGTTACACAGTAAGTTACAATGTTAATGCTACAAAGAAAAAGCCGGAGAGGTGCTGCAGTTTTCAGTAAGAGCAAATGGAAGCCCATCCTGACTAGGTGACGTTTGCATACAACTTGAATAAAGGTCTGAAGGAGATGAATGAGCTCGGCATACATACACCTGGGGGAACAGCACCCCGAGAAGAATAGTTGCTTCGAGAGCTGTGAGGCTGGAGCGTGCTTAGAATGTTCAAGGAACAACAAGGAAGTGGGTGTGGGAGGAGCGGAGTGTGTGTGGAAAGTGTATCAGTCTCCTGTGGTTGCTGTAACACATTACCACAAACTGGTAGCTTAAAACAACAGAAATTGACCCTCTCCTTGTTTTGAAAGTCAGAAGTCTGAAATCAAGGTGTTGGCAGGGCTGTACTCCCTCTGTGGAGGTTCTGGGGGAGAACATGTTCTTTGCCTCTCCCAGCTTCTGGTGGCTGCCAACCTTCCTTGATTTGTGACCACACCCCTCTCACTTCTGCCTCCCTGGTCGCATTAACGCTTCCTTGGTTCTGTGTAATCCCCCTCTGTACCACTCGTACAAGGACACTTGCCACTGGATTTATGGTCCACCCTGAGGATGACCTCATTTCAAGATTCTTAATTTCATCTGCAAAGACCCTTTTCCATGTAAGGTAATATTTACCAGTTTTAGAGATTAAGACAGATGTATCTTTTGAGGGTCACTATTCAAATCCCTAAGGGATGATGAGTAGATGAAATCAGAGAGTAATGGTTGGTGGTGCGGTACAGAAAGAAGAGTTTATGTAGGAACCTTGTAGATCACTGTGATAGTTTTGGCTTTAGTTGGAGAAAGCAGAAAGCCATTGTAGGGACAGAAGAAGAGACGTGACATGGATTCAACATGTGCAATGGGATCACTCCAGCTGCTGTCATGCAATAAAGTCCAGTAGCATTCAACCCTTAGATTGGTCCTTCAACTCAAGTGTGTGCCATATTATGATTAGAATTGAAAAACAGGATGAGTAGAACTTGGCCTTCAGTGGCTACTACAAGCTACTCTGAAAATCCTCTATGCATCCCATCAGACATATGTGTTGAATAAATGAATGTTCTTTTACGTAACTAACCTGTTTTAAAACAAAACTAAATTTTTTCACATAAATATTTCTCAATCATCTACTATACTCAAGATTCTGTTCCTAGGAATTAAGGCAATCAACAAATCACATACTGCTATCTAACATGGTATTAAGTGACAAATCACTTTTTTTTTTTTTTTGGAATTTATGTCATCACTTTACTTGTGTAAACAGTGATTGAAGAATCTCAACTCATTGGGGTCACAGACATGTTGCACTCATTCTTTGCTATTGCTTTTCCAGTCCTGCTAATGTAGAATCCCTTCCCAGCCCCTTTGCAACATCTTTGACAGAATCTGTAACTTCACGCTCGCTTTTCATAATTAAAAGTATCCGTCTGGTCTCAGATTAAAATTTCATGTCTTACCTAAGCACAACCTTGACCATTTAGAGCTCTCTTCCAGCTTCTTCCCTATCCTGGGGCTGAGCTACTCTGACTTTAGAGGCAGAGTGGTCTTAGGTAACTGGTTGTCTGTCAGCAGGTGACAGGCTGGTGTCCCTGGTCTAGCTCCAGTTCCCTCTGCTGGAAGCTCCTGAAAATACGGCGGTCTCGGCAGAGTTCAAAATTGATGGACATGTTTTTTTCTCTGGAAAGGTATTCAAGTTCCACTCCTGAACTTGAATTCACTCCATCTGCTTCTGAGGGTCCATTCAGAGGACAGCCATGTCTACCTTCATAACTTTGTCAGTGGTATATGACCCAATCACACTTCTGGATAGGCCAATACCTCAGTTATACCGATGTCTATCTGAGCAGCCCCATGGCACCTGTCCACCACTTTGACATTCATAGTTCTGTGCAGGACCAAGGGACCTGCTGAATTGCTTATACGTTTCCTCCAAGGGCTACAGAAAACTGGGATGTGGTAGAAAAGTTGTTCCCATCTTCTTCCCAGGAACATTATTCTTCAATCCCTTTTTGCCCTGCTACTATAGACCTCTCCAAAAAGCCTCTTCCCATCCTCACCCTATTCAGAAGCAAATGAGAGGGAAGCACGGGTCTGTGCTCGTGTGCAATCCAAACTCTACAGAGTAAATGGGAAGCTCTCCTCAGGAGCCTATATTGTGTCTGTACCACACTCCTATCTGATAGCAGTGCCCACAGCTCAGCACCCGGCCAGGGAACAAGATGGTAGCATCCTTTTGTTGACATCACGCAGCTCAGGGCTTCCAGCTACATTCTGCTCATGACTTTCGGGAGCAGTAGGAGTAATCAGTCCAGAAAGAGGGAGGAAAAGAGTCTCTTAGAATCCTTCATTCCAACTGGCTGTACCTTTGCCCTCACCAATTCTCCTCTTACGGAGTCTGGGAGCATGGAAACGCAGTTCAGCTTGGTGGGTCTGGTTCTGCTGCTGCCTCTTAGTAAAGTGAGCATGGGTCTCTCTCACATATGGGTAGCTCTCCAGCAATATGGTCAGCCTCTCTGTTTGGGCCCTAGTTGCTCATATTCTAGTCCCATTGAGTATCTGTTCTACTTCTGAATTTCAAAGACCTTACTGAAGATACAGCTCCCTGAGAAAAAGCTTCTAGGGGTCATTTGGTCTCCAAACGGGATAGAAAATACTAACTAGTATTCTACACGTCTGCATGAGAAACACTCTAAAGATTTTAATGTAATTTCGGTTGATTTATTTTATCCTGACATATCTTATTCAACAAATTTTAAAGCAATCATCTTTGGTGAATGGAAAGGGATTGTAGTTTACTGTTAAAAGTATTAGCACTCAACAGATAATTCTTAGTTCCAACAAATCTGTTGAACTGGAAATGAATCTTAAAGATGAAAAGATCTCTTGATAACTACAGCCATTTCAAAACCTATTAGAAAACACAAAAATTAGAGAGCCAGATGAATTTCACTCCTCCTGGACTCATTTTCCCTAGGAGCAAATTGCACTGCTAGACAAGCCAAACTGCCTGGTCTCCCACACCAGTACCACAGAATCAGGCTGAAGCCTTTCCCATACCCAGAAGTCACCAAGGTTAGTCCTGTTCTGAAATGATAATGATAATTACCCCTGAACAAAAGAACCACCAAAATGTCAGTGAGAAATATAAAATGGCAGAGTATACATTTACAATAATATAGCCCTAGAAAGTAGGAGGTTTAAGACTCTGGGGAAAATAACTCCTTAGAACACCTAAGCAATGATACAAATAGGTTTGCTGCTCATGGGATGGCAGCTAGAGGGGGTGGAAAGAAGGATGGAATGAGGAACAAGAGTCCTGGGTGAAGTAGGCCTGAGACTCAACCTTTCCATTTCAACTGCTCACTTGGTTAACAAGGACAAAACAAAGCAGTGACTCCAACAATGCACCACTCATCCTAAAATATTACTTCAATTTAATTATTTCTGAAGTATTTTTAACAAGATATTAATATGTTGTATGTGTATATATACACTCTTGACCCCCATTGCATAAACACACACACACACACACACACACACAAGAAAGGCAGAGAACACTGCCTCAGTCTCCTGCTAGAGCTAAGCTTTCCCCTTAATTGTTGTGTGACAGGTACCAGTTCGTGTAAGGAAGGTGGTCATTTGAAACAAAGAATTCTGTTGTTTTGAATTCATTGTTGAATCTATTATCCTGCTAGACTCAGTGGTATTGAAGAACACATACCAGATTTGAGCCCAAGGGTCTCACGGCGGCTTCTTCCTATCAGTCTTCATCTGTCTACCACCAGGGCTGTCATCGAGACATGTCCACTGGCACGTCTGTTCCTGTTGTTAAACTACCGAAATACTTCTGTAGGTACCACCCCCCGAGTGCTGCTCCTTCCTCTTTGCCTCTTCCCAGGGGCTCTCCAGACCTCTCCACATGCAGAAATTAATAGGTTGATGTCTGACACAGCAGAGAGCTTCCAGGAACTACCCTGACATTGGTCAGTGCCATGTGTCCTAATCGTTTGCATATAAAAATAACTCCTCGGCCTAAGATATAGCCACCCACATCCTGAGCCCCCACTGTGGGTACATCTAAGCCAAACCAAGACTCCTGAAGCACATTTAAAGCCTGCAGCAGAAATCCCAGGAAACTAATTTAGAACACAAAACTAGTTCAGATATCTAGTATTGTAGAGAGTTCTTAGGATAAGGCCCATTTAGAATTTATGCCCAAGAGCTATTTGCAAATTTATAGTTATTTTTTTCAGTCAATTAGTTTGAGACAAGAAATGGAAGCTAAGTAAATAAATTAGATCATTAATTTGCAATAAATATAAATTATGCTAATTCTAAAAACTGAACATCTACAAACTATGTATATATAATAAACAAGGAATATACGTAAGACTCTATTAGCAAAAGAAAGCCATCTTGACTTATTGTGTTGTAGAAAATCCATATTTATTCATTCAATAGATTTTAACAGTTTTGATATGTGTATGAAAAGATAAAACATTAACTGCCTACTGATGTTCTAACAAATCTATTTTCATTCCAAATGGAAATTAGAATATATTTTGCATTATTTAAGTTAATGACATGACATTTCTTATGAATAATGATGTATTATTTCATTCGTTACTTCTAATTATGTCCTGTTACAAGTGCAAGGCTGGCAACACCATGACTAGCCTTTCCCTATTCCTCACAATCTGATGACTTGCACAGGAAGCAGGTCAAAAATATGCCCAGAATATAATGAACAGAGTTCAGTAATTGTTAACCATAACAGCTTAAAATTACCTGATGAAAGTTTCACACAGAAATAAATAGAAATGGGAAATGGCTTGCCATGTTACAGGATATTCTTTCTTGCAACTAATAGGAGAGATATTCCACTTGTTACTTTAATACATTTAATTAGCATCCTACCATTTGCTATGGCTGGAGAGCACCCCTAATACTATCCTCCCTGCTCTCCACACTCACACACCAACAGAGCTATATTTTATATAGACAGGCAGATTGTAAAGATATCTTTTTCCTGTTGTGAAAGTGAATCTATAGGCTTTGTGCAATCTGGAGAGAATGTGGGAACTTCCCAAAAGCTCAAAAAGCCAGTTGTATTTCTTATTTCCCTCCTTTAATGCATGACCATGGTCAGACCAGCCCATCTCACTCCATTCACAGCAGGGCCTGAAGCTAGAAGGTAAATCCTATTATGAAGAAGAGTCAAGGTCAAGGAAAATCATCCAGAACTCAGTAATAAAGAACAGGGGCCGAATGAACCACAAAGCCACTGCATGCATATCCTCATCAGCCAGCAGTCAGCAAGGAGCCAGGGAGAGACACTGGACAGTAGGAAGAGGCCAAGATGAGGTCTAGAGACCAATATGCACATGCTTTACGCACCCTGTTTCATGGGTGAGTCACCTTTATTTGAATGGGTCAGGACAAAGTATATAAAATCTGCACATTTTTCTCCATCCAATTTCAAACGTTCCCTGCACACATACAAAGCATCTATTAATTCCTTCAGTGTCAGGTGCCAACAATCCATCATTCTGTCTACAATAAAAACAAAGATGCCAGTCTCAGCTCCAGGAACAAAAAATAAACCTGGGAGAGGAAGAGCTTGGCAAGGAGGGCTCCTCTTTTTCCTCTGGTACCCATGACAGTGACTGCCCACTGACCCTGCATGCGGCCTCAGAATCCTCCTTAACAGTGAAGAAGAGGCATTTGCGATAAAATGTATTTGCTCTCTGTGCAGTAATTCCTTAGATGACAAGTGGAGATGGATGAGGGTCACACAAGGTTTGTCTTGCAATGGGGGTTGCCAGGATCATCTCTGGTGGGTTCTAGACACTGAAAAAAGAGGTCAGTCAACTTAGTGAATGATAAAAACATCCAAGAGCCTCTTCGGTTCCTGCTGACCAATGCCACTGAAAATGGTTTCTAGCTACTAACCCAAGCATAAGCAAACATTTATATGGAAACCTTCCCCACAGAAACCGGAGAAAGAATGCTCTAACTGAACAATCACTACTACATGCAGAACTCGAACACAATAACCTGCCAAATAAAGGAAAGAAAAATATGATGATAAGAAAACCAACTTACCCCACTGCAGCTCAGGACAAAGGACAGCAAGATTGTCCTTGAACATCTCTCCAAGCGTAGTTTAAGCTAGCTAATATACAACAGGCCTGCATAGGGTGGAGGGGAAAGACACGCTTAGGGAAATTTTAAGAAAGAAAAACTATCTTTAGTAATAAGGATATTAATATAGTGCTTGTGCTCATTTTATTTGCACAGGAAGGTTTAAAAAGAAACTCTTTTGAGAAATGAAAGATCATCACATCACTAATAACTGCAGTTTCCTGAACAATTAAAGAAATTCACAAGATTACAACCTACTCAGGAAATGACAAATATTTCTGATTTTTATGGAAGAAACTAAAAGGGCACTTTTATCTATAGCATCCAGTCCGTAAGAAGCACTGTTAAGTAATGAGGCTATTTTTATTATTTGTTCATTCACTTGAGGAGTACTCAAGATGGCAATGGTCTAAAAACAGCAAACTTGCTTGTCCAGAAAGGTAAAATTGTATATTGGAAGGCATTTGCCAGAGTTTTCCTTTTTATTTATTAAAGTGGGACCTTAGAGCACAATTTCTATCGTGCCAAACTTTTGTTTCTAATATTCAGCAGAAATATCTTTTAAGTTCCATAGTCAAATTCTTCACAAATATACTTCATAAGGCTGTCCTCAATGCATCATCCTAACACTGTTTGGACTTGATAACATTCGGTGTGCGATGCTCCTGTTTGGAAAAGTCTGGTTTTTTTAATAACTGATTCAATAAAGTGTTGACAAATGATTTGTAAAATATAGTATGGCCAGTGAGCCAGGTTTATCTCTGTCATTACATGCTGCATTCAACCCGTTCACAAATGTTGCCATGTCCCCCTTACGTTAGAGCTCCTTATGCCATTCTGAATAGCAATTCAAAGATCAATACAGAGTCTGCTGAAAACAACAGGACATAACAAATGAATAATTTTATTTACAATAAAAAGGCCCAGTCCCTAAATGGATTCCACTAATGCTCAAATCCATTGTTCATGCTCAAGATGGGAGGTAGACCTAGCATAATGCAAGGGAATGGGGTTCGGAGAAGTATTAACCACACTGGTTCAAATTTCTTTAAGCCACGAACAATAGCTGGACTGCACTGAGGTACATGAATAAAATGTTCACTGCAGAATTCTGAAGATGCAATCTCCAAAATGCTTCTATTCTCTCACCAAGACACTCTAAAAAGCATTTTCCAGTAACAAGAAATTAATGGATTAAAGACATTCTGATATATCCTTCTAGAGTGTTGTACCACAGAGGCCAAATCCTATTCAATCGGCTTTAAACACTGTTTGCAACAACAGAAGTATTTGCTTTAGGTGGGGACAAGGAGGGACTGAAGTGGGTCTTTTGAGAATGAAGCAAATACTCTTGCTTCAAAAGCTTATCTTTGGCCCTTGATCTGACAGTTCTTTTCCTCCTCTGAAAGGTATGAAAAAGTCAGTGAGCAAAGTCATAAGAAAAAAAGGGTTGGGGAGAGGGAGCAAAATGTTAGAGAGCACGCAAGTTGAAAGATGACATTTACAAGTCTCATGAATGGCACATTCCCCAAAGGCCACCTGAATACTCTTTTTTAAAAGAAATCATCATAAATACAAAATAAAATTTTCCCATTTGCATAAAGATGCCAATATATTGCCCTTAAGATGCAGACTTGTCCATTGAAAATTAACATGCCAAAAAAAAAAAAAAAGAATCTTTCCCCATCTGCCGTCAGTTCATTAACCACTTTTAGACTTAACTCTGTATACTTGTAACACAGAAATGTAAACAAGATTGCAACTGACAAGGCAGGAAGGGAAAGTTTAAAAAATTCAACTTGAATAGGATATTAAAAACCTGGAATAAAATGGGAACAAGATTTGGCTGGTGTTCGGGAGTACTGAAAAAGCAGGATTTCCATGCACCCTTGTTGCCCCCCTTCATGGAAATTATCTATATGATCCTTATGTTTATCATTTCATTTTAAATTCGGTCAAGATAGAACTTTGGATGCTGAGGAAAAACAGATGTGCAAGAGCAGGTCCTGCTGCACCCCTTTCCAGGAACTAAGGACTCAGCACCAGCGCCAGCAAGAATGCACATAGTTCTGACTTGAGGCAAACTGGTTAAGTGTTTGGCACCATGCCTGGAACAGAACAGGAGCTCAGGAATAAACTGCTTCATGAATCAACATGCAAATAAGGAGCCAAGGGTCACAGAAAGGACTGAATATTTTCTTCCTGAGAGGACAAGCCAGGTATCAAAACATCTTAGCTGTACTGAAAAAGGATGGGAAGGAATCCCGGTGCAGAGACAGGCAGGTTGGGGGGGTTGGGGGCGGGGGGAGGGGAGGGTCAGGGGAAACACGGTGAAGGGAGATGCAACATCTCTTTTAGGAAATAGTTGGAAAGGGGGAAGGCTGAGTCAAAATAATGAAAATCTTTTAAAACCATGCTAAGGAGTTTGGACTTTATCCTCAGGGGAAAAAAAGTATATTCATAAGTGGTTTATTTGCAAGGGAATAGGAAGGCAAGAGAAGATGGGAGCCTTGAGGTCTAGGAGGTGTGGGCCCGAGTGGAGTCCAGGAGCAGACAGGGTGCAGGGAGCTGGAAGACCTAGGAGACCCACACCAGGGGGCTGATCTAGGGCAGACAGAAGAGAACACTGGGGGAAGATTAAAGCCCACTGCAGACATCTCACCATTTATTTTATGAAATGTTAGTGGGCAGAGCTAGCCACAGCTTCAATTCCCAAATCACAAGACAAAAGAGTATCACTTTCTGCAGGCGAATGAGTAACATATGAAGATTCTTCTCACAGTTATCACCTAACTGAGTTTACAAAGGTAAAGTGAAATTAAAAAAAAAAAAAAATCACAAAATCATCATATAAGAAGGATTGTCTGAATACATTATCTATGGGCCCTGAGACCCCTTTAAACCCTGCAGATATGAAATAGCCTCAAAAAGTATACAGATTATAAAAATGTCTTGGTTCTGTTATCCCCAGAAAGGGTTGGCTCCTTGTTGCTACTTTCCAAACAAACTCAGATTTGTTCATTTTAATACAATATCCCCTGCATCCCTGGCATTTACTCAAAGATATGAGAACTGACCAGGACCCATTTCCAAAACGGCAAGTCCAGTCCCATCTGGAACAAAACCAGTTATCAGTCACTAACTGTTCACTGCTCAGAATAGGCATTTCCCTAGAAGCAGACACCAGAACTTAAGTACAAACATGCGTATAACCCACGTCTTGTATCACACATGCCAAATGGGTTAAAAAGACCATGAAAAGTCAGGTTTCTTACTATCAATATAGAAGTAAAAAAAATAATAATAATAAAGCTAAATTCAATCCATTATTAACCATTAAAAAGGCAGTACAACTCGGCAACCTCACATTTTTTCAGGCCAAGGTATTAAAATGCATTCATCTAAAATCACATTTTCATCCCAGGTCCCCTCTTTGATAGAAGATAGAAGTCAACTAAAGCTAGCACTCTAAAGATACCTATGGCATTTCAACCATATTCTTCTGACACCGGAATTGTCAAGCATTTTCTTCAAAAAAAAAAAAAAATTCCTCAAGAGGAAAAAGACAACCAGAAACTTGCAGCAAAATCAAATGAAAATATAAAACGCTTCTGTTATTTTAAGAACTTCACAGTCTCTTAGAACTCAATATAAAATTGGTATACAATTTTAAAATTGTTCTTTTTTAAAGGACTTCCTGAACCATTCTAGTTCTTATTTTTACTTCAATAGAGGAATATTTTCTAATATTATTTATAATGTAGATTATTTTTATACATTTAAAAGGAGTTAAATATCAAGTAGTCATTCACATATCATTTAGTAGTTTACTGCTGTGATCATTAGTTTTATAAATTTACAAAATTTATTTAGCTAAAATTAAATTCAATGAATTTGGGCATCTATCATAAAATCACAATTATCTTTCAATGTATGTTTTCTTACTAGTATTATTTTCAATGTACAACAGTTATATGGCCAAGAAAGATTATTCCTAAAGTTTTCAAACATCCTGAAAACTCCCATGGGGGGGGATATATATATATATATATATATTTATATATTATTCTGGAAAATATATAATATTTTTATAATATATATAATATATATATATTTTAAAATATTTATAACATATAAAACCAGTTAGTCACTAATATTACATATAATATATATGTGATGTATTATATAAAATAATATTAAAACATATTACTAGTATAAATATGATTAATATGAAAAATATAATATATTAATATAGACTATTAAAATATATAAATATATAAAATAAATAATATATATCTTATTCTGGAAAAAATCTCAACATATTTATAGACTTATACGTTCAGAATTATGGAAACATTTATTTCAAAGTAAAATCACATTGTTGTGTGGAAAATGTTGCATTCTGCATAGTAAATTAGAGGGAAAACAAAAAAAAATTCTAGAGAGTCAGTACAAAAGTCATATGCACACAGTCATGAGTGATACTTTCAGCAACATAAAAATAACTCCAGAATATTTCACCAATTCCTGCTTCTCCCATGGCAAAGAATAAATCTTCTACTGAAGTCAACAGGAGAAAAGACTACAACTCAGTGGTCAGAGAGAAATAAAACAACTCTAACACCAAGGACACTGAACAATGATCTAGAAGTTGCGATGCTCTCCAAGAAAAAAAAAAAAAATGCTATTTCAGACCCTAAAATGAAAACAACTGTTTTGCAGGTATATTTGTGTATGCATTTGCTTGAATGATCTCTAAGAGGTAAAGACACCAAGTCAGTCTCAAGTCTTCATGTAATACCTTATTTCCACATCACAAAAGTGCCACCCAATTTCTCTATTATTATTCACAATTGATAACTGAAAACAAAGCACTCATGATATTCATTGGGCCCCTTTAGACGCACCTATTTATTTACACAGCTTTGATAGTGAAAAGGTCAAGTAAAAATTCACCTCCAAAGCCACGGTTGCTAAGCAACTCTTTTCAGAAGTTCTGCAACATTGATCAAGCATATTACTGGTGCCACCAACTGGATTCGGAATAAATGCAACATCTTACCTGGTTTCTCCAAAGGGAGAGGAAGGTGGATTCCTTGTTTACCTTTGCGGAAGGACATGGGAGGCCAACGCTGTATTCCTTTTGTCTGTTAAGTTCAGAGGCTTTTTATTTTTCCTCTCTTAAAAAAAAAAAAAGGATACGTCCTGGTACCACAGGTTTCCTATTCACAAGAGCAAAGGACAGTTCTGTTTTGAGAAAAACGACAGAGGGCTTGATGAGGTGTTGGCCAAATCGGAATGACATTTCCTCACAGTTGAAGCCTGAAAGAGAAAATGATTTAGGAAATGAGCTTTTATAAAATTCAGATGAGAAACACAGATTATACACAACTTTAAAGAAAGCAAATCCCATTACTACAGATTTTTAGTTGCAAAGACGACGTCATTGAAGCTGTTCCCCACTGAATGTCCACTGAGATGGATTCTGGGCAAGTCCTCCTAACATATACTCTCCTCTCCTTACCCAGCACTGTCTTGCTTTAGAGTGTTTTGAAGCAGAAGCTTGCACTTAGACAACAAAAAAAAGTCTTAAATCCTTCTGTGATTCAAGTTGTCACTTTAACCCAAATCTGCTAGGTGCTACCTGTCGGCTCATTTTTACCCATTCATTTCATCATCTTTGCTAAGATGAAATTTTTAATTGTTAAGCACTGCCTATAAACCGTTTAATTCGTAAATGATTTTCTCAAACGGTTTTATCTCTGTTTAAATAAAAGTAATTTAGAAAAAGTACAAACACCATTTGACCTTGCCTACAACTACAAAAACATGAGCACTCTGAGAGAACTATTAGAGTAAAAATTTCAAAACGGGGAAAAATTTTTGAGAAAAAGAAAGGGCAAAACAGAGTTCAAGAATGAGGACTCCTAGCTGATGCAGAGCCAAGATGCAGCAAGGTGTGTGAAATGTTCCATATCCTCTTTTTAGGGGAAAGCCACGGGGGTGCAGGGGTGGTTGAAGGAATATTTGGCGCTTGGCATTTGGGGTATGAGGTAATAATTTTCCAAAAGTCAGATGCCTATACCTGGCAAAGTTACTTCTGAATGACTAAGACACAACCTCCTTGGGAAACCATTCATTTTTCTAATTTAGAAACTGCCCCACTGCAAAACTATGAAAATAGATCAACCCATGGGAAACCAGAAACTGGATTACAAAAAGGATGTTGTCAGAAAATAGTTGACTACCTTATAAAGCATAACAATAAGTGTACAATTGTTTGATGATCCTGATGTTCTCAATGACTCAAAAGATAGAGGGCCATGCAAGTGTCATCTACGGTCATCTAGAAGTACCCACATAGCAAGAACCTAACACATTTCAGGGACAAAGACATAAAATGGAAGGTTTGCCTCAATGGTACAAATACTGGTTTTCAGAACGTTTACAACTAGCTCATGAAAGGCCATTAAGGCCATTGAAAATCATCTAACCTAGTGGTTCTCAAGGTAGGTTTCCTGGACCAGCAACATCAGCATCCCCTGGGAACTAATTAGAAATGTAAATTCTGTAAATTCCTACTCTGGACCTATCAAACCAGAAACTCTAGGAGAAGAGCCAAGCAATCTACGTTTGAATAAGCTGTCCAGATGATTCAGAACCATGATCAAACCCAACTAGTCTCCCAATCCCTGGGTCCTTCCCTGCAGAATCCTGGCTAACTAGCTGGCTAGCCTATGCTTGGGTATACCCAGTGGTGGGAAGTTCACCACCCATTGCTTCTAAGACAATTCCAGCAATTACATAGCTGCCCTTCCCACCAAGTCTATTTATTTGTCATGGATTTATGCCTTAGGGCCATATGAAACAAGGAGCACGCAAGGGGTAGTGCTTCAGATATTTAGAGTTAACCTTTACTCATTTCCCATTTTTCTAAAATAAACAAAGCACTTCGTTTCAGTCATTCTGCAAACAGCATTGATTCAATTCCACTGCAGCTCTTGGTGTTTTCTTGTTTTGTTTTTGCCTGCCCAGCATTTATGTCTGGCCATAGCACCCGGATTTTTCTTTGGGTAACACCCCACTGTATTCTGTTTGGGGGGCTATTCCCACTGCCTGATTCTAGGGATAAGAAAGTAATCCAGACATCCTTAGGCTTCTATCATGTGACTGGTTCAGGAGTGGAACAGGACAAAAAAAATGAGCCACTGGAAGAAAGGAGATCCATGAGAGGATTACTACTGACAGTACAGAGAAAGAACTTTCTCCTGCTGAGTTGCCAATTTGGTAGGACATGAACCGGAACAACTAGAGGTTACACAGAGTAGAGTCTGCCTGACATCCAGAGCCCACAAGGAGGCCGGCAGAGCCAAGATAGAGACCCATTCCTAGGACATTTTTTGAGCACCTGGATCTAACAATGCTGTAAGGAATAGCATGCCCAGAATGTGTTTCCTCTCAAGGATTATTGTACAGAATTGACTGAAACACAGGCTCAGCTGATGAGCTCCTATTAGGAGTCCTTGAAAGGCTCTTCATCTGATTTTTCTTACCATTTCTCCTTTATCGCTATGCCCAGCCCCATTCTTTCCACCACAGAGCTTCACTTTTTCATAATATATTGTTTATCTTACTTGCATTTTATATTTTCCTTAAAATTTGTATATAAATTGTATCATACTTTAAATCTCATTCTGCCTTTTTTCTCAACACTGTTCTAGAACTCATTCATGTTGCTCTAAGTAGATAAGGAATGAATTCATTCCTTTCTACTGCTTATTCACTCTATTACACTGTTATTTTCTTTCCCTGTCCCTCTAGTGCTAAAGAATTAGCTTGTCTCCCATCTTGTACCACAAATACCACTGTAGTGGCCACCTTCCCTGAGTGTGTAGGCTAGAATCCCATTATTTGGTTTTAATATCTGGATTTTCTAAAATAAATGCACCAGTTCGCATTCCCAGAAGCAAGAGATGCAGATTTCTATTTTCTCACATCCTTGCCAGCATTTGTGAGCCTCTGATATCCTAGCTGTTACTGGTATGAGAGGCAAAAATGGAATCCCTTCATTTTACTTTGTCTCTCCAATGTGACCTATGTGAGTATTTCTCCTTCTTGTATTGCCAACTCACATTTTGCCTTCTTTTATAGGAGTTTCCTCCCTTCTATTTTCTAATTTTTCAGAGTCCTTTGTATATTTAAGTATTGATCTTGGTCTTTTAAACATAATTATATTTTTACCATCTGTTAGTTTTCCTATCATATGATCCATTAAACAAAAAGCATTCATTTTGATGTATTCATTAATTTTCTTTTTATGGCTTGTGCTCTCTTACATAACAAACCCTTCTCTACCACAAGGTTATAAAAATATAGTCTTAAATTTTTGTCTATCAGGTTTATAGCTTCATTCTTAACAGGTACTTAATCCACTTGGAACTTTGCTTACAGTAGGAATTACAAAAATGTGTTTGGTTTTTTATTTTTGTGAAACAATTTTCCTACCACCAACTGCTAGGAATAATTACACCAAATCCCCTTATTTACAAAGGAGTGAGTCTGTACTTCCAATATTGATTCTATGTTAGATGCTAAAGAACAGGGGTGCCAGATTTTTCTCTCTAAAGGGCCAGATTCAGCCGGTCACACAGGCTGCTGTAACCACTCAACCCTGTTACAGCAGCAAAAAAGCAGCCAAAGACAATACATAATAAATGGATGTGCTGTGTCCCAATAAAACTTTATTCCTAAGAACAGGCAGCAGCCTGGTCTTGGCTTCTGGGCTGTAGTTTGTCAACTCCTATTATATAACGTTAATGCCTTGTAAAAGGAGGATTCTTCTTTATTCACCCATATGAATTTGAGATTCAACTCTGCCCCTTGAAAAAATTTATTCCTCAGATGTTGATTAGAATTACAGTGATTTTAAATTTTAATGGGGGAAACCCGACACCTTCACAATATTCAATCAATCCATTTATGGATGCTGCATTTATGTTCTATAATACCATAATAAAACTCTTATAATAGAGTTTTAAATTTCCTTTATACGTTTTATGAATTCTTAGATTTATTCCTAGATAGCTTTTAGTTTATGTCACTATTATAAATGGTATCTTATCATCATAGTTTATAATTGGTTATTCCCAATACAGAGGAAAGCTATTGATTTTTATATTTTGCTCTTACAAGCTGGCAACCTAGCTGAACCCTTGGATTGCTACTAATAGTTTCTGCTGATTCTCTTTGGTTTTCTATATAAATGATTTTACTTAGAAATAATGACAATTATCGCTCTCATTTCAATCTTTCTACTTTCGTTGGTTTGTCTTGTTGCATTGGTCAGGCATCTGGTAATGTGCTGAAAGGCAGAAGTAACACAGGCATCCTGGTCTTGCTCCCAACCTTAAAAGGAATGAGGGAATGAGTTTAAACCTCGTCTGTTCCACTAAAAATGGTATCTGCCATAGGTTTTTAGTATAAAGGCGTTATCAAGCTTTAAAAAAAAAAAATCTCTATTTTAAGTCTGCTAAGGGTTGATTCCATTTAAAAAAAAAAAGAACTTAGTTTTTTTTTTTTTTTTTTTTTAAAGATTTTATTTATTTGACAGAGAGAGACACAGCAAGAGAGGGAACACAAGCAGGGAGAGTGGGAGAGGGAGAAGCAGGCTTCCCGCTGAGCAGGGAACCTGATGCGGGGCTCGATCCCAGGACCCTGGGACCATGACCTGAGCCGAAGGCAGACGCTTAACCATCTGAGCCACCCAGGCGCCCCAAAAAAGAACTTAGTTTGTTTTGTTTTTTTTAAAGATTTATTTATTTGACAGAGACAGTGAGAGCAGGAACACAAGCAGCGGGAGTGGGAGAGGGAGAAGCAGGCTTCCCCCCGAGGAGGGAGCCCGATGTGGGACTCGATCCCAGGACCCTGGGACCATGACCGGAGCCGAAGGCAGACGCCCAACGACTGAGCCACCCAGGCGCCCAAGAACTTAGTTTTATTAAATGTTTTTTGTCATTGATCACACAACCTCTTGTTCTTTGCCATTAATGTGATAAATTATGGTAACACTTTTTAAAATGCTGAAACATCCTTTCACTCTTATGAAAAATTAAGCTTAGTCACAATTATTTTTAATACACAGCTAGATTTGAATTTAGTGTTTTTCATGTCATAAATGAAGTTAGCCAATATTTTTTACCTAGTTTTGTTTAAAAAAAAAATCAAACTTATACGTTGGCTTTTCTTTGTTCTATAAGAAGTTTTATAAGCAAGGATTTTCTGTTCGAGATTTAAATAGAACTACTTGTTGGGCGCCTGGGTGGCTCAGTTGGTTAAGCGACTGCCTTCGGCTCAGGTCATGATCCTGGAGTCCCGGGATCGAGTCCCACATCAGGCTCCCTGCTCAGCAGGGAGTCTGCTTCTCCCTCTGACCCTCCTCCCTCTCATGCTGTTTCTCATTCTCTCTCTCGCAAATAAATAAAAATCTTAAAAAAAAAAAAATAGTACTTGTCAAACTGTCTAGGTCTATTTTTATATCACAGGATTGTTTTGATAAGCATTACAATTTATTTAATGGTTACTGATCATTTTTTCCCTTGCATCAATTTTTTAGCCTAAATTTATCCTAAATCTTTTTTTTTCACCTAAATTGATCTTTATTGGTAAAAAACTCATTTTTTAACAGATTAATAATGTAATCCATAATTATTTCTTTTACCTATTTTGTATTCATAATGTATATTTTTTATCAGTTTTCCTGGAATTATACCTAGCCTATTAAGCTTCAAAGAACTTTTTTCTAGTTCTTTGCTTTTATTATCTCTAGGTTATTGCTTATTTTCTGCAATAAAATTCTTTCCCCTTTTTTCTTCCTTCCTTGTTTCTTCAGATTTACCATGCCATAGTTTTTTTCTAATTACTTGAGCTCAACATTGAGCTTAGGGGGTTTCAGACTTTCTATTTTCCTCCTAGGTAACAAAAAGCTACACATTGCCTTCAAAGTACTCCATTACTAGCTCTCTCAAACGTTGACCTTTGTGCTTTTATTAGTACTCAATGTAAAACTTTGCTATTCTTGTTATCATTTCCCATTTCACCTGAGGGTTATTTTGTAGTAGGGTCTTTTCATTTCCAAACATACGAGATATTTCTGCTATCTTTTTCTTAACGATGACTGATTTTAAAGTGCTGTAGTTTAAAGCACTAGGACTATATATTCTGCATTTGTTGAGAAGTTCTACACACATGGTAAACCAAACTCATTGGCTGTTACCCAAATCTGTTCTTTGCTTACTCTGGCTTATTATTTCATCTGCTTCTGAAAAGATGGTGCTGGATTTCTAGGATTGCTGAATCTGTGTCAAAGGGCATCAATTCCTGCCTTCTGTACTATGGCATGTGCATATGCTCCTATTCATTTTACTCCCCTGAACTACTGTTCCTTTTTCTCTTTCTATTTGACAAGCATCACTTTTTTCATCCCCTTATCATTAGACTGTGTCCTCTTAAATGTATTTTATAAATAATATAGCATTTTGTTTTCTCTCCGTGGGACAATCTGTCTTGATTAGTTTAACCCTCAGACATTTATGCCAATTCTTAAGCTTATTTGGAACCTCCTATCTCACCTTTGTTTCCATCTTCTCTTTGTTTCACTTTTTTCTCCTTCCTACCATCCACTGACTCAGATCAAATTTCTTCCTGTGGGTCTGAAAATTCTGCAACCTATTTCCTCTCAATAGAGATTATTCTTATTACAATCTAAACTAGTGCTCAACTTCCCCATCATAAAAGCAGATCCATCTCTCAGTCCCTTGGCATATTCTTACCACCTTAGATCTCTTTTAGGTATCTTCCCCACCCCCCACCCCCCAGGTCTACCTTCTGATGCACTGAAATACAGCATTGTAATTTCATGTAGTTACTGATATGCTGTGTTTTTATTTGTACCCTCAGAGATCTTGTCTGAAAACAGTGGATGATGGTATACGTAAAGCTCATCTCACTATGTCACATGAAACAGTACCAAAAAAATGGTAATATTTTTCTATCTCTTTGCCCAAATCCAATTAGCCTCTTCTTTAGTCGCGGTAAAATTCTGCCCATTTGTGCTGCTAGCAGACATGCTTCCTCAAGTTTTAATTTCAATGAAGAAAAACACTCCAGCAACTATAAAAGGAACAGAAGTAGAGCAAAGAGTCAGAGTCAATATCGTGTGATGGGAAGATTACTGCATCTCCAGGATCTCAAACTGTCTGCAAGGCTGAGATAAATATTAAATACTTTCCCCTCACGTGAAGATGACCGAAAGCAATTTCATTTTAAGCTGAAGTAAAATTGTTTTTTTGGGTTTTTTTTTTTTTTTAACCCAACAAGAAGGCTAGATGTACCAATCTTCTGTTGAATTCCCAGAGGAAAATCACCTCCTGGGATCTCTGTTACTTAATATGGAGTTGGCTTCTGGCATCCACAAAACCAAGCACCGGGTTAGGGACTTCAGTCTAAGCTTTAGGTCTCCTCAGACTTATAAGCAGCCTCAGGTAAGACCAAAATAGAAGGCTGACTCCAGAAACAGTGACTGAGTACTGCATGTGTCTGTTTATAAACAATAGCATATTAATGAACACCTAAAGTCTTACGCTTTTAGCTACTTAATTTATATTCCTTAATAATAACATCTGTTATCTTGAACGAAAACTATATGCCTTCAAGGTATTAAATCAGTCTCTATTTCCCACCTTTTCAGCTGTTGAAGTTATCTGTACCCTACAGTCCCTTTACCTCTCTATCCACTATAACCTGTCTCTGCCTCTCTATCTCCTAGAACTCACAGCAGCTGGTAGCATCACGTTATTTTTAGAACTTTGTCTTCAAAATTTAGTACAGAGAAAGGAATTAATGAAAAGGTCTCTACTGACTATTCACATTTAATTTTGTGACTCAGTGGATTTGATCAGTCATTTTCTGATAGGGCTAGATAGGCAACCTAATTCACGGTGAAATAAGGTTCAATGGGCACAAAAGCAAATGTTCTAAAATGTTAAATTTCCCAACCATTAACAACAGGAGATGACAATAGCTCACTTCAGGGTAGGTCAGGTTTCTTCCTGGTTTGCTTTCAAAATGTGATGTTAATGTCCAACTAAAATAACTGCCATATGCTTCTAAACTTGTCCCTGAAAAGAAAAAAATCAACTGTAGAATTCGAACAGAAAAGGCCCTCCAAGATCGAATAGATACATTCCCCTCATTTTAGAGATATTGAGTAACTTGGCAGGCCAAGTGGCTTACTCAAATTCACTGTGAACCTCAGAGGGTCTCCTTTAGAGGATACTATTTGGGGAGGATACAAACTCTTCGTAAGGATTTCTCAAATTTGGGAATCTAGGACTTGAGAGACCCCACTTTCAGAATCTCTCAAGTAAAGATAACTGTCACATTCAGGAATCGTTTGGTGCCAAAACTATAGGGCAGTAGTCTTGTAGGACAGTGAGCTGGTGATCCGGAATACATGCCTGTCTATCACATTCATATTATTTCGTCAAATGGAGAAGACAAAATATGAACTCCTTTTTGAGAACGGGAGGACCCTTCAAAGCCCAACAACCCAAGTTTGAGAAGCTCAGGACTTTAGCAAAGGCACCTACCAGATCATGCCCGTGAGGATGTAAAATCTTACTCAACAGACCACCAGGAGCCCATTTCATTACTCTCTTTTCCCTAAAGAGAATGATTTCTTTGGGATAAATTTAAGTCTTCATATTTCCCCAAGGTAATAGGCTGATTACTCAAAATGTGGTCTACGGACCAACAAGATCTGCATCCCCTGCAAGATGTTAGAAATGCAGGTGCCCAGGGCGCCTGGGTGGCTCAGTTGGTTAAGCGACTGCCTTCGGCTCAGGTCATGATCCTGGAGTCCCTGGATCGAGTCCCGCATCGGGCTCCCTGCTCAGCAGGGAGTCTGCTTCTCCCTCTGACCCTCCCCCCTCTCATGTGCTCTCTCTCATTCTCTCTCTCTCAAATAAATAAATAAAATCTTTAAAAAAAAAAAAA
>NC_138369.1:23835843-23845035 GCF_054177405.1 Leptonychotes weddellii
ATGCAGGTGTCCAGGCTCCCCCCGCCAAACCATCAGCATCATTCCATATTTAAACAAGATTCCAAGTTGTGCTATATGCATATTAAAGTTTGAGAAGCACTTCCCTAGAGCACTAGTTCCAATTAAAATCACCATGGGAGCTTTTCTAAAACAATAGATTCTTAAGCTCCTTCCTGGCCTGACTCCAGCAGAACCTCTGGGATAACGATGTTAAGAACACAGCTCAAGGGTCAGTCTGTGAAATGGGGAGAACAACAGTACCTTCCTCTCCAGGACACACGTAAAGCATTTAATAAGTATTTTATAAATCTAGTCATCATATCATTGTTGGTATTTTATGCTGTCAAAAGTAATGCCAGGGGCATCTGGGTTAAGTGTCTGTCTTCAGTTCAGGTCATGATCCCAGCGTCCTGGGATCGAGCCCCACATCAGGCTCCCTGCTCAGCAGGGAACCTGCTTCTCCCTGTGCCTCTCCCCCCTGCTCTCTCCAATAAAATCTTTAATTAAAAAAAAAAAAAGTAATGCCAATTTTTATTCAACAAATAATTGTTAACTGCCAGCTAACACATAATATTGCCAAGCTGCTTAGAAAGTGCTTTCATATAAATAGTACAGAATTATTAAATTAAAAAACAAGTAAAACCATCTATTTGGTACTGCACTACCACTAGGTGACTGCTATCCTCTCCTCACTAGGGGTAGAGCAGTGTCAGTTAAAAAGTAGCACCTGAGGGGCACCTGGGTGGCTCAGCTGGTTAACTGACTGACTCTTGATCCTCAGCTCAGGTCTTGATCTCAGGGTTGTGAGTTCGAGCCCCACATTGGGCTCCACACTGGGTGGGGAGCCTACTTAAAAAAAAAAAAAAAAAAGCACCTGATAAAATAGAAATAGCTAATACCATACTCAGTATTTCCATTCCAAATGATTTCTATATAAAAAATTACTTAATCCTCCTAACAACACTATGAGGAATGTGTCTCATACAACATGTGTGTATCTCTTTGAGCTCAATTCCTAGATTTAAGAATCCCTGTTCAAAGGATACTGAACCTTTGAAGCTATTGATATGTACCGCTAAATATCTCACAAAAGACTGATAAAAATTTACATTCAAAAGTAATATGGGCAAAAGGCCTATTTCCCCATAAGTTTGTCAGCATTGGGTATTCTTCGATTCTCCAAACCTCTAGTAAAAATTTGTTCATCCTTAGGAATATAATGTCGGGGGAAATGACCATTCTAGCTCAAATAATCTGGCATGAAAACGGACACCTCCTAGGCACCCAAGGATCCAGACACATCGGAAAAGAAATACGGTCTTTTGGTTAAAAGAATGAAAATGTTATCTTTTAACCTTGAAAAATAAATGTGTTATTCCATTATGGTTGGGCACAGTGAGATTTACTTTGAAAGTCATATGCTGTTTTTATATCCATTCAGCCAATGGCAGGAATGTAGACCAATCCTAGAAGGCATGACCCACTGTCTGAGTGTCATCAGAAGATACCACATTGCAAATAACTCCAGCTCCTTTCCCAACTGGTAAACATGCTTCAATTCCAATTCACTTCATTTAAAAACTGAGGATTTGTAAAGGTTCATCAAAAATGTAAATGAGATAGAAAAGCTGCTGGCTAACGAATCCTAAGAGCAACTCTACCAGAAAAGAAGACCTGTCATCTCACTGAGGAACAGCATATTTTCAGCAGGCCAGGCTCTCAAACATATTTTATTGCAGACTAGGACAACAATCAAGATACATAAATGGATAGCTGGAGACAATTTAGGTTTAGGTGACTTATAAAACATTCTAAACTTACAGGCATATGTCAAAATTCCACAGGAGCCAGCATAACAACATCCCACAAGAAGGTGACAAGAACAAAGAGAAAGAAGACAGTCTGAAGGGCCTCAGAATTCAAGCAAATAAAAGTGTACCTGTAACATTTTTATACCAAGAAAAAATTTTTAGTGAAGTAGATTAAGTAATCAACCTACGGTGTCACTAAAGAAGAATTTATTTGTTAACAAGTCAAAAAAAAAAAAAAACCCAAAAAACAAAAACTGAAGCTCAGCTATTTATAAGCAAAACACACAGGCATTTCAAAATGCCAACTGCTTCTTCAAGATCTCACTTCATCAGCAACCTCTCCTCCTCTCCTGTCACATTCATGTGTTGCAATTTTTGCTTGTTAACCAACTCTGATCTCACTCCCCTGGTTCCTTCCCTTTCTCCTACAAAGGTGTTCAGAGATTGCCTACACTTAAGTCTTTCCTTGAATTGGTTCCTCATTAAACCAATCACTCAGCCAGCAAGTACTTGTTATATATTCGCCACTTTCTGAATATTATTCTAGTGGTGAACATGCCAGACCAGGCCCCTATTCTCATGGGGCATTTTAGGGGCAGGGTAAGGAGGCTCAGTAAGTGGTAGAAACCACAAACCAATCAGCAAGCTGACATATTTCTGATTTTGATTAAAAGGAAATAATTTGGGTGCCAAAGGAGGTAGTGACTTGGAGGGGATTGAAGGAATGGGGTTTAGTGGTGATGGAAAGGGAATTAAACATTTGATCTGGGACTTGAATGAGGAGCCCACTATAGGTGAGGATCAGGGGACATAGCTTTCCATGGAAACAACAGGTGCCAAGGTAAGAATGAGCTCCTGGTCTTAAAGGAATGGAAGGAAAAAAAAAAAAAAAAGGATGGGAGAGAGAGCAGAGCCTAAGAACAGGAAGCAAAACAGAAAGGTGAGGAGGTAAGTTGAAAGATAGCTAGGGACCAGATTGTGCAAGGCCTCGTTTGGGATTTCATTCAATGAGTGACAATAAGTTTGTGATGAAAAAGATTTAAGCTAGAGTGCTCAATTTTCAAATTTCACTTTTTTAAAAGTTTTTTGTTTTTTTTAAATATTTTATTTATTTATTTGACAGAGAGACACAGCGGGAAAGGGAACACAAGCAGGGGGAGTGGGAGAGGGAGAAGCAGGCTTCCTTCAGAGCAGGGAGCCCGATGCGGGGCTCGATCCCAGGACCCTGGGATCATGACCCGAGCCGAAGGCAGACACCTAATGACTGAGCCACCCAGGTGCCCCAAAAGATTTTCTTTTTTTGACGCAGGGAGAGTGCACAAGCAGGGGGAGCAGCAGAGGGAGAGGGAGAGGGAGAAGCAGGTTCTCCGCTGAGCAGGGAACCCGTCACGGGGCTCGATCCCAGGACCCTGGGATCACAACCTGAGCCACCCAGGCGCCGCTCTAATTTCATTTTTTAAAGCAGATCTTCACTACTGTATGTTAAAATCATCTCAGGAGGTTTTTTTTTAATGCCCCCCACGCCCTAAGTATTTTTTAAATTGAGCTACAATTTACATACCATAAAATTCACTCATTTAAATGTACATCAGTGGTTTTTAGTATCATCACAAAGTTGTGTAATTATCACCAAAATATTTTTTTCACTCCAAAAAGA
Source organism: Leptonychotes weddellii (assembly GCF_054177405.1). Classification (NCBI taxonomy): domain Eukaryota; kingdom Metazoa; phylum Chordata; class Mammalia; order Carnivora; family Phocidae; genus Leptonychotes; species Leptonychotes weddellii. Next base: position 23,839,312 of record NC_138369.1, read on the forward strand.
AACACCACATCCTTTAGCAGTGGCTTCCCCTTTCCCTTCTACACAGCCCGTGGCACCCATTCATCTACTTTGTCTCAATGTATTTGCCCATTCTGGACATACCATAGAAATGGAATTATACATGTAGCCTTTTGTGTCTGGCTTCTTTCACTGGGCATCATGTTTCAATGTTCATCCATATTGTAATAGGGTGTCAGCACTCCATTGCCTTTAAACGCTGAATCCCATCCCATTGTATGCCTAGACTGCATTTTTTTTAACTATTTATAAATTGATGGACATTTGAGGCATTTCTACTTTGGGGCTAGTATGAATAGTGCTGCTATGAAGATTCAGGTACAAGCTTTTGTGTTAGCCTAGGCTTTCAGTTCTCTTTGAGTGTATACCTAGGAGTGGAACTGCTGGGTCATATGGAAACTCTGTATGGAACATTTTGAGAAACTGCCAAACGGTTATCCTTAGCGACTCCACCATTTTACCTTACCACCATCAATGAATAAAGGTTCCAGTTTCTCAACATCCTCACCAACAGCTCACTCCCACATATTTTAATTGGCCTGGGTTACACCTGGGCATCCTTTGGGTTGCTTTGAAGAGTTTTCATGGTAATCCTAATGTGTAGGGAGGCCCAAGAACCTTTTACTCCTGCCTGTTCATTGCCAACATCCTGACAAGGATTTACACTTACACCCAGTACTGCCTGCCCCAGAACTCTCTGGACCAGTTATATTCTTGCCACCACCCCCCACTTAATAATGACATCTGCTCTGTAGCTGATTCATCCAGGGAAAGAATAAAATACAAATAAGATATAATCTTATATTTATGATATATATGTAACCTTGTATTTATGTAAATATATAACCCTGTATTTATATGATTATATAGAATCTTGTATTTATAATTACATTATATAACCTTATACTTATATAAATTACATGTAACCTTATATTTATAATAGTCATTTTCAGAGTACGAGTAAACCAAAATTTTTTTTTAAATTTGTGTGTTGTACATGTACATAGGAGAAATCTGGAAATTCAAAATGATCTTCCTGTGACAAAACGGGTTTGAATAATTTTATTGTCTTTTCCGTATACTTTTATTTTCTACCATTACCATGCACTAGAGAAGCTTTTCAAGGAATTATCTTCAAGTATCCTCGGGTAATATGAATTACCAACCCCATTCTCCTCACTGACCCACCGGAGACCCGTTCTTTAAAGAGAGACCACCTGTAAAAAGTATTTGCTCCTAAAGTTCTTTTCATCGAGGAAAGAAAGATAAATAGATGACTTGTGTTTTACACTTCAACCTGACCTTGAGTATTTATTAAACACAGTACCATGTGCAAAAATGTATAAAATTCAAAATTATTTATGTCACTTAAAAAATGTTTTCTGCTAAACCAAACACAGGTGGTGAAGGTCTCTAACACCAGTATTGAGGCCTAGAGTCATTTAGAAAATCAACAGCCTGTGTTTGTAGATAACCAGCTCAAGAGTGAAAGACAGAAGCTTGGATAAAAAGGAAGCAGATTTCTAAACTGAAGGACAAAGTATGGCATGACTGCTTGGTCTGATGGAGGCTGAGAGTCATCTTAGCAGTAAAAATAGCCCAAACTGTATCTTCATATGGACTGCAATAGCAGAGGGGAACTTACAGGTTAGGATATTAAAACAATACTTTATGATGACAGATGGTAGTTACACTTGTGGTGAGCATAGCATAACACAAACTATAGAATCATTATGTTGTAAACCTGAAACAAATGTAACACTGCATCAACTATAGTCAAAAAACAATTTTTTTTTTTTTTAATTCTTAAGAGATGTTCCTGTTGGGGGGAAAAAAAAAATCTGGGGCACTTGGCAGATGTTTAACTGAGCCACCCTTCGGCCCAGGTCAGGATCCCACGGCCCTGAGATCAAGCCCCACAAGGGGGGAGCCTGCTTCTCCCTCTGCCCCTCCCCCTGCTCATGTGTGCTCTCATGCCCTCTCTCAAATAAAATCTTTAAAAAGAAAAAAAAAAAATCACCTTAATGTCATATATCCTTCTGGAGTAATCAAATTTATCACTGCATTTCCATTCATACTATACTCTTCATATTAATCATGAAAGATTCATAAGAGTTCAACTCCACAGGCTGGATAGCAGTGTGGGGACACCAACTCTGAACCCATGCCAAAAGTTTGTATAGTACATCTGTGATCTTCCAGAAGAAGAAACCATGTCAACATCCTTTCGTCAGTGCACAGGCCCCTCAGAAGTTAAGAGACACCCAAGGCTCTTTAACTTTAAGGTTTCTTGCATGTTAAAAATTTTTTTTAAATACTAACAAAATTGCCCAAATTGTGTTAAATTTTAAACACTAACACTGAACAGACTGAAGCTCCCAAAGCAAATGAACAAGACAATGATTATTGAGACACATAAGAAAAAGGATTCCACCACTTTTTAACATGAAATGTGTGGATTTTTGTGGTGAAGCCATGCAACTCATGGCTTTTGCTAAAATGGAATATTAAGGCTAATTACAGTGTCAATTATAGCTACATGGATGGATGGATAGCTATGTGTATGGCTATCGATGGACGTACTTCTATTTTAAGTGTTCTACCATATTCAGCAATTTCTGATTGTGCTATTCAGAAGATAATTACATGAATGATAAGATCTGTGATTTAACAGTCCACTTCAGGTGGTAGGATCTAGGAAGGGTGCAAGTTCAGAAATGTCTGAAGTCCTTCCTTCAATCCTGTTCAATAGCATATGGAAAATTCACCTGACATTAAGATCTAAATTCAAGGCCTTGAACCCAAGGCCATTCCAGACTACTCATCCACTGGCTTCTCCCAGAAGTCCTCAGACGTGGATCAAATGAAGTCACAAGAAGCCAACCTATAACTTTTAGATCTCCCATGGTCCAACCTTACTGAGGCAGCAGCAACTATGACAGGTTCTCACTCATGGGGTCTTGAAACAGAACTCCCACCCAGTTCCCACTTCTGTATATTTTGCCATCATAAAATAGGAACTAAAACATGAAGTCCATCCCAGTCCGACCCTTCTCTCCCCGCAACCGCACCCCCCCTTGGCTTTTGCAGCACAGCATTACACAAGGCTCCATCCAGGGTAGTTTCAATTTCATCGCCTGAAAAATGCCTCCTCACTTCCCTGTGCCAGAGCCAAATAGGTAGTTCTATCTCTTAGAGTGACAATGGTGTTTTCTCATCCTCTCACCATGATGGGCACTCATCAGGGGATCTCCATTCCTACCCATCTCATTACCTCTTCATTCTATTTGTCACCATTTGGAAATTCAGAACTCTTACTATTAGCTTACTCTTATGAACAGTAATGAGGCTCCTGCTGCCTACTGGGGAGCATCATCAAACACTAACGAGCAGGCACTCCGAGACCCACACCTGAATCCCATCACGGGGCTCCATTGTTCAGGCCAGGTGGGACATTTCTGTCCACAGGCAAGCTTCTGCAGGAGAGCTGGAGTTTGCAGGTGGCTATTATGCATTCACTTTGGTCGTATGACTCACACAGCCTCCCTGTGTGGTCGTACTCATTTACATACTGGCTATTATCTCCCTTATAATAACACTGTACAGTTTCATTCTTCCTTGTTCTCTCTTCACTTGTTTAAGGACTTACTGGAGCTGAGAGTGCTCAAAGAGAAGACTAACTGGTCATTTTCTTACTGCTCCTTTTGACCTCTTCCTGACCTCAAGAGGAGGAGGCTCTTATCATGTAGGTGATCTGTCTGTATAAGCCTTCCTTGAGGTCTCCCACAGTGTCCAGCATGTTGCCTCAAACACAAAAGGTGCTGGGTAAATATTAAGTGGCATGTATACAGTTTTCTGAGTACCTAAGAAAGACAGGCCCTGATCCATAGGAGACAAAAAGATAAAGGATGAAGCAGCAGCTGGTCCCCCCTTAAACTATGACAAGGATGTCTTTGTAGTTAATAAGAGGGGACTGACCTGAAATTCATCTCTTTCTGGACTTAATATCCTTTTATAGCAGCTTGAACCTTGCACCCACGACAACAAATGAGAATTGACTGAATACCCCTGTGTGCCAGAGCCTGTTAGGTACTTGACCTACATGAGCTCATTTGAACCCCAACAGCCTGTACAGTAGATATTGAGAAAACAAAACCCATAGAAGTCAAATGACTTGATCAAGTACCTGTTAGCTAAGAGCCCAAAGCTCCTCTCAGTAAAGGTTGCCAAGTACTACTCAGAAAAAAGCAGGGCAAGATGAGTGTGTGGGATGGCTTTTGGGGAATGGAGACCCCCCCCCAAAGGGGATGGAGACCAGAATGAGAGGTTAGGAGCAGTGGCCTCACCCAGGTGTCAAACCTGTATCCTGAGTAGCTGCTTCCTCCTTTCCCCAGTGAACACCATGATGAACACTATCTAGGAAGGACTGTGCTCAGAGGTAAGAATGTTTTCACAGCTTTCAAAAGCTAAGACAAGACATTTCTGAAAGTACTTGAGGGTCAGCATTTATGATGCCAGCAAGAACACCTCTCACTGATATCCATCATGTAGATATGGAAAACCTATGCAGTAACTTATATGGGCATTTGTGAGTCATTCTAACAACATGGAGAGCCCTGCAGCTCTAGCTGTAAACCAGGCATAATGCTGAACACTTTATGTAAGGATCTCACTTAATCCTCTCAGTACCCTTGCGACAGCTTTTCATCATTGGGATTTTATAGAGAAAGCACTGAGAGTGTAAGTCACTAGACCAAGTCCACTCGGCACATAAAAGGTGGTGCTTAGAGCTCTACCCAGGGCACTGGACTCCTCTCTACCTCCAGCAACACTAAGAAAGATCTTCTGCCCACATGGTGTCACTTCCTATACTTTCATTGTAAATGATCATGGCAGATGTCTGCATCCAGGTGGGTGAGAAGAGCAGGGGACAGGAAGAACACAGAAAAAGGTCAGGAAAGGAATTAATTTTCAAGTGCACCCATGTGGCTGTCTACAGGGTCAATCTGGTTTTCCACAGGTGGAAAGGGATTACTCAGAGCCCACAGGGTGGCCGTGCCCGGGATCTAAAGGCCCGACAGACAGGCCAAGGGCATTATCATCAAGCCCCTTGCCTCTCCACGTGGCTCTGTCTCAAGTGCTCACTCAGTTCGCCTGGGACCTGACAGCATGCAGAGCTCGAGGCAACTCTACCTCGAGTGTGTGCTGTTGCTAAGGGTAATTTGTGGCAACTTTCACTGCCAAGTCGGCTGCAAAACACAATAATTAAAAGGCTGACAAGCAATCACTAATTAAGTGCACCAGTATTGTTGAACGGATTTGGAGTTCTAGGAAAATTATGAGTGTTCTCCCAGAGGGTCACCTTTAGAGTTTTATCATCTTAAAGCCTCTCGCTTTTAAAATAACATTCCAGGTGCCAGCTATTAGAAACCTATACTTTTGAACCTTGGTTTAATGACCAAAGTGAGAAAGGTCATTGTTTTTCCAAAAAAAAAAAAAAAAAGCAGCAGGGCGCCTGGGTGGCTCAGTCGGTTAAGCGACTGCCTTCGGCTCAGGTCATGATCCTGGAGTCCCTGGATCGAGTCCCGCGTCGGGCTCCCTGCTCGGCAGGGAGTCTGCTTCTCCCTCTGACCCCCCTCTCATGTGCTGTCTCTCTCATTCTCTGTCTCAAATAAATAAAATCTTTAAAAAAAAAAAAAAAGCAGC
>NC_138369.1:23845535-23891227 GCF_054177405.1 Leptonychotes weddellii
CGCGTCGGGCTCCCTGCTCGGCAGGGAGTCTGCTTCTCCCTCTGACCCCCCTCTCATGTGCTGTCTCTCTCATTCTCTGTCTCAAATAAATAAAATCTTTAAAAAAAAAAAAAAAGCAGCAAATTTTTTTTTTTTTAAAGATTTTATTTATTTGACAGAGAGAGCACAAACAGGGGAAGCAGCAAGCAGAGGGAGAAGCAGGCTCCCCGCTGAGCAAGGAGCCCGATGCGGGGCTGGATCCCAGGACCCTGGGATCATGACCTGAGCCGAAGGCAGACGCTTGACTGACTGAGCCACCCAGGCGCCCCAGCAAATGGTTTTTTAAATTTTATTTTCTCCTGAAAAATTTTTATGCCCGTTTCAAATGATTTTGTTTAGATGCGGAAACCGGACGCAGAATCGCTGCCTATAAGGCAGAGGTGTGTACCCTAGACCCTCTGAACCACCCCGCCTGCTGGGATCTCCCCGCCCTGCTTCCCTGAGACAGATGGACGCCTGAAGCCTTTTCATGATTCAGAGTTTCATTCAGCATGCTCCTTCGAGTTCTAGAGCACCAGTATTTATTCCTCCTGTCCCTGTGTCTGGGAAGAAGAACACTGTCCCCACTAACCACAGATTCCCAAGAACTCTTATCCTCCATGAAAAGCATAAAAGGTGCTTGGTCAGCTCACTGCCTGGTTTTGTTTCTATCGGGAAGGGCCCATGCCTGGAACTGTGCCTTCCTTCCTCCTCCAGTATCAATGACAGACACCACTTATCAACTAGGACATCCTTGGGCACGATTTTCTTCACAGAACTTTTGAGATCGTCATTACCAATCAATTAGAGTTGCTGCATGACACGTGTAACCTATTTTTCGTTTCTTTAGACTGGTGATCCAGAGAAAGCTTTCATGGTGGCGCCAAGATAGTTCTATCCATTTCAGGCGAAGGATACGGTAACACGTGTAACTCCCAGAATCTCAACTCTTTGAATTAGGAACATGAATAATAAACTTCTAGCACTGAAATAACATGTCCTATGGTAATCCTCTGACTAATCACCTTGTTAATAAATATCTAAAGACCACATTTTTCTCTGGGCTTCCAGCTTCCATGGGAACATTCTGACGGTGACATAATTTTTAAATTAGTAGGTTTATTCATAGTTTTACATTAGTAAATGCCAAGCTTCTTACTAATTAGCAAATTCTGTAAATCCACAGTATTAATTTTCAACTGTATAGCAAATTAATGAGAAAAAAAGAGACAATTAAAATTTCCCTAAGGGGCACTTATTTCTATGAAATTCAGCACAAAGCAAGAAAACATTAACCCATTTTGAGGGTGCATTTAGCAAGGATTACAAAAAATTTGTCACTGTCACCGAGAAGGAGTGAAGTACACATTTACCACGGAGCACTCTGTTACCACTAAATTCTCAGATGACATTTTCTCAGATTGCTATGGCTGGGATTTCTCCTCTTGCCTTTGATTTTGTTAAATGCATTTTTGGGGCAGTTTCTCATTTAATAAGGTCCAATTATTTCTTTGTTGATGCTTCCACTCAAATTGCTGGTGCACTTTTTCGGGCTTTAGAAGACAATGCATGGTATAATACTCGGATCTTCAAAAAACTGCCCCACAAGAGTCTCTTGCTCACCAAGTGCTTGTTAGTATCAATCCCACTTCCTCCACCAACTGGCTGAGAGGGTGGAAAACATACCTTCTTCTAGGTGGCTGTTTAACCTCCCAGCTCCAGAAGAGGAGAGAAAGCACAGCCCGCCTATGGGCACTTCTGCCGTTTCTTTACAGAGCTTTCCTACAAACACTGTTAAACAAATCTGCTTGTCTTCTCAAATTCTCCTTCAACTGCTTAAGCCTACTGTGAAGATGTTAGAGTTCTCCTGTGTTGGTGGCCATGGAAACCACCTGTGCACAGCATGGCACGGGGGTCTTCTCTTTGCTTTTCTGGGCACACTAGGCTGCTGAAGACAGGCTAGAGCCCTATGTTTGGAGAAGTGCAGAGGTTTCAAGATGAGGGCCCCCCCCCCCAAAGATTTCAGATCACAGTTAATACCAAAATTAAAATGCACCATGGGATGCTCTGAGGGGCAAACTGCACAACTTGTAAGTGCACACACTAGGCAATACACAGACGACTATAGCTTCCATTTGGGGCCATGTCCTTTCACCACCTTGGCTATGGATGACACAATCTGTTGAAGAAGGGGGTCTTTGCCAATTAGAGTAGCACACGTGGAAGGGCCTGGCCTACCACTCTCTCCTAGTTATGGTATTGGTGACACACTCCAAGTAGAACACCCCTCACACCCCCACTGTGGCTGTGCATTCACTTCCCCATCTCATGTACTAGATCATGATCTGCTTGAGGGCAGAGAACGCAATCTGAGAACAGGGTTATCTATCATCCCCCTCCCTGAGCCAACTGAGAAGCCATGTGAGGCAGGGAGGGGGAAGAGAACAGTTTTATGGAGGGCTGGGCATTTCCCATCAGTCTCGGAATCCTATGGGCAAACCTTAACAGAAGCCAAATGGGTTCTCCCACCACCTCACCCCAGGGCCCCAGGTACGCAATGCTGGTCGGATGAGACTTCCTCCCTCAGTCCAAGGTTGAAAATGGTAACTGGGAAGTTCTTTTAGAGACTAATGAATGCACCATTCGGAGCTATGGGCAAGTCCAAGCAAAAGAAGGCAGTTTAACACCTTTTCTACCTTTAAATGACAAAAGTACCCCCCCCAGAGCATGCAGGCCACAGCCCCATACATGCCAGCTGTCACCATGGAGGGCAGTTGCTACTTTTCCTAAAAGAAAGTGTTTGGGGGAGGGGCGGTGCCTGGGCGGCTCAGTCAGTGGACTGTCTGCCTTTGGCTAAGGTCATGATCTCGGGGTCCTGAGATAGAGTCCCACATTGGGCTCCCTGCTCAACGGAGAGCCTGCTTCTCCCTTTCCCTCTGCCACTCCCCCTGCTTGTGCTCTCTCCTCTTTCTCTAAAATGAATAGATAAAATCTTAAAAAAAAAGTGTGTAAGAGAGGGATGGAAGGAAAGAGCCAGAGACTAGAGAGAAAATTTCCTTCCTAAGATTTTCATTGAACATTCCCATATACAGAGCAGCGTAGTGCCTGACAAATGGTCGATACCCAATAAACTTCATTTGAATAATGGATTCATTTAATACACTCTTCAATATCTCTATCTCTAGGAGTTAACAGTTGTTTAATGTCTTCTGAAAGAGCCTATTACGATTTTAAACCAAACCAATACAGCAGACTGCCATACAACACTGACATATGTGTAGGAACTGGACATCAAATTACCAATCAGATAGACGCCCAGGCAGGACCTATGTAAAAGCCAATCCCATTTTGGAAGCAAAGAACAAAGCCAATATCCAAGGCCAAGATTGGAATACAGCTGTTCTTCTAAAGCACCTGGACCACCAAGACACACACAGCAAATTTTAGTTCATTCTTTCTCTCTCTTCTGTTTCAACCAGTGATAGCTGAGTTACAAACGTGGAATCCTCACAAGCTGACAGAATAGAGCCAGTCAAAGAATATCTGAGCCATTTTTCCTATAGATGATGATGAAATGGAGGAGAAAAAACACCTCTATCAAGGATGTTGAAATGAGTAGATCTGCAGTAGCCATTTGGGCAGAGGACAGGTGAATAGCTCAATTCTCACACAGATGAGGGGGAAAAAAAGTTCAGGCCATTATCCACTGTGCCTTGAAAAGGCAACCCAGTGACTGAACTTTGTGGCTCTGGTATCCAATAAAAATGAGAGTTGGAGATAGGAGACAGGGTTCCTCTCACCAAGGTTGGTACCTATGCTCAGAGGGGTAGGTGGACAATGGCTTCCTATCAAATGGCACAGACTTTGGCAGCCTCTTAATAATAGAAGACTCTCTACCCACCTCAAAACCTGTTGCCAACTACTCAGGACCATTCTTGATACCAAACACTCCCTATTTTTTATTGCCCTAACTATGAGAGTCTGGAAATTAGTTTACTTTTAAAAAAGGAAAAAGCTAGGAAATTATGGAGATGATCCTGACTATCCATAGGTAAAGTAACACCTGCCATGGGTGCCTGGGTGGCTCAGTCAGTTCAGCATCTGCCTTCAGCTCAGGTCATGAATCCCAGGGTCCTGGAATCTGCTTCTCCCTCTCCCAGTGCTCCTGCTTGTGCTCACTTATGTGCTCTCAAATAAATAAAATCTTTTTTTTAAAAAAAAAAGTAACACCTGCCAGTTAACCTCATCCACTAATTATTACTCTGTAACATGCTTTCCCTATTTTAACCTGAGTTCTCCATCACATATTCAATGTCTACCATGTGCCATGTCCTATGCTGTGTCTTCACAAGAAATGGTCCCATCATCATGGAACTTCTGACCAATCTGTCCTAGAGTAATTCTTATTATTTTACTCAGTAACCATATACAGGAAGCAGTGCCCTTTACGGTTATGGGGATACACTAGTAAACAGAATAAACAAGCTCCCTTCTCTGATCAGGAGAAAACAATGAAGCAGTAAAATAAGATTTTCAGATAATTAGGGAAGCTGGCAAAATAAAATAGGATAATGGAGCTGAGAGGGATGGGCAATGGGATCATTGTTTAGATCAAAGGATCAGGTGGGGTCCCCCTGGGAAGGAAAATCTCACTTGACAGTGGGGTGGGTAAAAGCAGCCAGCCAGCCAAGGCCTGATTTTCCCCACCCTCAGGTTTTTTTTTTTTTAAGATTTTATTTATTTTTATTTGACAGAAAGATAGTGAGAGCAGGAACACAAGCAGGGGGAGTGGGAGAGGGAGAAGCAGGCTTCCCGCGGAGCAGGGAGCCCGACGTGGGGCTCGATCCCAGGACCCTGGGATCATGACCTGAGCCAAAGGCAGACGCTTAACAACTGAGCCACCCAGGCGCCCCAACCCTCAGGTTTTAAAAGGAGCCTGGCACGAAAGGTTTTAAAAGAATACCTGGTTGGCCTAATTGGGTTTAATACCCACCAGCCCCTCCCGGGCAGGAGCTATACCAACATCACCTGGAAGCTTGTGAGGAATGCACATTCTTAGCTCCAGTCCACTCCTACTTGATCAGAATCTGCATTTAACCTTGATCCTACATAATTCGTATGTGTACTAAGACTGAGAATTCCTAAGCTAAGATCCAAGGACACGTCCACCAACCATGGTCTCCATCAGCCATTCCTTTGTTTCACATTTTATTGGACAAATTTGGTAACTAGGACAGGGAAGAGGGCTGCAGTTTCTTGGGGGCCCTCAAGACCTTCCAATTAAAGAGCAGGCCCAAAGGCTGCCATGTGGGCCAAAGTGAATTATGAATAAAAGCAACAAGAAGCTGACCAGCATGGCTGGGGCCTGGCGATGTAGGGGACATGATCTAGGATTCAGACAGAGAGATAAGGTTGACCCACAACATAACATTGTCAGGCTAAGCCATCTCAATTTTATTCTTACTGAAATGGGTAGCCTATGGAGGTTTTCAAGTAAGAGAGTAGTATGATCTAATTTCAATTTTAAAAGAACTTACTCTGGATGCTGTGTAGAGAAGGGACTATAGCCAGGCAAGAACAGAAGTAGCCAATACAGTTAAGCAGCTCTACAAGCCAGGGGACTAAAGGTTGGGGCTTGAACTAGCAGCCATAGTACAGTGAGTAGTCATATTGGGGCTTGGGGGGGTGGGGGTGGCGGGAGTGATCACAGTTGCCCGAAGCACCACGGTGAGGCATGAGGGTGGATCCACCACCCTGGCCATCTGGGGCCCCACCTCCCATAGGCCACATGGTGACTCATTCTGATGATCACTAACAATCAGCAGCTGTGCTGATCCCAGGGACAAAGTAAGAAAATCCAGAAACAATACAAGCTTCTCAATTGATATTTAAGGCCTGAACTCCCAGTTCCTACTCTATTTCTCATTACTGGATTCTAACAGGCCCTCCGTCCTTTCTTGAAAAATATCAGAGCAACAGATTTCATGGAAATTAGTTGTCATTTAAAAACGAAACAAACACTAATTCAAGAAAATACTTCAGGCAAGTACAGACAAAGCCAAGTTTAAAAAGAAAAATCCTGAATATTTAAATTAACTTACTCTCTTACAGTTGATGTTTGGCACTAAGAAATAGATTGCACATTGCTAAACTTCTCAACACTTTAGGAGACAGTTGGCACCTAACAACTACAGCAAAATGAACTAAGCTCACTCCTGGAACTCAACCTTTTATCCTCTAGAAAGGCCATTTTTAATGAGTTCCCTTTCAGCTCTAAGCTGTGCTCATCTTTTTGAACTCAATCTTTATTCAAAAGGAACGCACACATAGGGAAAGCGGAACCAGCCATTAAGAGGTCAGCGATGATCAACTTTACATACAAGAGACAAAGCATTCCTCTCCAAAAAGTCACCGCACTGCGCTGGGGACACAGACCCTCACTATTCCATCCAGAATAATACATTTATGACAACTAATTATGATACAGATTTGTTCGTTGCTTTCAAAAGTAGTCTCCCTTAAGTATTCTGCTGGTACTGTTAAAAACAGGCTTCCTAATCAGCCTTGCCTTCTTATTCCCTCTCTTCGGCCAAAACCCTAACATTTCTATTTTAGTTGCACTATTTTTATGTGCATTTTATACCCAAATTCAGGAGAGGGTTGACAAAAAGCAAGGTAACATTCCAGGCAGTATCTTTTAAATAGAATTCTATTTCCAGGTTCCAGGATGTGGAACAGTTGGTTTTGAATGTGTAACTTTGATACCAGCGTGTCCCTCTTTAGATGTGCTTCTGAGGATGCCTCCTGGCCACCAAAGAAGGCTGGCTCAGCTCATTTCAGCACTGTGATAAAGGGATGGAGAATTTTATTCCCAAGGGGGCTAAGTCTTTTACCGTGTTCTAACACCAATTATTTTGCAAATTAGATCCACTGGTTACATAACATGACATGTTGAAGGCATGTGGATGGACAGGAACAAATTCACCAATACTTCTCCAGCCACATGCCTGTTGAATCACAGGTTAGTAGAGTCATCCTCAGGTTTGAGGACAGTAGGATAGTGTAGCGGTTAAGAACATAAACTCTAGTCTCAAACTGCCTGGGTTCTTATTCAACCCTAGCTAGCTCTGCAAGTCTGGGAAAGTTCCTTGATCTCAGTTTCCCCATTTACTATACAGCAGTGCTTCCCAAATTATTCACCTAGGATTTTTTTTTTTAATATAAGAGTTGTATTAGAATACAATATACATACCATAAAAGTTACTCATTTAAAATATACAATTCAATGGTTTTTAATCTATTCACAGAGCTGTACAACTATCACCGCAATCAATTCGAGGCCATTTCATTACCACTTGGGGATTTTTTTTTTTTTTTAAATCCCAAAGCCCAGGCTATGCCCCAGATCAATGAAATCAAAGTCTCTGGGGCTGGGATACAAGCATCAACCATTTGTGATACATCCCCCCACTCCCCGCCCAGTGATTCCAACGTGCAGACAAGTTTGGGGAAGACGTGGTTCATTGAGTCATTGTCAGGATTACATGGAAAACAGACACAGATGGAGAAACAGGAACTTCTCAGCACAGAGGCTGACCTATAATAAGCACTCAACAGGGGGTGGAATAATCACAGTGAGGAAGAGAGAACAGGAAGGACCATTCAAATAGTCACACTGAAGCTTGAATCGTTTGGACTGCAATGGTGAATTTGTACGTGCAATACATTTGACAGAAATGCATTTCCATGTACAGCAGATTCTCAGAGAGAGTCTAACTTGGGAATGAGAATTTTGGAGGTGGGACAGAACCCACGAAGAACGGGAGTTTACAACTTAATCTATCACACTTTAAAGTAATCGCCAAGCTTCCTGGGCTTCTAAGAAGCTGCGGCTCAGGCTTCAGGACATCATTAAAGTGCCACCCCTCCATGAAACCTTTACCCACTGGATTTACCCCTTGTTGTGCCTTAGCATTCTGAACACCACGTAGTACAGCACTTATCACCCGGAGCTAGGTTCACTTAGAAGTGAGTGTCCCTCACCAAGGGGCGAGCGCCTTACCGGCAGCAACAATACCTAATACATTAAAAAATCTCGAGCATAGCATGTGTTTTGACATAGAGTACACAAATGTTCTTTGGATTGAAACAATTTTTTTTTTTAAGATTTTATTTATTTATTTGAGAGAGAGAACGAGATAGCATGAGAGGGGGGAGGGTCAGAGAGAGAGGCAGACTCCCTGCTGAGCAGGGAGCCCGATGTGGGACTCGATCCCAGGACTCCAGGATCATGACCTGAGCCGAAGGCAGTCGCTTAACCAACTGAGCCACCCAGGCGCCTGAAGCAAGTGAATTCTTAACAAACATTGCTAGTCCAGGAATGAAGAGTGTGCACTTGTTCTCAAAATACATAGTAGCCATTGTAGCTCACAGAAGACTGGCAAGCCAGCCCTGCAATTTCGCTCTGTAAGGCACGTCCTGAGGAGCATTGCTTTGGGTACTTAAGAACTCCAGTGAATAAATGGCACAACCACAAGCTGTTATTAAGAACAATGAATTATGTATTACCAACACTGAGATCGAGAAAAAAAAACAACTGTCATCGAGGGGAAAGATTAATTAATATCAATTAGTTTTCTTTTACAGTAGATTATGCAGAAGTGTTAGGGCTTCTGAGGAGAATTTCCAAAAATTTTATAGCACACATGAATTTGCATATACTCCAGGAGCAAAAAAGCAGGTCCCCAGATGGGTTAAGAGGGTAAGAGTCAAGATGAAGAATAAAAGAGGCACTTCTGCAAGTGTAGAGTCATGGGGGTGGGAATAAAAGGCAGGCAGGCTTTGGAGGGAACAGAAAAAGCTTATGGATTCAAAAGAAATAAAAGGCAGTCAGGCTTTGGAGGGAACAGAAAAAGCTTATGGATTCAAAAGAAATAAAATTGTAATTATAATAGCACTTACATGGTTACACAATCAGCAATACTACTAAATACCCTCTCCAGAAACAGAGTGTTCTTTGAAAACCCAAAAGCAGAGAGTTAACAAAAGCCATTAGGTAAAGTCCATCAGAGGAAAGATTCCTTTTCATTAGCATCTTTCTCCAAGTGCAAGATAATAATGTTTAATTTGTGGCATGGGAATCGAATCCAAGAAATTCACCATAAACTTGGCAAATCATCTCTTTGGACTTTGCTTTCCATTTCTAAAATGAAGTCTTGGATCAAGATAGTGCTTCCCCAAGTTTGTTCTGGAAGATTTAACAGGCATTACTTGAAGAAAATGTTTCATGTTCAAATAGATTTGGGAAAGGTTTGGATAATCCAGCTATACAGGTTTCTTCCTTTCAGGGCTTGGCAGAAGGTTATTTGTTAATGCTAGTTCTGCGAGGGGACGTTGATCTGTAGCATTTCCCCAACCACATAATGCTTTGGGGGCAGACGTCATCAAGGGACTACTGTTTTACTGAACTCACATTAGAAAATTCTGGATTATAAAGACCCTGCAGGTCCTTTTCTGGGTTAAAAGTCCATGGATTCCTATTTACTGTCACATGAAACCAACACCACAAGATAATCCATCAATAGTCAACTGAGATAACAGTTAGTAATTGGGCAGAAATTAGATGCAAAATCTCCGATTGCAAAGCAGTACGAAGAAGGGGTAACTGGTATTCTTCTCTGTACCTATAGAATTCCTTTGTTTTAATTACTCCAAGCTGAACACTGGTGGGCTAGATTCATGCTGTATTTAATATTTATTCTATTTATCAAATACATCCATCACATCCTAGCTTCTAGGCATGTTTACAAATAACACAGGAAAAAAGAGTTTGTTGATAACATAATGGCTTGAAACTCCACAGTCAACGTTTTCCGAAAGAGCTCCCTCCCCCTCCCTCTCCTTCTGTATCCACTGGTGACATCCAGCAGTATTCTCTGTGTTAGCTGTGCCCTGTGGTCTCTCTTTCTGCCCCTTGCACAGCTTCTACCATCCAGAATCCTAGAGCATACAGAACAAAATACATGGTCTATTGAAAGAAAGGACAGAGCCTGTAAATGGGAGAGAGAGCCGGACACATCACACCATTTCTTTTGACCTCAGTCAAAAGTCCTTTCAATAACTTCATGGAGAAGGGAAGGAAAAAAAAAAAAAAAAGCCTAATGCTAAGGAAGAAAAAGAAAACAATGTAAAAAGGAAAGTGGGAGCAGAGATCCAGGACCAGTTGGGCAGCAACTAGGGGAGTTACTTCATCTTGCTCAACATGTAGCATTTTATTTCATCCTCTTGGCATCCCCGCTAGGCATCTCGTATTGTTCCTATTATTTGGCTGATAAAAACCAAGGCTCAAAGAAGTGAAATAAATTGCCCAAGTCCCAGAGCTACTAAGAGACTGGCCCAGGACCTGCGCACAGGTCCATCCAAGGCCAAAGTACAAGCTCTTCCCCAGAACTGCCTGCTTTTATACCAAAAGATGTGGACTTGGGGAGATTTAGTCACTCCCTCAATTGCATAGAGCTTACAGGTGGCGGGGCCTGGATAGACTCCACTCCTGAGGCTACCACAACATGCTGCCCAGAATTATGACCATTTCCCTCAGACACTTTCCTTCCTCTACAGAAGTGTCTAGCACCTTCTGGATTTGGGTTTCCATAGAAAAGCAGATATTTGCCCACAAATTGTCCCAGCCAAAAGCCTGGTCCATCTGCTTTTTTTTCTGCCCATCTCAGATCCCGAACTAAGCATCCACAATGAGACTAGGAAAGAAAAGCCAGAGTGTTTCAAAAATCTGACTGAAAGACTTGTGTCCCTCCCAACACCCTCCACTGTGGACTTTGGTTCCCTAGAAATCTGTACCCACTCTCCCTGACCCAAGGTCTGACCTGCAGGATCTAGAGCAGCTCCAGGAATCGGGAGAAAACGCAACACACAGCTCTCTCTCCGGGCTTTCCAGAACAGGAAGGAAAGGGCAGCTGCCCTCAGTTAAAGACTGGAGGCGGGGAGGGGTCAAACAACTCTCATCACCTGGATTCTGACCTTTCTCCCACTAGACAGAGAACTGAAGATTCTCCCCTTGGTGATAAATTCATTGTGTCTTCGCTTACGTTTTGCACACTTCTCACTCTTGTGTTCAACTTCCCAATTAAAAATGATCCCAGGATCTGGGAGGGTGAGAAAGGGCAAGGAATCTGGGAGCTTTTAAGACTTCCAAGCCTCTCCTTTTCTCCTGCCTTTCTGCTTTCTCGCGTTCTGCCTTTCCTTGAAGAGCAACAAGAGAAGCAACTCCAGCAAAGCCACATAAGCCTGAGATTTAGCTCACAAATGTGTCAGCTGCATCCTTGTATCTCCTTCTCCATCTGTGCTTTTCACCTTAGCTTTTTTTTTTTTTAAACTATAACTCTTCCTATTGACTTTGAGCATAGCTTGGAGTAACACTAACTTAGCGGTGCTACATCAGCTTAAAACACTACTGCCTGGCCATTATCTGGTAATGGGGCACAGCTGAAGAAGGCACAAAGCTCTCAGGAAAGCCGTCAGCCACAGCTGAAAACGAGGCATTGGGGGCACCTGGGTGGCTCAGTCGTTAAGCGTCTGCCTTCGGCTCGGGTCGTGGTCCCAGGGTCCTGGGATCGAGTCCCACATTGGGCTGCCTGCTCGGCGGGAAGCCTGCTTCTCCCTCTCCCACTCCCCCTGCTTATGTTCCCTCTCTCGCTGTGTCTCTCTGTCAAATAAATAAATCTTTTTTTTAAAAAAACGAGGCATTGTGGAGCTTCCATGGGTTCTAGACGCCCCCTTCTAATCCCTTGAGAATCACAGTCTGGTAATGGAAACAACTACAGGATTGTGAAGAGTCTCTCCTTGGCCAGCAATCCCAACCTTGACTACACCATGGGCCAATAGATCCTTTTAGAACAAAGGAGTTACTTAAATGTGTAGCCCTGGACACCCCTGTTCCTGAGTTAAAGACAAAGCTCCATCTGTTGAACACCCCTTGCTCACCTCCTTTCATTCCTTCCACCTGCCAGGGTAAGAAAACGCAGGGAAGATATGCCCAGCCCAGATCTGCCTCCTTCCTTCTGAGAGAATGAACTGCTGCCTCCTCTGTGTTTTATCATGGCCCTCTTCACACTGGGTTCCCCTTCCTTATGTGCTTGTTTCCCCAGCTGGCTGTGGACTTCTTCAGCTTAGGAACATTGCTGTCTCATCTTGACAGCCCCAAGAATAGAGATGATAAACAAAAGGGTTTCATGGAGTGGAGAGCGAATGAATAAATGAATAAGCATTTTTTAAAATTGTCTCCAAAAAATTTACCTTCTAGTAGGTGAGTCGAGACATACAGTGAAATACATGAGACAAATCAGTAAGTGATAAAGCTCAGAATAAGAAGCACAGGAGGAAGGGACCTCTGGACTTGGCTAAAAATGTAAATGGCAAACCTGTTAGGCACAGGAGTAGGAATCAGATGTACACAGGTGCATAAGCAGAGATGAGAAGGTTCTGCTTGGGGGAAGCAATGTCTAGGTTCAGGGTCTGCTGAGATCCAGATGCCCAAAGACCTTCAACACCAAACAAAAGATCCTTTTTTTTTTTTTTTTTTTTTTTGGTCTGGACATTAGAGGGGAGTTTACAGGACTATTAATCTGGTGTGCAAGGTGGACTGGAACTGGTGTCAGGGAGACCCATCATTTGGAGAAACTGATTTACATGGCAGCAGAGGAAACCCTTACCAGCTACCCATTTTAACAAAACAAGATTTATATTTGAAAGAATAGAAGAGTTAAGACCACTGCACAAACAAGAAGAATTAACATTCACAGAGAACAAATGGCATCAGAGACAGAATTCATGGGTCAGGCAGGAACCTGCAAGTATAAACCTTAATTCAAATTCTCTGAGAGATTCAGGGACATTCTGCACCTGTAAGTTAAGAAGAGGTTGTTTATCCATCGGGAAATAGATGCATTCCTGATGGCTGTGTGAAGAGTCTTGACCAAAGATGTGGGCCCTGTTAAACAATCAAACGAACTAATGATGAGTGGTGGGGCCCCAGAGATTAGCAACAAGGAGGTGCCATTACCCCCACAACTGAAGGAACCAGGGGAGGAATCTTGTTATTCAAGGCTAGCTAGTGCCACCCATGGAAGCCAAGCCAGAGGGAGCTGCAGGAACAGAAAGACACAGATGATGCTGCAAGGCAAAAGAGGGGGATAAGAAATATCCTGACTTCATTATCTGCTCTCACTGCAGACGTGTACCCATGCCTCCTGCTGGGCAAACCAGCACGGAAGTGGAGGGACACAGGACAGGAATAGTGGAGAAGGGGCCTTGGTGAAACAAAGCTTAATTACCACAAGAAGCTATGAAAAATGAAAAATCTAAGTGGGAGGGGCAAGAGGGTCATTGGAAATGAAGAATAAAGCTAAAATTAAAAAAAAATTGTGGAAGGCAAGGTACAGAACATTTCATAGGGCAAAAAGGAGATAGAAAATGAGATACAAGTCAGGAAGCACGGAAGAGGGGTCCCAGAGAGAGCTCTTGATTATTAAATGCCAAGGGTACGGGGTACGTGTCTGGGGATGCTCCGGAAGAAACACAAGCAAACGGGAAGAAATGAATCCTGATCTTTCTTTAGGATTCCACAACGTGTTGTGATAAAATAATTCCTTCGTCCCTGAGTCCTTGGAGCATAAAGAAATCCGGGGCAATCTGTTTCCTTATCACCTCAGAAAAGTAGCTTTTTGTTTCAAAGGTCTGTGGTGAGACACAATTCCATGACGTTAATCAATTTATTTCAATTGAGAGTGAAACACAAATGAAAGGTCCCCATTTCGGAAAAGGCCATGAAAATGGGAAGACGTTATTATTTCTAAGCTGAGAGAAGAGGCGAGATTCTCTGCCTGGCACATTTCAGGAAGGTTCAATCAGCCAGGGCAGGGGAATAGATTTAAAATAGAAAAGTAATGGGAAAAGGGCTTTCCACGTAACAGAGTCGGTGACTGATGAAAAACCATCCCTCCGGAGCCAGCTCTATTAATACCCATTTCTTCCAGGCAGTTTGGAAAGTTTGAAAACCTACGTAGTTCTCATTTCCTAAAGCTTCTGAGCCTAATTACATATTTGTATCCGTACATAGATTTATATATATACATAGGTCTCATCCAGTGAAACAGATAGCTGCATATTCAACTTGTAGATCACCATCTTCAAATAGAGATCTAAATTTGGAAAAACATCTGTATGCTGTTTTTCAAAGAAATAAAAAGGAGAATATTGGCCAAAAACCATAATACCCAACTCACTGATTCATTCATTTATGCAACAGGTATTTATTGGGCATTCACCAGATCACAAGCATAAGACCTAATAATTCATGATTCCAGCCCTCTCAAATGAACACTGAGCCAGTTCAGGGAGCAAGCTCTCCTAAGCCAAATTTTGGAGCTGCTATTTCAGCAGCAATTTGAAAAATCAAAAGCATAGGCTTCCCAAATGTCTAGAAACTACCCAGAACCCCCTTCCTTTAATTTGTCCCCTTACAATTAGGTGCCCCACACTCTCTTGTAGGTCAAAAATAACAGGGACAATTTAATGCCTTATGACTGTCCATTAAATATCTAAATTATGCGTATTCAGATGAAAGCTGCTGTAGTATTTTAATAAAAGCACACTAAATAAGGCAGCTGGTAATAAATCTCTTAATAAAAATATAGTCAATGGTGCATTTCTTAAGAAATATATCTGCACACTTAGAAGACATGTTAAGAGGCTTTCTTGCATATTCGAATTTGGTTGGAAAGCTTTGTTATTTGTTTCAGTTAAGTGAATACACATAATTGTTCAGCTACCCCAGGACATTTATGAAAACAAGATGTTCTGTCTTAACGAGGTTAGCTTTAGAGTGACATTCGAATCATGAGATGCCTCATTAGCTGCTAGGAAAACAGACTTCAGTCTTCCGCTTTCCCTTTTCTAATATTAGCTAGCTAACAATAATTCAATTGCTTCAATAATTCCAGGTGACTCCAATTTCATAGCAAGTTCTTCCAAAGGCTAAAGGGATCACTTTGAGTTCCTAAGGGCTTGACACTAAGTGTGTTTATATTACTTTGCATGGGTCCAGCCCAGCATCATGCACCAATGGGAGGAAGACAATGAAAAAAAAATATGTATATATGTGTGTGTGTATATTATATATATAATATATATATATGAATCCTGATCATTCTTTAAGAATGGACACCACATTTAAATACACAGAAAGGGACAGAGAGCTATAATCTATTTAAGTCTCTAGCTGATATTTACATTGTCTGCCCTTTGTCATTGAGCCTATAGTTTAAAATGAAAAAAAAAATCTTATTCTTATAAATTACCTCCATAATTTCATTTGCTGGAAAGCAGCCAGTTTAATTTCTATCATATGTAGAACATACCCTTTTCCATGAGGAGGACATTTTAAGACTAATGTAAAAGAAAACAAGTTGAAAAGTTAATATAAAACAAAACAATTGACTCCAAAGAGAAAATGGGTCGTGTGGATTCTTATGTTAATATTCTAAAATAAATAAAAAATTAACAAGGGCAGGCATACTCCATTACCACTAAAGATAGTAAAAAAAATTAATATAGATGTGCCTATATTTATTTGTACAGACACAGTTCCAAATTTTCTTTTGACTACTGGGGAAGGTTAATTCCTAGAACACACTTCCTAGATGTCCTCTTTCATATACTGTGTCTTTGGACATGAAATTAATTCCAGGCAAAGAAATAAAATACTCAAAAAAGGAAAGTGGTTTTATGACCTGACCTTTAACGTTATTTTAAGAGACACTGTCATGGATCCTTGACTCTGGTGTCCATGCATCTGCAATTATACTTTTACCCATCTCTTGAGGGTCAAACAGATTTGGATATGGAAAACTGCCAAATCTGAAAAATGATGTGTACATCAACTACGTTAATGCACTGGGGAAAGGATTGTTTCCTGGAAATTTCAAAGCTAATGGCTACAGGTCGGCTAAAGTAAAATGACATACATATATATACATATACACATAGATATGCATTGATATACATATATATGTACCTGGACATACATACATAAATATACACACATACATACATATAGATCTATAAATATATAGTTGTTTTTTGTTTTTTTTTTTTTTAATTTGCAGTCTGTCTTACATTACCTAAACTACTATTTTTACAGCTTGGGACAAACCTGCAATGTGAAAATGGACACTGCCTTATTTTCTTTTGAGGAGGGGAAATTCTGGCATATCC
The DNA here is from genome assembly GCF_054177405.1 of Leptonychotes weddellii. Taxonomy (NCBI): domain Eukaryota; kingdom Metazoa; phylum Chordata; class Mammalia; order Carnivora; family Phocidae; genus Leptonychotes; species Leptonychotes weddellii. The sequence continues at coordinate 23,861,841 of NC_138369.1, forward strand.
TCCAGAATGGGGAAAGGAGCCCCTCCACGTCAGCCAGACTCTTTGGAGGAACATTAACATCTTGAGATTTCTAGCAAATTAACAGCCCAGGTAACAAAATGCAAGGAACTCTGGCCAGTCGCTTACTCACTCGGTCGGATCTGGCCACTTCTCCTTGTGTTCCCACCACACTAAATGCAGCAGAAGTCATTTGAGTAATGAGTCAGAAAATGTTTAGCAGCCTCAGTGCAACAGCCAACGTGATGCGTAAGATAAATTTCAGAGGTATTAGGATAGTGTTTTCATTTCTGCTCTAGGCAGACCATATCTCTTACTGGTGATGAACAGAATTCTTCCCTCCTTCCCAGGAGACAGAAGCTGGATCATATGCTATCTCAAGGTTCGTTTCAGACCTAAAATGTAAAATTTCAAGCAAAAACAATTGTAAAAGGCAAAGGCAATGTATCAATGTGTACCCAAAGCAAAATGTGTATTGTGAAATGCTGTCTGAATTCGTATTGTGAAATGCTGTCTGATGAATTCAGTAGTCAATTCAATGACAACTTCCCCCTCGAGCATCACACATCCTTGCTAAAAAGAAAATGCTTAAAGTGAAAAAAAAAATTAAAAAATGAATTTTAGAATTCAGTGGAATTAATTTATCATCACAAAATTTTTAAAAAACCATGCCTAGATTATCACAATAGAAATTACCATTAGGCTTTGAGCTTTAATCACAGTTAACACTATTAGCTGATTTTAACTTATTTCTTTCCAACTTCCATTTTAATACTGAATGCTATTTTATCCTTCTGGCTAATCTTAATGTCCTTTTTCACCATCTGGTGGTAGCACAAAGCCAACCACACAATGTGGTTGTGTGTTGCCAAATGACATCATGGAGGCCATGTAAAATAATGTACAGGATTGCTGGTTTAAGGATTAAAAGCCCTGAATTTGAGTACTATCTTGGCAATTCACTGCCTTTCAAGCTCAGGCAAGTCACTCCTTCAGTGCAGTAAGTTTCTTCTGCTATAGGTTTCATCTTGCATGACAGTTCCTATCAGCCAGGTGAGGGTGTCTGCAGTATGGACAGGATGCTGAGGGATGGAGTGCCACACTTGATGAGTGATACCTGCCACGGGAGTACTACAGGGGAGTAGCGGCAATTTTGCTTTGTATTTGTCATTCATTGGGTAGAGCAGTGCTGCTCACATGTGCATACAAATCGCTAGGCATTTTTTTTTAATGCAGATTCAGACTCAGTAAGTCTGGGGTGGTTGGCCGAAATGACACATTCCTAACAGGATCCCAGGTAATGCTGATGCTGCTGGTTCAGGGACAACACAAGAAGCAGGGTAAGGTCCCTTGCAGCTCCAACTGAATACATGCACACACTCCCTTCCTACTTTATGTATGTGAAAATGTGCTTACCACATGCCACGAATAGTGATAAGCACATTAAATACATGATCGCACTGATTTCTCAACCACCTCCCCTTGCTTCCCTGCCCTGCAAAGAAGGTAGCTAGCTCAAAGTTTCCAGGGAAGGAAATGAAGATTTAAAAAGGATAATGAATTTGCCTACCATCACAAAGCTGATACATAGCGTAGATGAAATTTGAACCCAAGGAAACTAACCTGATGAGCACCCTTGTTCTTGACCTCTGTTATAGACTGTCTCAATATCATCACAACATTGGAGTGCTTGCTTAGTGCTGGCCACTAGGTTGTTTTACACATATTATCTCTTCCTCTTTTCTTAACAATCCTAGGAGATGGGCAATATCATTATTTTTATTTTACAGATAACAAAATTAATTAACCTTCCTTCAACTGCATCAAACTCAGCAAAACTGTAGCAATTCCTATTTAAGTAAAAGATTAGATCAATAAAATACTGATAATGAACTAAACACAAGGAACAGTATGCTAATGAGAAGAAAATTTAGCAGCATGTATATTTACCAGGCTAAAAAAAATGCATATGGCTACCAGTGAACATATAGAAAATATGCTCTTATAAATTCATACCCTGTAAATGCATTTTTGACAGGTGAGTCCAAATGCCTCTGTAGAGGTTAGCCATGAGGTTATCAGAGTCCAAATGATCAATGGTCCCAAACAAAACCCATCAGTGGGATTTACAGTTGGAGAAGTAGCAAATATTCATTTCTTATCACCCTCTTTTGCTACCTAAAAGATCCTTCTTTATTAACAAGCTAATGAAATAAGATTGTATCAGTAAATTTCCCTGGAGATGAGACTCTAGTGCAAGCAGTCGACAATGGATGCTGCACTTACGCATGCTTAAGAAGAGCAAACACCATAGACACATGAGCACAGGATTTTTGCTTTATTTTGTTTAAGGACAAGTTTAAAACCTAAAGGTTTAAAGTATGATTCCCAACCTTGGCTGCAGGCTGCACTTTGAAATCAAATGTGTGGAGGGGACATAAATATAAATACATACATACATACATACTGATGTCTAGATCCCATCCCCAGAAATTGGATCTAAGGTGTAACCTAGGGATCAGGATATTTTAAAGCTTCTTGGTTTTCTACTATATAACCTAAATTGAGAATGACTTGATTAAAGCAATGCCTGTACTGTGCAGGAGGAGGGGGAGAGGTGGTGAGTGCAAATAGCTGTCAAAGAAATGAAGGTCTAATTGGTGAATGTCATCATCAGAGCAGACTGTGCAGGTACTGAGATAGTGGGAGTCTTGCTCTCCTGAAGGTACACTTAAATTTCCTAAGCTGATATATTGTAACAGGAAAGAATTTTACAAAACATTTGCTAGTCTTTATGACCACAATTATTTTCTCCCCTTACCAGAATAGTTTCCATTAGAGGGCAGTCTCTTCTTGGGAAGAAATGAATGGGGACACTTAACCTTCTCACCTGACCAAAGTTCAAAATATTGGCAGAGACTGTAATACTTGCATGAATTTCCTTTAAGACAATTTCCAGGAGATGAAGTATGTCGGGTGAAAAAAATTGTATTATATGTCAAGATACTGCCAAATTAAATATTTATATCTGTCTGCAAAAACTAAAAGGATAAAAGCTTACCCCAAAAGATAAATATGCACATGCATGGAAGGCCCTGAGGTGTACAAACATAATAATAACAACAAATAAAAGTAACATTTATTATATGCTTACTATGTGTCAGATTCCTATGCTATGGAATTTAAATATTTGACTTGATTCTCAGAACAATTCTATATTTTATACATGAGATAACTGAAGATGCAAACTGTTGAAATTTGTCCAAGATCATCCATCGAATAAGTGGCCAAGCCAACATTTGAACCCCATTTGTCTGACTCTAAAGCCAGAGTCTTGTCACCACCAATGACGATACTCCTTTACTGAATCAGAAGCAACAGAGCCCTTGTGATCAGGAGACCAGGTAACTCAGAGCACATCAGCACAAGAAAGCATGAACCTCTTCATATTAGGCTATCAACAAAACTGAAGAAAAGGTAATTTGGGCAAAGTGAGACATTCCTTATTTTCCTTACTCTTTTTTTCATATTTTAAGAATTTTCACAAGCTGTTTATGCTTTCCTTCATTTTCTTATGCAACTCCTCTCAACTCCATTAAGAATTCATTTGGCATTCCTACCGCTATGTCTTCAGTCACTGTACAGAACATTGAACTAGCTAGTCACATTTCCTCAGAGACTTATTTCCTAGATCAGGAGGTTGGCAAACATTTTCTGTAAAGGGCCAGATAGTAAATATTTCAGGCTCTGCAGGCCCCTTAGTCTCTACCACAACCACTGAACTCTGCTGGTGTAGCATGAAAGTAGCCAAAGATGACATGATGATGTTGATGATAGATGATATGAACAAAAGAGCAGGGCTGTGTTCCAGTAGAACTTTATTTATGGTCACTAAAACTATCATTTTCATGTGTCACAAATTCTTCTTCTTTTGATTTTTTTCAACCATTCAAAAATGTAAGAATCATCCTTAGCCCACAAGCCACACAAAAATAGGCTGGATTCGGCTGATGAGCTGTCATTTGCCAGCCTCTAGATGATAAGGTATCCTATGTTAAAGGCATTTGCCATGATGCAAAGTTGTTGTCATGTTCAAAAATGGCATTGGCTCCATGCTTAAAAAGCAAAAGTAACCCCAGGTACTGGTGTGTCAGAATCACTTGCCTTCCCTACAACCACTTTTAAAATTAACCAGAGATTCTCTCTGTACCAAAAGTATCCCAGTTAAATCACCAGCCCTCTAGGAACCAACAACAACAAATAACATCAATATCAACTTTAAAAAAGTTCATCACATACAATGACAATGTATTCTGTCTTATAAACACTTCTTGAGAAAGGATTCTAGAATTTGAGATCTGAAAGGGATTTTAAAGATCAGAGACCAGTCGTTCTCAAAAGGCATTCTCCAGAGTTTTCAGGTGCCTTACAGATATCTATGGAAACAACCCCACAAAATGCTCCTGGGTAAGAAATCTAGCATTTGCCACAATATGGATGGACTTAGAGAGTAGATGCTAAGTGAAATAAGTCAAATGGAGAAAGACAAATATCATATGATTCCACTTATATGTGGAATCTAAAAAATAAAAAAGAAAGCAAATAAATGAAAAACAGAAAGACCCATAAATACAGAGAACAAACTGTTGGTTGCCAGTGGGGAGGGGGTGGGGGATGGACAAAATGGGTGAAGGGGAGTGGGAGATACAAGCTTCCAGTTATAGAATGAAGAAGTCACAGGAATAAAAGGTACAGTTTAGGGAATATAGTCAATGGTAGTGTAACAGCATTGTATGGTGACAGATGGGAGCTACACTTGTGGTGAGGATAGCATAACGTATAGAGTCGTCCAGTCACTGTGTTGTACGCCTGAAACTAATGTCACAGTGTCTCAACTATTCTTCAGTAGGAAGGAAGGAAGGAAAGAGGAAGGAAGGAAGGAGGAAGGGAGGAAGGGAGGAAGGGGGGAAGGAAGGAAGGAAGGAAGGAAGGAAGGAGGAAGGAAGGAAGGAAGGGGAAAGAAAATCTAGCAAAGGTATGCTGGAGCCAGCTCCCATCAGCTCATGAGAACTGCTTGTTGAATTTTTGGGGTTTTGTGAGCCAGCTGTCGTCAGGTTGATAATCCGAAGTTGTCCAGGGTGGGAGGTTTTACACCACAGAAATCCCCAAATCTGCCGATGCTGCATATCAAGATTGATTTTTTTTTCTTTCCCTCTGAGAACCAGTTGTTAAACATTTATCAACATACCACTGCCCATTTATCCTCTTCCAACAAAGAAGGTCCTCTTAGATCTGTTTTATACACACCCACACTCTCTCACTCACTCACCCACTAATGAATGGTTGAGTCCAAAGAAAAGTAAGGATTGCCCTAAGCCATAAACAAGTGGATAAAGAATCAGTCACTGTTCTGTTATCATCCTTAAGTTATTGTTCCCTCCGTAATCCCAAATGCGCTCTCATTTTATATTAAATATGGTCAATTGGAGACTAAAGAATTCAAACATTTAGCCTAGGACCAAAAATGTATTAAAACCTATTACCCCTCTAATTATATATGTTCCTGTAACTTGGAAAAAAGAGAAAGAAATGACAAGGGACCACACTCCATTGTACAATTGTGATTTCAAGTGACATTTCCACTTCCCCATAAATGCTAGTTAATTACCCACAAAGCTCCAGCCCATTTCCTTATTTCCTTACTTTTGCTATTGCAGAATGGAGATCCTTACAGTGTGACACCTAGCAATGCCCTAATGTTCCTGTACTATATGTGTTTGTTTTTAGGCAGGAGGTTCTCTGATTATTCCCAGTTCCTGGTCTCACTCCACTAAACTACATGAGCCCATAAACCTAATCTAAACAAATCATTTTGAATTTACTTTTTCTACATTTGCTGCCTTCATCTTAGTTTTGCATCACTTCAGGCATCAACAGAACCGTTTTAGTACACCCTTTCCCTTTAACTGTACAAGATTAGAAAATAAAAAAGAACATTTACAACTGCTAGTTGAACTGGAATATCTAAAATAGGATTATATCCCTATTTGTCAGTAAATATGAAAATAGTTCATATAAGAGTAAGCTGAAGCTGAGTGGTCTCTACCTAATTCTGAAACACATTTCTCTCTAAGGTTTAGGAAAGAATACCCAGGACTCAAATGTTCCTGAGACTTTGCAACAACATATTCGTGCATAATCAGAAATGCACAGATTTTAATAAATCTACCTCTCCAATCTTCAGAAAGCAATTTTTGGAGCCAGACACAGATGTATTTTGTTAGAGTTTGATTGAAACTCTTTACATTATATAGCCATGGTGGAATAACCTGGGGTTATTCATACACAGTTTTAATTATTTATCTATGGACTCGCATGGTGTTATTTTTCATTCAGATCCATAGCTAGTTACACATTCTGCAGCAAACTATTTAAATGAAATTCTGGGACTCACAAAGTCTTGTAGTCAAGGCAAGGAAGATCTATCAGTAGTCTGTGAGTCAACATCATGCACCTACAAATTAAACCAGCCTTGGTACTCAAATGCACATCTCAACATAAAATTAATACTTCAATACATAAATTCTAACTCCAGTTGCTTTTCAAGAAAAACCTTCCAGAAACCTATTTTCTCTTCTTCTTCAATCAGTTCACAAATAATGGAGCAGAATCAGTTACCTAGAGTCCCTTCACAGTCTATAAAAATATTTCCCAATTTGAGTCCTGTGGAACACGATTATGAGAGATATCACCGTTGTTTTACTATTTTCTTAAAAGTTCCAAATTTGAGTAAGTCTGGGAGCTGCTGGGTTTAACCAGTTTTCTTGGGGAGATCTAGGAGCCTTCCTATACTGATATTCTTTAGATTTGACAAGGAAAGCATTACAATGGACAGAGTTTTCCATGCATTTTATTTTATTTATTTTTTAGAAGATTTTCTTTATTCATTTGAGAGAGAGAGAGGGAGAGAGCACACAAGCAGGGGGAGAGGCAGAGGGAGAGGGAAAAGCAGATTCCCCGCTGAGCAGGGAGCCCAACGTGGGGCTCCATCCCAGGATCTGGAGATCATGACCTGAGCCAAAGGCAGACGCTTAACCATCTGAGCCACCCAGGCGCCCCTTAAACCAAATTTTAAACCTTCTTCCCATGGAGCACTTCAAGAAACAAGTGTCCCATGAGACACACTTTGAAGGATGTTGGTTTCAAGGACACAGCTGGGGTTTAAATATGAGTGCCAAAATGAGAGTAAGAGAGGAGAGAACTGTCTGAGGTCCCTCTGCCGTGAGCACATCAGCACCAGTAAGATGACCCAATAGAGCCTGCTGAGTTCTTCCTCACCCATTTCCAGATCCTATCAAAAGAAGGAAGCACCCTAAGGGGGTCAGGATGGGAGATCGGCAATCCCGTAAGATAAACTCCGCCCCAATCTACTTGCTAGTTCCCATGACTTACCATTTATTCATCGCAATAGTCAGATGTGTTCTAATCCATCAAACTTCAAACTTAAGAATTTTAAAAACAGACTGAACTTCAGCGCAGCTAAGGAGACTCAGCTGGAGGCGAAGGAATGCATACGCCCTGCCAAGGATGACAAATTTAGAGAAAAACCTTCCTTCCATCTAAGCTCAATACAAGAAAAGTAATTACCCGATATTCATTGGGGTAAAGAAAGGGGTTTGAAGAAATGTTTTGTTTTGTCCCTAGAGTTTGGAGGTAAAACGACAGGCCCTTTAGAAGCCACGAAGTTCGACTTTTTCATTTCACAAATGGGAAAACAGAGGCTCAAGGCATTTCATGGTTTGATTGAGGCCAAGCAAGACATTAGCTAGCAGCAGACTTGGGAGTGCTACTCAGATCTCTTGAATAATGGGTCCATTGAGCTAAAGGAAGTAATAGACAAGCCCATGTGATTATCTCTATTTCTTGCTCCTTTATGAAAAGATTTAGCCACCATTTATTGAGCTTCTGATAAATGCAGATGCTGTGTTAATGCATTTATAAATATTCTCTCATTTTATCACCTGACCATGGTAATGTCAGTTTTATCCTTATTGTACAGCCATCACACGGAGAAGTGTCATGCCATGTCCAACATCACACAGCTTATCAGCTTATCAAGTGTAGAATGTCTACAGGGAGGCAAGTCAGTTTGACTTCAAAACTCACACACTTCACTTGACTTTCTCTTTTTTCCCATTCCACCCTTCTGCCACTCCTTCTCCTTCCTATTTCCATTTAAAAGCAGTTGTGATTAAAATCAAAGGTCAGCTGCCCATAACTTAACTCAAATGTTCTTTCTTCCTTGCTTTTAGAGACATATTACTATCTTCCATCATCCATGTAGACCAAGAAGGATTTAGGCTGAGATGAGTATGCATAAAATAATCTGGGTGTCATTACCAACTGGGCACTCTGGAGGGGTCATTCTCTTCACCCTTATGGAAGCTGAACTTGGTTATACTTCCTTTCTCCCCCCCCCATATCTACTAAAGATCAACTGATACAGAATGGATGAAGTTGCTAATAATTTACTACTGATTTCTTTAAAATATGTGTCATCAATAAAGGAGGCACACAGTCAAATGACTTTGGAATCCAGAGACAGGACCTGAAACATACACCCCTAAGTTTTTCAGATAGGGGCATACAGATCATTTGCATCTGATTCCCTGAAGCTGAAGCTTCCTGACCCCATCCCAGTCTAACTAAGTCAGAATCTCTGGGATGGGATCCAGGACTCTGCATTTGAACAAGCTCCCCTGGTGATTATAATTTACACCAAAGTCAACCTAACCTAAGAAGTGACTTCTAAGTGTGTGGCTTATGGGACTCATATGTTTCCCAAGTTTTCCTCAAGAAACCAGAGTCCAGCTGCAGGAAGAATTGCTCATAAATATAATGATGACATCACATAGTGGAGACAACATCTGTGTGAGGCCAATAAAGAGTGATGAAAACATTCTCCTGGGAGAGGCTACTGTCTAGGGCGGGTGGGATATGCCTGGCAGGTGACTCTGCAGACATCGGGAACAGTCCTCTCTATGAAACATGACTATCTTCCTTGGTGCTAATTTTAAACTCAACAAAAGTCAACAAGAAACTATTTGAATATTGTTTTAACTCTTTTTTTTTTTCATAGAAAAACTGATACACGCAAGCATAGGGTAACACATTCAAATAAACGCAAAGCACTTCTAGTGAAAAATGAGTCTTCCTCCTTACCCAGTCTTTCTAGGGATGATCACTGTTTCCTGCATTTCCAAAACACGCTTAGCAGAGTAGCACATACATGTGTGTATTCCATTCTGTTAATATCATAGGAGGAAGCCCATTATACCCACAGTTCGGTATCTTTCATTTCCCCCTCAATAACATATCTTGGGGACCATTCTCCACAGAACATATACATTACATAATTCCTTTTAACAGTATCACAGCTTTACATTATATAGATAAGCCATGGATCTTGACAGGTTCCCTTTTGATGGATATTATGTTTCTTCCATTCCTTGAATGATACTACCAGGAGCACTCTTATTCATATGTCTTTGCTCACCTGTGAAGATTTATCTTCAGGATACATTTTTAGAAGCAAAATTGCAAGGGCAAAAGATACGTGTGTTTTTATTTGAGATGTTGCCAGATTTTCCCTCCAAAGAGGTTGCAGCAATTTACATTTCTATTAATAGTACATGATACTGCTTTTTCCCCCCACACTTGCACCAATACAGTGTATTTCTGATTGTAATTTAATTTGCCACTGAAACTTCTTACTGGAGAAAGTGCTGACCAGATAACATGAATAGAACTTGGCAGCTATATTTCTCCTGGAGAATGAACACACTGGCATTCGAATTTATCATCTTCTTATAAGTTAGGTAAGGATGAATCAGTGGCCTTGACCCTCCTCAACTCTGAGTAAATGTACAAGCTTAAGTTTCTGGACTTGCATATCTAAGTAAATAGTGATGCACCAAGAAACTATACGTCTACAAGCTATTGAAAGGAGTCTTCTATTAATTTGTTCTTTCAAAATTTGGAAATATATCACAAAAGTAGACTATTTCTTCTAATCAGTTAATCATTTATAATTTAAGTGAATTCAAAACATTTTAAGTGACTATGATCAAATTTTCCTTGCTGAAGCTTGTAAAAGGGGATGTACCCTGTTGGATGCTTTGGACCAAACCTCCTTAACAGACAACAAAAATCTAGTTTAAACAAAATCTACCTTCAGACTCAATGCTCTGCTTTATGGGTTCAAAGTTAATCAAAATTTATACCTATCGGGGCACCTGGGTGGCTTAGTCGGTTAAACATCTGACTCTTGATTTCAGCTCAGGTCATGGTCTCAGAGTGGTGGGATAGAGCCCCCAGTCAGGCTCCATGCTGGGCAAGGAGACTGCTTAAGATTCTCTCTCTCCCGGGCGCCTGGGTGGCTCAGTCGTTAAACGTCTGCCTGTGGCTCAGGTCATGATCCCGGGGTCCTGGGATCGAGGCCCGCATCGGGCTCCCTGCTCCACGGGAAGCCTGCTTCTCCCTCTCCCACTCCCCCGGCTTGTGTTCCCTCTCTCGCTATCTCTCTCTCTGTCAAATAAATAAATTAAAAAAAAATTTTTTTAAAAATAAATTAAAAAAAAAAAAAGATTCTCTCTCTCCCTCTGCCCCTCCCCCCACCACTCCCCCTCTCCCTCTCTCTCTAAAAAAAAAATGATACTATCAATGTTGTCACTATTGTCACAACAGAAAATCAGAAGCTCTCTTCACCCATCATCTTTACATTCCACCTTCAGGGAATAACAAACAACATGCTGTTTCTTCCAGTAATTCTCAGGATGTTATTGATTTATTATTTTTCACTGAGTCCATGCACTTAGGAGGAAACAGGGTGTAATATATATGCACTTTCAGAAAACTGCTTTAATGTTGTAAATAATATCCCAAAACCTTTAATGAGCCTTTCAGAGGCATCTGCTTTACAATACAGAATTACTTAAGCACTGGAAACTCAATCTACAAATATTTATTTTGCAACTTCTATGCACAGGCCTGAATTTTTTATCCCATAAGTTAAGTAAGTCCCTCTGGAAAAATACATTAATTCAATACATATTTGCTGAGCATTCACTATATGCCAGGCACTGAGCTGGCACCATAGTTCCCAAAGGGAATAAGGCAAAGACCCTGCCCTCCATTTAGGAACAGCCAGATGGAAGATACAGCCAGGTTGACAGATGGCTAAGAAGTAGGATCAGAGAAAGAGGGTTCCTAATCAAGCCCTGAGGGAACGAAGGGAAGGCTTCCAGGAGGAGGCAATCTAATATGACTTCTAGTTAGGATATGGCCAAGGGTAAGAATGGACAGAATCAAGGAAATACTATTGCTTAATCACATAAACTCCATGAAAGTCAACAATGGAAGAGTACCCATATGAGCTAGTGTTAGAGTATGTGCAGGTTTCATGATATAAAACAAATGTCTAAAACGTTTTCTGAAAGTCTAAGGCCCCCAAAAAGAATAAAAGAAAAGCTTACCCCACACACTCACTCAAACTAAAGCATATTTTTCCATTACAAATACTATACATTTTCACCAACTCTGAAAAAACCAAATGAACATTTTATGAACTCTAGAAGAATTTGTTCCCTAATTACCTCCTTATGCTCCTCCCCCCACCCCTTAAACTGCAGCATGAACTTCTGGTTTTGAGCACCACCTTCTCTGCACTTAAAACTTTCAAATCCTAATTGGAGATAGCTATAGAGGAAGAAGATAGGCTTGATGGACTTAGACATATTTTCCTTCACTGGTGTTTATTTTGACACAAGCAGGTCTAAAGTAAGAACTGGTTCCGAGCAAACTCACCAAAGAATATCAACAAGGAAGAACAGCCACTGAGCTCTACAAATCTACTTGCAACAAACTCTCACATGCACATAAGAACCACTATATGAAGTTTAATCCTTACAGGAAAACAATTCAAAACCCAGGTACACTCACTTGGGCCTCCCCACGTCATGGAGGACTAACATTAGTAGCTCTTCAATGTGCTATGCTTGGAAGCAAGATCAAAATGGCAAACAAGAAAATAAAATGAGCCTTCTGAGATTCATTCTTTAGATTGTTCATTCAAATACAATGCAGAAGAGTACTTTCCACCAAGAAATTATTCAATTTTGAACTCTCACTCGTGCTGTTTGGAGAAGAACTGTCTGACTCTATCTAATAGTGGACATTTCGAAGTAAGTGATGTGGCTTTGTTTGGGGTGGCTGGAGAGCAGGAACATTTACTGCTACCATATTGAAGTGATTTAAGAGGAGTCAATTTGAGTCACTACAGTTGCTCCGGTTACATGGTCTATGTGCCAATCTGAACAGCTTCCGATGTGCTCTTTTCAAAATTTAAGGGGAAAAAGAGGAAAGGAAAATTAGATTTCAAATCTGCCCTTTAATGAAAGCCTGTTAAAATGATTTATCTTAACTAAGTGACCTTCAAATTGGAAACTGTATGCATTCTCTCTCTTTTTTTTTAAAGATTTTATTTATTTATCTGAGAGAGAGAGAATGAGAGAGAGCACATGAGAGGGGGGAGGGCCAGAGGGAGAAGCAGACTCCCCGCCGAGCAGGGAGGCCGACGCGGGACTCGATCCAGGGACTCCAGGATCATGACCTGAGCCGAAGGCAGTCGCTCAACCAACTGAGCCACCCCGGCGCCCGAAACTGTATGCATTCTTATAACATTCTGAACTCTACATATCTTATCAAAATTGACAGAAAAATATTTTTACACATATAAAAATATATTTAATTTTGTATATCTTACAGATATACCATGATTTGTGACACAATAATCTATTGAGATGCTGAAGGCAATGCAAAAAATATATATATAGTCTATTAGTTACAAATCAGGTATAGCTATATAGAGAGTATATATATATATAGTATATATATATATATATACTATATATATATAACTACACACACACACATGCCCCCAAAATAACAGTGACTTAAGCAGACACGGTTTTATTCTCCCACATGAGTCTGGGGACCAGCAGACCAGAACTAATCTGGCCACTAGCTCTGCGGCCATCTAAAACCCAGGCTACTTTCAGATTTCTGTTCTGTCACCCCTAGGGTATGGTCCTTATTCTCATGGTCCAAGATGGCACTCCAACCATCCCATCTACTGTCTAGACAGCAGGACTCCAACCTCTAAAGACACTGTTGCACATATTACTTCTCTTCATTCCCATTGGTCGGAATTGAGTTACACATCTAAACTTAGCAGCAAGGAGGGTTGAAATCGTAGTCTTCATTCTAGGCAGTTAGATAGGCTTCCAGAGGCAATAGAGCTGGATTATTTAGGAAAGGAAAGCATCACATGGAGAGAAGGAGAGTGGTCTGTGTCTGGAGAGAGTGAGTAAAGTCTCCCTGAGGGGGACCGCCAGTGATGGCAGGACTCAGAGTGGTCCCTGGGTACGTGCCTGGGGCTCCGTGGCACCCTGACAGCTGCCGCAAATGTCCCCGTGGCTGTGGGTGGCATGAAAGAAGTAAACAGAGACCAATAGCAAAGGCTGCATCTGAATTGATGGTTCCATTCAGACCAGGACAATGAGCAGCTTGTTTGTCACCAGGGTGTCCTGAAGACCAGAGCCTTTCTCCAAGTTCTGGGGGGCATATAAGCACTCAGTAAGTCGGCAGTGCCTGTGCTTTCATTTCTACCAGGACATACACTTGGAATTGTTCCTCTAGTGCTAATCTACAGTTGGTTAAATGTACTCAAACTCACTCTGGACCCTTGGGTCCCTAAGCAAGACTGCTTTTGATCAGAAATAGGGATAGGAAACCATATTCTGTCCTTATGATACCAACTTGCACATAGGAAATCATTGCTTTGGATTGATATTAACATTATAGTTTTATAAGCAACAGCATTAACCCAGGTGATGTGGCACTTATCTGTAATAATCTTCCCTGGCACATTAATTTACACATGCACACATTATTACTGAAGAAAAGTGTTGGGAGTTTCCACCAGAACAACAGACCTGAAATTAGTGCTGAAAAACATTCACAGCCAGGATTTCACTCCCCACTCTGGTTATCTATTTTAGCCATCTTTGTTGGCAACTTTTAATTTTTGCTGCTCAATGAAAATAATAAATAGCTTAGTGATGAAAAAAATACTCTTGAAATACATTACAGCTCCGTTTTAACTGGAAATGAATACCATCTCCAATTGTCTAACAAACAATGTGTGACTTTCTGTTACTCCATCCGACTGGCGTCTCCTATGAACAAAGCAGAGGAATATCCAAGTGCATCTCTTTTAGAGACACACCGCCCTTTCTTTCAGCTGACATCTCTAGAATGAACAACTCAGAGCCAGCCAATGTGGAAAACGCTCTCCTGGCTACCACATTCTTAGGTGGGTCAGAAAGTCAATCAAATTCTACTTCACAAATAAAACTAATTCCTATAATATGAGATGGGAGGCTGCATTCATATTTCGAAGACCGAATATTCTCCCTCAAGTAATATAAATTTATAGCTATGACTTTTCCCAGTGCTCGATCGACTGCTCATGGTATATGAAAGTAATTAGGCTTCTCTGAAAGCCACAGCTGCATTGAGAACTATATTTGAGTAAACACAAAAGAAAAGCATTCCGAGTGTTACTTTTAATGTTTCCATAAAAGTTAACATCTATAAAAATATTGCTTCCCATTTTCTGTGTAGAAGCCAGCCACCCTTCGTTACTGAAAGGGGACTGTGGAAACAGAGTGCCTGGCAAGCTGCCGTGCGGAAGAGAGCAGAATTCTGTTCTAACTCAGATCTGGCCTGGCCACACGGCAAAGTGAGTCCTGCAAGATAGGGCACATACCTACAATGAAAACGACCTCTGTAACTCTAGTTAACTCATGAGAGGCTGAGTATACAAGGGACAATGGCCAGACCATATACCAAAAAAAAAAAAAAAATACAACTGACCCACAATCTGCAACAACCACTCCCAGAAGCCAAACCACAATCTCTTTTGCAACTGGTCCCAAATGGTCAGGATTTAAACAGTAACTGCCAATTTCCCCAACTTCTGCTTCTGGCTGCCAACTTTGGAGCAACCAGAGAAAGCTGAATAAGCTCCCCTAACCAACCACACAGGATGTCTTGCTTCCAGTTAGCCTGGCTCCAGCGTCCCCATGCCAAGACCCTCTAAGTCGGGGCATACCTGAAGCCTTCCCATTTTGCCTCTCTAAGGCTGCCACTCCCACGATTACCTTTGAGTCCCTGCCAAATGCAAGCAATGCTAGCTGACTCTCTTGCTCTAGAGAACTCTGAAGAAATGTCCTCTGCTATTTCTCATTTGGGTGATTTTTGTTTATTTCCACACCTGGTTCTCCCTGGTGGCTCTGCCTGCCTAGCAGCCCACTCAGCTTTCTCCTCACATCATGTAGGGTCTTCGCTCTTCCCTGCTGCCTTAGGCTGTCTCTCTTTCTTTCTTTTTTAAGATTTTATTTATTTGACAGAGAGAGAGAGAGAGCAAACAGGGGGAGCGGCAGGAAGAGGGAGAGGGAGAAGCTGGCTCCCCGCTGAGCAAGGAGCCCAATGCAGGGTTCGATCCCAGGATGCCAGGATCATGACCTGAGCTGAAGGCAGACACTCAACTGACTGAACCACCCAGAAGCCCCTGGGCTGTCATTCTGAAGGTGAACTGCTCTTCCTCTATTCTTCCAACTGTATTCTTTTTCAGTATTTCTCCTCTTCCTCTTGGACCTTTTGTGGGAATCTATAGTGTTCTTTCCCATGTCCCACACATGTCACCAGGAGAGCAGGGAAACCGTCATGGGGCACCCATGGGGCTAAGCACAGTGAGGCTACTGTGAGGACAGGATATGAAAAAATCAAGATGTTGGCCTTGCCAAGAAAAGGGATCATTACAGTTCAATTCACCTGCACTAAAATTTGAGCCAAAACTGGGCAGCTAAGATCCAGAAGCTAAGACAACAAGAAAAAAGCCAGGAGCCAATAGCAACCAATTGAGGGGTCAGAAGTGACTGGCATCAAGAAAGTGGACAAAGGTGAGCAGAAAGGAGAGGAATCAGAGGAAAGTGAACTCTCCATAGGGAGATTAAGGCAAGGACACCTTGTTAACTATTGTTTTCTTTATACTGAGCTCCGGCAAACCTCAGCAAGCCATGTCTTAAAGGAAAAGAATGTGGAAGGTCACCAAGCCTTTCTGTCCAACATGTATTTTCCTTTACAACACCGTCTATATATAGAAAAGCATTTGCATCTCACGTAAAGGATAATAAAACACTTATCAGCAACTTCCTCCTCTATGGCTCAGAAAAACTCTCTTCATTCCATTTGTCTTCGATCTCACCTTTGCTATCGATTCCTCTACTAATTTTTATCTTTCCATTTGTCTTCAATCTCACCTTTGCTGTTGATTGCTCTACTAATTTTTATGTTTCTGTTTCTCACAAACAAAAGTCTGCTCAACCATGTTACACTCCAAAATGACCAACTTCTTCTCCTGTCATCAACCACAAAAGCTCCTGAAAGAATCTTCTGAACACCCAGTCTCTGCTATGTCCTCAGCCAAATACAAAGTTGGCCTCTTCCCTCTGCCACGCTAATAGAATTGCTGTCCAAGGTCACTAATGAGGGCCTCAGGCCCAAACCTGACACCTTCCTTCAATCTTCACAGGACACATGCTCTCCTGGCCCATCTTGACTTTCTTCAACCTTGGCCTTTCTGACACTGCACTCACCTTCAGGACCACACTTCTTCAGCTTAGCTATTTCTTACTATTGCAGTCTCACCCATTCCCCCTTTCCCCATCTTTCAGTCTCCTCTGCTATGGAAACTTGACCTAGTCTCCAAAAAAATCCATGCCAGTTGCCATTTCCTTCCAGATCTCTAGAAACAGACAAGATTAAGTCCTCCTTTGCTGTTTTTGGTATTTGAATTACTCATGCAGCAGCTTCCTTTGCAGCCTCATAGTAAAGTAATCTGCATCCCTGTGTTCCACCTCTCCCTTAGTCTGCAGGCTCCTTGAAGGGAAAGATTCAACCTTATCTATCTTTGTATCTCCAGGTCTAAGAATAGAACCGGACACATAACAGGTATGGGCTCTGGAGTCTGGCATCTATAGAGTGAGCATGGGAATGGTTCCTACTTCACAGCACAATGTGCAGCATGCTGGCTGTTATCATCATCATCAAGAGATGAGAGTTAAATTCTACTGAACCTAATAATATGAAGACAGGTGTGAGCATTGTTCCCCTGTGAATTTTCTGCAGTATCTGATTTCAGGTAGTTCAGTGTAAAAAAAAATGTGCTTTTAATTACCTGGAAGATACCAAAAATCAAATTTATCAGATATTTCTGATGGTCTCAGTTTTGTACAAGCTGTTTATTAAATTACTTTATACAGCACCATTTCTATCTCATTTCCTATAGAACCACAGAATGTCTATGTATGCTGGAAGGTAAGGGGAAATACTGAGGAAATGAGAGGAAAAGGGGCAGGTATACAGGAAATAGTCAAGGTCAACTGCAGACAACACTGATATAGAGAAAAGGATGGGGCAAGATTTTTCTCACAACCCTACCTCCCAGAGCCCTAAACACTTTCACTGACTTTCAGTAACAATGGTGAGAACTTCTGCTATAAAATTACTTTTACAACAGCTAAGAGGCCTCAATGTTTAATCATTATGACATATATAGGAGTACGGTATTATTATTTTACAGGCAAGAAACTGGGACTCATAGATGTCCAATAGCTTACTGAAAGTTCTGCATTCAGAAAGCAGCAAAACTGGCATCTGAACTCTGGTCTTTCAAATTCAAGAGCCCTTACCCACTCTTAATCATATCTACACTACCTCTCCAAAAGATCACATGAGGAAATAATTAATCACTACTCGAAGAAATTATCCAGCTCTTCCTCCATGACAAATGAGAGGTTAGATTCTAGGAGGATCCAAGTGAAGTGTAAACCTAAATTCTTGGTTTCCAACAGCAAGGAAATGCAGGGAATTAAGACACTTAAGTGTTTGCATTTAAGGGTAACTCTTAGGGCCTTCTTCTAATGAAGTCTGAATGGAAGTGAACCAAAACTGAGGTTATCAACTAATTAGGCTTCATTCTTTTGCTTTATATGGACCCCCCTCTTGAAGTCCCAAAGGACCAAGCTATGCAATTTATATGAAGCTAAAACCAACCAAGAGACATTGAGCAAAGAGTCCTAGTCTTATAGCCAAGAGGAACAATAACAACACTAGATTGCCAGATACAAAGAAAGAAGGAATACAAAAGAGGTTCAAAACAAAGGAGTGTTCACAGCTGTTGCTATCGGGAAGGCTTCACAGAGAAACCGGCATTAGAGCTAAGGATACTTAGATCATATTCTTTCATCCTAAAGTTGTAAAAAGGTCTGAAAAGATGTATGATTTTAAGGACCTACCATCCAAGTTATATTGTACAAATGTAATTCCAGCCTTCATACTGCAGAGCATATAGGAACTTCATATTCAGAAACAATTAGATGATTTTTGAACAAGTTAAAGAAAAGACATTTTCCAGATTAATAGATAGCAGTTGAGTAAATGTGTTCTTTGCTTAGAAATTCCAGAAATAATTATCAGCATGAAAGGTAACCATCAAGCAAAATGTCGACAATTTTTCAAGTTGGGTTTTCTCCCCTCTCAGAGTTATTAATAAACTTACCACATTTTGGTTAAAATATTCATTCACAGGGAATAGTAATTTATCCAAAATGAATAGAATTATAATATTTAAACATGTATTTTGCCAACAAAAATTATTTTGTGTTGAGTTTTTTAGCATACATAATTCCACTGGGCAACAAAAGTCACTTCATCTTCCATCTTGTCAGAAGAGCAAAGAAAAGCAAGTGCAATTTTAAATGTTTAATTAGAAGCAAAATCAAGTATATATAATGATATACCACATTGCTAGCAAGTAATAAAGATAAACATCTTTGTACATTATCAACACTGAGAAACACTGTCAAATTTCACTTTGCTTACAGATGGCAGAAAGAAACTTCTATAGTATTAAATGGCTTTTCAGATACCACTTCTGAGTTTGGTTGTTGTTGTTGGTTTTTTTCCCCAAGAACTTGGGGTTGGGATAATTTGAGGCATTAGAGTTTTGACAGTGACATTTCCTTGTAATTGAGAGAAGTTTGTCAAGTTCAGACATGATTGTGTTTGCCTTTAGCAAACACACCGTTCACATTTTGAGAAAAACTGCTGATGCAGTCCTAATGAAACTGTTCCAGCCCTGCTAAATCACCGACAGATGTGCTTGCCTGCCAAGGGATTTCCCTCGGAATGTTCTCATTTTCTTACGTTTAGAGAAAGTTCATTTAAAATCTGTTAAAATGTATTAATGTGCAGCATTGCATTATAGCTTGCTGTGGGCATACTGGTAAAAGAGGAGTTACGTGAAGACTAGCATTGCAATATCTACCAAAAACTTAAGAAATCATCCAAAACAGAAACCTTCCCTGTCCCCAGCATTCCAGAAGGGAGGCCTCATCCGGTCCACAGAACTTACACTGCATAATTTCATAGAGTGTTCCAACAGAAAGGGGCTCATCTATTCCCCCACGCCATTTAAAAATATGTCTGTGGCTGACACTGCCATCTAGAGAGATTAAATGACTTGTCGACAGTCACCAGGTCAGTTGTCCAGTGATGATGGGGCCACCTGCAAATACCAGTTTAATGGAGAAAACAAAAGGTAGTTTTTACCCATTAGTTTTGCACAAGGGATGAGGCTCAAAGATCCTCTGAGTATGGAGCTAAAACTTTTATTATCAAATCAATGTGTTCTACAGTTCCTATGGTGACTATGGAGGAATCTATTTTGGAAACTTCATTAGAGTTGCAAACACCTTAACCATTACAGGGAGGATTAACACAGCTTTCTTTAGTGAATTAAAACTGACTTGTGGTGTTGGTGTAAGCATTTAAGACAATATCACGGTGATGGTACCTCCAAGGAAGTAAAATGTTTAATTCTTCAATTTAAAAAAAGCCCAGTTTTTTTTTTCTCTTTTTCTAAACGAATGCAATACTCAAGTCTAAATGGAACTGGTAACCACACTCATTCCTGGATCAATGCGAATGCCCATCTACCGACTGAAAAGTATAATGAACAGCTACTATTCTTTTTTTTTTTTTTTAAAGATTTTATTTATTTATTTGACAGAGAGAGACACAGCGAGAGAGGGAACACAAGCAGGGGGAGTGGGAGCGGGAGAAGCAGGCTTTCCGCCGAGCAGGGAGCCCGATGTGGGACTCGATCCCAGGACCCTGGGATCATGACCTGAGCTGAAGGCAGTCGCTTAACCAACTGAGCCACCCAGGCGCCCGAACAGCTACTATTCTTACCTATCTCAACTCCCTTCCTTTGGGGCAGGATATCCCCCCCCCACCCTCAGTGCTATTGACATTTGGATCAGATACTTGTTTGTTGTGGAGTGCTGTTCCGAGCATTGTAGATATTCATGTCCTCTGCCCACTAGATGCCAGTAGCACCATCTCCCCAGTTAGGACAACCAAACTGTCTCCAGACATTGCTAAATGTCTCCTGCTGGTGGGGGGGGACAGGACAAATCACCCCCTATTGAGAACCACTGCTCCAAGAGGCCTTCCTTGCTGCACTGATGGGGCTGCCATCCACATCATGTGCCCAGTAGCTACTTAGAGCTCGCAACCTCACAGTCAGGGCTTCCCCGGTGTCCACCATTCTGTCCTGCTGAGGGCACCAGTTGCCAGCTCTTCTTCCCCAGGATCTATTCTTTAATTCCATATACTACCCAGCATCCTCTCAAACCTCATCTTTTCCCCTTGCCTAAGTCATTCAAAGTACATAACTGCTTACAACTAAGGAAATCTACCTAATAAAAAGCTATGCAGAAAATAATCATCCCAACAATCCCCCTTTCTTTTTTTTTTTTCTCTTCTTTCTTTTCTTTTTATTGTACTATATGAGAAGATGGATCCTGGCTGAACCTATTACGGTAATCATTCCACAATCTGTGTAAATCAAACCATCATGCTGTGTACCTTAAACTTATACATTCATGTATGCCAATTATTTCAATAAGGCTGGAAACAAATTGAATGCAAAAAAAATATTATTTTCATTTGTGTGGGTAAAAAAAAATTTTAATGCATTTGTTACATATTAATAGTACAATGAGGCAGAAGCATAGAATCACCCCCCCCAAACTAACAAAAATAGCAAGGTAATGATAAGAATTTTGAAACTACCATGTAACCACCATCTATAAAATCAGCAAAGTAGTAGGTGGTTTTGCTAAAAATTTTTATTTATTTGACAGAGAGAGAGTGTGTGTGCCCAAGCAGGGGGAGCAGCAGAAGGAGAGGGAGAAGCAGGTTCCCCACTGCACAAAGAGCCTGATGCAGGGCTTGATCCCAGGACCCTGGGATCATGACCTGAGCCAAAGGCAGACACTTAACCTACTGAGCCACCCAGGCACCCCTTAAAATTTTTTAAACTATAAGAAAAGAAAATGAAGATTCTGGTAACGTCAACCTCATCAACTCTCTTTACCCCAGCCTTCCACACACCCAGAAGCAGCATGAAAGAAAGAAAGGAAGTACAGAGAATGCTTAGAATTCTCAAAAATACCCTAGAAGTTGTAAAGGTCGGGACTGAGGGGAGAAGGGGCATGATGACAGAAACCTGGATAAATTCAAGAAATACAGCTTTATTACAGAAGCCCCTTCATATTATTTTAAGACCCTGCCAGGGGCGCCTGGGTGGCTCAGTCGTTAAGCATCTGTCTTCGGCTCAGGTCATGATCCCAGGGTCCTGGGATCAAGCCCCACATCAGGCTCCTTGCTCTGTGGGAAGCCTGCTTCTCCCTCTCTCACTCCCCCTGCTTGTGTTCCCTCTCTCACTGTGTCTCTGTCAAATAAATAAATAAAATCTTTAAAAAAAAAAAAGACCCTGCCAATATGTACTACTGTGTACATGTGTACATACTGATGTTCTTCATGTGAAAAGATGCTCTCTCAGGCAAATCAATTAGAAAATGGCATCCCGCCCCCGCACCCCCACTCTGGGCTGAAGCAGCCTTACAACAGGCACATTCTTGGTGAGCAGAATGCAGACTGGATTTTAGTCCCCACTCAAGCCCCCTCAGCCAGGTGCCCTTAATGCAAGGACAACCTGCACAACAGTCCATGACAGCCCTGCCAACAGCGGCAGGAAGGGCCATCAGGGCCTGCTGATTTCCAGAGCAACATGCCAAGTGAAGGAAAGTGGTCTAGTCCAAAGGTGTAGAAGAGTCCTGGTTGAGCAATGGGCCCAGGATATTTAACAGGATCTCAGACGATAGCTCAGGGACAGGATATTTAATACAGTTTCAGTAGACAGAGCAGGGTGCAGGTCCCCAAGCATGGGCTGTGCTCTGCTCCACCATAGCTTTCTATTCCCACATCTGCACAATGTCTATTGCAGTGGCTTTCAAATTTTAAGAGGCACCAAAATCACCTGGAATGCTGATGAAAACATAGATTGCTGGGCCCCATCTCCAGAGTTTATGACTTGATAAGGTTGAGGTGGGGTCCAAGAATTTCCTTCATTATGATGCTGCTGGTCCCAGGACCACACTTTGAAAACCAGCCACCTTTAGAAAAGTAGGCAAAAAGCAACATCCAGTTCTCAAACTTAGGTCTCAGAATTTGGAAGACAAAGTAGTCCCAAATAATCCGAAAAGGAGCCAAGGGAGATCCATTTACACCAGTTTGGAAATAAACATAAACACCCATCTTACTAGTAAGAGGGATACAAAGAGAAGGCATGCTTATCTAGCATGCAGACAAGTCAGGGATGGGAAGGTGTGAGGAAGTGAGGAGCATTATGCAAAGGACAGATGAAGAGTTCAGCTGGAAGTAAATATAACCCAAAGAAGAGACACAAGTTCCCCATGAGTGCTTTGTAATATTAAACAACTTAATAAGAATATTCAATGAGAACTCAGAGCTGAAAAGATAAAAGGAAATTCCAGAGCTAAGCAAACACTCTGAAAAATATTATGTACCACTGATGATCTAATAAATAAATTAGAAACAGAAGTGGGAAAAAAGTCAAAGCTAAAAACCAAATTAACAGAATGATGACAAAACTCAATATAATGAATGCATAAGGAAAAGGCAAGAAACTTGTTAAAGCAAACAGAAGGCAATGCATTAATTTGGAAGACAGAGAAAGTAATCCAACAAAAGAACAACTGGTATTCCCTGAAACAGTGGACCAGGAAAAGGAACACTGAGTTATTACACAGAAACCTGTCCCTAAAGGAGGAAGAGCTATGACCATAGGTGCAAATGATACATCATATTGAGAAAAAAAAAAATGTAAGAATCAGCATTAAGACATCCTAATTAATCTATCAGACATCGAGGATAAAACTAGAGTTATTCAGGCATCAAGAAGAAGGAAGCATGTCAGCTTCAGCAGGGAAAAAGAAGCAGCTTGGCCTCACGCCTTGCATAGCAACATCCAATCTCTGAAAATCATGTGGCAAAATCTGTAAGCTTCAGTGGGAAAGAAAAGGGAACCCAAGAATATCGTATCGGCCAAGTTGTTATTCAACTTGGAGAATCATGGAAATAACTGAACAATTTGGGCCACAAAAGGGAGAGGAATTGAGATTATAGTAGGACTCTGACCATGCAGATACAAAGACCTTGGTCAACTGCTGGTTGTCCTGGAAACAGGATTCCAACCATTATACTGAGATAAAATCACATGCTAAAAAGGAAAACAGTAATTAGAGCTGGGGGCCATATGCAGAGCCTAACTCTAACTTGGGAGATGCTCTAGGCGGAGCTTCAGATGTATTTTTGCCCACAAATAATTAGTCCTGAAGGGGAAGGATTTGGTTTATGTATGAAAGGGTCAGGTTGAAATGGCATGCTCAAGAGTAATGCTATTCTGAGTGTTGCTTCTCCTGGAAACTCTGACCAAGGCACTAGAGGTAGCAAATTATACAGGTGCATATAGCCCGATTCCACTCACTAGTTTCTTCTCTATGTAGTATATGGCATGAATAGGAAACAAAGCAGTGCATGCTATTGGTGTCCTATGTGATTGGCCATGGGACTGAAGAGATCTCTGCTCACTCTCCCCACCCCACTTCAATAGCCCAGGAGGTCTGGACCTATGCAGTGTGGAGAGTAACCAAGAACCAACACATTTATGTAATATCACACCCACTTTATGAATAACATTCTGCTTTTATCATGTTGATTTCACAGATTCCACATCTACCAGGAGGAACTGTATTCAGAGGGTAAGTAACCCATCCACAGTCTATCTGAAACAAGAGCTTCCTGACTTCATTCAGACTCCCTTCTGTTTGCTTGGGATTTCTCTCTTCTCTAAAACATTTTGGTTGGGAATTTTTAAATGATTTCTATGCTTGTGTAAGTACTTTTTTCACATCTAAATTATGGATTCTGTGCTCAAGCGCACGTGCATGTGCGCACACACACAATATAAACAAGAAAGGAAGATAATTTTCCTCAAATAATAATGTCCATGAATTGAAAGCTTGGAGTATAGCTTAATATGGTTTGGTTTGGTGCATTCTACAGAGCTGGCTTTGTAAATTAAAGGTGTGATCCCTTGAAATCACTGTGATAAAAGTGATTTGAAATCATACTACTGACAGTCATAATAGAAACACATGCCTCCTTACCACTCATAGCTCAGTCTGGTGACAACAAATCAATAGAGTGAAATGCTTGCAGCTTCTTAGAGAAAGGTTCCACCTGACAGATATCAGGAGATCAAATATTCACACTGCTTAGGACCAAGAAGTGTATGGATTAGGACATACTTGAAAAGGCAGCCAGAGAAGGATAGAAGTCCACCCTGTGAGGCCTTTGGTCACTATTCCTTTATTTAACTTTCAATTTGTTCATCTCTTGTCTCTGTCCTGTGAGTTAAAACTATACCAATAAAAGACATCAAGGAACTCTTGGTCCAGTGGTGGAAACAATTAATACATGATTTTGAGCTATTGTTCTGCTAGAGGTGTGCACAGGGGGTGCTAGGGGAACACAATGAAAGGGTACCAATTTTTGCCCTTCTAAGGGGGTTTTGAGGAGGTTGTCTGAAGTAGCCATTAGAAACAAACAATTATAGGGGATGGGAGAGGAGAAGAGAAAAAGCAAGGACCTCTAAGACTTTGGGCATGTGAACTTTTTATATGACATAGTATTTGGTCACTCCATCATAGATAATAAGTTTCCAAGGGAAGCCTATCCTACATACCATTCTAGAAATCAGAGGATGTTATTATCCAAATTCACCTGGCTACTTTTAAGGTGGCCCAAGCTCTAATTTCTCAAGGATGATATTCTTCTTGCCCATAGTTGTTACTGGAGCCAGAAGTACCAAGTCTTTCTACCTAATTTCCTGCCCAATGAAGAATTCTCCTTTATGACATTCCTAATGGATGTTCAGCCAATTTCTTGTTAATTTTTGGCTCCTTCACCTCTATTTCCTTTTTGTTACAGCATGCTAATTCCCCTTTGGGAAATTTCCCCCTATTGTAGATAGTCTTTGTAGGATAGTAAATTCAGTGCCCTACCATGTCACTACAGGATTTGAAGAGATCCCCAGAGACCTCTGGTATATGTTCTGCTGTCCCCATTCTACATGGACAAAGGATAAACATGTAACCTAAACTCAGCCAGCCAGCTCTTCTCTTCCAGAACTTTAAATCCTAAGTAGGGTGACACACCACTCATTTGTCCATATTACTGTGGCCTCTCAACAGTTAAGTAGATTCCATCTTGATTCCTTTCCTGTTTCTAAGCCTGGTCCTGCTGCATGCATCTTATTCTGTTAATTCCCTGATAACCTTCTGATAAATTCTATTTTAACTTATGTTAGCCTGAGTTGCTCTCTATTACCTGCTGCCAAAGAACTTTAATTCTGCTTGAATCCTTCTACTCATGGGAATATCACTACTTTGTGAGGCTGATTATCCCACGGGTATACCTCTGAATTTGCTACAGTTATTAATTCAAGCTAAAATCAGCTTCCCTATTACTAGGGTCTGTCATCAGTAACTAGAAAAAAATAAATTTTAGTCCTTCTATACGATAACCACCTTAGTATCCGAGGACAGTAAGTAATTACCAATAACCACACCACAAAAAACAAGTCATCCCTTTCTCAAGTTGGAAACCACCAGCTTCTTTTCTAACCTGATGTAAAGTCCCCAGACCACAGAAATCAGAGAGCTGGATTGTTAATGGGCATCTTAATCATTTTCTTGGGGTCCCAGGGAAGTAAGAAGGCACTTCCTCAAAGAGTCTCTTTGAAAGAGAGTACTTCCATGTTTATTGTCTGCAAGGGTTGGGGAATGGTAGAATTCGTTGATAGGATACAGAAGGCCTTCTTATCATACAACTATTAGGTTTCTCTGTATTCCTCTCCAGTCTGCCCCCAATTCATGGTATATTATCTTCTCTACTGAAGTTGGGATAATTGGTGGTTATTTTCAGAGCAACTCATCAGGATGATAGAGATTGATTCTTTTTAATTGAGGTAGCGGAGGTGTTGAACATTCGTTGGGTACTGAGTAAATGTTGCTAGGATTGCAATTTCCCAAAACACCTGTCTGATAAACATCATGTCCTCAACATTTGCAAACAATCCAATGTCTCTCCTCCCCCATTCAAGTATTCCCCCTTCTCATTCTAATATCTACTCTAAGTTTATGATTCTATATTCACTTCACTACTTCTGAAAAACATTTGTCTGTAAAAATACATCTATTCTTAAGCAATAGTCAGTCAGAAACCTGAGTTTTCATGACAATCAGAGGAAAAACAAGGGAGGGACAGAGAAGAGTCCCTGTTCTCTATAGGCCTCACAGTCTGATGCTCATGCAGCTTCCTCCTGCCCCATCTCCTTATTCCTTTCACAGAGAGTGAGGATTTAGGGCAAGTAATTCCCCCATTCCAGAAAGAAAGCAGCTCCACTTAGAGTACCATGCTTCCCTGTGACAGAGGTTTCAAAGGAGCACAGTGTAATGGTCATCTTCTCTCTTGCCTGTTCACACAGAGGATGACTTCCTCTCCTTTCCTCCCATCCCCTTCCCTCTCCTCTTTAGTTCAGTGGACACCAGCACTGAGTATAATGTCCCAGCCTGAGGAGGCCTGAGGCAAGTAGCCTGGACCAGCA
Organism: Leptonychotes weddellii; assembly: GCF_054177405.1. Taxonomy (NCBI): domain Eukaryota; kingdom Metazoa; phylum Chordata; class Mammalia; order Carnivora; family Phocidae; genus Leptonychotes; species Leptonychotes weddellii. The sequence goes on from NC_138369.1 coordinate 23,889,124, forward strand.
CCAACCAACACTGAACATAACTGTCTCCTACTCTTTGGCTCCTTTTCCTCTAGGGCTATGAGTGTTCTGGGTTGGCTGCACCTCCCACTGCTCAAGTGAGATTTGACACTCAATTAGGCCTGAAGAGAAACTGACAGACTGCTCTGGATCCAAGTCACTGCAGTTACTTTAACAGAGGTAAAACCATTCACCAAATGTTCAGTCTAAGTCACCACGGTTCTACTTGAGGAGGTAGGGGCCCATGGCAGACTGCCCCAAGATGGGCTGCTTTGGCATAAAGATTATTTTAGTTAAAATTAAGCAAAACCCAGCAGATGCAGGAAAAGTTCTCTGCTTTCCCCCTCAACTGCTTAAATTTACATTGGAAAGGAGAGCCCATAATAGGAAGAAAGCTATTAACAGAGACTTACCTTTACCTAAGTAACTATCTGCATAATAGAACAACCTTCTTTTTCCAAACATCTCCTCTCATCTTGCTAATGGCCTTCCTTCCCTTTGTATTCTCAGACCCTTACCCCTCTCCTTAGCTCATATAAGCATCAAGTACCTGATTTCCAGAAAGAAAAGAAGCTGGGCCAAATAGACACTTGGCCCAGTATCATCATAACAATATCACAAGCTCACACTCCATCCTGATGGCACATACCAGATTTTTTTGACTAATGAAAAAATATGTCATACAAAAGAAAAAAAAATCCTAAATGATGTACATCCTTATTTGGCTTTGCATTTCAGTCAGAATCACATAAACAGACATACGAATTGAAGCACTCTAAAGGAATGGGATGATGCTAAACTAGTAAAAACCATGACATAAAAGTTTTTTTAATTCTAAAATAACTACTTCTCTTCACATTTTACTATTTCATTAAATGAGAGTTCTTTTCAAGTGATGTATATTTAATGCAGGGTTTTTTTTTTTAAAGTCTCCAATAATTCTTATTACATTGTTGGTGTCTTTTATAATTCATATTTTATAATTCATATAATTCTCAGAACTAATGAAAATTGGTAAATTCAATCATTTGACTTCTGGACCAGAGACTGGTATAGCATAAACCTATCCAGGGAAACCCCCATAGGTTCCAAATATTTTTCCCGATCCTACTGAAATTTTCTCCCATGTGGGTTTTAGAGGGTGTTCCTTATGCCCTGTGAGGACAGGAATATCCTGACAATAGAGTAAATAAAAGTACATCGGGGAGTCTTCCACCTTCTCCCTTTCCTTAAAAATTGTGCGCCCACTCCTGCCAGGTTTGAACGTCTGTCTGCAGCACAGAGCAAAACAGTGTCCTCTGCAGAGGAAGAAAGGGGCAAGGGGACAGACTCCCTAATAGTCACCCACAGAATTAAACAGATTCACCCACCCAGCATCTTCCTGGGAGGAGGTATTTTCTTGTGTCCTCTTTAAAATATTCCTGTGAGAAGGTAAAGGCTAAGAGAAGGTAAAAGCTAGACATACTACAATGAGTGAACAGTAGGTTTTACCCAGGAGCTTTGTTCTCCTACCACCAGCTCAGAGCAGCTCACGGTGGACAAATGGTTCCTACCGGTGGGGGGAGAGGGGGTCACACACCACAGGGACACACAGAAGGGGAATGCAGGCACTGCCCCAAGGTGGTGTTAAACAACACTAAATCACGTGGTGAGACCTGTACTTGCTTAAACTCCTGTTCAATCCTTTTTTATTATATCAAGTGGAAAGCTTCAATATGGTGCCACATGTCTTAATCAGCTAACACGTGGGAGTCTCCCCTTTTAACAGGGAGAGAATAGGCCTCAGGTTCAGAGCCATTCTCGAGAAACAGCATCTACCTTGAATTAATTTATGATAATTTACTTTCACTAAGTATTTCTGTGTTTCCTTTCTCATTGTGGTAGGTGGCATGATTTCCATTTAAAATAGTGGCATGGTTTCCTTTCAAAACTTATGGTTTAAAAGTGAGTTAATTCAGGAGGCGGAGCAAGATGGCAGAGGAGTAGGAGACCTGGATTTCGTCTCCTCTCAGGAATTCAGCAGGATAGGGATCAAACCATTCTGAATACCTACAAACTCAACAGGAGATCGAAGAAAAGAAGAGCAACAACTCTCTCATCAGAAAAG
>NC_138369.1:23891727-23919469 GCF_054177405.1 Leptonychotes weddellii
TTTTGATGGGGTCTTTGCCTGGTTTGGGGATTAAGGTAATGCTGGCTTCATAGAATGAGTATGTAAGCATTCCTTCTGTTTCTATTTTTGGAAAGAGCTTCAGGCACATAGGTATTATTTCTTCTTTGAATGTTTGGTAAAACTCCCCAGGGAATCCATCAGGTCCTGGACTCTTGTTTTTTGGGAGGTTTTTGATCACTGCTTCAATCTCATTACTGGTTATTCGCCTATTCAGGTTGTCAGTTTCTTCCTGTTTCAGCCTTGGGAATTTATAGGTTTCCAGGAAGGCATCCATTTCTCCCAGGTTGCTCAGCCTATTGGCATATAGTTGTTGATAATAATTTCTAATAACTGTTTCTATTTCCTTGGTGATAGTTGTGATCTCTCCCCTTTCATTCATAATTTTATTAATTTGGGTCCTTTCTCTTTTCTTTTGGATAAGTCTGGCCAGTGGTTTATCAATCTTATTAATTCTTTCAAAGAACCAACTTCTAGTTTCGTTGATCTGATCTACTGTGTTTCTGGTTTCTAGTTCATTGATCTCTGCTCTAATCTTTTTTTTTATGTTAATCACCATACATTACATCATTAGTTTTTGATGTAGTGTTCCATGACTCCTTGTTTGCGTATAACACCCAGTGCTCCATTCAGTACATGCCCTCCTTAATACCCATCACCAGACTAACCCATCCCCCCACCCCCTACCCCTAGAACCCTGTTTGTTTCGCAGAGTCCATAGTCTGCTCTAATCTTAATTATTCTCTTCTAATGTGTGGCTCTGGCATCATTTGTTGCTTTTTCTCTAGTTCTTTAAGGTATAGAGTTAGTTGGTGAATTTGGGATTTTTCTATTTTTTTGAGTGAGGCTTGGATGGCTATGTATTTCCCCCTTAGGACCGCCTTTGCAGGATCCCATAGGTTTTGGACCAATGTGTTTTTGTTCTCATTGCTGTCCATGAATTGTTTAAGTTCTTGATTTCCTGGTTAACCCAAACATTCTTGAGCAGAGTGGTCTTTAGCTTCCAAGTGTTTGAATTTCTGCCAAATTTTTTCTTATGATTGAGTTCCAGTCTTAAAACATTGTGGTCTAAGAATATGCAGGGAATAATCTCAATCTTTTGGTATCAGTTGAAACCTGATTTGTAACCCAGTATGTGGTCTATTCTGGAGAAAGTTCCATGTGCGCTCGAGAAGAATGAGTATTCTGTTGTTTTAGGGTGGAATGTTCTGTATATATCTGTGAGGTCCATCTGGTCCAGTGTGTCATTCAAAGCTCTTGTTTCTTTGTTGATTTTCTGCTTAGATGATCTGTCTATTGCTGAGAGTGGAGTATTGAGGTCTCCTACAATTAACGTATTGTTATCAATATGACTCTTTATTTTGGTTAACAGTTGACTTATGTAGATGGCTGCTCCCATGTTGGGGGCATAGATATTTACAATTGTTAGATCTTCTTGTTGGATAGACTCTTTAAGAATGATATAGTGTCCTTCTATGTCTCTAACTACAGTCTTTACTTTAAAATCTAATTTGTCTGATATAAGAATTGCTACCCCAGCTTTCTTTTGAGGTCCGCTGGCATGGAAGATAGATCTCCATCCCTTCACTTTCAGTCTGGATGTATCTTTAGGTTCAAATGAGTCTCTCGTAGACAGCCTATGGATGGGTCTTGTCTTTTTATCCAATCTGCATCCCTGTGAAGTTTTATGGGAGCATTTAGGCCATTCACGTTGAGAGTGATTACTGAAAGATACTGAATTAGCTGTCATCATGTTGCCTGTTGAAGACCTTGTTTTTATAGATTGTCCCTGTAAATTTCTTTTCTATATCACTCTTGGGGTCTTTCTCCTTTTATAGCCCCCACCCCCCTTAATATTTCTTGCAGGGCTGGCTTAGTGGTCACATATTCTTTCAGTTTCTGCCGGTCTTGGAAGTTCTGCATCTCTCCATCCATTCTAAGTGACAGCCTTGCTAGATAAAGTATTTTTGGCTGCATGTTCTTGTCATTTAGTACCCTGAATATGTCTTGCCAGCCCTTTCTGGCTTGCCAGGTCTCTGTGGATACGTCTGACGTTATTCTGATGTTCCTCCCTCTGTATGTAAGGAATCTCTTCCCCCTAACTGCCCTTAGGATGGTTTCCTTGGTTCTAAGATTTGCAAGTTTTACTATTACATGCCGGGGTGTTGGCCTGTTTTCCTTGATCTTGGGAGGGGTCCTCTCTGCCTCTAGGACACAAATGTTTGTTTCATTCCCCAGATTAGGGAAGTTTTCAGCTATGATTTGCTCAAATATATCTTCTAGTCATCTCTCTCTCCACCCCCTCAGGCATTCCAATAATTCTGACATTGGAATGTTTCAGGGTGTCACTTATTTCTCTGATTCTATTTTCATGGATTCTGAGTTGTTTTTCCCTGGCCTCCTCTTTTCCCTTTTTATCTATTAATTGCTCTTCTAGGTCACTAATTCGTTCTTCTGCCTCACTTACCCTAGCTGTTAGATAATCTAGATTAGATTGGATCTCATTGATGGCATTTTTAAGTTCTGCCAATTCAGCTCGCATTTCTGCCCTTAGAGACTCTATGTTGCCATCAATTGATTTCTCCATTCTAGCCATTGTCTTCACAATTGCTAGCCTGAATTCCATCTCCGACTCTTGGTTATATCTGAATCCATTTGTAAATCTGTGGCATAAGTCATAGTCTCTGAGTCTTTCATATTTTGGGGGTTCCTCCTTCTAGTCATTCTGTTGACAGGTGGTTGAGGGAATGTATAGAGGCCAAATTATTGACCACAACCCCCAAGAAAGATGCACCTGTTTTCTAGGGACCTTAGGGTTGCTGGCCTCTTGTTTTCCCAGCCTGTCTTCTGGGGAAGGGGCCTGTCATGCTGCTACTCAGGCAACCCTGTTTGGGCAGAGTTGCCCTGCCCCCTGTGGTGGGGGATGGGCTCAGTGAAAACTGGTTGTTTGGGGCTTTTCTTCTCTGGCAGCTTTCCGTTTCTCTTTTGAGAGTCAGAGCAGAAGAGACTGTTTCCAACCCTCTACCTCAGAGCAGAGAGATTGCAGTCTGTTCTTCAGTGAGCTCTCCAGGCCACACTATCTCCGTTTCTGTCTGTGCTGCTATAAACTGCAGCATCCTGGGTTGTGTGCCCCTCAGCAGCGCTTCCAGTCCTCGCCTCCAGGTCAGGGCACGTCTCTGTCCTTTGTGCTTCTAAAACCGCCAGCTGCCCTCAGTTTACATGCACGGCCCCCCTCCAGATTTTTATCTGGGGGGCTGCCCTAAAGTCCTTTCTCCGTCGCTACCAGTCTGCGAGTCTGTGCCCCGTCCCGAACGCGGGAGGCTATCGCTCACCAGCAGTGTAGGATCCCAATGGCCAGGCTCCCTCCCCCTTCAGTTTATCCTCTGATATCTGCCCACAGAATCACAGCTCCCAGCTTCATATCTTGAAACCAAATGCCTGTGATATTCTGTTTGTAGAGATCCAGATCTATCTTCTTACATCTCTGGCTGATTTTGTGGGTGTTCAGAGTGGTCTGATAGATATCCATCTCAATTCTAGGGACCGGTTGGAATAGGGTCCCCTACTCCTCCGCCATCTTTTCCCCGCTCTGTGCACAGTTCTTTAAAGCATCTACGAGTGATTGTGTTGAGCCTTATAGGAAAACATGTTCCAGAAGATGCATTTCCATGGTTGGTACTCTGTAATCTGAGATTTCTTTTGTCTTCCCAGAGCATTGTATAGTGATGAGCATATAGCAGGAACTCTAGAAATGATTATTGATTGATGGTCAATTGACTAAGTCAAGATGAAAAAGAATGAGGCCATTAAATACAGCTATATGGTCTGACAGTTAAATTTTAGAGACAATCAACCCTTTGACTATATAGCCAGTATATCAATGGAGTGTCCATTGTATAGGGTGAATAACCCTTTTCATGTTTAATAATGATTTTGCCCTTGGGGCTATACATAATGTAGGGACTGTTAATCCCATTTCAGAGGCAAGAAAACTGAGGCTCAGGAAGGTTAAATAACTTACTCAAAATAGTCTGACTCATTGGTAATGGAGCCTGCAAGTCTCATGGTACCATTCCAAAGTATCATCTACAGGTAACAAGCATCCACTGGCCCTTTTGTCACAATCTTAATTGACTGAAAAGGCTATTTGCATCCAAGAGGGACAGGATCATATCCATATCTTACTCAATATTAAGGCTCCATCTTTTCCTTTCCTTAAACTGAACCTCATTTAATCACATGGATTGTTTAAAGGTAGAAGGCTAGACAGGGTTTTTACACAATCTGGTGCTCAGTTGCTTAGGAAACTGTTTTTATCATTAGGTGGGCAGGACTAACACACTGTTAAGTGAATGAAAGGCAGAGGGGAATATATAGTAAATCCAATGTTTATGTGAATTTAATCCACAGGGAATATAGCGAAATAATCACAACTCAATGGAAAAAGGAGCTTTTGAGTGGGTTGTGAAATAAGCTATTAAGTCATGCAAATAAATCCAATGTCAACATGTCAGATGAGTCTGATTGGATTCATGCATTGGAACTCATACTTCATGAGGATTTAAGACCCCTGATGTTCTCAGGGGTTTATTTTGTTGTTGTTCATTTGGTTTTCTGGGTTTTCTTTTTTGGGGGAGGGGATTTTAGGGAAGGCATACCTGCTTTGAAGTAGAAAGTTCATGAGTCTATGGCTGCAAGGGTTGAAAAAGTATATTATCCCAAGACGGTATCAGTACTTTCAGCCTTTACCATTTCTCAGCTCTGTGCTCTAAAGAAGCATCCTCTCTTCTTCCATGCAACCCATCCATCTTACCATCCCATGAGGCACATGTGACAATCAGGTAGGGACACAAAATCCAGATAATTCAGAGGGTATCCCCACCCACGAATTGGAGATGTTGCTGTTGACAGCATAGATGTTAACCTGCAAGTGGCTACAGGCAGCATTTCCCCCATGCAGCCATCTTCAGGAGCATTGTGAGACTTTGCTTCTCTTGTCCAAGGCCATATCTGCAGTGCCTAACCCAGCACCTGGTGCACATAGTAGACACCACAAATACACACTCATCTGTTACATGAGCAAGAAATAACCTTCTATTTTGTTATATCATTGCATGGCTGGATCTACTTGGTACCAAAGTTTAGCCTCCCCTGACCAAGGGACCATCTTTTTATTCCCAGTGCCAAGCACAAGTCCTCCTGGCTCAAAAAACAATTGTGCTAAGTAGTATGCTCTAAATTTTACATGCCATCTCATTTATTTCCATGTTATACGTATGTAAATATATATTCTCATTTTACAGATAAGAAATCAGGGCTTCAGAGAAATTAAGTAATCTAGCTACAGTCCCAGAACTAATACATGATAGAACCAGGATTTAGATCCTACTCTGTTTTAGCTGCAAACTGTATGTCCTTTTCATCCACACTGGGCTGTGTTTTGTCCTATGATGAAGTACTATATACATACATCACTCAAATGCAGATATCAGTGTTTAAATCCAGGACCTTTATGGTGTGTGAAAGACATTGGGAGAGTCATAGATTCAGTTTACTCAGAATGGAAGGAACAAGCATGAGGATATAATAATACTGGTGAAATATGAATGGAACAGTAGTTAGAAATGGATGGTCATGGTGGTACAATTCTGGAGAGCAAGAAAGTCTTCACTCTGGAGTGCCTTCAGGAGAACACTGTCTACCTAAATAACTGTCCTACTTGATTTGGTCTTTAAATTGCCCAAAGCCAGAAGGAGGGAATGGAAGGCTTCTCTCAGGGTCAATGTCTCCCTCTCTGCCTTCTTCCCTCCCCTCTTCCTTTAGTAGCTCCCACACACCAGGCAGTGTGTTGCAAAATAATGAATGAGATAGTCATTGTTGCTGTTTTTTTTCTTTAATCCTACAACACATAAAAAATAGGACAAAATGTGGTTAGTGCAGGGTGAGTAATGCAGAGAGAAACTCATTCAGCCACAGCGTGGTCTGAAGAGCTGTCTAGGCTAAGCTTTAGTGGAGTCAGGAGTCTGCGTATGCAGAGAATTTCAGGCAGTTTAATATTGCCAAAACATACAGCAAGAAGCAAGGAGTGGTGAGAAATGAGCAGGATAGGTTGTCTTACTTTCTAAGTAAGCCATGTTGACAAGCTTGGGCTTCATCTTGACAGAGACAGATGGATATTTGGAGAGCTTAGGCAGAGAGCTGACAAAGTTGAATATGAAGTTTAGAAAAATTCCTACAACTCCTATATATTTGAATGGAATTGGACAGAAGGCCAGGGGGCCAAGTTAGGAAGCTAGTACAGAGTCTCAGCAAAATATAGGAACCTGAATGGAGAGGGGGGCTTGATTTGACAGTGACTCAGTAAGTTAAATATTTCAGAAGGATGGGATAAGAGTTTATCATGGAGAAAAATAATAAACTAGCAAAAAGGCAGAAGAAAAACTGGGAGTAGAGAATATTAACAAAAACTGGGAGTATAGAATATTAAGGAAGTTACTGAGCAATGTTAAGAATTTTAAGTATGCATGGTATACATTACTACAGCTTTCTATTTTTTGTCCAATGTGTGGTCTTTGTTGACTAGCTTCTCTCTCTTAATATAATGTTTTCAAGTTTCATCCATGTTGTAGTATGCATCAGTGTCTCATTTCTTTTTATTGCCAAAAAATATTCCACTGAAAGGATATACCACAGTTTATTATATATTCATCCGTTGATGAACACTTGAGTGGTTTCTACTTTTTGGCAAATATACTGCTATGAATATTCATGCACAAGAGTTTGAGTGCATGCATATTTTCATCTCTTGGATATATATCTAGGAGTGAAACTACTGAATTATATATCACTGTTTTCCAAAGTTTCTCCATCAATTTACATTCCCACCAGCAGTGTATTCCAATTTCTCTACATCCTCCTTTGGATTATAACCTTTCCAGTGGTGGAATACCTAGGTGGCTCACTTGGTTAGGCATCTGACTCTTGGTTTCTGCTCAGGTCATAATCTCATGGTTGTGGGATGGAGCCCCATGTCAGGCTCTGTGATCAGTGCAGAGTCTGCTTCAGATTCTCTCTTCCTCTGCCCCTCCCCCTGATTGTGCTCTGTCTCTCTCTAAAATAAATAAATAAAATCTTAAAAAAAAAAAAGATTAGGGGCACTTGGGTGGCTCAGGTCATGATCTCAGGGTCCTGGAATCAAGCCCCACTTCCAGCTTCCCACTCAGCGGGGAGTCTGCTTGTCCCTCTGACCCTCCCCCTACTCATTCTTGCTCTCTCTCTCTCAAATAAATAAAATCTTTTAAAAATATATTACTTAAAAAATAAAAAAAAATAAAAATAAGCACTCCAGTAGGGGTAATGTGGTATCTTACTGTGGCTTTGATTTGCTTTTCCCTGACAGCTAATGATTTTAAGCAGCTTTCCATGAGCTTATTGAGTATTTATATATCCTTTTTGGATAAATATCTATTTAGGTCCTATGGCCATTTTTAATTGGGTTGTTTCAAAATTATTATTTATAGAGATATTTTCTATATATTATATAGATCATATATTCAGATACAACTTTATTTATTTATTTTTTAATTTTTTTTTAAGATTTTATTTATTTGTTTGACAAAGAGATAGTGAGAGCGGGAACACAAGCAGGGAGAGTGAGAGATGGGGAGGCAGCCTCCTGCCGAGCAGGGAGCCTGATGTGGGGCTTGATCCCAAGATCCTGGGGTTATGACCTGAGCTGAAGGCAGACACCTAACGAATGAGCCACCCAGGCACCCCACAACTCCTTTATTACATACATGTTTTATAAATATTCTCACTTATTCTGTGGATAGTCTTTTCACTCCCAATGGAATCTTCTGAAGAAAGAAAGTTTTAATTTCGAAGATATTCATCTGTTTTTCCTTTCATTGCTTGTGCTTTTAACAAATTTAAAAAAACCACTGAGTAATTCAAAGTCAAGAAAATTGATGCTTATGTTTTCTTTTAAGAATTTTACAGTTGTATCTTTTACATTTGGGTCTTTGATCAATTTTGAGGTAATTTTTTAATATGGCGTGAGGTAGGGCTCCAATTTCATTCTTTAGCATGTGGATATCCAATTGTCCATATAATTTGTTGAGATTATTCTTTTTCTTTTTCTTTTTTTTTTAAAGATTATATTTATTTGAGAGAGAGAGAGCGAGCACCTGAGAGGGGAGAGGGTCAGAGGGAGAAGCAGACTCCCCACTGAGCAGGGAGCCCAAGGTGGGACTCGATCCTGGGACTTCAGGGTCATGACCCGACCCAAATGCAGTTGCTTAACCAACTGAACCACCCAGGCACCCCAAGATCATTTTTTTTCTATCGAACTGTTTTGGCAGACTAGGTGATAATCATTCACAGTAAATGTGAAGTTTTATTTCTGGAATCTCAATTCCATTCCACTGAACTGACATATAGTATTTATCTTTCTAGCAATTTGTGCATTTCATCTAATTTGTTGGCATACATTTGTTCATGCTATTTACCTTATAATCCTTGTTTCTTTCTATAAGGTCAGTAGTAATGTCCCTTCTTTCATGCCTGATTTTGGTAATTTGAGTCTTCCCTCTTTTCTGCTTGGTCATCTGAGCAAAATGTTTGTCATTTTTGTTGATCTTTTCAAAGAAACAACTTTTCCTTATGTTGATTTGCTATTTTATTAATTTCTACTCTAATCTTTATTTCTATCCTTCTGTTTGCTTTGAGTTCATTTTGCTTTTCTTTCTGTAGCTTCTTAAGGTGAAAGAATAGATTACTGACTTGAGATCTTTCTTTTTAATACAAGTGTTTAGAGCTATATACATTCCCACTAAGCATTTACTAACACTGCATATACTTTGGTATGTCTGTCTTCATTTTCATGCATCAAAAAGTTTTTTTGTTTGCTTTTAGTTTGCTTTTTGTGGGTCTTTTTGTAATTTCCCTTGTGATTTCTTTACTGGCCCATTGTTTTTAGAGGTATATTCTTTAATCTCCACGTGTTTGCGAATTTCAGAATTTTCTCTTACTGTTTTGTAATTCTACAATATTGTGGCCAAATAACATAGTTTATATGATTTAAATCCTTTTAAATTTGTTGAGGCTTGTTTTCTGGTGTATCTGAAGAACATTCCATGTATACTGGAGAAGACTGTGCATTCAAGGTCCTCTTTGACTTTTTTTCCTTGATCCATTTCTCTTTTCCCCTGATCCATTAAGCTGTGTGCATCATTTATTATCACATCCCAGTGTTAGGTTTCACTAATTTCTAGCTGATTGTTCTATTGGTTTTTATAACACCCCAGGGGGGCATAATTCCTCCACAGTTTGATCCAATTAAATTCACGCCCTTTTGTGGGGGTACTTTTGAGGCTAGTTTTGTTTTATTTTGTTTTGTTTTTTATGATTTCAGGAGGATACATCTTCCTTGATAATGTCTGGTAAACCAAGTGAGCCATGGTTAGGTTGTTGCTCTTATAGAGCTATCAACCTCTTAATTGTTTACCACCACAATCTCTATTGTTTTGGAGAGCACCCTTAGACTTAAAATTCCCCACACTCCATTCCAAATCAAGTGAGTTTCTTTGGGTAGAGTTTTAGACTCTCTTTTCTTTTAGCCTGCCTCTCTCCCTAGCAAATCTTTGAGCCACTTCTCTGAAGCTGGGAACTGGAGTGACACCCTTGCTTTGTGAGCAGTGTACTGATTAGGGGTGGTAGTCTTCAGTATTCTTTTTTTTTTTTTAAGATTTTATTTATTTATTTGACAGAGAGAGAGAGACAGCGAGAGAGGGAACACAAGCAGGGGGAGTGGGAGAGGGAGAAGCGGGCTTCCCACCGAGCAGAGAGCCTGATGCGGGGCTCGATCCCAGGACGCTGGGATCATGACCTGAGCCGAAGGCAGATGCCTAATGAATGAGCTACCCAGGTGCCCCAAGTCTTTGGTACTTTTGACTTGCCTCTCGCAGGGTGGAACCTCTCTCCTGCCAGCAAGCTAAGCCAGGGTAATCTGTATCTCAGTACTCTTAGCTGCCATAGCTGGGGTAGAGCCTCCACCCCATGTGTGCAGGCTGGGTGGAAGAAGGCGGCCTCTAACCTGTTAGCTATATTCACTAGGAATTTAGCTTCTGTAACTCAGAGCTGGACAGGATAAGGAATGCTGGTGGCCTGCCCCTCTTAATGAGACACCATATCCCTTGACTGAGAACTGAAGAGAAAGTAAGCTCCATCTTCTTGGCCCCATCTGCCCAGAGTAGAGCTTCCATCTGACTGTATTGGGTGAAATGGGGTGGGGGTGAAGGGGAGAAAGTTGTAGCTCAAACGTCATATGCCCTTGCTGCTCTTGTCAAGACTTAGATTTTCTTAAATATTTCTTCATTTGCTCCATACAATTAGGACAATTCCAAAGACTTTTTTTTTTCAAGATTTTATTTATTTATTTGACCAAGAGAGAGAGAAAGAGAGAGCACAAGCAGAGGGAGCAGCAGGCAGAAGGAGAGGGAGAAGCAGGCTCCCCACTGATCAAGGAACCCGATGTGGGGCTTGATCCCAAGACCCTGGGATCATGACCTGAGCTGATGGCAGACTTTTTACCAACTGAGACACCCAGGCAACCCCCCAAAGATTTTAAATGATTGGGTTTCTTTTTATCATTTTCACCAGTTATGGTTGTTTTGCTGGGGAATAGGTCTGTGGAGCTCCTCACACTCCCATATCAGAAATGGAACGCCAATAAACTTCTCTTTAAACCTCAGAGACTTAGAAGTTGCTTATTATCAAAGCAGAGCCTGGCTTAGCATGACCAAAGCCATGCCCAATATTAAAGCAGAATTAAAGTAAACTCAAAGGGAAAAAAAAATAAACTAATGATTAGCCAAATCTATCTTTCTCTGATAAGTTCTTTTCCCTTAAAAGTGAGTAACCTTCATTGGTCAGATTCCAGAATAATGCCTTTCCTGTTTTTCCTTTTTCCCTTCTTTTGCCTCAGTGGGCTGCTATAATGTTGTCTATGCATACTGCATCCCTCCGATAAGAAGTCCCAACTTACTTCAGGCTACTTGCAATCTTTAAAACACAGTATTCACTTAAAGATGACAATATGTGGGGTGCCTCAGTGGCTCAGTCGGTTAGGCATCTGATTCTTGATTTTGGCTCAGGTCATGATTTCGGGGTCACGGGATAGAGCTCAACATCAGGCTCCGTGCTCAGCAGGGAGTCTGCGTGGGATTATTCTCTCTCTCCCTCTCTCTTTCTGCTCCTCCCCCCACTGCTCTCTTTCTCGCTCGCTCTAAAATAAATAAATAAATCTTTTAAAAAATGACAATATGAACAACATGAGGATAGAAATGCTATCCATTTTATTTGCCAAGTATTCCCAGATCCTAAAAACAGTGCCTGGCTTGCCCAAGCCTTCATAGCTGCTCTCAAAACACATTTTTTCAATGAATGATAGTATTAGCAATCTGCTCCTGTTTCTTCATTACTGGCTGCCCTAGGAATGGAAGTGATGAAAGGATAGTTTGTCTCATGGTATCTTTCTGAAAGTATCCTTCCAGAGAGTGGTTCAACCTGGGACCCTGATACCTATGCTAAAGAATTCTGTGTATTGATAGAATACCCCAAGAGTCTTCTAGCCAGGAGATCTGGCCTCATTTTCAAAGTTATCTCAGGAAACCCAAGGGGTACATTCTGGCATCTGTAGCTGACACCATAGAACAGAGTGTAGTCCATCAGTTACATGAATGAAAAGCAATGTAAGGAAGTTGACTCCGAGAGAAAATGCTGTTGTAAAGAAAACAAATGGTTCTGAATAATCAGCCCACACCTGGCCCACAGGGAGACCTAAATGCCCAGCAATACCCTGAATGATCAGAAGATGTGGGCTCATCCCCTCATTTAGGCCTAAGAGAATCAGGTCTCTTCCCAAAACCATCAGAGCCCTGCCTTCAGATGAATGGGTCTAGAAGCCCTAGACAATTCCTGAAATGATGATAAAAAGGTAGCATCAAACCACCACCAGAAGCCTCTTTGAGAACTGTGTTCTAAATTTCTAAGGCTTTGGCTTAGTGTCTCTCTTACGTATTAAAATGCCCCTATTTACTGAGCCCCATACCAGTCCTGCCTGCAGATTTGGCCAGGCCCCCTGTCTACTCACACAACACCATCAGTTGAGTTTTTCCAGGAGCTTCACCTCATCTAGATCTCTGGCTTTCTGATCCTCCCTGTCCCCTAAAACTTGATCCTCCTCCTCTCTTGATCTCACTCTGCTTTACACAGAGTAATTAATCCATTGGCTAACTGGTAAATTCAATTAATTCATCAATCTCCTGCTTGAGTTCCTGTTGGGATTCTGTGACTCTGTATCTTTAACCTTATTGGAAAGCAGCCACATCTCTGATTTTACCCTCACTTCTTCCCAGGTCATTAAAAAAAAAAAAAAAAAAAAGGAAGCCCCAGAAATAAGTGGGTAAAAAACAACTCTCAATCTTTGCCCTCTTGGTATCAGCTTTGAGACACCTGGCCAAGTACAGCCTGTGCTAAATTTCAAAGAAAAGGCAGATAACTTTGAAGATTTTATTTCACAGGGACAAAAGATAAAAGTCTCTGTCAAGTTGTCATTAGATGCTTAATGCTATTCGTGGTGGGGTGCTGGAGCTCCCCTCCTTCTCTGTAGACCTCTAGCAGATTAGGTTTCAGAGCCTTAATTTGAGGAAGGATTTACAGCTGTGAAGAGGTACAATATCATTTTGATTTGGGTTGTACTAGGCTGGGGAAGCCAGATTACATTTGTATGAAACTGTATTAGAAGATATGACTGAAGCCACCAAAATCAAATAAAGGGAAAATTTTCCAGGGAGCCTAAAAACAGAGGCCTGCCTTTCCAATGCCCCTACATGGTTTCACTATTATTCTGATTTACACCAAGAGGATCCAAGCAGAAACACAGAAGATAAAAAAAAGAAGGGAGGAAACACAGAAGGTAGATGGCAAGAAATGCTTATGCTTGCCCGACCTGTCCATCCATCAGTCTCTAACCCAGAGAGAGGTTCCCTCGATAAAGGAAAAAAAAAAAATTAATTATCCCTTAGAGAAGTGTGGAAGTTAGGAAGGGGGAATAACTTATGAATAATGCCCTGCTTTCATCTCCTGAGGCACTGTCTCAATTCAGAGTCTCAGAGAAATCCATCAAATAGTCTCTGAAGTTTTGCTGGGCCCCCATCCATCCACTGCCACCATATGCCACCCCATGCACATGTCACACAGCAGTCCCCAGATAATGACTTACACAGAGTGTGAGCCTTTCCTTCAGAATGATCTCAAAACTATTTTAGAACCTGACTCTCCTCATTTGCACCTCAAACAATAAATCATTATGTATTGCAAAAACCCAGTTTTCTCTGCGAGGAAGCATGGAAAACTATTAGCTGTTGCTTAGAATTGTGTGTACGACACAGCTCCGCAACCCTGTGCAGGTCACCAGCATCTTCTACCAGGATTTAGGGATGCATAAACAGAACACCATGGGTAGAACTTCTAAAATTGAAACTATTGTGCCAAAGCCTCTAGATTCAACCAGAATGTGTTGTTCATGGTTGGGGAGGATTCAGGGAAGCAGGGCTGCTTCTTATCCTCAAAGAACTGTTAGCTTCCAGAAGTGAGGGGAAATCATGAGGACAGCCACAAGCCTCTTCAGTGGCTACCTGCTTCTCAAACTGTTGGTTCCTCTAAGACTGGTTAGTAGCCACAGAAAATGAGCCATGAGGATGATTTCTCTAATTTCTGCCAGGAGTTCTAATCTCTCAAGTACCACAGAAGATGGAAAGACCATTTTTTTTTTTCCACAGGAACCACCTTCAGCATATGTTTTTTATACCTGCACATGTCCTCGGACAAAGAAAATACAACAACTCTCTTAGCTCCAAAGTTAAAGTTGCATTGGGCCCATTACTAGAGGACTCAAGTCTTTTGTGTTGGTATGCACAGATGTCTTGATTAACCTGAATACAGAAGAGATGCCATAGGAAGGGCACCTCTTCTCCAAATGTGGAACTAAAACATGGGTTTCCTCAGGGTCAAAAAGTAGTGACAAAGGCACAAAATTTAGGTCCTGACTTCCAGATCTGGATATTAATAAAATAAAATTAATTAGATGAAAAATCCAAAATCTCTCAGATTGCTCAAAAGAACCCCCAGGGGATAATTTATATTTACTACTATATTAACTTATATAATTTATAGCATATCTACAACAAGCTAATATGAATGCTTATAAGGATACTTGTTAGTATCTTTTTCTTATTCTCAAATCATAAATAAACCTCAATGTGAATGAGCCTTGTTTCTAAAATTCAGCATCATCTAGAAAAAAAGTTAAAAAGCAAAGTTCTCTTTCTTTTAGGAGTCCGTTGGTTCCCTTACCGTCTTTTCAGACAATGTAACAAAGGTCCCTTCTAGACCCTGAGAAAGCAAAGAACCATAGTTTCCATAGCCTTGGAACACTAAGCAAGTTATCAAGAACATAGAACCTTGAAATTTGACCTTGAACTCTCTAAGAAGCCGATGCTTTGCGAGCAAAAAAGAATATAAGAAAGAGGGAGTGGGTAAGAAGACCTAGCCACACTGCTGACATTTTAATTCTCTGAGCTTTTGTTTCCTGCTCTGGAAAAAGCAAGTGTAGATTAAGACAAGCCTAAAAGGAAAGTCAAGTTCTCTAATTTAAAAATAAGTAAAATGGCCTTTAACTCCTAGGAAGAAAATGTGCTCAAAGTATCCTCATATATAGTTTATTAACCTGCACCAACAGGGCAGGGTAGTATGTATGGTGGTTAGGAACATGAAGTATGAGTCATACCTACCTGATTCCCCATTCTGATCGCATCATTGACTAGCTGTGTAATCTTGGGAAAATTACTTAACCTCTCTGAATCTCAGAAAAATAATAAAGGGGTACCTGGGTGGCTCAGTTGGTTAAGCGTCTGCCTTCGGCTCAGGTCATGATCTCAGGGTGCTGGGATGGAGCCCAGCTTCTGGCTCCCTGCTCAGCAGGGAGTCTGCTTCTCTCTCTCCCTCTGCCCCTCCCCCCCGCTCATACTGTCTCTCTCAAATGAATAAATAAAGATCTTAAAAAAAAAAAGAAAAAGAAAAGTTCCTGTATCATAGGACTACTGCAAGGATTATATCTAATAACACATGTAAAGCTGCCAGGACAGTGCCTAGCCCCACAGTAAGCACACAACAAACATTAGTTACGATTAGAAATACAATTAATAGCAATTCTCTTTAAGTATAAAAAAAGGAATGTTTACACACTTGCAACACTTGTTACCTGAGGAACTATGGAATCAAGGATCAAAACGGAATTATAAGAAAGACGGCGTTGCCTGATGTCCTTCAGATTAATCGAAGTTGCCAAACAAAGCGATCCAAATTTAGAAAAATCTTTTGAGCTATTTTGCAGGAACTGTGCCTGCCCTCACTTGGGAAAGGGACATGTACGCTCCTGGCATTCTGGAGACCTATTCAGAAATGCTAGCTGACCCCTGACAAACCTTCAGCCTCCCCAGGAACACGCTCAGGCAGCTTAATTTGAGTGAGCCAGGGGAGAGCACGAGCCCACGCCCGAGTGCTGCCCAGTCTCCATCTGCGCGATTTCACCAAGCGCCATAGCTTGCCTCTGCGGACAAGCCCAGCTGCCAGGGAAAGGTTTCAGACCCGGAGTGGTGCCCCAACAAATTTCCAGTTCAGTGGGAAGCTGGGAAGCGCCTGGTCTCACAGCACACAATTTCCTCGTATTCCATCACTTTCCAGGCTTTAAGCAATTTTAACCTTTCCTCTGGGTGGACACAGAGACCGCTGTGCTCTAAGTGGAAACACCAGGCTTGGGGAAGCGTGAGCAGATTTCGAAATGCACCCTCCAGTGGGCATCCAGTTAGTACTGTGACATCAGCCGAGTCCTGGCTTCTCTGAGCTTGGCTTTCCTCGTCTGTAAAATGGGCCAAAGTTGACTTTGTGGGTGGTGCGGAGATGTGCACCTTTGGCAAAGATGTGTAGATACTGCTACTAATTTTTTAAGGCTCCACTCATTTTCTGCTCTGAACAGAAAGAGGTTGTCAATCTACTCTCACACCCCTCTAAAGCAAAACAAAACAAAACAAAAAACAAACAGAAAAGCATTTCCAAAAGCTAACAAACTTGAGAAGAAGAAGGAAAATTCTCCGCCACATAAATTGGCCAGGGCCAGAGTGATAAGCGGCTCTAGCAAAGCAGTTGGTGTCTACAATTTATTCTTTAATAACTTCTACTGTAATATTTCTGGGGCACATCAAAGGACAATAACAGCCCGATGTGGGTAATCCCTCTCACATATAAAAACTTTCATTACAGGGTGTGAAAGGCATCACTCTGTCTGAGAAATGGGAAT
Organism: Leptonychotes weddellii; assembly: GCF_054177405.1. Lineage (NCBI taxonomy): Eukaryota > Metazoa > Chordata > Mammalia > Carnivora > Phocidae > Leptonychotes > Leptonychotes weddellii. The sequence continues at coordinate 23,908,163 of NC_138369.1, forward strand.
CAATAGTTGTTAGCCGCTTTTTTCCCCTGCCGATCCCGGGACACCGCACCCGGCTTTTTCTCCCTAGTAAGGCCACGCTGTGTGGTCAGAGTTTCCTCTGATGGCTGCAGATGAGCAACAAGATGAAACGTCTCTGTGATAAATGGAAAAGGGGAAAAGAATTTCAGGAGAACACATCTGTGCCAGAAACCTAGAGTGGTCCAACCTAATTAGCCCTAAATGCGGCTTGTAAACATTGGCTTTGATGTATGTTTAAAAGTCACTGGGATTCATTCTGACTTGGGCACTTTTGTGCTCTCAAATGTAAAAGATTTTAAATTTAAAAAATGTTTTTAACGAGCACCCCAACAGCAGGACAATTTGGGGATACTGCGGCAGATCTTAGTAATACAAACTAAAAGAGTGGTTAGCAGACAGCCATTCATGTTCCCCTATTATCTATAATGCGATGAATTAGAGGCAGAAATACAAAATTCCTTACACACGCTTTCAAATTCAGCCTAACTGTAGCATTCACTTCCTTCAAAGCATCATTCTAGATTCTTTAAAAAGCTGGAATCACCATGTATTTTCCCTTTATCATGAACACATAAAGGCCAAAGTCATGTCCCTAGTAAAGGTCATCAAACAAACCGTTATCTTGCCAAAGCCAGTGGCCAATTTCTGGTCTCCCTTCATTCAACCATGTAGCAGCATCTGACATTGGCCACCCCCTCCTTCTTTTACACACAACCACCTGGACAACTACTCATTCCCTCCACTGCTACCCTGCTCTATCTATCTTCTTTATGGTTTCATCAGGATTTTGAAACAATCTCATTTATTGTTGTGTATGTTTGTTAGCTGACTTCATCCCTCGTGCCTAAAAAGGAAGTTTCTGGCACATCACAGACACTCCATAAATGTTATCTGACTGACACTTGGCCTTTTCTTGTGACAGATAAAAGACTAAAGCTCAGAGAAGTAAAGCAATTTGCCTAATACTGCACAGTGATTGGCCAAGGTAGGATTTGAATTCAAGGCCTCGTAACATGAAACGCACACTTGACCATTAGACCATGGAAAGGCAGCCTCAGCGTAAATGTCCAGGAGCTGGGTTTGTAAACTGTTAAGAGGGCAGATTGCAAATACTTTGGCTTTTTGTTTTGTCCTAGAACCCTCTGCAGGATCAGTTAAGATTTGTGGAATGGATGCATCTCACCTCTGTGTTCTCGACAGCAAGATCGTTGAGGGGAAAGACCAGATGTAGCGCACCTCTTGCAGCTAAAACAGTCTGCTGGCCCCAACAGGGAGTTAGATTAATTCCTATGGATTGGTCTATTTACCAAGAGGAGGCAAAAGTCTGGGCAATTCCAATTCAGCCAGAAAAAAAATAAAAGACCAGGAATGTCAAGAAGCTAAAAAATCAATGTTATTCCTTTTCCAATTAAGAGGCTCTCTCCACATGGAGAAAGTAAGCATCACCCTAAGTATGAGAGGAGGAAGAGAACTATTCTCACCTTGCTGGCTTCCTGCACTCCTACCCTGCTGAGACAGTCTTTTGGCTACTGCGCAAAGAGCCAAAAGTGACTCCTTCACAGCATGAGAATACTTTCAGCTGTAGGCCAGGAGGAGGTTTTCTCTTGGTCTTTTATTTAGTCGTTCATAGAAGGGGACATCCTGTGACCTCATTTTCACTCTGAAGTAAGAGACAGCGCCAAGTGGCTTCCTGCCTCCAGGTTCTGTAGAAACTCCCCCCTTTGATGGCACCTTTCCACTCCTCTGATCCAAGTCATGGGGAAGAGCACTTTTCCGCTTCCAGGGGGGCTGGATTTCCTTGGGAATCAGCTGCTCCCTGGGAATCCGGGCAGCACCAGGGAAAGGAGAGCAGAAGGAAGGCCCAGTTTCAATCCTCTGAACCACTGCAAAGGACTCCTTTATTAAAAGTAATTCTCATCAAGGGAAAGGTGCTTGGGGAGATAGCGTAGTGGCTCAGCAGTAACATGAGCAGAACATGTGGCTAGAAGACTTTCAATATGGCTATTTTGATAGCACCCCTGTGAAGCAGTCATTGTGATGCTGGTATAAAACTAGTTGGAATTTCAGTTCGTAACCTGAAGAAATACCTATGTGAATAATTTTGGATCAATAATAATACTTTTTATTTGCCAGTTTACTTGTTTTTTGTCTTTCTCCTTGAAGACAACGACTATTCCTGTCTTAAATGTCATTGCATCCTTAATGCCCAGCACGGTACCTCACACATAATTACTTATTGGAAAAAAAAAAAAAAGACTACTACTTATAGGACGACGACCCCTCCTACTATCATTACTACTACTGCCTATGCCCAGTGCTTACACACAGTAGATGCATAATAATTTGTTGAAAAATGAACTGCCACCATCACTACTACCATTATGGCTGTATCATTACTACTACCACCACTACCAAGTAATCCTGTTGGCTCTCTATTAAAAAGCCAGTCACAAGGATCATGCCTGGATTATTTTAATTATCATCCCTATTTTACAGATGAGACTACAGGCACGGAGAAGTACCCTAAGACAAACATGCAATATGTGGTAGAACTGGAATAATAATGTTGTTATTATTACTCTTGGCCAAACGAACTGGGAGAAATGAGGAAACGGCTAAGGGTTAAGGACAGGGTTGTACTTAGTGCCTCTATTTTGGTCTCTTAAGCACTTTTTTTTTTTTTTTCCACTGAAAGGAACCAGGGATCCTTAAAGAAATGGCAGATCGTAGATCTGGCACAGGAAATGGACATGATGAAGGAGGAAAGTTTGTCCTAGGAAGCTATCAAAGCCTACTAGAGTCATGTCAGAAGGACTTGGAGCCAACTTGAAAGGGGCTACCACTAGCCAAAGATAAATCAATTTCAACATCAAAAACAACTTTGAACGTGATAGAATGAAACAGATCTAATGCATAAAAATCCATGAGTTCCATAATGGTATATATATAAAAAAATCATTGGTCACCTTTAGAAGTTGTTAGGGTACCAACTCATAATTCAGAAAATATATAAATAAAGGGAAAGAATTAAGCATTTACCCTAACTTTCTGTATAGACTGCATTTTAAGAGAACCAAATAGGAATTGAAAGTTCCATATAGAGGAATCACAGCTAATAAGAGCATGAGGAATGACAGAATTAGAAAATCACCATCTGCAACTCTTAATGAAATAATGGTTCTAGGCAACTACTATCGATGGCTCCTAAAACATAAGCTTAAAGCTTGATGGGGAACTTGATATTGAAGGGATCAGACTGACAACACCTGAATATATGAGTCAATCCTAACCTAACTAAAAGTGGGATGACCAGACATTACATCAGTGGTTTCCAAACTTTGATGCACATTAGCATCAGGGAAGGAGGCAGGGACAGCTCTTAAAAATCCCAATGTTCAGGTCACAGTCCATAGCAATTAAATCATAATGTCTAGGATAGTAATCAAGTATCAATAGGGTTTTTTTTCTTTTTTTTTTTCCTTTTCTTAAAGATTTGTCAGATGATTCCAATGTAAAGCGAAGTTTGAGCATCATTGTATTTTATGGCTCATGGTGTGATACAGTGGAGGATACACAATGCCCCCTGGGATCTGTTACTACCTAAGTCTAACTAAATATCTACTAGAAATATGAGGAATAAAGAAACATTCAAACAATGACACTACAAGGGAATAATTAGCAAGTGTAGGGTTTTCAATGGAGGAAAAAGTCTATGTATTTTTTCAACAAATGGCATCTTTAAAAATGGTGGTGGGAAGTGCCTTTCTTAATACAGCTGGAATAGCTATGCTTCTGGCTACGAAGGAGTAACTTATATCAGACTAATCCTCCAAAAGAAAACAATTATAATGATGCATGGAATAAAAAATAAGACCAACTGTTTTGAGAGCACTGCAGAACCAACCAAGTTAGACACTAAACAAATCATTTCATTTCATGAAAATGAAAGCTCATTGAAGTCGGCTCTATATTTACAGCAGCTTTTTGTCCTAAGGGCATCTGTTAATTCGCACTGTGGGGATACTCACCAAGTAGAAAGTAGCAACCTATAGTTTGCAGTAGCTTCTCTGGGTTGAAGAGATAAAACTTGGAAGTTAAGGGCTACAGAAGTAGCAGCTAGGACTTGAGGAGCTAAGATTTCTGAGAAAGGGGGGCACAGAGAAGTGACCTCAACATTCCCAATTCAATTTCCCCTCTAGACAAAATTCCTAACCTACAAATGTGTGGAGTGGGGGACCCAAAAGCTAAGCAAAAATTCATTGCTAAGGAACTAAACAGCCAAGGAACAATTTGTCAGTCCAATAATGACTGGAAGACAAATGCTGGAATTTAGAATCTGCTAAGGACAAAGGGCCATGGTAAACATCCCAGATGCTCAGATGAGAAATCTGAAGGCTTGAGTTGTCAGAATGAGTGGGAAAGAAACCAGACACAATTATGAAAATTCTCATTTCTTGATTAGATCAGCGTGACCTGTTTGTACTGTATCCACCTGTCAGAATATTAACATCTCTCTGGAAGATAATAAAATCTATGTGAAAGCAAATACTAAGAGGAACTAGAGGGAGTTATTTGGGCAGAAGAAGACATTCCCAGATGAGAGCACAGAATACAGAATGCAATGAAGAGTACCAGACTGGGGTAAAAATAAGGGTAAATTCTGAACAAAAAAGATTGTTTAAACTGAAAATGTCTTGGTGTGAGATTAAATTACATGGTAACAGTAACACAGAAGAGGAGACAGTATAGGTGGCAAATGGATGCATTATAGGCTTCCTAAAACCAAAATAAAAACTTAGGAGACAGACTGTCAGGCTGGATTAATAAAACAAAACATAAAAGAAAAATCTTAAAGATCAGAAGGTCAAACTGTCTTTATTTACAGATGACATGATCATGTATGTAGAAAAGCTTAAAAATCTGCAAAAAGACTAACAGAACTAATAAATGAATTTAGCAGGTCAAAGGATATGAGGGCAACATACAAAAATCAATACTATTTCTAACACAAGCAATGAAAAACTGGAAAATAAAAGTACAATTTCATTTACCATGCCACTCCAAAACGAAATACGTGCAAGACCTTTGCACTAAAACCTACAAAACACTGTAAAAAGAAATTAAGGAACTAAGTAAGTGGAAAGATAGAGCATATTCCTAGATTCCATTGAAAGATTCAATATTGTCAAATGGCATTTCTCTCAAAAATCAATCTAAAGATTCAGTGTAATTCCAATCAAAATCACAACAGGACTTTTTGTAGAAACTGACAAACTGATTATAATTTATATGAAATGCAAATGAATGAAAACAGACCAAGGCAATTTAAATACAGAAGTACAGAACTGGAGAACTCAAACTACTTGGTTTAAGACTGATTATAAAGCCACACTAACCAAACACTGTGTTATCAGTGAAAAAATAAATTAATCAAGGAAAACAGATGGGGAGTCCAGAAATAGACCCACACATAAATGGCCGATCGATTTTTGACAAAGATGCCAGGGCAACTCAATGATAGAATAGTCTTTTTTGATAAACAGTGCTAGAACAACTAGATATTCATATTGGGGGGGAAGGCCAGAGGGAAGAACACTGACTCTTGCCTTATACCATACACAAATATTACTTCAAAATATATCATAAGCCAAACTTCTAGAAGAAATCATGGGAAAAATATCTTTGCAAACTTGGAGTAGACTAAGGATTCCTTAGAAAGGATCAAAAAGCATAATAGACCAAAATTGTAAACTTCTGCATTTTAAAAGCCACTGCACAGCAATAGAAGAATATATCTGCAACATACATATCTGGCAAAGGACTTGTATCTAGAATACATAAAAAACTCCTACAACTCAACCAGAAAGGGAAAAAAAGCCAAAGATTTAAAAACAGTGAACACAAAAAAATTCATACCAATGGCAAATAAGTACATGAAGAGGTGTTCAACATCATTAGTCATCAAGAATCACAAATCAAAACCACAATGAGGTATCAGTACACACCCATTAGAACAATTAAAATTTAAAAGAGAGACCGTGCCAAAGGTTGGCAAGAATGTAGAGCAACTGGAATGCTCATACATTGATAGTGTGAATAAAAAAAAAAACATTGCACAACCACTTTAGAAAACTGTTTCTTTAAAATTTTACACATATCCATAATATACAACTCAAATACAGCACTGTAAGGTTTTTATTTATCCAGAAAAATTAAAATATCCACAAAAATATGTATGCATATGCAATTTTATTCAAAATAATCCAAACCTGTAAACAACCCAAAAGTAAACCAAAAACAAATTAATGAAAGAATAACACAAAATGTAAGATGCCCATATAATGAAATACTATTGAGCAATAAAAAGGAACAAACTACTAATACTTGCAAACACCTACATGACTCTCCAAACCATTATGGTCAATGAAGGAAACCAGACACAAAAGAGTTCATATTGTATGATTCAATTTATTAAAAATTCTAGAAAATGAAAAATAATCTCCAGTGATACTAAACGAATCAGTGGTTGCCTGAAAGCTGGGACTGGTGGGAGGGAATGACAACAATTCGACATGAGTAAAATTTCATGGCAATAGAAATGTTCTGTATCTTGGGGCAACTGGGTGGCTCAGTCAGTTCAGGGACTGAGGTCATGATCTCAGGGTTGTGAGATTGAGCCCCACGTCAGGCTCCGCGCTGAGCATGGAGCCTGCTTGGGATGCTGTCTCTCCCTCTCCCCCATTTCCTCTCTCCCTCTCTAAAAAAAAGAAAAGAAAAGGAAAAAAAAAAGAAATGTTCTGCATCTTGATGGTGGTGGTAGTTTCATGGGTGCATACTTCTTTTAAAATCCATTGAACTATATACTCTTTCAATGGGTGCAGTTAATTATATACAAATTATATCTCAGTAAGTTGATTTTTTTAAAAGCAGTTGAAGTTCCCCAAAAGTAGCCAGACCAAAAAGATGACATGTTGTAGGATCCCACTACATAATGTGAAAAAAATGGGCAAAACCAATCTATGATAATAGAACAATGGCTATCTTGGAGGGTAGGTGTACATGTAATGACTGGGAAGCTTCTGGGTGCTAGTGATGTTCTGTATCTTTACTAAGTAATAGTTACATGGGCTGTTCATTTTTTAAGCATTCAATGAGCACTAGTGTGTGTACTTCTGGTGTGTTTCTGTTGCAATTTAAAAAAAACTAAGAGTAGGTGACTTTTAGAAATTAAGAGAAACTTGATGTAGCTACCAATTGCAATGTGAGGATACTGTATGGCTTTTGATTTGAAAAACTCAACTGAAAAGAATTTTGAGGGAATGGAGGAAAACTGAACATGGTCTATTTATTAGATATTAAAGAATCATTGTTCACTTCATTGCACATACTTTATAGGTACTTTTAAAGTCCCTATCTGTTAAAGAAACATAAAAATGTATTTATAGGTGAAATGATATGATGAACAAAATTCCCTACAAAATATTACAGAAAAAATATGCATGTGTGCTAGATGATGGGACACTGATCATCATAGAAGCTGGACAACAGGCTTGTGGGATGGCATATAGGGTCAGAGAGGGTGTTAAGATGTATATTATGCCTATGACCAAAATCCTCTTCTTTGTACTCTAAAGATCAAAATATCTATAGTATCAAAATGTCCTATTTCAGAACACACATGGCAAGGTATTTCTCAGGGGTCCAGAAACATGACAAGCAGGAATAAAATGAAATTTATGAGAGCCCAATTAAGTCCTGAATGACAGCCAGGCAGATACAGGATGACAAACAGTGCCCTTCCTTCCTCCAGAGACCGATCTATTTTGAGTTTGAAGTGAGGAAGTAAGTGCAGATTATCCAGGGGATTTCACCATCGTTCTTCTGGTCCTGGTTATCTGAATCTGAAGGCTATCCAGGTATTGGGAAGGGGAGAATATAATAGGTAGCCAAAAAACAGATTATGATGGTTTGGGTTGGAATCCCGGCAGGAAAAGGTCACAATCATCTACAACTTTAAAGAGAATTAAATGAAGGAACTACTTTCAGAGGTGCAGGTAGGGCTGCAAGTTAAGGATGCTGAGACCCCTGGGACTAGCTGCAGCAGGATGCCTCTACCACCTGGACTAAAAAGAGCAAAGGGAGAGACTGCATTACCAAAGCCTGAGGAGGTAAGGGAGGTGGGAACTACCACCGTGAGATGGATCCATGCTGGGACGTAGACCTCAACACCTTCTCGCCTCTCTCTCCTCCCATTACCTCATGTCTCTCCAGGATCTCCACTGACCAAATTGAACTGAAAGTAACAGTCATGGGAATCCAGTTGATGCAGTCCATAGAGGTCAGACTTCTCGGCAATCTTCTCAGCCAAGCAGGGCAGAGAAGGTCGCCCAGTAGACTACAGAGATGGGGTGGAGAATAACCAGCACACTCCCTCAAGGGAGAATTTACACCACACTGGAATACATATGTCTTCAAACCTGCAAGTAGAACTAATAGCCATTTGGTAAAATCTCGAATTCAGAAGAGCTATGGTTTCACAATGAGTATTCAAAGATTGTTTCACAATATAATACACAGAGCATGGGGTTAAGGAGCTACTCCTAGTAAGACTTGGGACTTTTAAATTAAACAAATATCCTTCTGTATTAAACATTTCTGAACTAAATGCACAGAAAAGTACAGCAAGTGGGTTGCATTTTCCATCTCTCTATTAAAGAGAAGAATTCAGAGCAAAGTTACCACAAGCAGAAACGCAATTCCAAGCCCAGACGAGGAGCATCACCTTGTCCTGGCCCATTAGGCCCTTATGGACTGGCCTTTCCCTGCCTTCCCATTGGCATCTTCCCCTCTCTCCCTCTTAGCCTCCAGGAGTGTGGGAGCCTGTCGTGGTTGGTGATGAAAACTCTGCTTCCTCCCACCGTGGGCTTTGCATCTGCTGCTTCCTCTGCCCTCAATGTGCTTTCCTCCCTTCCCCTCCTATTAACTCCTATCTCAGCTCAACTGTCACTTCCTAAGGGAAGCTTTCTCAACTTTCCTAGGCACACATTCAAAGCACTGGGATCTTTTCCTCCATGGAATCTCTTCCACATATTTTGGTATGACTGCTTGCTAGCCCATCTACCCCACTAAAGTGCTAGCTCCACATGGCAAGGAACATGTGTACCTTATGCTCCATGACATTTCTAGGGCTTCACATACTCTTTGGCTCATAGGAGGCACACAGTTATTGTTGAATAAATGAGTCCTCAGTATAAGAGAACATTTTTTCCATTCAAGGGACAGTCTGGGTTTTTAATTTTTTTCTTTTAATATACAACACAATTTTGTGGGGGTTTTTTCCCCAAAATTACATTACTGTGAACTCTCAATTATCTGGTTGTTTCTTATATTTCTTATAAGAAAATTATCTGTATTGATTTTTTAAAGATTTTATTTATGCATTTATTTTAGAGAGAAAAAGAAAGAGCAGGGGGAGGAGCAGAGGGAGAGGGAGAAAGAATCTCAAGCAGACATTACCCTAAGCACAGAGCCTATCACGAGGCTCGATCCCATGACCCTGCAATCATGACCCTGAGATCATGACCCTGAAATCATGACCTGAGCCGAAACCAAGAGTCTGCTGCCTAACTGACTGAGCCATCTAGGTACCCCTAAGAAAATGATCTTTAATGAGGGTTTTTTAAAACAAGGTACGTATTATGCTTAGGATTCATATACATCCAACTTGAACAACTGCTGCTCTAAGACATTACTTGCAGGCACTCCAAGCAAGAAAGACTTCACCACATATTCTGGATTCCATTTAAAAGGCAAGAAGGTAACCACATAATTCTCTAGGGGGTTTCAACAAGGGTTAAAATCCAAAGGACTTCAGAAAATTCTCAATTATCTAGAATGATTGGCTGTATTCTTAACTGACATTACTTGCAGGCACTCAAGAAGGGTTTGGTGAATGGGAGCAAACATTGGTTGAACACTTAGTATGTAGCAGCTACTGGGTAAGGAGTTTTAATAGTAATGAGAACGACGACCAATATCTAGTGGGAATTTTACGTGGCAGGTGTTTTGCTAATGCACAAACTATACATTGTCTCATGGTCCTCCCAATAATCTAATGAGATGAGTTATTTTGCCCAGATACAAAGAGACTAAGTAATTTGTTGACATTTGCACAACCAGAGCTGGGATTCATTTCCAAGCATTTAACAAGTTTCTTTCCCCCTTGCTCCTCCTCCTCTACCTCACTCAATCCCGACAATCCAAGTAGCAGGAAGATGGTGTTCAAAATTTTTAAACATAGAACTTACTATAAATGAAATGTTAGGTAGAGCCCAATATCAGGTAGAAAGAAGAAGAGCTGCTTTGAGCTTAAGAAGGGGAAAAGAATGAGGAATCCCATCAAAGCACCCCAAGTTATAGCCAGAAAAGTTCTAGCCATCTCTGCAGCAAAATTTGGGAAATGCTGTTATAAATTAAGAAACTGGAGTGGAGTACCAAGAAATCTGCCCAAGTTTAATCATCTAATAAATGACAGAGCAGTAATTTAAACCTTAATTAGGATGACTCCAGTGTTCACTTATAAACATGGACAGATGAATATTGCCAGAATAGCTACTTCTTAAAACATATTAAAACTAACCCAAAATTCAGGGGGGAAACATGGTGGAGGAGTAGGGGACCCTATTTCAACTGGTCCCTGGAATTGAGCTGCATATCTACCAGACCACTCTGAGCACCCACGAAACCAGCCTGAGATGTAAGAAGATCTGGATCTCTACAAACAGAATATCACAGGCGGTTGGTTTTGAGGTACGAAGCGGAGAGCCGTGATTCTGCGGGCAGATATCGGAGGATAAACAGCAGCGGGAGGGTGCCTGGACATGGGGATCCTACACCGCCGGTGAGTGACAGCCTCGCGCGCTGCGGACGGGCACAGACTCGCAGACCGGTAGCATCAGGAAAGGACTTTAGGGCAGCCCCCGGGGTGGAGGACCAGACCGGCGGGGTAACGCGCACGCGAACCACAGCCGCCAGGACAGAAACCTGGAGCGACGGTCACGCGCACGCGAACTGCAGCTTCCGAGACTGAAACCCAGCGCGCCGGGGTCCTGCCGGTGAACTGCAACCTGTGGGGTGGAAACTCCGAGCAGCGGAGTCGCGCACGTGCGAAATGGGAGCGGCTGGCGGTTTCAGAAGCACAAAGGGCAGACACGTGCCCCGACCTGGAGGCAGGACTGGGGGCGCTGCAGAGGGGCGCACAACCCAGGACGCTGCAGTTTATAGCAGCAC
>NC_138369.1:23919969-23986963 GCF_054177405.1 Leptonychotes weddellii
GTTTAGAAGTGGCAAGAACAATGGAAGTTGAAAATAAGGTCACATTATAATGGGAGAACGTGAAAAGGTGAATGTAAATAAGCTAAATCCTTCTCTTTCTTAGAAGAAAATCAGTAGATAACATAAAATGGATAAAATATCAACTAGCTATAATGAGCTAAAACCAGGCATGAGTTACAGCATTGCATTTAGCAGGTCCAACTAGAGGGGGAAAGGGTGGAGTTGGGAGCGGTACTTTTCATTGTAAGTATTTCTAAATTATTTGTTTGGTAACTATGTGCCAGTTGTTGCTTTCATAAAAAACAAAACAAAAAAGAAAGTTACAAAAAGAGCAAGGGCATTGTGAGCTTTCTTTTACTAAAAACAAGAAGAAATACTTGAGCCTGGATAAAATGTCTTCTGAGTCTCTGCACAACTCTGGAGGAGCAGTAAATTTCATATAACTGGGTTTATTTATAATAAGAAGGGAGCAAATGCAGTGGACGGAAATCAGACACATCATTTTTTTTTCGCAACAGAACAATTAAGCTTTCATTAGGACTTAATAACAGGATGACATTCTGGGGTTTGGAGCGTAAGCACATTCCCTCCATTATCAAATCAAAAAATATCCAGTATCAAGAGGCACTCTTCATCCTGGATTCTGCCCCCACACAACCTCCCTGCAAGCCCCATCATGACCCCAGATAAAGATGGAAATCAAAAGTTCCCTAGTTCTAACTGCATGTTCTCTCATTTCCTCAAGATTGCTGCTTCTTATCCATTTCATATTAACAGCACCAAAAATGGACAGCAAGTGCACATTTGAATACCCAGCAAGGTACATTTCCCAGAATGCAATTTTGAATAGGCTAGTTGTTTGAGAATGGCAAGACACTAGTGATCCATGTTTGGACTACCATGCCCATCTGTCCTGAAGGGCTGGCATTCATGTTATTTAGAACAGCCTGGGTAAACTTATTATCGCACCCTCTGTTCACAGAGAAGTTTGGTTCTGAGCTCAATTACAATTCCTAGCAGTTTAAATGATAGCTGCTGTGCTATAATCTAAAATAAATTGCTTTTCGCAAGAAGTCATGTAAGCTTTTGCACTGCAACTTAGCAGAGCGGCTGGTTTTATCTCATCTGAAATTCAAGCGGGGTACAAAAGTTGGGCCTCTGAAGTCCTATTCTTAACCTTGAACGGCATTCTTCTACAATTTGGGGGCTCTCCGTTTACCCACAATTCCTCTCCTGGAACTAGATTTCTGGGAAAGCAACATCATGCTTCCATTTTTTAAAATGCATTGTGTTGCTTTTGTTTTTATTTTTCTATGCAAGCCTCACTCTTTACTTGGGCTTTTGTGAAAGCACTATATTACTTCGGGGCAAAAGATTTGTTCCGCCTGTTCTCATGGCTAGGAAGCTCATCCACCATCACAGACCAAAACGACAAGTGTATAGTCACAAGCATCTAAATGAATCCGGGTACCACTGCAACTGTGTTCAAATTCACCTCCTTACCTTCTCTTTGCTGGGAAAGGAGAGAAAGGAAAGAAAGCTGGCTAGTGCTCAAAACCTGAAGTGGAAATTCTACCTTCCCCCACCCCTCACCTCCCTGTGAGTTTTCCCCAGAAAGTCCCATAGGCTTAGGCTCACAGATCCTCTGAGCACATCCAGACCCAGTGTCTCAGGAGGTACACATCTGCCTAGCACTTCTCTGACAGAGATGGCTTCGGATCCCTTCCATGCTCTTCCACAAAAGCAACTGAAAGGTTTCCAAAGTTCACTACATTCTTTCAGCTTGAACAAGGCAACATAATTAACGCGCTGTTTTTCCACCAGTCAACAAGAGAAAATTGCCCTTCCAAAAGATTTTTCACATGTACAATAATCCATTAATAATTTTCCCTTTCAGATATTTTTTTTTCTATTGAGACTGAAAGAAACTGGTTCGGGGTGTGTGATGGTGCTATGTGCTTGGCAGCATTTCTCTGAAAGGGGAAACCTCCTTATTCCGCCAAAAAGAATAGCCAGATCAAAAACCCAAAGTGAGCACTTTAGACCCATTCAAACTCAAACTCAGAGCCACTGTGAAAGCAAGGAAGTTCTATTTCTTTGTATCACATGCATGCAGCCAAGGCAAGGGATAAGATGGAATGTTCCTTCTAAGTCATGTGAATCCTGGAGTTCTGTTGCATGAGCTCTAGGAATCCCAGAAAGAGACAAACTGCGCTGATTTTTGACCAGGGTTCTTAGGAGAATTAGGAAATGTCCCAGTAATGGCGGGGGGGGGGGGGTTTCCGACATGTAGGGAACATTCTAAATGTTGCTAAAAGTTCTGTAGTGTGTTATTTCCACACAAAAAAGAACTGTCCCACCCAGGAGGCCAACAGATTCCCCCTTGGGAAACACTGACCTCATTTGAGAGAAAGTTCAATGATGCAATAAAGTAAAATGAGCTCCTTGCCCTGGGTCCCTCATTTTCTCATTTTGCAAACCTTGGACTGCTGGCAGATAGTGACTGAAGGAATCATCTAGTGGTTTAAAGAAGGCAAGTCACTTATTGATTCAACAAATATGTATTAAGTTCCTCCTATGTACAGTGTAATTAATGCTCTACATATATCAGATCATAATCTTCCCTTTTAGGAAGGTTAAAATGCCATTTTTCTCCATAAAGTTATTCCTAATGCTTTAAGTTACAAGTAAGTTACAAGTAAAGAGAGAAAATAGCCTATCAGTTAGGGCTGTGGATACTGGAGCCAAAGATTCTCGGATTCTAATCCAAGCTCTGACACTTACTAGGCTTGTAACTTTAGACGGATTGCTTAATCTCACTGTGTCTTGCTTTCCTTGTTGGAAAATTGGGATAATACTGCTGCTCACCTCATGAGGTTGTTTTGAGGATTAAATGGAGTTATTAATATAAAATCATTAGAACAGTGCATTGCACATAGTAAAGGCTCAAAGTATTATACATACATAATTTACATATCTATAAATCTTTAGAAAGTGTTTAATATATAATTTTAATTGAAATTATTTTGAGATAAGTATAGATTCACATGCATTTGTAAGATATAATACAGAGAGATCCCATGTATACTTTATCCAGTTTCACCAAGTGGTACCACTTTGAAAAAACAGTATAACAGCACAACTAGGATACTGACACTGATACAATATACTAATCTTATTCAGAGTTTCCCTAAATCCCAGTTTTACTTGTACTCATTTCAGTGTGTGTGTGTGTGTGTGTGTGTGTGTGTGTGTATTAAGTTCTATACAATTTTATAACTTGTGTTGGGTCATCACTTTTCTCACTACAAGGATCCCTCATCTTTTGATTTTATTACCATACCCACCTTTCTCTTGCCCCCACCCACCCCCACCTCCATCCCTAACTTCTGGCAATCATGGATCTATCCTCCATTTCTAAATTTTGTCATTTCAAAAGTGTTACATAAATGGAATCCAAAAGAATGTAATTTATTGGGATGACTTTTTTCACTCAATATAATTCGCTGGAGAATCACCTAAGTTGTTGATTGTACCAATTGTTCATTCCTTTTGATTGCTGAGTAGAATTCCATGGGTACCACAGTTTATCTACCCATGTATCTGCTAAAAACATCTGGGCTATTTCCAGATTTTGGCTGTTATGAGTAAAGTTGCTATGAATATTTATGTACAAGTATTTATGTGAACATGAATTTTCATTTCTGAGATAAATGCTCAAGAGTGAAATTGCTCAGTTACATGATAGTTGCATGTTTAGTTTTATAAGAAGCTGCCAGATTCTTTTCCAGAGTGGCTAGCCATTTTATATTGTCACTAACAATGTATGTCTGATCAGTTTCTCTGCATACTAATAATTGGTGTTGTCATTATTTTTTTATTTTAGCCACTCTGATAGATGTGTATTGATATTATGGTTTTAATTTGCAATTCTCTGGTGGCTAATGATGTGAAGCATCTTTTAGTGTGCTTATTTGCCATCTGTATGTATTCTTTGGTAAAATATCTGCTCATGTCTTGCAGTGTCCATTTTCTAATTGGATTGTTTTGGGTTTTTTGTTGGTGGTGGTGTTTTTTTTTTTTTTACTGTTAAGTTTTAGGAGTTCTTTATATATTCTAGATACTAGTCCTTTGTAAAATATGTGGTTTGTAAATTTCTTCCAGCCTGTAGATTGTTTTTTCATTTTCTTCACATGGGTTTTCACAGAGAAAAAATTTTAATTTTAATGAGGTCCAATCTATCAATTGTTCCTTTTATGGATTTGTGCTTTGGGGGCCAAGTCGAAGAACTCCTTATCTAGCTTTAGATCCCAACAATTTTTTCCTGTGTTTATTTTTCTAAAATTTTTATAATTTTATATTTAAGTTTATAAACATTTTGAGTTAATTTGGGAATAAGATATATGGTTTAGATCAGTGTTCATTTTATTTTGCCAATGTTAATTGGATGTCTAATGCTCCATCACCATTTGTTGAAAAGCTAGGCTTCCTTCACTGAATGGCTTTTGTACCTTTGTCAAAAATCATTTGAACATGTGTATGAGGTTCTATTTTTGGGTCCTTTATTCTGTTCCACTAGTGTCCTCTGCTGTACCACATTGACTTGACTAATAGAGCTATATAGTTAGCTTTAATATTAGATAGAGTAATTATTTTATTTTTTCTATGCTATGATTGTTTGGGCTGTATATGATTGTTATGGCCTGTATCTTTACATATACATTTTAGACTAAGCTTGCTGGAATTTTGTTAGGAATTGCATTAAACCTATCATTTGGGGGAGAACTGACATCTTTACTATGTTGAGACTTTTAAGTCTTTTTATTTATTCAGGTCTTCTTTGATTTCTTCCACCAGCATTTTGTAATTTTAATAATACAAATCCTGTACATGTTTTGTTAAGTGTACATCTAAGTATTGCATTTTCTTTAGAACTTTCATAAATGGCACTGCATTTTAAATTTGGGATTCTGCATATAGAAATATTATGTATATATACATGCAATTGATTTTTCTGTGTATCCTGTGCCCTTGCTGAAATCACTTATTTAGCTTGTTGATATGGTGGATTACACTGATTCACTTTAAAGTATTAAACCATCCTTGCATATCTGGAATAAATCCCATTTAGGATTCTTTTTACACATTGTTGCATTTGATTTGCTAACATTTTGTTTAGTATTTCTGTGTCAAAGTTCACAAGAGATATAGGACTATAATAATCTTTCCTTCCTTTGTGTGTATGTGCGTGTGTACGTGTGTGCGTGTGTGTACGTGTGGTGTCTTTATCCTATTTTGGTATCAGGATATTACTAGCCTCATAAAATGAGTTGGGAAGTTTTCCTGCCTTTTCTATTTTCTGGAAAAGATTGTGTAAAATTGACGTTAATTCTTTTTAAAACATTTAGTAGACTTCTCCAGTGAAACCATGTAATCCTGGAGTTTGTTTTGGGAAGAATTTTAAGTACTAATTTAATTTCTTTAATGGCTTTCAGGGCTATTCAAGTTGTCCATTTCACCCTGCCTGAGTTTAGGTAGTTTATGGTTTTTGAAACATTGATTTACTTCTTCTAAGTAGTTGAATATATGAATATGAAATTGTTCATAGAATAACCTTACTATCTCTTAATGACTGTAGGATCTGTATTGTATTCCCTATTTCTTTCCTGATACTGTTAATTTTGTTAACTGTCAGCCTTGCCAGTCATTTATCAATTTTATTATTTTTTTAGACTAAGCTGCTTTTTGTTCCATTGACTTTATCTTTTTCCTATTTAATTGATTTCTGCCTTTACCTTTATCATTTCCTTCTGTCTGCTTGTCTTTGGCTTATTTTCCTTTCTTTTTCTTCCTCCTTCATGTAGGAACTTAGGTTATTAATTTGAGACCTTTTGCCACTTCTAACATAAGTATTTAGTGGTATAAATTTCCTTCTCAGTACTGCTTTAGTTGCCGCTTACATATTTTGATATATTGTGTTTTCATTTTCATTGAGCTCTATGTATTTTTAAATGTCTTTTAAGACTTCTTCTTTGACCTATGGATACTATATGAGTATGTTGCTTTATTTTCACATTTGGAGTTTTATCTGTTGTATTTTTTAAAAGGATTTATTTATTTATTTGAGAGAGAGAGTAAGCACAGGTGTAGGAGAAAGAGCAGAGTGAGAGAGAATCCTCAAGCAGACTCCTCGCTGAGCATAGAGCCAACACAGGGCTGGATCTCAGGACCCTGAGATCATGACCTGAGCCAAAATCAAGAGTCAGACACTTAACTGACTGAGCAACCTATGCGCCCCTTCTGTTGTCTTTTTGTAATTGATTTCTAGTAGATTTTATCATAGTCAGAGGATACATTCTGCATGCTTTCAATTTTTAAAATTTTGTTAAAGTTCTGTGTGTGTGTGGCCCAAGATATGTCTATTTTAGTGAATGTTGAATGGGTTCTTGAAAAAATATGTATTCTGCTATTGTTGGATGGAGTGTTCTATATGTCAATTAGACACTATTGGCTGATTGTATTATTCAGATCTTCTATATGCTCGTTGGTTTTCTATAGGGTAGTTCTATTATTGTTGAGAGGTGGCAAATTGAAGTCTCCAACTATAATTGTCAATGTCTCTATTTCTCCTTCAGCTCTATTAGTTTTTGCTTCCTGTATTTTAAGGCTCTATTGTTTGGTGTGCATATATTTAGGATCATTAAGTCTTCAGGATGGTCAATGCTTTTATCTTTCTTAAATATTTTCTTTGTTCTGAAGACTACTTTTATCATATTAATATAGCTACTATGGCTTTCTAAAAAATTAATATTTGCATAATATATCTTTTTCTATCCTTTTGTTTTACAACTTACCTAATCTCTGCCTTTGAACTGAGGTGCCCATAGGCAGCATATAGTTAAACTGTTTATTTGTCCACTTTACCAATCTCTATCTTTTGATAGGTGATAGAGATGACTTACATTTAAGATCATTATTGATATGTTGGCACTTCAGTCTACCTTCTTATTACTTGTTTTCTATTTCTTTCATCTGGTTCTCATTCTTTTCTTGCCTTCCTATGGATTACTTGAACATTTTTTTTAGAATTCCATCTTTATTTAGAGTAGTTTTGGATGCACTTCTTTGTATAGTTTTCATAATGGTTGCTCTAGACATTACAATCAACTATGTAACTTATTACAATCTACTATTATCAATATTTTAGGACTTTGAGTAAAATGTGAAAACCTCACTTCCATTTAAGTCCCTTTACCTTTCCCACTTTTAAATATGATTGACTTGAGTATCAGATGGTGTTATAATTTTTGTTTCCATCATCTCATAAAAAATAGTTTACTGTATGTATCCATAAATCTCTTTCCATTTTTCCTTCTTCCTTTGTCATTCTCCAGTATTTCATTTTTTAGCTTTTCCTTTCTGCTTGAACAACTTCCTTTAGCCAATCTTTAAGAGTCAGTCTGCTAACAACAACTTCTTTTAGTTTTCCTTCATCCGAGAATGTTTGTATTTCTCCTTCATTACTAAAGGACAGTTTTGCCAGATATGGAATTCAGAGTTGATAGTTCTTTCAGTACTTCAAAGTATGTTGTGGCAGTTCCCCCTGGTCTACATTGTATACAATGAGCAATCAGCTGTCATTTAAATTGATATTTCTTTATAGGTAATGTGTTTTTTTTCTCTGACTGCTTTCAAGATTTTTACCTCTTTGGATTCCAGTTTTGAAAGTTTAAAAGAAATCCAAAGCATGGATTTCTTTTTCTCTAGCATGTTTGGGTTTCAGTCAGCTTCTTAGATCTATACATTTGTGTATTTCACCAAATTTAGGAAAGTTTTCAGCCATTATTTCTTCAAACACTCTTTCAGCACCCACTTCTGCTGGACTCCAATAATACGGATGTTGGATTTTTGTTATTGTCCACAGCTTCCTGAGGCACTGTTCACTTTTTCCATCTATTTCCTCTCTATAGTTCACATTGAATAAATTCTACTGTTTTCTCCTTGTATTCAATAATTCTATCTCTCATCTCCACTCTACTATTAAGAATATTCAGCAATTTTTTTAAATTTCTGCTATTGTAATTTTCAGTTCCATAATTTCCATTCAGTTCTGTCTCGCAACTTATATTTATTTTCTAAGACTTCCTATTTTTTAAATTTGTATCAGAAGAATTTGTGATTGTGGTGAATTATTTACATGACAGCTGCTTTTAAATCCTTGTCAGATGATTCTAACATCTGATTCATCTTGGTATTGGTATCAGTTGATAGTCTTTTCTCATTCTATTTGTGATTTTCTTGGTTCTTGGTATGATGGGTGATTTTAAAATTACATCCTGGATATTTTGTCTATTATGCTAGATGACTCTGGGTTCCATCTGAATCTTTTATTTTAGCAGGCAGTCAACCCTGTAAAATTAATCGTGGCTACTTCTATGAGCTGTAGTTCCAATGGCATTCTAATTTTCACACTCTTTGAGATGTTATTTTGGTCTGCTTTATTTATCTACTGTCACTAGGACTCCCACTGTCCCTTCATCATCTCACTGCCTCAGGGGGTGGAAGAGGTTTCCCTAGACTGGGCCTTAGGTGTCTCTCGAAGGGAGAGGGATGTGGTGAGAATCTTGTACTGTTATCCCCAGCTGCCTTAGTGTCTCTGAGAAGAGAAGAGCATTTCAGGAATAAGGGGACAAAGAGGCTTTCTGGAACTGGCCATTTATTGTGGCTGTATCCCCCTTGCTCGGTCTGCCTACTTGCTGCAATGTCTCTGGGCAGGTGAGGGGCATCTGAGGCCTGCAGAAAAAGTTACTTTCTGGATTAGTCCATTTGCTGTAACTGGGTCTCTCCTGCTGTCCTGCCTGCCAGCCTCAGAATCTCTTGTTGGAAAGGAGAGTCTCAGGCCCAATGCGGAAGGAGAGCATTTCATCTGGCCAATTATTTTTGGTAAGGCATTCATCAATCCCCTTGTCAGTGGTGTCAAACTTGTTTGATGTTGCCAGAGAGACTGCCATTCAATCAGGGAAAGAATCAACCTCCCTGGGCTTTCTCCTGTCACTGGGTGGGGCATTGGGAAATACCTGGGCTGGGTGGCTTCTTCTTTGGGGAGGGAGGACTCTAGACACTGTTCTTTAAGTCCTGGGGTCTCAAACCAGCTCACCTTCTTCTTATCACCTTTCAGAGTCCTTATTTGGTTGTCTCTTGCTTCATTTCTGGAATTCATAATTGTGCTTTGTAATAGAGCAGAGAAAAAAATGCATCTACACCATTTTTGTTGGTCCAGAAATTTCTGTTTACTATATTTTTAGTTGTATACTTTCATTCAAGTTTCTTATGGCACTTAACCCTTTTTTGACCTTATGTTTATCTGACTATATCTTCAGAAACTAAGATTTGAAATTCTTGAGAATTTCTCTTTATATACTATACGGTGACATAAACATGGTAAGTTTTCCCTGACTAATTCTTATGAATGAATGTATGAATGAATTAATGAATGCTTATTCATATTTTCTTTGGGCCTGTACAATGTAGCAAGAACTACCTGTTAAGAGGGAGGTTGTTGGCAGAATGTAAATATGACTGATAAGTGCCCATCTCTATAAATGGACACAGGAGTAATAATGAGAATCTTGCTCAATGTGATGTACTAAAACATGGCTCAGAATATATGCCCACTTGGTCATAAACTCCCTGAGATTGTCACACTCATTTTTCTACTTCCAGCAGATGAGAAAATGTGGTAATGCTGGGGCACACTTCCCCACCATCACTTCCTATATTATTCCCCCACCATCACTTCCTATATTATTCCCCCACCATCACTTCCTATATTATTCCCCTCTAGCCTATACTCTTGAACACACACTCACACACACACACACACACACACAAACACACTTCAAGCATTCAATCTTCCAGAGTAGGCAGGAATTCAAAAAGAGGAACATGTCACATTTTCTTTCTCAAAATGAAACCACCATACCCCCAATAAAAGACGAGTATGAAACACTGATGCCTAATAACAAATGGTACAGAACAATATTGCTAGGAAACTCCAAGTTTTTAGAACTCATAGAAGCATCACTAAAGATTGCATGTAAGAGATAGAAGGCCTCAGGCAGGGAATGCAACAAAATGTAAGGCCAGCTGGAGCTGGAGTGATGGGATAGCAAGCAACAAGAGACCCTGGGCAATTCAATTCTCCCATCGAGCAGGAAAGGATTGGAAATGAGGGCTTTCAAATGGAATAGGCCTGATGACTGACCTCCCATTTAACTACTGGAATCATTCATTGTTATCAATTGTTTTGTACTCTCGGTCTTTTAAGATCCCCAGGCACTCATCTCTCATATTTGCTGCACATACTTATCTCCATTTTGGTTTTTGGTTTTCGACAAACAGAAGTTTTAATTTTTAATGAAGTCAAATCTATTACTCTTTTATGTTTTTACCTTAAGTTTATAAGATTCTCTCTCATTGTAGTTGGGATACTCATTTCTATTCTGGTTTTCTAATGCTTGATTTTATATATTTATTGTTTTAATCAAGCTGAAATTAATTTTAGGGTATGGTGTAAGAGAGACTAAAATTATTCCAACTCGAATGCATTCTTGTTAAGTAAAAAATAAGTCTTCCCGGAGTAGAAAACTCAGCCTAGACACATGCTGCTCAGCTTTTGGAGGCAGGAATGGAATGAATGAGGCACTTTTCTTAAACACTGAAGACCTCATTGTGTTTCACTGCGGACTTAAGACAACCTTCCTTCTTTATTTCTTAGTGCTGCTTGTCTTTAGAGTGGGGACACATATATAGACAGTGTATCCCCAAGGATAAGGCAATTTCTTGAGCTCATCAAGTCTTCTGAGCACGTTCTGTGTAGAAGATTTTCCATTACTGGTTACACTGCATATACAGGGTCCTCCTGGCAAATGTGACCAGTTGAAATAGAACTTCACAAAACACGAAATGAGCTATCAAGGACTTCCCTCTTTTAGGAATGGTCTCAGAAGAAAAATAAGTCTTGGTATTTACAGCATATTAGATATCACCTCTTAGACTCTGAAATTCTCTTCAAACTTTATCTGTTTAATTTAAAAGCAAACAATGCTTCAATGTTGGCATTTCTGAGTTAGGGGATGTCAGTACAGTAAAAGGTGGATTAAGCAGGGGTAATTTATGTCTTTGTTCTATTTAATAAATGGTCTTAGGGAATTCTGAAAGTAAAATAATCTCATTATTAGTTGGTAATTAACACAGTGACTGCCAGGGGAAAACTGTCCAACTTGTGTCATATTCCCACAGTGGGTCCATAAAATACAATATTCTTCAGAATATACAGTTTTTCTACCTGCATTCATCCTACAAGGTATACTGACTTCTTGCTATGGGCCTGGACCTGAAGGGAATTCACAATAAAGGATGGTCCTTGTCCTAGCAAAAGCCACCCAAAATGGCTATACCCACTCAGAGTTACCAAAAAACACATTATCTACTTTCTGGTTTATGCTAAACTAGATTGGGAGGGTAGAATCCTCTGTCAAAATTTTTCTTTTAGCCACCAAAGAATATCATCAGGTAAAATCTAAATGGAAGCCCAACATATAAAAAAGAATAAAAGACAAAAGCATAAATTCCCTGGTCAAATGGGGAGTAGTATTCACAGAGCACTGGCCTCCTCTAAAACAGACATTCTCTCTCTTTCTCTCTCTCTCTCCCTGGAGCTTCACAGAGCAGTTCCAAAACCACTGTACTTGAACTGATGGACAGAAAGAAGGAGGAACAGATAGATAGAAATGTAATAAAGCAAGCACAGTAGGATGCTAATGGCAGACTCCAGGTTTGGGTATATAGGGAGCTCATTGTAAATTTTTTTCAATTTTTCTATATGTTTAATGTTTTTAGAATATAATGTTGGGGGAATAAAAGCTGTCCTTGCTTCCTATTTTGAGGCTCTGTACTTAGTTATGTAAACATTTGTTATTATTATATGTCCTTGATGAATTGAGCCCTTTATCATTATGAAATGTCCCTCTTTTTTTTTTTTTTTTTTTGGTAAACCTTCTTGTCTTAAAGTTTATTTTGATTAATAAACCCACATTGACTTTCTAAAAATGAATGTTTGCATGGTATATATTTCTCATTCTTTTTACTTTCAACTCTTTGTGTCTTCATATTTAAAGGGCATGTGTTGTGGTCAGCATATAGTTAGGTCTTATTTTTTTATTCACACTGATAATCTGTGACTTTCAATTGGGGTATTAAGTCCATTAACATTTGATGTAATGATATGGTTAGGTTTTAAATTTACCATATGGCTCTTCATTTAATATTTGTACTATTTTTTCCCTATACTACCTTGTCTTCCTTCTTTCTGTTAAAATGAATATCTTCTAGATCCATCTTACTACCATTGTTGCCTTTTTAATTATACCTCTTTGTAGTGTGTGTGTGTGTGTGTTTGCCTTAGGACTAACAACATGCCTCCTTATCTTATCAACATGCCTCCTATTTTATTAATATAGTACCATTTCACATAACATAGAAGAATCTTACAACAGTGTAGTTGTATTTACTACTCCCTTGTGCACTGGGCTATTGCTATCACATGTTTTACTTCTACATATATTATAAACCCCACAGTACAATGTTATTACTATTGCTTTAAACATTAAGTTATCCTTTAAGAAATTATAAGAGAAAATAAAAATAGGGTTTTAAAAAGACATATATTAATCTGCATATTTACCATTTCTAATGTTCTTCATTATTTCCTATAGAACCAAATTACCATTTGGTATCACTTCCCTTTAGCCTGAAGAACTACCTTTAGCATTTCTTGTACTGCAGGTTGGCTGGCAGTACATTTTCTTAGGTTTTGTTTATCTGAAAGCATCTTCATTTCACATTCATTTTTGAAGTACAGTTGACCCTTGAACAACTTGGATTTGAACTGTGTGGGTTCACTTATATGTGGATTTTTTTATAAATATAGTACAGTACTGTAAATGTATTTTCTTACGATTTTCTTAATCACATCTTTTTTTCTAGCTTATTTTATTGTAAGAATGTAGTATATAATACATGTAACATACAAAGTATGTGTTAATCTACTGTTTATGTTATAGGTAAGCTGGTTACAGTAGACTCTCGGTAGTTAATTTGGTGGGGGGGAGTCAAAACTTACATGTAGATTTTCAACTGCACTGGAGTCAACACCCCTAATCCTTGTATTGTTCAAGAGTCAACTGTAATTCTATATTCACTGGACACAGAAATCTAGGTTGATGTATTTTTTTCATTCTGCATTTCTTTCTGCATATCATTCCATTGTCGTCTGGTTTTAATAGTTTCTGTTTAGAAGACTAAAATAATTCTTATCATTGTTTCTTATATAGAATGTGATTTTTTTCCCTCCTCTGACAGCTTTTCTCTTTACCTTTATATTTTAGCAGTTTGGCTATGACATGCCTGGGTGTGGCTTTCTTTGTACGTATCCTGATTTGATTTGCTAAACATCTTAAACTTATAGGTTGATGTGTCTCCCAAAGTTAGGAACTTCAGGCCATTATTTCTTAAAATACTTCTTTCTGACACATTCTCTCCTCTTTTCTGAGACTCCAATTATACAAATATTAGACTGCTTGCTTTTGTCCCATATGTCTCTGAAATTTTTTTTTCCTTTTCCCCTCTGTTCTTCAGATTAGGTCATTTCTCTTGATCTGTCTTATGTTTACTGACTCTTTCTATAGTCTGTAATTTCCTGTAAAGGCCATTAAGTGAATTTTTCATTTCAGAAATTATCCTTTGCAGTTATAGAATGTCCATTTGGTTCTTTTTTATATTTCACATTTATTTATCTGAAATGTCCCATCTTTTCATTCATTTTATGTCATCCACTTTATGCCCTTTAAATCCTTAGGCATATTAATCACAGCTCTGTTAAAACCATATCTTCTAATTCTAATGTCTAGGGTAATTCAGGGTCTGTTTCCATTGATTGCTTTTTTCTTGTTGATGGGTCTGCTCTTCATGTGTCCAGTAGTTTTTTATTGTATGCTGGATACTGAATGATACATTTAGGGTATCTACATTGTACTGTCTTCCTTAAGAGTTTTGTTCTAGCAGGCAATTATATTACTAAGAGATCCCCTTTATCCTTTCATTGTGAGGACTGGTCTATTGTGACTCTCTTCTTGGCCTTAAACCATGGCCTTCCTCTAGAGCATGGCCCTCACTCCTAAAGCTACCTTTTCTGGGGTCTCAACTGAATGCCCAAGTATTCAATGAAGTATCATCTCTGGCTACAATAGAATTACAACATCTCCCAACTCTGGTATTTTTCTTTGATTCTTGGTCCCACAGCACCCAACCTCTGCTAGGCCTCAGGGAGTCCTGCCCTGCTGATGCACACCAAGTCCTCAGGCAGTGACCTACAGAGGAATGTCCATGCACACTTCTAGGTGCCTTCTCCCATGCATGTCTCTTTTCTTCAGTACTCTGCTCTGCTAATTCTAGCCATGTGAAAGCCTCAAACTACAAACCCTGCCTCCTCAGTTCACTAAAACCGCCACCTAATGTTTGGCTCTACCTCCTTACTTTCTGGTCCTGGGAATGTACCTCTGGGCAGAAAACCAAGGTGAATGTAAGACCTATCTCAACTGTTTATCTCCCCTCAAAGAACAAAGTACTGCATTGCCTATTAGTTAACTTCTCTAAACAGTTGCCTCACACATTTCATCTAATTTTATAGTTCTTCATGAAAGAAGAACATTATTAGTCAAGACTAATCACAGATGCCTCATTGTGGCTGACAGCAGAAGTCCTCAATTTTCTAAAATCACTGCCTTTGAAAACTAAAGTGCTATAACATCTCTCTTCACTCATCATCTCATCACCAACACCTGAACTTTACAAATGATTCTATTTCTCTGACCACCCACTACTATACTGCACATGAATGATGATATTTATCAAATGAATTACCCTTAATGATTTATTTCTATATTTGGGAAAGAGATAGAGCATGAGTGGGGGGAGGGGCAGAGGGGGAGAGAGAGAGAGAATCTCAAGCAGACTCCCTGCTGAGTGTGGAGCCTAACATGGGGCTTGATCCCATGACCCTGAGATCATGACTTGAGCCAAAATCAAGAGTTGGATGTTCAACCAACTAAGCTACAGTCTCCTTGTTTTTACTCCCCTTCCCATGTTATTGGATAGCCAATTGACAGCTAATGTCTGTGTCTCAGGACACAGAGGAGGTCATATGAAGAGAAAGGGGAAGCTCAATTTATTGCAGGAATTTTCTTTTCAAAAGCTGTGAAGATCAACTGGGCAGGAGAACACTTTTATAGTGAGGTTTGGGGATTACAAGAAAATTTCAATTGGTCTAACTCAATCAGTTTTCAACAGCATCACCACCACTAGACCTTCAAAGAGGTAATTATGTATTGGTTGTACCTTATGCTTAAGCAGTGTAGTTTACACTCTTTTACAATGAACTACATCTGTCTCTGTGACAGAATGTAACTTCGGATCATCAACGAGCTTATCTAGACCAACAACATTTCGTAACAACACTGGCTTCCAAAGGCACCCAGCTTGTGATAAACTTTTCTTTGTACCATTTTTAGCTTCTACACATTTGAACAAAGGTGAACCCAAAGCTAACTAAACTCTCAGAAACAAGTCTCTAAGCAGTGTTCCTTTTCGGAAGTGGGAGAAGGTGTATGTTTAAGAATGTTCAAGGATTAGTTTGTTTCTTTTTCAATTTTTTATTTATTGATTTTATCTTAAAGGCAAAACGCAATCCCTTTCTAGGGCTTTAAATACAGATCAACAATCTAAACAGGCTGCAGTTAAGTACATCATTCTTCAAAGATCAACTCAGAGAAGAAAGGTAGCTCTGAACTTGTCACGAATCAAATACATTTAAGAGAAGCAAATGTAAATAGCAGCTAAAAATGGGGAGCAGGAGAGGAAAATTAGATCCTGTAGAAGCTCCTTTTTAGGTTTGCTGAGATGTTTCTAACTAGTTTGCATATCGACATGACCGACATGGTGTAATTTTTCTTAAGTTTGTCAATCCTTCTACACATTAGTAGATTGTAGTTTCACCTCAAGTTGATTTTTCCCATGTGTATTTGACAATTCCTTGGTGATACAGAACTTAAATGGTCACTTTCCAAGAAAGGAAACAAAGGCTAACATTTCTGATAAAGGTGGATAGATGGATGGGTGGAGGGATGGATAGGTGAATGGGTGGAAGGGTGGCTGGATGGATAGATGGATGGATGGGTAGATGGGTTTATAAGACAACCACTAGGTCATTCATTATTTATTTGCTCAACATGTTTTTGCTGAATGCTACCAGGCTAGGGTATAAAAGTGAACAACTTAGAAGTAGTCTCATGATAGAACTTACAGTCTACCAGGTACAAATGGAGGAGGATTCAAAATAAGCATAAATGTCTACTACATCATCTGGAGAATGTAACCAAAATGAGTTCTCCAACAACTTAACTGGCAGGTATCTGCAATTATATACATGCCAGGTAAGATAAGAAAAGGCCTATAACCTCCCCAGGACATGCTTTGGAGACCAAATAGGTTTTGATCATGACTATTTCCTATAAATCCTTATATATACCTTCCAAATTCAAGAAGAAACAAGGAGATATCACTATTACAAATCTCCCACTGAGCACCCATTAATTCCATACAAACAGATAAAAAACTGTTATGCCTGTTTTTGCCTTTTTTTTTTTTTTTAAGTTGTTTGGAGAAGATCAAAGTCTGATACAATTTCACCATATTTCCCTTCAAGGACACTTGTTATAAAAGCTATTAATGTACATTTTTTGGCATATAAAATCATATCCACTAAATTTTTGTCTCTTTTGGAACACAGTTCTATTTTTATCTATCAATGGTATGTTATCATAGATGCCAATCTATTGGGCAAAAAAGTAAGAGAAAACAAACATTTACTGCAGAATCACAAGGTATATATCACCATTCAGTGGAAGGCAAAATTAGCAAGTATGAGCTCTGCTACTTTGGCCATTCAACTGGAAGATTTTTCTGTAAGGAGTTCTCCAAAATACAGTCAAAATCTAGGGTTTAACAATCTCCATCCTTTATCCTGCCCTTCCTATTGCAAGTTACACACATGGAATCTGTTGTCCATATGAAAGACCAGGGTTGGTACCAGGGGGTGCTGTAAATAGATTATAATCCTAAATTGCAAAAGGTTTATCGTTCCCAAGTGTCCCTGATTCTGCCCAAAGAGTGGCTCCAGCCTGTGCATGATGGCTATCTGTAATGGAGACAGACAGCCCTTTCTTTTCAAGAACAAGATTAACCATTTGCTTCTTTCGGCTCATCCCCCAAATTCTTCCTGTCTCAGACATACCAGTAACATAATAAATATCACCTTGTTTTCTGTCTTTAAGACTTTTATATTTATAGGCAACATGGAAACTGATATTTGGTCCTAAATAAGAAATGATTTACAAACTTTTACCTGTAACATAATGATACATCAATAATAAGCCAATGACAATAATGACAATAATGATCATGGTTAGGCCTTAACTTGTGCCAGGAACTGTGTTAGGCTCTCTTCATTCATTATCTCATTCAATTCCTACAATGCCCATCTGATTTATATATTGCTTTCTGTAGCCCCTTTAAGCACTTTCACATAGAAATCCATCCTTCTCTTTCAAGCATCTGTAGAAGTTGGCAATATAGGAACAGGCAAAGGGATAAGATTCTGTCCAGTTGGGAAAAACAACCATAACCTTACAGTTTCATTGGATATGGAATTCTGGATTGGTAGTTTCTATTCCTTTCAGCACATGAAAGATATGTCCCACTGTCTTATAGCTTTTATCGTGTTTGAAGGTAGGTTGGCATTTTTTCGAAATATGGTTCCCTTGTATATTGTATGTTGTTTTTCTCTGACTGCTTTCAAGATTGCGTCTGGGATTTTCAGCTGGTTCATTATGATGCACCTCAGCATTTTGAATAGGTAAATATATCTTTTTCACTAACTTTGGGAAGTTTGGGGCCATTATTTCTTCAAAAAGTTTTTATGCCCCATTCTCTATCTCCTTTCCTTCTGGGATACTAATTACCAATATGTTAAAATTTTTGCTATTATCCCACAGGACCCTGAGACTCTGTTTTGGGTTTTTTTAATCTTTGCTTTCCCTTTGCTCTTCAGAGGGAAAGTTTGTATTTATCTATCTTCAAATTTACTGGCTGCTTGTAGTCTGTATGTTCCAAGGGTCAGCCAGTGATTTGGGTAGAATTTATACTAAGAATCTGTGGTTCTTTCTGTCTGGCTTCCTCCTTTCTGAAATTGCCCCACCACTTTCTAATAGCTACAGTCACCCCAAACTCTGTACTCTGGTTCTTCTGGCTAGAAAGACTGTGGGTTTCCCATTGGGGTTTTGGCTACTGACTACAGCGAGACCTCAGGATGGGGAACTTGACCCATGCCAATCCCCTCTTCCAAGTGTCAACTCCTCTCCAGAGTCTACCTGCCTTTTTTCACTCTACACATACAGAGAATTGATTTGTTTGTTTTGTATTTTGGTCAGAGTTTATAGTTGTTTTCTGTGGGAGTTTACTTGATTGTATGGGAAGCAGAAATCACTATTTTTTATGTTTTAACTTTGTTATGTTGTCTACATTAGTCCTGACAAGTTCAGTAATGTTGCATTAACAAATAACTCCTAGAACCTTAGGGGCTTAAAAAAAACACAAAGGTTTATTTCCTGACTTATAACTCATGTCCATTTCCCAGATTAACAAAGGCTCGTGTCATCCTTACTTAAGGACACAAGCTGGTGACCTTCACTATCTACTTATCATTCTGACAAGGGGAAAAGGGGAACATGGTAAAAAATGCACTAGCTCTTAATGTTTTTGCCCAGAGCGAACTTATATCACTTCAGTTCACATTTCATTTGTCTAGGCAAAACATGTGGCCTCACTTAAATTCAAGTGAGTAAGGAAGTGTACCCATTCAATTTGCCCAGAAGGAAGAGAACCAAGATATATGTGAATGAACCTGAAGGCTACCATGTCATGTCATATGGATTTTTTCACTTTCATAAGGTCAATCAGTCAATTTATTTCCTCTATGTATTGTGCCTTATATAAAAAGATCTTCCCTAAGATGATAAGATCCCAAGGTTATGAGATATCCCTTATGTTTTTCCTCTAATGTGCTTAAATTTTTGCTAAAATCCATTTAGCTCATTAGCATAACTGGAGTTATGTGTGTGTGTGTGTGTGTATGTGTGTGTATGGTAATATGTCTAACATGTTTTTCTAGGTGGATAGCCAATTGTCTCATTCACTGAAAGAACATCCCCCCTCCACCAATTTAATATTTTAACCTTATCAATAAAATAATTTTATGTATACATGGATCTGTTTTATTACTCCTCATTTTAACCAATGATGTAATTGCCTGGTATATAACCCCATGGTATAAATATTTTAATTTTTTAGTAGGTAAATACCCCATTATGGTTCTTCTTTTAAAATAAATCTTGTCCATCTTTCTTTCAAAAACTATTCTAAAGTATAGTCTTTTCCCTTTTAAAATATAGAAGAGGCTTACAAGGTCCCTTAAGAAATCCTGTTGGGATTTTGATTGTGATAGTACAGATTTTAAACAGATGTGTCTAAAATGTGTACTAAGGTTTTATTTTTAAGTTTCTTCAACATTTTTTATATAGTTACTGTGCAGTCTATTTTAGTTTACTTGTGAATCCTACAGTTGCGTGGTCCTCAGAAATATATAAGAACTCTATTGATATTTTACTGGGATCTTACATATAGCTACCTCTCTGAACTCTATCAGTTTTAAAGGTTTTTTAGTTGAGTTTGGAAAAGACAAATATATATTTTTAATAGTACTGGTTTATCTCTTCTTTCCAATATTTATACATCATATTTAATCTTATTACCTTATTCCCTTAGCTGGATTCATGTTGTATAATGGCTAGCACAATGTTGAAATAGTTATAGTAAGGGCAAGCACACTCATCTCATTTGTGGCAATCAAAGGAATATTTCCAATGTTAACATTAAATAATGTACTTTGCTATAGAGGCCTCTGATATCTTGTAATATGCTGTGTAAATTCATTCTATTCCCAACTTACTGAATGAGTATTGCTGTTTGTTGTGTTGTTTAATAGAAAAGGGGACTCTATATTTATTAATCCACTAATTTTATATTCTGTGGATTGATTTTGTTATTCTCATTTAATAATGAGAGCTCTTGGGGTGCCTTGGTGGCACAGTTGGTTAAGCGTCTGACTCTGAACTTTGGCTCAGGTCATGATCTCAGGGTTTTGAGATGGAGCCATGTGCTGGGCTCCACACTGAGCCTGAGTGTGGAGCCTGCTTAAGATTCTCTCTCTCCTTCTCCCTCTGCCCCTCTGCACTCTCTCTCTCTCCCTCTAAAAAAAGGAGAGGGAGAGAAGGAGAGAGAGAGAGCATGCTCTTGGGGCTATTAATTTTCTGCTAAATACAGCTTTGGCCGTTTAAATGTATATACACAAAGTTGTCTTTTTTCTAACACTTTGTTATTCTAGGTTTGATTTCCTATTTGAACCTGCAGTTCTTTAAAAGAAATTCTTGTTTTTTATTGTTGGCATTACAGTTTTTGAAATTGTTGAACTATGCATTTAAACTTTTATTAATTTTTAGTTTTATTTCACTGTAGGCAGAGCATGTAGCCTGTAAACATTTTATGTTTCATAATATGGTTTTCTTTGAGGTTTAATATATGATCAACTTTTTTCTAAATGCTTCATGACTGTGTAAAGTATGCTTTTTATTTCTAGAGAACAAAGTTCAATAAATATTTATTAAATCAGCTTTATTAGATTAAAATACTCTATGTATTCTGTTTATCTGACCTGTAAAAGATCAATTAAAGTGTATTAAAATCTCATACAATTTTATTTCTATCAAGTTTTTCTTATATTTGTAACAGCCTTTATGTCATGTATTTTGAGGCTGTTACCATGTCAATGAAAATTCAAGACTGCCATCTTCATTGTGAAGTCTCACTATTTGAATGAAAATATAATCTTCTAGGACACATTTAATATTTTCACAGTCTTTGACTCTATTTTGTCTAAATATTGCCAAGATTACTTTTTTGTTTATTTTGCTTTTGCCTGATATATCTTGTCCATCTTTTTTATTTTTGTTTTTTGTTTGTTTGTTTTAGTCATAATGAGTCCTCTTTGTTTTACGTATATCTCTGCTCAGTAACCTATGGTTAGATTTTGCTTTTTCGCTGAAAAAGAGAGTCTTTGTATTTTAATAGACTAGCTTAATGATTCTTTTATAATGATTCAGCTTCAGAAAATGCTTTCACATTCACATTTGTTCTTCATATCATGTAAAGTACATGGGAAATGTCATTCCTATTTTACACATGAGAAAATTTAAAACCAAACAGTTTAAATATATTTCCCATAGTTATTCAGGTAATATGTGACAGGGGTAAGACTTAACCAAAGGATACTAAAACTAAAGCCATGGCGTTTTACAAATATAATATACTTTTGTTGAACATCAATGTTCAGATGGACTAACTGGCCAAATTATCTTTTTTTCAAGTAGGTGAATTTACACTAGTGTTGGCATAAATGATATATTTGGCTATACTTCTGTGATCTTACTTTACACTTTTTGTAGTTTATGCTTCACTGTTAATTTCTTTGCTTCCCAAAGTTGGCGATTTAGGCCAAGTGACACAGTCTTTTCTCTCTGCACTGATTTGGAAGTCATACCTACTTTCATTTTTTTTTAAGATTTTATTTATTTATTTGATAGAGAGAGAGACAGCAAGAGAGGGAACACAAGCAGAGGGAGTGGGAGAGGGAGAAGCAGGCTTCCCACTGAGCAGGGAGATCCCAGGACCCTGGGATCATGACCTGAGCTGAAGGCAGATGCTTAATGACTGAGCCACCCAGGCGCCACCCCCTGCACTTTCATATCTAATAGTGGTAACAAGTATACCAAAAAGAATATTAATATTTATTGAATGCATAAGTTCACCCCTATTAAAATAAAGATTTATCACCATTTTATTTCCAGACTCTGTAAATATGAACTTGGATTTTGTTACTACTTAGTATTAAATATTAAAATAATAAATACTTAATACTTATTAAGGCATTATCTTATATTACATATTTTGTCTTTTAAAAGTATAGTTTTATATTTACATTCAGTGTTATACTTAAAGTTACAATTGTTTAAATCTTGTTTGTGTTTAATTAGTTACATTATTAATAATCAGTCTCTTAACATTTCTCTGTTATAGAATTCTTAAATTTGATTTCTCTCTCAGCTGCCTGAACTAGTGCTTCCTAAATCTTGGTACATGTAAGAATCTCCTATGAATACTGTTACATAGATTGCTGCATTCCATCCCGAGAGATTCGGCTTCAGGAGGTCTGGAGTGGACCAGAAAATCTGTACTTCTAACTGGTTTCCAGATAATGCTATTACTGGACTCGGAACTTCCCTTGGAATAGCACTGACCTGGGCTACATCTTTAAGCCATTTCCCTAGTGAAGAGGTGTATGCTTTCTCTTCTCTTGTGTATTTCAGAATCTCTTCCCGATACTTTTACAAGTAAAAGACAACTTAGGTATATTTACCTTTCCTCAGTACACTCTCCCAAACTGTTCCAAGCAAATTTTTGTAGATTTTATAAGGTAAATTGTTTTCTTGCCCACCTGCTTGAAGGATTTTTTTAATTTATTTTTGTAATTAAAAAAAAAATTGCCAAGTTGTAGTAGTATGAAACCCTTTTCATTAATGTTGCCTAGAGTATGAAAAACCCTTTCAATTTGCATACTGGGGCTTTTTTTTTTTTTTAAAGATTTTATTTATTTGAGAGAGAGAATGAGATAGAGAGAGCATGAGAAGGGGGAGGATCAGAGGGAGAAGCAGACTCCCCGCCGAGCAGGGAGCCTGATGCGGAACTCGATCCCAGGACTCCAGGATCATGACCTGAGCCGAAGGCAGTCGCTTAACCAACTGAGCCACCCAGGTGCCCCATATACTGGGGCTTTTTTGCTTTTGTTTTTGTTTTAGCTCAAAAGAACTTTTATTAATTTTTGATTACTACTTGTGTTCCAATTGTTTCTGTCTCAAGAACGTCTATAATTCTTAGATTTGGTCTAGTGTTTAAGTCGATGATCTTCTCCATTTCATTAATTTAATTTTATTGTCCTTTTCTCCATTTTGACAGAACTTACCAATTTTTCTTCTACATTAGTGATATATATGTATTTTTAAATACCTATTTCTTTTCAGCTTCTAATGCAGATTTTAATTCTGTATGGCATTTTGGTTTCTTTATCATATTTGCTTGACTAACCTATCTCTTTTTCCAAACCATCCTACTTTCTTTTTAGCTTCAGCTTATTCTCTCATTTCTCCTTCTGTTTCCTGAGGTTTCTGAGGATACCAAACTTCTAAATACCCTTTCATGTTCCTATAGCAAATCATCCTACAAGGTCTGTTATTCTGGGTCTCTGAGATACTGTTCCTTCTTTCTTGTCCATCATGATTTTTTTTAACATGGAATGCTTCATGAATTTGCATGTCATTCTTGCACAGGGGCCATGATAATCTCTGTATCATTCCAATTTTAGTATACGTGCTGCCAAAGCGAGCACTGTCCATCATGATTTAAAAAAAAAAAAATCAGTTTATCATGAAAGAGCCAGTATTTGCCAAGAAAGAGATGATGACTGTCTTTACTTATGTGTTACTCGAATTCCGTACAACTGGATCATAAATTGGTTTCCAGAATTCCTAATCCCAATTGCCAGTCTCTAAAAGCCATTTTGTAGGGGTGACTGGGTGGCTCTCAAATTCTTCAACCTGCCATGTCTCTTGAGAAGTTCTCAGTTAAATAACAAGAAGGACACCCATGGGGCGCCTGGGTGGCTCAGTCATTAAGTGTCTGCCTTCGGCTCAGGTCATGACCTCAGGGTCCTGGGATGGAGCCCCGCATCGGGCTCCCTGCTCAGCAGGGAAGCCTGCTTCTCCCTCTCCCACTCCCCCTGCTTGTGTTCCCTCTCTCAACTGTGTCTCTCAGTCAAATAAATAAATAAAATCTTTTAAATAAATAAATAAATAAAAGCCATTTTGTAGTGCTCCTTGGGATAATATAGAATCTTCTAGCACCACTGCCTGGATCTATGTCCAATCTGAATATAAAAAACAATAAATGACAGTACCCTCTTTACCTTCAGCACAGCTATAGTTCTTTAATTATGACAGATACTGACAAGTATACTTCCAAAAATATTATTGTCCCCAACAATAGAAGGCAGAACAGTGCCCTTCCCCAAAGATGTCTACATCCTATTCCCTAAACTCTGTGAATATGTTAGGTTACAGAGCAAATGAGAATTAAGGTTGTAGATGGGATTAAGGTTGCTAATCATCTGACTTTAAAATAGAGAGATTATTCACTATTGCTCAGGTGGATCCAACGTAATCACAAAGGTCCTTAAATATAAAGAGAGAAAGAGGCAGAAGAGTTAGAGCCAGAGTGATGCAATAAAACAAAGACTCAACTGGTCATTGCTGTCTTTGAACATGGATGAGTGCCACAAGTCAAGGAATGTGGACAACTTACAAAACCTGAAAAAGACAAGGAAACAAACTGTCCCCTAGAGACTCGAGAAAGAAATTCAGCCTAACCAACACGTTGATTTTATCCCAGTGAAATCCTTTTCAGATTTCTGATCTCCAGAACTTTAAAATAATAAATTTGTGTTGTCTTGAGCCACTATGTTTGTGGTGACTTTTTACAGCAGCTATAGGAAACTAATAAATGACATGCCAACTGCTATTTGTATTCTCTACATCAACGCAGAGATAGAAGTCTGCATTAATAGTATGCCTCAAACAGCACTTACATTGTATAGGAATTCTCACTCTTGTAATTAGTCTGTCATGTTTCTGAACCAGGGGAATGGGGGCAACTAAAAGATTAAAGGTCTTTCCTCCTTCTAGCCATAGCACAAGCGCACCCTGAATTGAAATTGTTCATTCCAGTTCCAACAAACTTCAAATTAGTAAATCCTCTACAGGAATTTAGAATAGCTTTGACTATAAGAACTAGTCTTTGGTGGTAATAACTTCATGCACGTGCGCACGCACACACACACACACACACACACACTGCTATCCAGGCATCAATTTAATTTCATGTAATCTTCACTCCCTTCTTGGTTAAGGTGCTGATCCTCCTACTTCACTCCCTTGTGAGTGAATGAAAACTTAAGAAATTATACCTTTATATAAAGTGAGAATGCTTTTCTAACTATATGAATTCTTTGTCCTTTAAATAGGTAGAACCAAGGCCTATCTATTTTACTTTTGCACAGCACTACTTTTCCTTGGGGAAAGAGTAAAAGATCACTTTTTAAATGTTTCTCTCTCCAGATAGGAAGCTAGTAGGAGCGAGATTTCCATACGTTTTGATTTGCCCAAGTAGGTATTTCTCTACTCACTAGTCTCTGGAAATCACTGTGTTTACTCAAGATTTAATTCAAGTCATGGGTAAATATTAAGAGGGAATTGATAAAGGCATATTAAGTTTTAGAGAATAAACTACACTTTCCTAAAAGAAACACATTATAACAGAGGTGACAGAACAGCTTTCTGCCTTTCGAGTACCAAAGGCCACACGAGCAGCCAACACCCCACACTTGATCTTGCCCTGCAAAATTTCTGCACAGCAGATAAAGGGCCAAAGCAACACAATTTAATAAATAGGACACACTCATTCATCCATATGTACTAGATCTTAGGCCATCAGGCTTCTTACTGCTCCTACTATAAGAATCATGTTATGCTTGCATGCTGGACACAGCTGTTCTGAATACATAGGTCTTTGTCTGGACCAAAACTAATTGGGGGGAGGGTCCTCTACTATTAGTCTGCAAGAGGGTCTAACATTTCCCACCATTACAAACATCAAACAAGATAAAGCCTTTTTATCTCCAAGAGGATTAAATCAAAACACAGATAGATTGACCTTGGAGATGAGCCATTAGTCTTTGTGAGATAAATATGAATACTTGATGGTATTATTTAATAGAGCTGCAGAGAATACTGAGGAAATTAAGCAGGCTCATATGGGAAGGACCAGAAGGCAAATGTGAAAACCATAAGGACATGGGTAGGACATAAGGACACTAAGATGCTGAATTTTCTCTGAGCACAATCCTTCCCTGGTAGAGCTAACTGGTGGGCTCCTCAGATTATAGATACTCTCTATAGCGTTAGCCAGTGTGAACCCAATATGAAAGAAAATGAAAAGCATCATAAGTCTTTAAAAACAAATAAATATTTTCATTTTCATAGGTACCTTTGAAACAAGTGGTTAAGAACATGAGCTCTGAAGTCGAACGGTGAACGTTCAAATCCTGGCCTTAGCCCTCACAAGAATGCGATGTAACTTCTTCATGCCTCATTTCCTGCATCTGTAAACTGGAGATAATACTGTTACCTCACTGGCTACTCCAGGAGCATCAGCTATGATGATACATGTAAAGCTCCTAGCACAGTCCTAACCTCTACTAAGAGCTGAATATAACTGCTGCTCCTGCTAAGGAGAGGCTGCAAAGCATTCTGGGTAAGAACAGGACTCTTGAACAACGACTATCCAGGCAGGCTCTGCCATTTAATAGCTGTACAATCTTGGGTAACTTATTTAAATTATCTGTGCCTCACTTTCCTCATCTATAAAATGAGAGTAATAATAATAATTATATCAGTGTGATCTTGAGGATTAAGTGAGTTAATGTTTATAAAATATTTAGAAGAGTGTCTGGCATATAATGTGTTTGATAATATGTTTTTCAGCTTTCTTGGTTTTAAAACTGTGATCATGGGAAGTCAAGGGCTCTATAGTGATACTCTGGGGGTCTGTGTGGTAGAGTGGAGATAAGGAAGGTATGGCCCAGTCTCACTCTCTATTCAAATAGAGTAACTCTATTTTATATATTGAGCTCTTGGGCAAGATTTTCTTTGAGTAAAAGGTCTTGCTGTTTAAAAAGAAAAGAAAAAAAGATGAAGAAAGGAAGGAATGGAGGGAAGGAGACAGGGAGGGGGAGAGAAAGGGAGGTGAGGAGAAAAAGAAAAGAAGGAAACAAACCAGGGTTCTATACCAAAGGGCCCCCATATAAAATATCTCTATCAGTCTGGTTTCTACAAAATATTGCATATTTTTATATGCATTATTAAGCGAATTTAACCAGATCATTTTTAAGGTTCCTTGTAGACAGAAAATTCTGTTTCTTGAAAAGTGAATTTTAGTAAATTCAAATTTTAAACACACAACTTCCCAAACTTCTTTAGGGTAAACAAAAATCTCAATAATTCTAATTTAACATGCAAATCATGAATATTCAGTACAGTCAAATGAATAATAAATCACCCCTGACTTCAAGTGCTTGCCATGGAAAATTGCCTATTTCCTTAAGCACGCAGAAATCTGTTTTTAAATAGTTTTTTATTATTTTTGTTGTTGTGATGGTTGCTCTTCAAAGCAGCTTGGAAAATGTGCCATCTTCAGCATTAAGGAGCTAAAGAAGAAATGATTAAAGCAAAATATGGTGTCATTAACAAAAGGAAAGAGAGAGTCCATGGATCAGAAGGCTGGGTGCTGGGACACATTTTTTAAATGACACCAGGTAAAATTTATGATGTAAAAGGGAATGTCCTAGTCATTCTGAGTCTTGTTATCTATTTGAATAATAAATCAAAAGGCTCTTTATCCATTTATGGCTGAAATTATGACCTTAGACAAGTTACTGATGTGATTTACCCCACTGATGCAAATGACATGAAAACCCAATGAAACCAATCACTGGATTGGTCCCATGTTCTAGAAAATTAGTGAGGCTCGGTAGAACAAACATTTTGAAGGGAGAGTATAAAACTGCAAATATTTATGGCACCATTATATCAGTGAGCTCATACAGATTTCTTTTAAATAACTACCCTTCAGTCATTGTTGCACAGAAATCCCAAGTACATTCAAGCTTAAGAAAATTGTCTATTTCACAATTTGATGGAAGGACATCACTAGTATTTGGCCCTAAATTGAATTATTAATATTTTACCTTTAAAGACTCATGCAGTGTGATTCCATTTGTATAAAATTTAAAATATGCAAAAGCTAGAGTGATTAGAAGTATGTACATCGATGATAAAATTAAGAAGAAATGCAAGGAAATGATTATTGCAAAGGACAGGATAGTAACTACCTCTAATGTGGTCAGAGAGAAGATTAAGATCAGAGGAGGTTTGCAGGGGACTCTTGGGGCACTGGGAATACTAAGTCTGGACCTGGATAAATGCTGACACGGGTTTTCATTTATAATTATTCATTAAACGGGTTTTCATTTATAATTATTCATTAAACTGCACATATATGTCTTATGCAGTTTTCTTATATTTATTATATTTCAGAATTGTATTTAAAAGTCCCTATTCCGGGGCGCCTGGGTGGCTCAGTTGGTTAAGCGACTGCCTTCGGCTCAGGTCATGATCCCGAAGTCCTGGGATCGAGTCCCACATCGGGCTCCCGGCTCAGCGGGGAGCCTGCTTCTCCTTCTGACCCTATCCCCTCTCATGCTGTTTCTCTCTCTCTCTCTCTCAAATAAATAAATAAAAAATTTAAAATAAAATAAAATAAAATAAAAGTCCCTATTCTGAGATGACTCTCCACCCTATTACATAGGTCATACTTAATACTAAAAAAGTATTCATTGTTTATCTGAAATTCAAATTTAACTGGGCATTCCATCCTTCATTCTTACCCCAATCAGAATAGCACAGTTAGATTACAAATAATTAAAAAGAAAAAGAAGAAGGCAAAATAAACCACAGACACAATGCTTTCGTAGAAGTCTTGGTTATTCCTGTTTTATATCCTATTAATATGATAAATTTGTGTTTCATGGTTTAGACGTCCCTGAGGTTCTTGTATCCAGGGACTATAAACAAAAGTAAGCTACATAGATGCAAATTATAATTTGCTTATAGGAAGGCAAAGAAGCTGACCTTTATAAATACAACCACGCCTAAGAAAGGAGAGCTTTGAGTCAAAAACAAATCTGAAAAAAAAAAAAAAAACACAACTTAATTTGTTCCTTTTTTAAAGTAGTGATTTGCCTTTTGTTATGTGCATTTTGTTTGCACGAGGAAAGAAAAAGACAATCAACTAGTTAAAATGGGTGCTATATTGCTCCCTTATACACAAAGAATTACACATCTGTCTAACAATACTAACCACTCTGAAAGATAATTATGGATCAATGCTTTAAAAAATATCCTGAACTGCCTCCAGAAATGGCAAGGAGAATTCAATTAAATTATTTGTAAAAGCCAGAGTCTTTTTT
This sequence comes from Leptonychotes weddellii, assembly GCF_054177405.1. Lineage (NCBI taxonomy): Eukaryota > Metazoa > Chordata > Mammalia > Carnivora > Phocidae > Leptonychotes > Leptonychotes weddellii. The sequence continues at coordinate 23,949,452 of NC_138369.1, forward strand.
TCCTATCCATCTGCTACTTGAAATGGGATGACCTTTCAAATAGTGCTTGCGGTTCTCAAAGCAAACTCCAAATAAAGAAGTGGAGTGTGTTCTCCCCCTCCCCCCACCAGGTTCAGCACAGATAGAGCATTTGTACTGACATTCTACACCACTGAAAAGAATGCAGATTTGGCTTCTAGAACATAAAAGAGGCATTTTAGGAATATCAATCAGGCTCTGTCCCATGCCTTCCGTCATGACATTTAGCTTCTATCAGAAAGGTGTGCTGTTTCCAAGATAAGTGTTTGGGAACAAGCTACACCAAGTAATTTACTCCCTGGAGAAAAACTGGAAACCCTACCCCCAAACAAATAGGATAAAGTAAATGTTAGTGAAGAGTCCCTTGTTTAAGCTGCCTATGGCAGGAGAGCTAATTCGAAAAGGTCAGATATTTAAGTAACAATAGACTCAAAACAGACTTCCCAAAGGCCTCTCCATAGGCCTCATATTATCAACTAGCAGCTGGTACTATGAGACTATTACAGTATTTCTTCACCAAGTCTAGACGCTTTTTTCCTTGTTTTATTGTTGCTCCCCCAGCAGCTCTTAATTTTTAAAACATTTCCAGTTTGGTCTTTTGTGTCATTTTTTTTCTAAAAATCAGAATTTTAAAAACACATCCAATGTATTTTTTTTTTTAAAGATTTTATTTATTTGAGAGAGAGAATGAGAGAGAGCACATGAGAGGGGTTATGGTCAGAGGGAGAAGCAGACTCCCTGCCAAACAGGGAGCCCGATGCGGGACTCGACCCAGGGACTCCAGGATCATGACCTGAGCCGAAGACAGTTGCTTAACCAACTGAGCCACCCAGGCGCCCTGTATTTTTCTTGATAAAAGTACAGCAAACGCTTTTCAAAGAGTTCAAAAAAATTAAAAAAAAAAAACACAAAAGATAATCTTTTACCACACCACGCACAGAAAACCACTGCAGTCTGGTGTGTCTACTTCCATTATTTTAAGGCATGAATACATCACAAAATTGCATCATAGTATGTGAACAACTGGAATCTAACACATTGAGCAACTGTTTTATGCATATCTTTCTATGCCATCAATGGAAATTCATCATATATAAATTTTCATCATAACATTGTAATTTTGGACATGTGTCTGTGTGTGTACATAGTTTTGATATAACTTATAAGTGAAATTATTTATATATTCAACTATTTATGAATATAGAGATTTAGCTTTTTTCATTAGTATAAACAAAGCTGTACCAAACATCAAATATACATCTTTGCAATTATTTCCTTAGCATTACTTTCTAGAAGTAGTGTGGCAGGACAGAAAAGTATTATAATGAACATTACCAAAGTTTTTAAGTTAATATGGCCAAACTGTGCTCCAGCAAGTTTAACATGGTATGTACACACTCTGGACAATACCCTACACTCTGTGTAATATTGAGAAGTATCAATTTTATGTTCACTTATGAGTCTGAGCAAAAACTCATCATTGCTCTAATTATCTCTGCTTTGATTATCTAATGAGCTGAAGGTTTTAATGGTGTTTTATATTACCTCCTTTGTAAATTGCCATTCAAATATTTTGCCCATTTCTTTTTTAAAGATTTATTTATTTATTTTGAGAGAGAGAGAGCATGCGTCTGAGTGCATGAGTCGGGGGAGAGGCAGAGGGAGAGAATCTTTCAAGCAGACTCCCGGCTGAGCAAGGAGCCTGACTCAGGGCTCTATCCCACAACCCATGATATCATGACTCGAGAGGAAACCAAGAGTTGGATGCTCAAAAGACCGAGCCACCCAGGCAACCCTGTGTCCACTTTTTTTTTTTAAGATTTTTATTAATTTATTTGACAGAGAGAGAGAGAAAGCTCACAAGCAGGGGGAGTGTCAGGCAAAGGGTGAGGGAGAAGCAGGCTCCCGCTGAGCCGGGAGCCCAACGCAGGGCTCAATCCCAAGACCTCGGGATCATGACCCAGCTCAGGTCATGGTCCAGGGTCCTGGGATCAAGGCACACGTTGGGGTCTCTGCTCAGCGGGGAGCCTACTTCTCCCTTTCCCTCTGCCTGACACTCCCCCTGCTTGTGCGCTCTCTCTCTCTGCCAAATAAATAAATAAAATCTTTTAAAAAATAATTAAATTAAATAAACGTATGTATATACACACACACACAAATAAATCAGTACTTTTCCCCTGCCCTATTGCCAATCCCATTTTCCCATAACTAATAAAAAACAAAAAAACAATTACTTGTTTATGCTTCCAGAGCTTTCTCTAGCTTCATACAAATATATACAAACATAGAATTATATATTCCATTCTTTTCTTTTTCACTTAAATGAGCTCAGTACTTTCCCAATTGGTCCAATCAAATGACTATTTACCAACTGCATCCTGTACATGTTGGATATCACATATAGATCTATCTAATTATTTTTATTCATTGCACAGTAGAGTTAAAATATGGTCAACAATTTCCCTATTAATGAGCTTCTTGGTTAATGTTTTCTCTTGCTTTGTTTTGTTTTTGCCACTAAAACAATGCAGCACACATCTCTGAATATACATTTGTATACAAGAGATTAAAGATTCCCAACAGTAGAAGTACAGGGTAAAGAGTAGGTGTACCATTAATTTTGATAGATAATGCCAGACTTATCAGAATTTGAAAACATTCTACTTCTCATTATGATTTGATTTGTATTTCTGTGATGACTGCTGATGAAGTTGAGCAGATTTGCATGTCTATTGCTCATTTAAATTTTCCTTTTTGTGAATTACCAATTAGTATCTTTAGCCATTTTTTTCAAATATGATGTAAAACTCTATCTCATCAGTGTATAAGAGTTCCTAGTTTTCTAATATTTATATTATTTTTTTTAAAGATTTTATTTATTTATTTGAGAGAGTGAGAATGAGAGAGAGAGAGAGCATATGAGAGGGAGGAGGGTCAGAGGGAGAAGCAGACTCCCTGCTGAGCAGGAAGCCTGATGCGGGACTCAATCCCGGGACTCCAGGATCATGACCTGAGCCGAAGGCAGTCGCTTAACCAACTGAGCCACCCAGGCGCCCCTAATATTTATATTATTAAATGCTGTACACTTATATCTTCAATTTACCTAAAATTTATTTTTTAAAAATTTTATGGTGAGAAATGGGGTCTATCATTTATAACTTACAAATGAAAAGCCAGCTTTTACATCATTTTTTATAGAAACATCCATTACCCATTGAAATAAAAAGCCGTTTATGCTAAATATTTAGTTCATTATTACATACTTTGATCTGTATCTGACTTTTTTCTACTCCAATGTCAATTTTATCATGGCCAATAACATACTGTTTTATTTTTTTTTTAAAGATTTTATTTATTTATTTGAGAGAGAATGAGAGACAGAGAGCACGAGAGGGAAGAGGGCAGAGGGAGAAGCAGACCCCCTGCCGAGCAGGGAGCCCGATGTGGGACTCGATCCCGGGACTCCAGGATCATGACCTGAGCCGAAGGCAGTCGCTTAACCAACTGAGCCACCCAGGCGCCCTAACATACCGTTTTAATAACAGCAACTTCACGCCCGACTCTTGATGTCAGCTCAGGTCATGATCTCAGGGTTGTGAGATTAAGCCCTGTACCAGGCTCCCTACTGAGCATGGAGTCTGCTTAAGATCCTCTCTCCCCTTTCTCCTCTGCTCCTCCCTCCCTACTTGCACATGCACATGCAAGCACTCTCTCTAAAAAAAAAAAAAAAAAACCCATACTCCAGCAGCTTTATATTAAGTTTTAATGTCTAGAAGAAAGAGTAAAAATAAAAAGCCATTGCAATTGTGACTGGAATTCCATGAACATATACAGGCTTTTAGGAAGGAATAACATTTTACAATAGGAAATATTAGGGAATACAGAATGACGATTTCCTTTCTTCTTAAATGTATTACTAAAGATTTTACATTTTTTATGTAAATGAAAATTTTCTATTTCTGTGTAACTGGTTATTGAAGGTATAAATATGCTTTGATTTTAATATATTTACCTTGCAGCCATCCAGCTTACATGTTTTCTCTTCTTTTTTTTTTTTTTTTAAAGATTTTATTTATTTATTCATGAGAGATAGAGAGAGAGAGAGGCAGAGGCAGAGGGAGAAGCAGGCTCCCCGCGGAGCAGGGAGCCCGATGCGGGACTCAATCCCAGGACCCTGGGATCATGACCTGAGCCGAAGGCAGACGCTTAACCGACTGAGCCACCCAGGCGTCCCAACTTACATGTTTTCTTAGTCTGTAACAGAGTCTTAAGTTTGCTAGGAATATAATCATATCATCTGAAAATGAAGATAACTCTGTTTTCCAATATTTACGTTGCTTAATTTTTTTGCTTAATTACATCATGTAGAACCTACAACACAGTGCTTAGTAACACTATTGACAGTAAATATTCCTCTGCATTTTTCCTGGTCTTAATAGCAATGGCTTTTATATATTCACTGTTTAATGTAATGTTACAGTAGGTTTTGTGAATATATTTTATTATGTTTAATTAACATCCTCCAGTGCCCATTTTGTGTAGAAAATTATTTGAAATTTCTAATAAATTTTAGAAAATTATTTTTTGGCATGTGTACTGGGTTGAAATTTATGGCCACTTAGAATCTCAGATGACCTTATTTTGAAATGGGGTCCTGGCAGACATACTTATTTAAGATGAGGTCATATTGGATTAGGGTGGGCCCTAATCCAATGGCTGTTATCCTCAAAAGAAGAGGAAATAGAGGCAAAAACAGACACACACGGAAAACTCCATGTGATGACAAAGGCAGAGATTGAAGTGATACGTCTACATGCCAAGGAACACCAAGAACTGACAGCAACCACTTGAAGCTAGAAAGAGGCAAGAAAAGATCACCCCTTACAGCATTTGAAGAAAGCATTATCCTGTTGGCACCTTGACCTTGGACTCTTAGTATCCAGAACTGTGACAGAAAAAATTTCTGTTATTTTAAGCCACTGAGTTTGGTAATTTGTTACAGCAGCCCTAAGAAACTAATACAGCATGTATTGATAAAATCATCTCATTTTTATCTCTTAATTTGCTGGTGTGATGAATGCTGTGGAAAATTTCCAATTTTGACCCAGTTTATAATTTTTGAAATGAACCCTATTTCAAACATTTTATATTTTCATAAGCAGATGGATTTAAGTTGCTATTTTTAAAATCATATACATACAAAAATGAAATTGGTATAAAATATCTTTTTAGAGCAATCAATATCAGGTTTGGATATAACATTGTGCTGGATTTGTACTATTACTTGAGGCCCTTTCCCTCTTTCTCTATTGTCTTAAATTGTTTGATAACCATAAAGAGTATCTGTTTTTATTTTATTTATTTATTTTTAAATATTTTATTTATTTATTTGACAGAGACACACTGAGAGAGGGAACACAAGCAGGGGGAAGTGGGAGAGGGAGAAGCAGGCTTCCCACCAAGTAGGGAGCCTGATGCGGGGCTCGATCCCCGGACCCTGGGATCATGACCTGAGCCAAAGGCAGACGCTTAACAACTGAGCCATTCAGGTGTCCCAAGAGTATCTGTTTTTAAAGTTCAAATTTAATTTAGCTGTAAAACCATCTGGGTCTGGGGCCTTTTTTAGTGATACATCTTTTATCTTCCACTTTCTCCTCTGATTATTATTATTAAAATATTTTGACTTTCCTTACATGAATATTGATAATGTATATGTTCCTAAAGAATCACCATTTCTTCTTGGTTTTCAAATAAATGGCTACAGAATTTTTTTTCAAACATGTGGTAGTACCAGTATTGACTGGTAGAGTTGACCAAGAAGCTAGGAGGATACATACCCCTTTCCTCCTACTACTACATGTGGATTGAGTCAAAAGGGGACATTCCTCAAAGAAAGAAAAGAATCATTCTTCAGTCAAGCATATAGAAGTAGCCCTTATCACTGGCAAGAACCTCTAAACAAACCCACACAAAATGTTTTCATCTGAATCATCAGGTATGCATCATAATAAAATTTAGATAGTTGGTCCTCAAGTTATTTGATACTTTCCTGGAGTCTTAGCCAAGCTATGCAGAAATTTTCTTGACATTTCCATTAAGCTACAATAAAGTTCCCATTTTTTGAAACGCTTGACAAAATAAAAAAAAAGAATTATTCTTCCCTCACACCTGCACACATTTAAACTTATCTAAGAAACAATTTTCTCTACAACTCTCCCAGACTTCATACTCATATCCTTTTATTCATAGCAGATGGAGGAAATTAGAGTAACACATTTGCTCTAAAATCATTAGTGTTGCCTCAGCACTTCCAATCTAAAATGGCATTTCAAGGGGTTATTGTTATGTGGATCAAGAGTTTGCTCTAGGCACAAAGAGACATAAAAATCAATTTGAAACTTTTTTTTTTGCAATGAGCTTTTTTTTGCATCTTAATTTCTTCAACATCATTCCAGCTGGATTTTAAACACAAATCAAGTGGGAGGACAGAGTGGTCTGATTCGGTCATGGGTCATATTTTGTTCCCTGGCCAGTCTTCTGACAAATCATTATAGCTGCTTCCGGAAAGTACTATTTTCAAAACTGACCACCAACTGCTGGGTAGTCTGGAAGACTGGGAAATTTTTTTTCGCTCTCAGATACCAGCCTGCCCTTTTGCCTCCTGAAATGCCTAAAACTAAACTAGGTAGTGAGCTTCAGATGACAGCCATTCTGTCCCAGACCGAAACAATCCCTGGCTTAAGAAAGACCAATCTGTGAGTGTTTCTTTAGCATATACTATATTAAGTCCACCATTAAAAAAAAAAAATTGTCCTTTAAGTTTAAGATCTACACACCTGGAAAATACAATCTTGTGTAGACATAAGAGCAATCATGGAGAATGATACCAGGTCTTTCCATACTGCATGACAATTTTCAAACTACTTTCATGTCACATTTGTAATGTCATCCTCATAAATCTATAATGAATTCAGGATAAAAGAAGAAGGAGACATAAACATAGTGGTCTTAACATGAAAGTGACATTAAAGATCATCAATAAACCTCTTTTACAGGTAAGCAAATGGAGGCCAAAGGGGAATGAGGACCTTTGCCTTCTTCTACAGCCATCCTGCAAGGCTAAGAGAGTGAAAGCCAGTTGCCACAAGAATTACAGAAAAGAGTCATAAAAATAAGACAAGGAAGAGAAACAGAATGGGAATAAAAAAACACTAATTCTGATTTAACATATTTTCTTAAAAGACGAAATCCTGTTGAATTAAAGCTTAAAATTCAATATTCATCTCTAAGGGCCATTTGGCTATGATAGTTTTATGCCATTACTAGATCCCTTAGAGAGAAGAACAATTTTAAAATTCATAGTTTCCAGCAAATATGTGCAAGCCTTGAAGAACATATTCATGCAGCTGTAAATAGTATACACACATACACACACAAAACTTAAAAGTCATTATTATATAACTATTGAAAGGAGCCTAAATATTCCATAGCTCAATTAAGGAGTTATTCATGCATTTCCTATACACCCACCCTTTACTCACCCTCTACTTTCCCATAACAGCAAGGACCTAGTGGATTATCTTAACATTGTGACCTTTCTATCATACAATAAAGTTTTAAAATAATCTTTCCTTTAAATGAAAATATATTACTAGTACGTATTTTCTGTGACAGCATTCTCAAAAATACATGTCAACAATGCAGAGGCCAGAGTCCTAATATCTTTCATTCAATAGACAATAGCCATTTTCCATGACTCAATCCAGAATATTTTTTTAAAATCTAGATCTAGGATATCATAATTCAAGTAAAAGATGGTATTATAGAAAAGCGCAAACATAAAAAACATTAAAAGTGGAGTCATCATTTTAAAAGGAAGAAATTTACAGCAGTGGTGAAAGATTGTATCAGGGTTAGAGGATTGGAGGACAATCTCTGTGTCAGAATACACACTTTATTGTCAGAATGCACCATGACATTTTAAAACCGCTTTTAGTCACCTTTTAAACGTCCGAGAATAGAGAATGTAAAACACAATGTCTAACGCACCACAGAAAGTTTTATGATTCTCCTCAAAAAAAGGAAGAACAAACATCTCTATTTCCATTCCGGATCTGCACGATGTATGCTTGCATCCCATTTGCTCTGATTCATTTACATTTTGCTGAATTCTGTTTTTGTCCATTTTCATCTTTCAAAAGATTAAAAAAAAATCAACAACAACAACAAAAAGCCCTCAAAAGATGCTTTCAGATGAAATCGCAAAGAAAATAAGTACATAAATTAGTGAAACAACATCCAAGTTTATACAAATGTAGCAGTTAACGTCTTTTCTCATTTTGTCCGAGAATTAATTGCACTGCTGAAATTAGACATCAGCATGCTCCATGCAGACAGGAGCCCAAGCTGGAAGCAAACTCTTGGAATAATAATACTGCTTCCTGATTCTTTTTACATGGCTACGTTTTTGACATTTCCTTCAATATTCTACCCAGTTGCAGTAGGACTAAGACAAAAAATTTCTCTAGGCATGACTGGCACATCCATGGTGAGTGGCAGAGAATGGCAACAGGCAACAAGTCCTTTTAGTGGCTCCAAAAGCCCACAGGCTTTCTGCAAACCTTACGCATACATGCCCTAAAGAAAGCATATAAAAAATGGAAACTATGATGACAATTTCAATCACCTGACAGACATCTATGATCTAATATAACTTTATAACGGCAAATTTTCTGACACACAGGAGACTGCCAAGCTTATAATCTCTCCCTGCCCCTCAGTCTCTTTAAATGTTTATATGAGGGCTTTTACACATGGATGGAGATGACCTTAATATAGTATATATTTTCATCTATCCAAGGACAAACTACAAATGGCTAAATTTAACTACAATGGAATTTTCTTGGTTATTTTTAATTTGACTCGAATCACCTCTTTGGGCTCTAGAACATTCTCCCAGACCTGGGAGATGTCAGGTGTCACTAATCAAAGTTAGTCCATCTTATAGTCAGTGCAGCCCAAAGTTCTGCCTGCAAAGTCGCAATTAGAGTCAAGTCTCTTCTGGAAATGTCAATTACTGCTCTTTGTCTTCCCTGTTGAATGTCTCCTTAATATAAGAATGACATATCATTTTTACCCTATCAAATTAGAAAATATTATTTAAAATAACACTCATAGCTGGCAAGAGTGTAGGGAAAGAAGCATGACCAAAGATGATGGTGAAAATGCAAAATGCAGTATCTTTTATGGAAAACAATCTGACAACATATATCATGACATTTTTATCCTATGATAGTCACTGATTTTATTTGAGGAACATTGTTCTGTATGTCTAAATAGTCTGAAAACCAGACTTTTTAATATTTGTATAGTATTGAATTATGTAAATATACTATACTAGACGATAGTTTTCCATTGTTTCCACGTGTGTCAACACTTTAGTTCTCTATTTCAGTTACTATAAATAATGCTGTAGAGAACATCTTTATAAATACATTTTTAAATTGCATCTTGTTTATTCTTTAGGATAGATTCTTAGAAATGGAAATACAGCTGTTAGCAGGTGTGCCTTCAAGTATAATTTTGTCCTAACAACTACAGAATTGCAATTAGCAAACCAATTCCTCAACTAAAATTCCAGTGGATCATCATTTACAAGGAGCAAAATACATGGTGATAAAAATGACCCTGCTAATTTACAGAGCCTTGAGAATGGGTAATTTCTCCAAGGAAACCAAATCAGATAACATGTATAACTGAGTAACCATTAACTCAAAAAGGACAAATCAGGGCCCATCAAAAGGACATTCATTTCAAGCAAAGGTACAGCCCGCTAAGTTAACTGCCTTCTGTCCTCAAGCAAAGATCCTCTTCCCAAGTTCATTAATGTGTAAGACCTCTCTCTGAACACATTCTTACCATCATTGGTTAGCATTAATTTTCCTGTCTTTTGAAGACTAATAAGCAACCCAGGTTTATAAAACCCAGAATGCAATAAACATCTTCAAATCCGATTAAAAAAAAAGTCAGAATAGGGTGAAACATTCTGTCGCTGCCAGACATGGCCTCCCTGATGACGTAAAGGGAGAAGTTACTGACTGGAAGCTGTTCTAAATGAAGTGAGGACTGACCCTTAAATTAAAACTCCAGCTTTCAGAAGCCAATAAATAATAACACACCACTTTTTAACCTTTCGTATTGGAAAATATTTAAAATGATAACACCCACGGTTGGCAAGGGAACGGTATTTCCCAAAGCATAGCCCTTAGAAAAATATTTCCATGATAAAATGAGTTTAGGAAAGAGTGAGAACGGAAGGAAGTTCAAGTTGAACATTTAATGTGTGGTTACAAACTGTGAATCTCCATAAGGGGCTGTAGCAAGCAGCATTTCTAAACTTATTTAACTACCAAATTCTTCTTGCTTTATGTTGCCTTTTGTTTTTGGCTGTTGGCTTTCTGTCAAGTCTCGCAGGGGAGAGCATTCTGTGGAACATCTTCAGTAAATGTCTCTCTAAGCCGGCAGTTCTCATTTTGGTCTCAAGACTCATCCACACTCTTAAAAATTGTTAAAGGTCCCAAAGAGCTTTTGTGTATGTAGGTTCTATCTATAGATATTTACCGTATTAAAAATTAAAACAGAAAAATTTCAAAACACTACTAGTTCATTTTAAAATAACCATAATAAACGTATTACATGCACACATATGTAATATATTTTCTACAACAAACAAAAAAAGAAACTAGTGGAAAGAGTGGCATTGTTTCAGAGTACTGAAAATCTTTTTAATGTTTGGCTAAATAGAAGACCAGTAGATTCTCATAACTGCTTCTGCATTGTGTTGTTGATGTAGTTTTTGAATGTAGGTGAGATTTGGTGGGGTGAGGTCCGGAGCCGACGACCAAGAAAGAATTCTTGAGATGTCTTTGGTACAAAATGGTGGTTTTATGAAAGCACGGGGACAGGACAAAGGGAGTTTTGGCAGCTACTTGGGAGTATTTTTTAAAGTCCCTGTCCCAAGGTAGACTAACCACAGTTGGATTCAATTACAGCCATTACCCTGGGAAATGAGTGAGGGAGAAGCCCCCACATCTATTAGGAGGAGGAAAAGTGAGAGAGGGAGTAAGAGTCAGAGTCCCCTTCATCTGGGATGGCCTGTTTTTCCTCCAGCAACCTGGGCTGACTCGGAGGAGGTCTATTTAGATCATTATCATCCAACATGTCAGGAGGGAATTTACTAGCCAACACGTTCCGGCAAACACATTCTGCAATGAAGGCCTGGGTATGAGCAATGAAGGTACCCTAGGTCCATCTGCCCTGTTTCCTGCTGAAGAGATCTAACTGATAGATCCCACTGAGGCAATGCAGTGTTACAGGAGCTCTGTCCTTTCCTAAATTTTGCAATCTGAATTGTTTCCAGTGGGTGAAAAGGCATCCCAAGGGAGAATCCTTGGGGACTTAAGAAGAAGCTCCCATGCTAGAGAAGGTCCATTACCAGAGAAAATCCCCCCAGACTCCCAGTTGGCATCCCATGTGCAGGATATGTCAGAGGTTCCTGGTGTCAAAGGGACCCGAGGTGTCCCCCAAACAAAATCGCTATGATCACCGCTGCTGTTAAAGGCCTGCCCTCCCCCCACTTCCCCATTACATCCTAGGCTACAGATGGGTGCCTGGTGTATGGACCAAAATACCATGCCTAGAGGTCACGCAGTGAAGGTCACGCCTTATTTTACCTTGCCTTGAAGGTCATGCCATAGAAAGCCATGCCTTATTTTACCTTGCCTTGAACCCACCATTTTTAACCCATGGAGAACACTAGATTACAAGGGGAAATTACCCAATTTTGTAGCTTAAGTAGTTAGTAGCGGACATTGACAGAAAATAGTAAAGATAGAAATCCTTCATGGTGTAAGTGACATTCCAACATAATAGTCTTTACAGCCAACTTTCCTAGGAAAGAGTCCCTATTTGGGTTTTAGTTCAATTGGGTACTGGTTTCGGCCTGCTCCCAGTGGAGGTCTCACAGCCAGAAGCAGCTAGACCAGGGATGTGAAGGGGATCACATTAGATCAATCAGGAGGAAAACTCACACCGGAGTCTTAAGATTGGCAGCCATCCTGGTGACTTAGGTGGCTGTCCTGTGCCCAAGACAGACAACTTTGTATAAGGACGGGAATAAAGAGAGGGCATCAAGTTTCTGGGTATTATTACCATTCTGGCCAGGGTACTAACTTCCAGCCAAAAGGCAGGCTTTCTCCTCCCCGTAGAGTAGCCACAGGCTAGAGGATTGCAGCCTGAGCAATTGGGATAAAAGTGTTCCAATAAGACTGTACTCCTTGAAGAGCCCCCGGAATGAAAGTAAAGGAAGAGGAGAGAAAGTACTCACCAACTTTTCAATGAAGCTCAGAGTCCAGATATAAAGACTCAGAAGCCCCACATTCCAGCACCAAATGATGTAGTTTTTGAATGCAGATGATATTTGGTGGGGTGAGGTCCAGAGCTGATGACCAAGAAAGAATTCTTGAGATGTCTTTGGTGCAAAATGGTGGTTTTATGAAAGCACGGGGACAGGACCTGTGGGCAGAAAGAACTGCTGCCCCAGGGTTGTGAGGGGTGGCTGATTATATACTTGGGGAGTTGGGGGAGGTAAGGAAAAGGGAGGTTTTCTTTTTTTTTTTTTATTTATTTATTTTTTAAAGATTTTATTTATTTATTTGAGAGAGAGAGAATGAGAAGGAGGAAGGTCAGAGGGAGAAGCAGACTCCCTGCTCAGCAGGGAGCCCTATGCGGGACTCGATCCTGGGACTCCAGGATCATGACCTGAGCCGAAGGCAGTCGCTTAACCAACTGAGCCACCCAGGCACCCAAAGGGAGGCTTTCAAAAGGACTTTCATATGCTAAAGAGGACCTACAAGATACTGGAGGCCTTGCCATTGCCAAGTCAAGGTTGTTTTTCCCTGTAGTAAGGCATTAACATTAAAACAGATGGGAGAAATGTCACACATGTCCCACCCAGGAGTGGGGGCGGAAGGGGAGTTAGAGAGTTTGCTGGGTGTCAGCTTGTGCTTTGTCCTCATCTTGCCTTCTGCTCCATCATCATTGTGATATACTATTTGGTTGAAGTATGTCAAAATTCAAGAGTATTTTAATCACCTTTTCAAGAACTGTGGGTATTTTTCTTGGATACTACATCAAAACTTGACAAAGGGGAGTGACTTCACCAAGATGGCAAAATAGGCTATTCCTAACTTCGCTTCCCCTCCTAAGAAAAACAACTAGCATCTATTCAAGAATAAGATACCACTGAAAGAATCTTAGGACACAGAGGTGAGGCAGAAGCATGCCCTGCACCACAAAGACAAAGACAGAGGGCATCAGAAGGGTAAAAATAGGAGCTACCTGTTAATTATACTGCCCCTCCCTCAGGCCAGCACCAGGTTAGAGAGGTCTCCCCTGAGCCTCCAGTTCCTCCAGAGGGAAAAGAGAATACAGGGGTGACAACCAGCCTTCCCCAGCATTGTGGGTACTTTGCGGGAAGCCCTTACTCTGATCTTACCCTGTGGGAATTGCAGGGGAATCTGCAGGGCCCAGCCACTGGGAATCTGACTTTGAAGAAGAAGGGGGAGGGGCTTGCAACAACCAGGACAGGATTTTGGGCAGAGTTCATGGCTGCAGTGTCCAAGCAGTAATCCCAACCAGCGCCCTTCCTCATCTGCATAACCCAGTTGGGGTGCCTTCTGACCAGGGAACTCAGTAGGGAACAGATCTGCCTGGTTTGGATCCTCAAACAAGTTTTGCCAGCCCTGGAGCCCAGTTTGCACACGCCCAAGCAAGGTGCTGAGTCACAGCTCCACCCTCCTCTGAAAGTGCCTTTTGGCCCCCTCTGACCAGAGGGCTGGTGACAACTCCTGGAAGCTCTGTGGTCTAGCAGTGCTAGAGCCCAGAGGTGGGCAAACAGAGATCACCTCCAGAATAAAGTCTCTATCAGGCATGGAGGTTTCCCATGCTGTGCACAGACAGGGGGATTAAAATGTAGACAAGGCTGAGGGTAGCTCCCAGCTCCTCCAAACTGGAGAGCCTGTTTGGGAAACTGAAAGTAGTTTATAGTGCTCCCCCACCCACCCATCCACCCAGGCAAAGGAGATGAGACATAACCCCACCCACGGTGGAGAGTGTCTTCCAGCCTCACTGACCAGAAGGGCTGGTGAAAGTACATGAAAGCTGTGCAGGTCAGTAGTACTCCATCCAAGAGAAGAGTAGACAGAGCCAATAGTAATACAAAGCCAGTGGTCCTGTTTGGCCAGAAAACTGGGGATATAGGTTGGTTTGAGTTAAGACAACAAAGAACTTTAATAGTTTTAGAGTTGCTTCTCCCACTATGCCTGGGCAGGGAATCTAATTCATAGCCCTACACTACAATCTTCAGCCTGTCCAATCAGGGAATGTAACCAGAGGAAGCTGTATAGCCCACTCAACAGCACTATCTACCATGGCACTTGAACAGAGAGCACAGTCCATGGTTTCCCCCATCTGCAGAGCAAAACTGGTGGCCTCCCCTGACCAGGGAATTCAATAGACACTCAGGTCTGACTGAGGCCTCCAAACAATGAGATGTACAAGCCCTGGGACATGGCCTGCTGCCTTGTCAGGGCAAGGAAGCTAACTCCCAGCCGCATCTACTACTGAATATAGTAACCAATCCCAACCATCTTTCTTACTAGTAAGGAGACTGAATCAATAATCAAAAATATCCCAACATAGAAAAGCCCATGACCAGATGGCTTCATTGGTGAATTTTACCAAACATTTAAAGAATTAATACTAATCCTATACAAACTTTTCCAAAAAAATCAAAGAGGAGAGAATACTCTCAAATTCATTTTATGTGGCCAGCAATTATCCTGATTCCAAAACTAGAAAAGGACATTACTAGAAAAGATAACTATAGGCCATTATCCCTCATGAATATAGATGTAAAAATACTTAATAAAATCCTAGAAAACTGAATTCAGTAGCACATTAAAAGGATCATTCACCATGATCAAGGGGGATTTATCCATGGGATGCAAGGATGGTTCAACATATACTAATATGTCAATGTGATACATCACATTAATAGAATTAAAAAAAAAAAAGAACATATGATTATCTCAATAGATGCAGAAAAAGCATTTAACAAAATTCAAAATCCATTCATGATAAAAACTCTTAACAATTAAGCACCAAAGGAACATATCTCAACATAATAAAGACCATATATGACAGGCCCACAGATAACATCATATTCAATGTGAAAGAATGAAACGTTTTCTTCTCAGATCAGGAACAAAACAAGTCTGCCCATTCTCATCACTCTTATTCAACAGGGATCTCAAAAGTCCTAGCTAGAGAATCAGGCAAGGAAAAAAAGTATCAGAATTGGAAAGGAAGAAGTAAAATTGTCTCTATTTGCGGATAACATGATTTGATATAGAAAAAAATCCTGAATATTCAATCAAAAAGCTATTAGATCTAATCAATGAATTATGTAAAGTTGCAGGATACAAAATTAACATACAAAAATTAGTAGCATTTCTATATACTAATAAAATTTCTGAAAAAATAAATCAATCTCACTTACAATAGCATCAAAAACAATAAAATACTTAGAAATAAATTTAACTAAAGAGGTGAAAGATCTCTATTCCAGAAATGATAAGACATTAATGAAAGAATCAAAGAAGACATAAATAAATGGAAAAGTATCCCACGTTCATGGGTTGAAAATATTAATATTGTTAAAATGTCAATACTACCAAAAGCCATCCATAGATTCAATGCAATCCCTATCAAGATTTCAATGGCTGTTTTCTTCTTTTTTACAGAAGTAGAAAAACTCCTAAAATTTATATGGAACCACAAAAGACCCCAAAGAGCCAAAATCCTGAGAAAGAAGAACAAAGTAGGAGGTATTACATTTCCTGATTTCAAGCTATACTATAAAGCTATAGTCATCAAAACAATATGGTACTGGCATAAAAAGAAAAAGACCAATGAAACAGAATCAAGAGCCCAGAAATAAACCTAAGCATATAAAGTCAACTAATATTTGACAGGAGAGCCAACCATATTCAATGAAGAAGAGATAGTCTCTTCAATGAAAGGTACTGGGATAATTGGATATTCACATGTAAAAGAACAGAATTGGACCCATTTCGTTTACATTAAACTAAAAAGCTTCTGTCCAGCAAAAGAAACCATCAATAAAATGAAAAGACAACCTACAGAATGGGAAAAAATATATGTAAACCATATATTTGATAAGGGATTAATATCCAAAACATATAATGAACTCATAGAACCCAATATCAAAAAAAAAACCAAAAACCCCAAAAACAAACAAATGAAAACAACAAAAGAAAAAGAACCTGAAGAGACATTTCTCCAAAGAAGATATACAAAAAGCCAACAAGTACATGAAAAGATGCTCAACATCACTAGTCATTGGGAAAATGCAAATTAAAACTACAGTGAGATATCACCTCACACCTGTTAAAATGGCCATCATCAAAAAGACAAAAGATAGGGGCGCCTGGGTGGCTCAGTCGTTAAATGTCTGCCTTCGGCTCGGGTCGTGATCCCGGGGTCCTGGGATCGAGCCCCGCATCGGGCTCCCTGCTCCGCGGGAAGCCTGCTTCTCCCTCTCCCACTCCCCCTGCTTGTGTTCCCTCTCTCGCTGTGTCTCTCTCTGTCAAATAAATAAAAAAAAATCTTTAAAAAAAAGACAAAAGATAATGCTGCTGTGGATGTGGAGAAAAGGGAACCCTTGTGCAGTGCTGGTGGGATTGTAAATTGGTACAGTTACTACAGAACAAAGTATAGAGGATCCTCAAAAAATTAAAAAAAGAACTATCATATAGTCCGGGAATTATACTTCTGGGAATATATCCAAAGGCATCAAAAGCACTAACTCAAAAAGATATCTGTACCCTCATGTTCACAGCAGCATTATTTAGAACAGCCAAGACATGGAAACAACCTAGGTGTCCACCAGTGGATGAATAGATAAGGAAGTTGTGAGATACACACACACACACACACAATGGAATATTATTCGACCATAACAAATGAGGAAATTGTATTATTTGTGACAACTAGATGGACTCTGAAGGTATTATGCTAAGCGAAATACATCAGACAGAGAAGGACAAATACTGTATGATCTCACTTATATGTGGAATCTAAAAAAAAAAAAATCTCATAAAAAAAGAGATCAAACTTGTGGTTAACAGAGGCAGGGGATGCGAGAGGGGGGAATTGGAGGAAAATAGTCAAAAGGGTACAAACTACCAGTTATAAGGTAAATAAATACTAGGGATATAATGTACAATGTGATGACTATAACACTGCTGTATGATCCATAGGAAGGTTGTTAAGAAAGTAAATCCTAAGAATTCTTATCACAAAGAGAAAATGCATGCTAGCTGAACCTGTTGTGGTAATCATTTCACAATATATGTAAATCAAATCATCATGCAGTATGCCTTAAACATACACAGTCATGTATGTCAATTCTCTCAATAAACCTGAAAGAAACATTAAGCATGTGGGGGAAAAAAAACACCTTCCTGTCTGCCAATATTTTTTTTAAGGAAAAGTTATTCTATTCAACATTATTTTTGCCTTTGCTAATATTTTTCTATATAGCTAAACTAGAAAAGCCATTAGCTCAGATCCAAGTATACTTGTAGGCTTTTTTAGTAACAAAAATTCATATGACAACCCCGTAAATGAATAAGAGAACAAAGCCATGGAGCATTAGAACTAAAAGACAATATTAGTGGAATTGGAGGACAAAGGTAGATTTTTAAAAGGAGAAGGAAATACAAGCAACGCATAAAATAAGCTGTTAAAACACGAAGTGTAACCTAAAGTTAATAGTAGCTGGAATTATAATCAACTAAACATTGGATGAACAGTGTCTTTTCTTTGAATTTGAAAGGTTCACTCAGATGGATGGTTTGGTGATTCCAGGTTTTTTAACTGATATGGCTCCTACAGGTTTAAAAGGACACATATCGATCCCTCTGTAAGAATTCCCAAGCTCAGGACCTGCCAGGATGTCACATAATCTTAGATTTAAGAGGGAAACATCTCTAATAAAATATCTCAACATTGTGGAGAAAACTGGAGATGGTTCTAGTCCATGATCTTTGGAAAAGCCTAAATTCAAAATCCAAAATAAAAATTTATTCTCCTCTTCCATCCTATCTGATCTTCCATCAGTCAACAGTCTGATGTTTGTTTGCTAGAGAGAAAAGTAATTACCTAAAACTAAATGTCAATTAAAATGAAGGAAGTATTGGGGGCACCTGGGTGGCTCAGTCGGTTAAGCATCTGACTCTTAGTTTCAGCTCAGGTCATGATCTCAGAGTCATGAGACCAAGCCCTGCATCAGGCCCTATGCTCAGCACAGAGTCTGCTTGAGATTCTCTCTCCCTCTGACCCTCCCAATCTTGTTCTCTCTCTTTCTTTCTTTCTCTCTTTCACATAAATAAATAAATCATTATAAAATGAAGGACATTTTATCCCAATAATAGTGTCATTAGATTAATTGTGTAATGGGTTGACACTTGAGGGATATGGGAATCTTGGAGACCACAGGGTAAATTATGGTAGGCTGAATAATGCTCCTCCCCAAGATGTCCATGTCCTAATTCCTGGAAACTGTGAATAGGTCATGTTACATGGCCTGATGATCTCATACTAGATGTTGGGCAATAGAGCTTTACAATAAGAGAAATCTCATTCTCTTTCTCAGGAGCCTGAATTTCATTTCAAATTCCCAAGTACCTCCCTCCCCCATTCTGTCCCTATTCATGATTATAATCTCTTGAAGGTTTTAGTCAGCTTTAGCATGGTATCTCCTGAAATGGAGAGCTCTGAGGCTCTGGACTACATTCTCAATCCTTCCTGCTTTAAGTGTGCCTCCTGGATCAGTAACATCAGCATCATATCACTGTTGGCTGAAAATGAAGAATCTCAGGCCTTAACACAGACTAATGCATCAGATTTGTGTGCATGCTGAAGTTTAAGAAACCCTGCTTTAGGCAATATTTCCTGGGTCACAGAAATCTTAAGAGATTATCCTCAGCTCCCTGACTACTGGTGTCGATGCTAACTGTAGTTATGGTGGTGGAGACTTTGTCGTTGTGATAATGATGATGGTGGTTGTAACAGCGGTGTTTGTGGTAGTGGTGGTTGTGATAGTGTGGACAGTTCTGGTAGTAATTATGTTGGGCAAATGGCTACAGTGAGAAAGTGTTTTCTCCAATATGGCAGATATCCACTGACCTTGCCTGCCTTTTTAAACCTAGCAGCTAGCACAATCCTTGGCCTATAAAATGTAGTTAATAAATATTTGTTGATTGAAAAGGAGGTTAAGAAAAGGATCTACATGTACAATCAGCCATAGAATTCCAGAAATCACATCCTTCCTCCACTTCTCCAAGACAAAACTTAAAAAAATATTCTACATAAATTCTACATAAGTCCATCCAACCATGTGTCCATCCATCCACTCATCTACCCATTCATCTATCTGTGGACTTCATTCATTCATGTACTGAATAAGCATTTATTGAGAATTTACAATTGTGTTAGATTCTAGGGGTTTAATGATAAAAAGAACACAATTCTGCCTTGAGGAGTTCAAAAGCTACTTAGAAAGAGATAGCAACAATGATAATGAAGTATAAAGATTCAGTGACAGAGAGGCAAGGGCATTATAGAGCTACTGAGGAGAAGGTAATCAAAATCTGGATTTTAGGGGCTGAGAGTAAATGATTGAAGGGTTGGTAGAGTTTTGCTAAAAATAGGGGAGACAATGGCATTCCAGGGAAGATGGGATATCCTGAGTTATTTTCATGTGTTTGGGTAGCTTTTGGCATTCTGAACCTTGTAATATCTGTCAAGTTTGGGGTATGAAATGAGAAATATGACAAATGAAGTTGGGCCAAGAGTAAGCAATTACAATTTTGCTTTGTATTTCTAGGTTTCTAAGAACTAAGAGAAGTTTGCCACCACTCCCCACCATTCCTTCCAAAAAATCTCTAGGAATTTGCCCATTGTATTTATGACAACTGAAGCCTCCCAAGCCAACATGACTTTAATATGTGTTCCAAAAAATTATTGCCCAGGAAGAAAAGGATGGAACCAATAAATAAGTTCACTGTGTTCTTCAGGAAATTCCTGAAAAACAATTTATCAAAGCAAATACTTTCCTCATCTGGGTAAACAGCGCATGCATAGGACACTAGACAGCCCACTTGCTCAAATAGCTTACAGAACAAACAACTGTTTAGGTATCAAGGCTCATTTCAAGACCCTCACTTCACTGTGTCCACCAACCCCAAAATATTGTATCATGAATTCAGCCAAATCCCAGTCAGAGCACCACACTGAAAGATCTGCCTTAAACCAAGTGAGCTCAGATCCAAAAATCTTAGAAACATCTTCTCCTGACGTGAGCTTCCTAGACATTACTGAGTAAAGGTGTTCTCCCTTACTGCAGCAGGTTTAATCAACTTAACCTTGTTTGATAAACGATTTGGGGAGCAGTTTTGGGACAATTAATATTTAAAATGTCTGAAAATAAAGTAATAGAAAGGAAATTCTAAGCTTATCTTGTGGGTCTCTTGTAGTTATGGATTGGAATAGAGTTGGGAGTGGCCAAATCATTTCTTGATTTAGTAGATTAAATCTCCTTAAAGGAGGACAATATAAATATAGATGCTAATTGATGTCACAGGAAATAAAGATGTTTGAAATATTTATAACAGAATGCCTAACAGCAAATAATTGAAAGTACGTCTTGGAAAATATGTTCACAGTGTTTTTCCAAACATCGTGTAGCTTCCACCACTATTTATTTTCCAACTTTATTTGCAAAACACACAAGTTAATTATTTTTCTTTTCCATTACCTGCTTTAAGCTTGTGGTTTACACAATGTAATGAATGTCTATTGTGAGTACTGGTGAAAAAAAATCTGAGAGGTTAAAAAGGATTAATCAAATAATGTCAGGATTTTCATTCAAAAAATTTATATACAATTTGAGGTTGGGCTGTTAATCTTGTTAAACTTTGTGGGGGAAAGCCATTTCCATTTCTGGTCTGACTGAGAAAGTACAATTGCCTTTGGTGCTGCTAAACATTTTTAAAAACTTGATAAATGGTTGTTTCTTTAATAGTTGTGAAGTGGAATCTAAAACTGTATCAATAAACTTTTAGTGTTCTATTATGTGAAAAATCTATGGTCTGTGTTGTACTTGAAATGGACCCTTTCCCCATGCAAAATTTCCTAGAAGCATGCATTGCTCTGGTGGAAAATATTGGCTCACTGAATTATGCAGATCTTCCAAATGCTGATGTGTCAGCATTCGTTATATGATATAAAGAAGAATCGTATTTGTTAATATCACCATTGATCTCATCAGAAAAGTCTTTTAAGTATTGGAAAGCTGTCAAGCTCGTGGTGGCAGATACAAGTTTTCCAAAATTCTAATTTTTGCTTGAAATTGTGAGTTTTATCATTGGCAACAAATACTGTCCAGTGGTTTACTTAAAGTGACAGGCTCAGTATCTGCATTTTTGAGAAAATGCCTGTCAAATATTGAGGTCTGAATACCTATATTTCACCTGTCAATTGTTCTTTCAAGTAAAAAATGGTGTTCCATATAAAAGCAGTTGGTTCCACTTAGTGAAGCAATGACACAAGTGCTTTTTCTCAAACAACTGTGACACTTCAGCAAGCAATGGCACTTCTTTATTCATACTTCCTATTTCGCTCATTAAAAAAAAGGTGCACTTGAGAGTCGAAACTTAAGTAAATTAATAATTTTTACTGTTTCATCAAGTTTATTCTTTTTTTTTTAAAGATTTTTTATTTTATTTATTTGAGAGAGAGAATGAGATAGAGCATGAGAGGGGGGAGGGTCAGAGGGAGAAGCAGACCCCCTGCCGAGCAGGGAGCCCGATGCGGGACTCGATCCCTGGACTCCAGGATCATGACCTGAGCCGAAGGCAGTCGCTTAACCAACTGAGCCACCCAGGCGCCCTCATCAAGTTTATTCTTAAATGAACTTTTTTAACCGTAAGTTTTGATGGTAAAGAATAAAAGACCAATGGTACAGTGCTGCAGTGCTAGATTCATGCAGTTTTATCTGCCATTGCTTTTGTACTATGAGTACAAATGTCAACACAGAAAGACAAATAACCACTTAATTTTACGATAATATAGTTATTACTTTGCAGACACCCCGATGAAGTCTCAGGACCCCATAGGCATCCACGAAGCATAGTTGGAGAATTGCTATTCTAGACTCAAAATCTGGGTCTGACAAAAGACAATTAGTTGGAGACAAAGAGGAAAGTTCTCAGCACCACTTACAGCTCATCCCCTGGGAATGTTAACTAATTCATGAGTGTCAGGTGGTAGATCTGCATTTTCCTGCTATGTTCACTACTCTGTCCTTAGTATAGAATCATGTAGAGTGCTTGTTAAAAATACTCATTCCTGAAACCCACCACGGGCTCGCTAGAGGGGCATATGTGAGGATGAGGCAGGGCCACTGGAATAACAGTGTAGGTTAAGTTCTGCACATCTTTCACAAAGGTATACAGTTGTTGGAGGTTGTGGCTTGGAACTGCATTTTTAACTGATTGTCTGCATGGGGCTTGCATATAACAGAACTTGAAAGAGTATTCTAGAGCAGTTCTAACTTTATTGTGCCTCAGAATTAAATGTCTTGGGGTTGAAAATACAGATTTCTGTATGCCATGTTAGACCTGCCTAATCAGAATCTCTTAGGTAGATGTATTTTCAAGGAACTTCATACCCAGTTCTGATGCCTATCAAAATGCGAAGACATTTTCTAGACTAAGGTTGCTAACGCCGTTTATAAGAAACCAATCCTGTGAAAGTTGAAGACGACAGACACACTGGCTGAGGAAACTCTGCTATCGTTTAGACAGGCTATTCAGTACCTACAAATTCATCTTCTAAAATACCCAATAATTTTTTTTAAATACAACTTTCTATCCTCCGCTATTATTACATTTGTTTTCATTCTTAGTAGGGTATTAGATCTCACCGTGCATGTTATTCCACCAACATCTTGAAATTTATTTAGCCAGAATTTTCTGGTTTCATATGAATGCTAATTATACATAGTCTATTTTTTTTAAAACGGTTTTTGTTTTTCATCCTGTTCAAGACCCTCAGATCCTTCAGGCAAAAGACAAACTTAATTTACTTTCAAATTACCAAATTAACTCAGATTTTTAAAAACCATTCAAGTTCCATGTTATGTAATTTACATTAAAAAAATGACTCAATGTCAATGGCATAGCTGGCAATGATCCTATTTCTGGGATCTTTTACATGAAACAGAGTGAGAAGGGAGAGTCTATGCTATGGCTGCCAAAATAGAACCAAACACACAGAAACAAAGAAAAGAAACAAAAGCACAACTCACCTCTTCCAGATAGCGGGGAAGCATGCAGATAAGTCAGTGATTTTTCCTTCTGACAAACTCCTGAAGTAATTTTAACCGTTGTAAGGGCACTGGGCTTAAGTAAAAGCAAATAAAAACTAGGTTACTCTGCTGTCCTAGCTGCCAAAACACCAAATCCTCCAGCCACTCAAGAAAAGTACACAGGCCCAGGTAAGTGATATCGATGTGTCAAAGACCATAGTTATCTGTGAGTACAGACAAGCATCTCATAAACTCCACCAGAAAGAACAACTGTTTAATGGAATGTCAAGAATTAGGAGGGAGGAAAGAATTGAGGGCAAGTCTCAGGTTAAATTAGTTTGGAAAACCACTGAGTTATACAAGTTAAACACTTCTTTTACTGTGGGACTTCTCAGAGCCCTTCTGTGTGGATGTGAATTATACCTTTCCAAGAAGGAGATAATGCACACAGCATTTTCCAGAGGTTTGACATTTCTTTCTTTTTTTTTTTCTTTTCTTTTCATTTAGCTTCTAACTAAGCTAGTAGTGTCTGGGACACACTCAGGAGGTACTGATACAGACAGATCAAGCAGTTAAGGCAAACGAATGTTCAGGTATGCACCTAAACTGTGGTAGGAAACTCTAGATGTCACAGAAATAGTGACCATGCCCAGCAGACAGCCCCGCTACACCAGGTCCCTCAGCCTCTCTCCATCGGCTTCTTCAGCTCTGGAAGAAAGATGCCACTTATTAGTGAAGTGCCTTGGGATGATTGGGCAGGAAACACTAAATAAGAGCCAATTATTACCCTCATTACAGAGTAGATGATCTAATAAACCATCCCTATTACTTACAAAGTTCAGACCCCTAGTTGTTTGGTTTTTTTTCTAACTGCACTTCAGTTTGACCTAAGAGATCTAATCTCTACCAAAAAGAACCAACAAAATACTCAAGGAAATACATCCACAAACTGTAATATAAGCTTTCTGATTGGACCCTTCTCTGCTTACACATTTTCAATGGCTGCTGATTGCCTCCAGATAAAAATCCACGTCTTAGTCTGCTATACAACCTTCCCAGGTTGTCTCCAACTGACTTTTTACACCAACACATCCATCTTTCAGAAGCCATAGAGTTTGTGAGTAAGATCCTGGGCTTTGGAGGCAGACAGACATGGTTAAAAGCACAGGCTCCACTCCACCTCTAACTGAGTAAGTTACACCACTCCTCTAAGCCCTTGATTCTCAAAGTGTGGTTTATGGACCACCCTGGGCAGCAGCATTTAGAGCCCAGGAAGCACAATCGCAGGTCCCATTGCAAACCTACTGCATCAGAGTCTGCATTTTAATAAGATCCTCAGGTGATTCCCACACACATTAAAGCCCGAGAAGCACTACTCTAGTTCTCATGGGCTCATGTGAAGATTTGAAGTAATAATAGTAAGTAATAGTAACATTGGAAATGGCAGTCATTTTCCTCTCCTGCCCTTGGAATCCATCTTCAAACCCTAAGAATTTCACCATCTAAGTGTCATTCGAGTATGCTCACCTCCCTCCCTTCACCGCCTTAGTCCAAAATCATTCTCATTCTGTCCCGGTCTAGAGCAATGGCCACCCAGCTCATGACAATGCACCCACTCTTGCTTTCCTCTTATCTGTTTTCCCTACTGTGGCCAGAAAGCTTCTAGGAAAAACAAATGATCAGAGCTTCCATTTGGCTTCAAAATAAAGGCCAAAAGCCTTTCAAACCTACAACCTCTGCCAAGGAGGATCTGTCCATCTCTATGTCTTATCTTGCATTGCACTCCTGTTGGCTTCCTTTGCTCCAGGAGTACTGGTTTTCTTTCATTCCTTGAACTGACCATCCTCCTTCTCAACACATTTGCAAAAGCCATCCTCCCTGCCTCAGTGCTTTCCTCCTCTTGTGCCCAGCTAACTCCTCCTCAGTCTTCCAATGTCATTTCAAATGTCATCGACCCTGAAAATATCCCCTGACCCTCCTCCCCAACAACCAACACACTGCCTGGCCCATGGCAGTGTTAAGTATTTGTCGAATAAGTGAATATATGAATTCATGAATCTTCACCGATGTGGTTATTGTGACAATCAAACAGACTGATACCTGTAAAGCATTCAGCACAATGCCTGGTAGAGAGCAAGAACATAGGACTGTACCGGTTGTTATGTATTTTGAATAGTAGTTCTGCTAAAAACTAGATACCAAGCAGAGCACAATGTGTCTAACAACTAGAATCACCTGGGAAACTATTAAACCTTTCAATGGCCAAGTTCTTTCCCAAACCAATTAAATCAGAATCTCAGAGGGTGGGACCCAGGCACCTGAGGGGTTTAAAGCTCCAAAGGGGATTCCAATGTGTCGCCACGGGAGAGAACCTTTTACCCTTTTTCCCACTGTGGCCTCCCAGCCTTCAGAGGAATGCATGCTGAGTAACAAGAAGAGTCCTCATTATTCATGGCATGAGTCCATGGCCTCCCTTCTCCCATGGAAAGGGACAACAATAAGAATCCATGTAGCGGCAGTCCAGCAATTCACTTTTCTTGGGCCCCTTGACAGCAGCCAGATGGTGGAAACTCTCCACGTATCACCGAAGCCAAACTGAAACCCTTCTGGGGAAAACCGAGTTGCTTGAACTACTGCTGGGAGGAGGTGTGGTAGCACACGAAGATGATTCCAGTCCTTCGGGTTAAGTGTTGATTTAACAAAACTCATCAGGATTCCATTAGAAACCTGCCATAATTGTTATGTCGAAGCAATTGTTTTATGGGAGCAATTAATTTCAACTGATAAAAAAGGTTAGATCTCCAGACTGTTCATCCAAACTAAAATAGGTAGGCTGGGAACCACTTGAACTTACCCTGTCTCCTTCACTGTTTAAGTATTTGGATCATCAAGAGACCAAACTGTACTTTCACTGTCCTCCTCTTCCCAATGACTGATATTCTGTGTATGTAAATATACACTTAAGTACGACAGATTGTACTGTTTCTCACTCATTTTGAACTTTTCAAAATGTGATGTAAGTGACCCAAAGAACCTTTATCTCTTTTAAGGCCTTAAAACACACACACACACACACACACACACAATCACACACACATATGCACACCTAAATGGCCAGACAAAGCAGAATGCAACCCTCAAACAATCTGAGAACCATTTAAAATTAAAACCTACCAAGTCAGAGGTGATACTAAGTGAACATAAAGGCCATGAAATTGTTATAAAAGGCACAGGATTGCTCTCTGGAAATAATAGCCCAGTGGGGTAAATTCCCCCTCCTATTTCTCCATGCTGGTAAATTGGAAAAAAAAAAAAAAGCATGATTCATGAATATAAATTCTTCTTGGCTTTTTAAACCATACACTGGCATAGTCCTCCTCAAACTTTGCCAAATGAGAATACACAGATAATGACAATTTTACAATAAGTGGTTCCAGGATGTAGGCTTTTTAAGATCCTCAAATGAAAGGCACTATAATAAAGAGTATTATTATTGTTATTATTATTATTATTATTATTATTATTTCAGAACCCAGAAAAACCACAATCAATGATTAGCCATAACAATTAAGCTAACAATAATACATCTGGAATGAGCTCCATGGTAATATGTACTTCATGCTTAATAGTTCAAATTAATTCAATCTCATGGTGTTAGACATACCAGTGAGGAGTTGGAAAGCACCAAAATTCACATTAGCTTCCACTTGGAAAGATATTATGAAAAGACAAGGAAGGAAATGAGGCTATAAACAGCAGAGGTAAATAGGAAGGGCTCGTAGGTGACATGGTGAGGAATGACTCTCAGCTTTTAGGAATTCAACATGAAAACATGAAGGCTGGCATTTCTATCCTCACACATTCTTTCAGAGTCAGTGACTGGGCGACGCATCTACGGCAACAGATCTGAAACCCTAAAATCAAAGCCACCATACTGAGAGAAGGAAGTGCCTTCTTTCCCCCCATCCAGAGTCCTTTACCAGTAGATGCAGAATAGAAAAAGAATTCATAATTTTCAGGGCATTGATCTCAAGAAATAAGAAAAGGGAAAGTGGGTTGGGGTGGGTAGAAAAGGCGGTAAGCCTGATTACTTTCCTTGCCTTACTCCATCCTATAAATTTATGGATAACTATCTTAGGCTCTGCTGTCCACTATAAATCTTCTCTAAGTCAGGGCTTTCAGCTTTGGCACTGTTGACATTTTGGCCCAGGTAATTCTTTGTTGTGAAGGGCTGTTCTGTGCATTGTAAGATGCTTAGCAGCATCTCTAGCTTCTACTGCACAGATGCTAGAGCACGCCCACCCCAGCTGTAATAACTGAAAAGTCTCTAGACATGACCAACATCTTCTGGGGGACAAAATCATCCTGCTTAAGAACCATTACTCTCAGGCTTTGATTCACCTGTTTTGGGCACCCAGGAAGAAAAATGAGTTGAAAATACATACAGGCCAACCTCTAGACTGTTCTTCTCATTAGAGATGACCATGCATGGAGTTGGCAGTTGCACACAAGGCAACACCCTTCTGAGGGCACAATGAGTCCTCTGCCTGGTACTTTTTGCACATACAGGCTTGCTACAGATCACATGGAAATTTAGAACCTGGCTTCCTTCTGTTCACTGTGCAGGATAGAATTAACAGAGCAGCCTATCCTTAGAAAGGCTTGCTTGTAAAGTTGGCCTTTGGCTGGCATCTGGGAATTTGGGCTGGTAGATAGTTCCCTGCACCAATATAAAACTCTCCTAAATGATGGGAATAGCCTTCGTGCCTTGTTTATACAAATAATGTGGTTTATGCTGAATGGCCATTTATCTCCTAAGAGTCTAGAATTTGGGGAGGTGTTAGGCAGATCAGCCCCAGTACAAACTTTATGCAGAGCCTCTAATGAGCCTCCTTGGTACCTGATGTCATGCAGCTCATTGCTGGAGAAATTAAGCACAACCTGTGTGGCTCTCAGAAGTTTGTGCCTGATTTCCTCCATACTTTACACCATGCACCTTCTCCCTGTGCTCATTTACTTTGTATCCTGTCACTGTAGTGAACCATACTCATGAGTATAACAACTTCTGAGTCCTACTCGTTCTTCCAGAGAATTAGGGAATGTGGAATAGTACTAGCGACCACCAGCACAGTCACAAACTTCAACAAATATTTTATTGGGTGACTCTATTTCCAGACACGGGATTTCTAACAGGGAATGAAACAAAGTCCTCACAGAACTTACATGGTAGCGACCAGGGAAGCACTTATTCTGGGATACTTCAAGTTTGTTCCACAGCAAATAAGCTCTGTGGCATCTCTTTTCTGTTTGTCTTTATAATAGATTTTTTCCTCAGATATAATTCACACACCATTCAATTAACCCATTTAAAGGATACAATTCAATGGTTTGATATATATTCACAAAGTTGTGCAACCATCCCCACTATCAATGTTAGAACATTTCATCACCCCATAAAGAAACCTCCTACCCATTAGCAGTTACTACTCATTTCCTCCCAGCCCCCCACCCCTGAGCAACTACTAAGCTACTTTTCTGTCTCTATGCATTTGTTTATTCTAGAGATTTCGTATAAATGGAATCACACAATATGTGGTCTTTTGCAATGGGCTTCTTCATTTAGCATAGTTTTCAAGATTCGTCTACCATGTAACATGTTATCAGTACCTTATTTCTTTTTATTGCTCAATAATATCCCATTGTGTGAATATACCACATTTTATTTATCCATTCATCATAAAATGGACATTTGGGTTATTTCCACTTTGGGGCTGTTATGAACAATGTTGCTGCGAACATTTGTGTACAAGGTTTTGTGTGCACATATGCTTTCATTTCCACATGGATAGATACCTAAGAGTAGAATTGCTGAGTCATCTTTATGCTAAACATTTTAAGAAAAGTCTGTTTTCCAAAGCAGCTGCACCATTTTACTTCCTACTAACAGTGTATGAGAGTTCCAGTTTCTGCAGATCCTCACCAATCCTTGTTATCTTTTTGATTACAGCCATCCTAGTGCATCTGAGGAGGTTTCTCATTGTGGTTTTGACTTGCATTTCCCTGATGGCTAATGGTGCTGAGAGTCTTGTCATGGGCTTTTGTATACCTTCCTTAAGTAAATGCTCTTTGGATCCTTTGCCCCTTTCTAATTGGGCTATTTGTCCTTTTGCTATTGAGCTGTAGGAGTTCTTTACATATTTTGGAAATTAGTCCCTCAGCAGATATATGATTTGCAAGAAAATTTTTCCATTCTGTGAGTTGTGTTTTTATTTTCTTGATGATGTTATTTGAAGCATGGGAGTTTTAAATTTTTGTGATGTCCAAAATGCTTATTTTTTCTTATGTTGCTATACTTTTGGTATCATAGCTAAGAAACCATTGCCTAACCCAAGGTCATGAAGATTTATGCCTATGTTTTTGTCTAAGAGTTTTATACTGTTAATTCTTCCGTTTAGGTCTTTAACCCATTGTGAATTAATTTTTGTACATGGTGTGAGGTAGGGGTCCAACTTCATTCTTTTGTTTGTGAATGTCCAGTTATCCTGTGGTATCTTTTGAATCACCACCACAGATAGTTTCCTATAATTTGGATGTATACAAGTTATTAAACAGTCCCCAGTATATAGAATCTAGGTATATGACCAATAGTCTTAAAACCTTTCTTTTAAGCTTATTCGTTTGGCCTTTTTTTTTCTACTTTAGGAATATACTTAATATTCTCCAATATCAGGAAGTAGCACTACTATTATTAGCTGATTAGTAATACTACTATTAACTGATATACTACTACTAATAATAGTAATAACAGCTATTTAGTACTTAGTATGTGCCAGGCATTATGTTTGCATTTAACATGCATTAACTTGTAAGTACTTCACATGCTTTACCTGATATGATCTTCCGACCAACACCATGAAAACTCTATCTTACAGATAATTATACTGAGGGTGAGGCTCACCAACATAAAATAATTTTCCTTAGGTCACAGAGTTAGCAGGAAAAAGGATAACAAATTGAGGGAAGAAACAGCACTGGAAAGTGAGGGACAAAGAATGCTTGGTAATGATTTCTAACAAATATTAGGTAAGCATATATGCAAAACATCCAAAAATAAGCCAAAATCTATCACCAGCCAGTGACATTCCCAGTTCTGGCCAGGGAGCTGACAACAAAGATTGGTCTCCCCTTCTAATCCAACAGAGAGTTAGAAGTCTCATCACTCAAGATTGATCTGATGGCCAAAAAAGGTATTGTCAACACTCTAAAAACTGCATTAGTGACTAAGTGATTGATGAAATGAGTCAATTGGCACTGGATTAGAAATGCAGATATGAAGTCTATTGCTTCCAATCTGAGAATTAGAAATTAATTAAGCAATAATATAATTTTCAAAACTACCCTTCCCCTGTTTGTCTATAGGTAAAAATACTAGTAAAAATAGCTTTGATGGGCGCCTGGGTGGCTCAGTTGGTTAAGCGACTGCCTTCGGCTCAGGTCATGATCCTGGAGTCCCGGGATCGAGTCCCACATCAGGCTCCCTGCTCAGCAGGGAGTCTGCTTCTCCCTCTGACCCTTCTCCCTCTCATGCTCTCTGTCTCTCATTCTCTCTCTCGCAAATAAATAAAAAAAAAATCTAAAAAAAAAAATAGCTTTGAAAAAACTAAATCTGTAGAGCAACTTGAACTGAGGAACATTTCTCCAGATGTCTGAAACTTGTGCTTTCACTAACTCACTTTGTTCCCAGAACTGGATGGCTGTTAAGGAAATTCTAGTTAGTTTTCAGTGGAGAAAGTACACAAAGAAGTTAGTTGATTTTTCCAAGTTCCATAGCTTTATGGCAGAAAATCCAGATGTCCTCACTTCAAGTTGAAATCTCTTTCCCTATACCAGCTGAGACCCTAATAATGAATACATGATAACAGCTGCCATTTATTGAGTCTTACATTATACAGTACTCTGAGCACCAGAAAGACGGCAACTAATTTATTTAATCCAAAGCATATGAGGTAGGTAGCACTATTGTTCCCATTCTGTATAGAAGGAAAAGGAGATGCTAGAAGGTAAATTGACATGCATAAGAAGGGGAGTGAGGCCTTGGACCCCATGCAGTCTGTCTTTGTCCTCTTGATAGTGTCACTAAATTGTTTCAGAATAGAAGCAACTAGACATATAAGAGTTAAGTATGGCTAGACCAACTTCAAGTTGGGTCTTTTATACACTGGGCAAACTGTCTTCAATATACTTATAATAACTTTATATACCAAATAACATTTTGAAGTTTATTTCCTCCCAACACGGAAACATCCCTGAATCTCCCTTGGGATTTTCGGCACTGTCTACTGCGGAACTGGTCTGGGCTTAGCAAGTATTGCTTTATCATTCTTAAATAAAAACCATTATAGAGAATGCAGAAAACAATTTCCTTTAAGTTTCCCCACTTCTACCCATATTGAGAAAGATAGATTCTTAAAGTGCTGAAGGAAAGCTCACAATATAATAAAAACTCAACACCAGAAATGTTCCAAGTCCCTCTACTCTCTCCCTATATTTAGGAAACTACAATTTAATATAGGGCTTAGCCCTCCAGAGAATCCAGGGTATCGAACTGTTAATACATTTTTATATATTTTAACTGAGATAAACAAGAAAGAGATAGAAAAGCCAGAGCAGCTATGTCAAAGACATAATTACGATAAGACTAATCCAGCTAACAGCAATCGAAGCAGATAGTGACCCTACTGTGATGCTGTTGTATATTTGGGATGGTCAGAAAACTATATCATATAAAATGTCAATGAGGCAGGAGCTCTGTCACAGGAAAGCAAAGATAATTTACTATGTGACTTCAGAAAATAAAGCTCATCCAGGAGATCAAAGGGCATTTCCTCTATTACGAGAATATTATCCAAATGCATTTTATAAATTGAAACCTGGATCAAATCATTTGATTAATAAAAAAGTAATAAAAAGGAGCATGTTATGTCTATAAACCAAATAGGGAAACCTCAATTTTGTTTTCCATAACAGAACTTAAACCTTGTGGCAAGCTTTTAGAATTTTATCTATCCTAGATAATTTTAAAATTCTCCCACCAGCTCTAAATTCATGGTTGTGCTACCAACCATGTCATATTTCTAGGTCTTGACCACAAAAATACTTCGAGATACATATACATTGCTGAAGTGAACTATTTCTCAAACGTGACTATATCTTTTCCTCAAGTAACCCTTTCCAAAAAAAAAAAAAAAAAGGGACAATTACTCTGGTCACCTCATTGTTGGCAAATTCATTAACTTCTTTCTTCAAATGCTCATTAACATTTCCACGAACCATACGTCTGACCCTTAATACTCAACACCCAACCTCTCAGACAGGTCAGAACCAAATTCTTCAGTTTGCCATTTAAGCCTTTTCATCAAGTCTTTGCAGATAAAAAATCATTAAAACAATGGTTTCTGGGGTGCCTGGGTGGCTCAGTCAGCTAAGCATCTGACTCTTGGTTTTGGCTCAGGTCATGATCTCCTGGGTCATGGGGTCAAGCCCCAAGTTGGGCTCCCTGTTTAGTGGGGAGTCTGCTTAAGATTCTCTCCCTCTCCCTCTGCCCCTACCCCTCTTCACTCTCTCTCTCTCTCTCATGAATAAATAAATCTTAAAAAAAAACACAATGGTTTATACTCCAGGTAAATAGGAATTCTCCACCCTTCTCTATACTCTTCTCACTAAACTCTACCTGCTCCTTTTAGCGAATCCCAGGAGAAGTACAATTCACTGCCTATTGCACTGGGACAGAAGGAAATAAACGTTCTTACAAGAACAAGAGATACCAGCACACTTGATTGCATATTAAACACAATATCTCCCTGCCTCCCCCTTTTTTTGTAAGAGACTTCTCAAAATTTATTTTTCATTTTCTAAACTTTGCTTGGAGACATAGATATAAAGAAGTAAGTCTCAATAGGGCACAAAGGATGCTGGGTGGTGATTGACCTTTAACCTCAATGTCGGGAGTATTCAGGGAGAGGTGGAGACTGGCAAGCTCTGTCTACTATGGCAATTTATACTCACTTCCAGCCATTTGTGGCCAACTAGGAGTTTAGGTCCAATGTTGTCAGATCATCCAGTTTTATTAGGAAAGCAAGAAAACCTGCATTTTATGTTAAATCTCCAGATTTTCTGCTATTTTCTAATTTATGCATGAAATCTTCCATTTTTCCAATATAATCTATTTCTATATTCTCATATAATAGACATCAAGTGGGCTGGTACACTGAGGCCTCTGAATTATGCCATCCTTCAGCCAGTAGCTTTTAACCTTTTTCACTACTGTTCTCTCCACTCCAACCATCCAGCCTTTCTACCAGCCCACCCTCATCATATCCTTTAAGACTTTGCTCAAGAAAATACTTCCTTCACACAATCTTCCCTGGATCACTCTACTCTTCATTCTTCATTATCAAAGTGTTTTATTCCTTCAGCCCTTGTATGTACAATTTGGGCTCCCTACTTTCTTCACACAATCTTCCCTGGATCACTCTACTCTTCATTCTTCGTTATCAAAGTGTTTTATTCCTTCAGCCCTTGTATGTACAATTTGGGCTCCCTTTGTGAGTCTTCCAGCCCCTCCATTACCTAGATTCTAAATCTCTAAAGCTCAGGACCCTGTCTCCTATCACCCTCACACACTCTAAGGACCTAGTGGAGTGTTATACACCCTGCAGACGTTAGATGCATACTTTGGTTGAATAAACACTCCATTTGCTTAATCTTGTAGCACTAGCAGTTTTTATTCTTATACTTGGTGCACTTCTAGATCAAAACAGTAAGGCAAAATCAAATCTCTGTACTTAAGGCAATCTTGCGGATTCAAACACTTAGCTGTAAAGACAAGGCAAGACAGTTTATCTGGGCAATGAAAGAAGAAGCCATCTGTTGATCAGAATCATCAAGGCAACTTGTCCTAATCCTGCAAACATTCAGTGTCCGAACTTACTTTCAAAATGTAAGTAGGGAGGAAAATCATAGGCTCCAAGTGCCATCTCGTTCATGTCTTGGGCCTGTGACAGACATCATTCATTGATCACAGCATTCTTTTCAGCTGAGTCCAAATGCAACTTTAGCAATTTCTTTAACAACACTCTAGCTAGATCTTGTCAAAGAAACAGAATTGGTATGTGAATGGAAAATGCTATTATGTGGATAAGATACACACCAATTTTATGAGTCAAATAAGAGAAAACAATATGTAACTTCTGCCGCTTCTCAATGTCTGTGTTTTAGAAGCTGGATGACTTAGAATGGGGAAAGCTAGGTATCTAAAGCTGAAGAGCTAAGTAAGAACTAAAGAGGAAAAAATATCTCTAATGACTATGCCGGATTTACCCTACCCATTAAATTTTAATCCTGTATGAAAGATTTACTATGTGATGAGGCTGCTTTTGTTGTGCCCTGTAAAACATACTGAAATATAAAAAGGGTAAATGGCTTCACAGGGATTGCTAATTTAAATAAATAAATAAATAAATAAATAAATAAATAAATAGCTGTATTTATATTCAAGGGGCTGTTTCATTTCTCGAACATTGAACCAAAGCAATCTGGAACAACTCATACACAAAATTACAGTGAAAAGCCAATCACCTTCAACTATAACAACCTTATTAGCATTTATTAAAACAAATGAACCCTCAATACTGAAAAAATAAATGTGGTTTGGTTGATTAATCCTTCAGTCGTAAGCCACCAAACATGACTTTTCAGAGACTCTCTGCCTTTTAAGGTAAATCCACAGACAAAAAGAAGCTGGAAAATGATAAATTAAGGCCCAGGGAAAAGACTGAGTAGCATAGTGACATCTATGAGTTTGGCTTGCCACCACATACATTCCTCATTGTGGTGGTGTCAGCAATCTGATTTTCCTTTGGGGGACACCTCCTCTTTCCAACTCTGAAGCCAGATGGCGTGGATGCAGCTAATGTCATTCCCTACACCAAGAGTGGGCAAGTGACCAGTAGGTGTATTTCATTTGATGAATGATTCAGGGAGTCAATCATTGATTCAAGTCAGTCCAATGCTACTCAGTCCTGAAATTTGGGATTGGAACTCTTGAGAAAGAGGAATTAAAGAGAAATCCTGCTGGTATCTGGTGGCCATCTAACTACCACAAAAAGAGACCCTCCCTATGCATGATATCAACCTGATAGAGACAGTACTAAGAGATGAGAGAAATTTCTGAGAGAGAAGAGATTTCTGATACCATCTTTGAGCAGTTAGATCCATCCATTCCTGAAGGCAAAATAGCTCTTAAGTTTTCAGATGGGTAAGCCAAAATCCCCTGACTTTCATTAAGCTACAGTTAGAGCTGATTTTCTGTCACTTGCAAATAAAAGAGTTATACCTAAATGCAAGTTTATTTCATTCTTAGGTGATGAACCTCTAAGCTTTTGCATCACTGAGTTAGAAAACTTAAACTCTTGTACTATTGGGCTATAACCTCAGGCAGTAAAACTGGTAAGATCTCATTTCTTTTCAGTGCTTCTGTTTTCTCATTTATAAAATAGGGGTTAAAAATGGTAGCCCCACAGAGAAGATATACAAATGGCCAATAAGCACATGAAAAGGTGTTTAATATCATTAGTCAATAGAGAAATGCAAATCAATTCTATAATGAGATACCACTCCATACCCATGTGGACAAATTTGAAGCCTCATTCAATGTTGCTAGGAATGTAAAATGGTGCTTTGGAAAACAATACGGCAATTCCTCAAAGAGTTACACAGAGTTACCACATGACCCAGCAATTCTTCTTCTAAGTATATACCCCAGAGAGAAAAAAATATATATATATGGACACACAAAAATTTGTATACAAATTTTCATAGTGCCATTATTCATAACAACCAAAAAGTGGAAGCAACCTAAGTGTCCATCTACTTATGAATGGATAAACAAAACGAAGTCTATCCATATAATGAGATATTACTGAGCAATAAAAAGTAATGGGGCACTGATACATGCTACAGCATAGATGAACCTTGAAACTATTGTGCTTAGTCAAAGAAGCCAGTCACAAAAGATCACACACTGTCTGATTCCATTTATGTGAAATGTCCAGAATAGGCAAAATCCATAGCAACAGAAAGTAGATTAGTGGTCACCACAGGCTAGGAGGGGAGAATGGGTAATGAGCACTAATGGGTACAGGGTCTCTTTGTGGGGTGATGACAATGTTCTGGAATTAGAAAGTGGTTGACGGTCCCACAACTTGGTGAATATACGAATGCCACTGAATTATATACTTTTTAAAAGATTTATTTATTTAGAGAGAGAGAAATCGAGCTAGTGGGGGGAGGGGCAGAGGGAGAGACTCTTTCAAGCAAACTCCCTGCGGAGCATGGAACCCTACATGGGGCTCAATCCCATAACCCGTGAGATCATGACCTGAGCCGAAACCAAGAGTTGGACACTCAACCAACTGAGCCACCCAGGTGCCCCTGAACTGTACACTTTAAAAGGGGTTAATATAGTACAGGAATTGCAGCTCAATAAAAAAAATAATTTGGCAGAAAAAAATGTTAGTCTATTCTGATTCTCACAATGGCCATTATAAGAAATCCAGGATGATAATTATAAAAATGACCATTCTTTAAGTCAAAAAGAGAAAGATATGTATCATATGATCTCACTGATATGAGGAATTCTTAATCGCAGGAAACAAACTGAGTGTTGTTGGAGTGGGGGGTGGGGTGGGAGGGATGGGGAGACTGGGTGATAGACACTGGGGAGGGTACATGCTCTGGTAAGTGCTGTGAATTGTGCAAGACTGTTGAATCTCAGATCTGTACCTCTGAAACAAATAATGCAATATATGTTAAGAAAAAAAAAAAAGAAGAAGAAGGTAGCGGGAGGGGAAGAATGAAGCGGGGGAATCGGAGGGGTAGACGAACCATGAGAGACGATGGACTCTGAAAAACAAACAGGG
>NC_138369.1:23987063-24011545 GCF_054177405.1 Leptonychotes weddellii
AAAGCTTCAGGAAATGTTAAGAGACTAGGAAAATGAAATTACCAAATAGATTTTCTCGGGTCACTTGGCTTCCTTTGTATCAAGAAATGGTCAACAAATATAGAGCAAGCACACATAAAAGCTATTTGGAGACCTCTTGAGGTTAACAGCAGGCAACATGTTGCCATTGCCCCAGCCTGGCCAGGAATATTATTTATGTCACCCTTTCCTGGCTGTATCAGTCTCCCATAAAACATTCAGAGCCTCCTTGTTAATAAACTACATTATGAGCTGGATGCATTGTCTGGATAAACTGCATTGTCCAAAACGCTGCCCCATTATTACAGAAAATGCAGAATGTAATTAGTATTCCTCTTTGCATAATCCACAGCTTCCAAAAATGGTGCCGTATTATAAAGCCTTAATTAATAAACAAGAGTTAGGCCATGACCGGTTACACTTATCTGAATTTTATATTGTGAAGAAAGGCCACTGTCTGAATTCCGTTTACAAATATCTAAATTCTGGCTAGCCTACATGAAGACAATCTAAACAGAAAGCCTGAGACTTCTGTGTTGCTAATAGCATTGTGTTGGTACACCAACAATAGCAAATGATTAAGTGCTGGGACATAAACCATCCTGAGAAATGCTCAGAGTGGGAAGATGATAACATTGTATTTCAGCTGTATTATATGATGTAATTCTTCTATTTGCTCATATGCATTTCCCATTTAATGGACGGAGGAGCCAGGGTGGCTTTTCATACCACTGTAAAGCCCTAAATGTGACAAAAGAAAAAAAAAGCGAGCTATAAAAAAAAAAAAAGGTAAGCGCAAGGCAGTGCTGGGTGGGAGCAGGGGTACATCAGGATGGAGTGTAAGTACACAGTCCCTTTCCACATTTCCAGCTGCTTGTTATTGATTTTCCCCTAACCTAACCCCAAAGGAAAGCCATTTATGTAAGCCATGAGCACTGAACTAATATTTGGGACCATAATATTGAGTAGCCCAGTTTATGACCCTCAGCTAAAGGAGCATTTGCATTAAACTGCACTCACCTGATTAAAATCCATCAACTCTACCATCTTGAGAATTATACAGCACCTGTTAATGCTCAGCTGCAGGTTCTCTGCACACTGAGACAGACCACAATCAGAGGGCAGCAAGGAGTCAGGCCGGGAGAGGAAAGGGAGCGGGAGACCATGTGATGTGTGTTGAAAAGCAGATCGCATTAAAGACCGCTAGTGCTCAAATCTGAAAAGAGTCCTAAGCCTACTGCAAATACAGAGCTGCGTGAACATGATAATTCTTTCGACAAAGTCCATAATAATGGTTTCTAGAGGCACTGTGAAAACAGGGTGGCTGAGATAGTGTTCCAGCTCAGTGAAGAGGGACTGGCCCCGCAATAGAGTGTGGCCTACCCAGGAAGCCCAGGAAACGGTCCCTGCCTCCACAGAATCAGCAAGTGCCCAGGGAGCCCGAGCCCAGGGGCTTTCAGCAGCCTGAATGAGCTGTCTTAGATCACTGCCCTTTCCATCAGTTCCAGGCACCAGGCACAGGCTCAAAGTCCTATCGGTCTCAGCAGGGCCTGCTCACCGTGACCACAAAGATGGCATTTGAATCAGTAATAGGCTGTGAGAGGCCACTTTCATGCATAGGAAGATCTCTCCCTGAGACTCTAGTTCAGGTGCTAGATCTATATCCTCTAGCTGTGTGATCTCGAACAAACAGGCTTGCTCAACTTTCAATCAGAGGGTGGAGTCGGATCATAAACACCTGTGAAATGAATGTATGCGTGAAGGAATGAGTGAATAAAATCCCTACAGCAGAGTCTTTCAACCTCGGCACCATTGACTTTTAGGGCCAGATAATTCTTTGTTGTGGGGGATTGTCCTACACATTGCAGGATGTGTAGTAGAGAAAAAATGTTTCCTTCTCTCTATCTAGGTTCTGTGGCTGGTCTAAGAATGGAATTGATATAAGACAGGTTAACAGAAAAAGAAAAAAATGTTAATTACATATATACTTATGGGAGCCCCACAAAGAAACTCAAAAGCCAGATGATTGAGGCCTATATCCAGAGCTGAGGAGAGGTATAGAAGTCTGGGGTTTCATAGTGAAGAACACACCACAGAAGGTACGGAGAGGAGAGGTTTGGTGAACATGCAGATAAGCCTCGGGCAATAGCTCTCTTCCTGGTATGAACCCCCTATCTAATGTAAATCTCCTTTACAAAACTTAACTTCTATTCTGTTTCCAGAGCTTCTCCTGTGTCTGCAGTTTCTCAAAATAGTTACATCAAAATAATCCTTATGCCAAAGCAGCATCTTTTGGCGTGGTATATATGTGAAGATGTCTCCAGCATTCCCGGCCTCTCCTGACGAGCTAGGAGTAGCACACAGCCCCTCCCAGTTATGACAACTAAAAAGTCTCCAGACATTGCCACCTGTGGCTGGGGAACAAAATCGCTCCCATTTGAAAATCAACTCTAATGTATCTTCCAGAATTTTAGATTCCAGGAGCTATTAATGCACCATACAACCATAGCATACTGCCTAATCATTAGGAAAGCTTACACTGGCCCCTTCAACATCACTCGCCGGAAGCTCATCTCAACAAAAATTTTACTCAGCACCTATAATGGGCCAAGTAGAGGGATACATGAAAAGAGGCTGTTCTGGCATCTGAGGAGCTCAGAGTCTAGGTGAAAGGTGGCACTTCGCAGTCAAAGAAACAAGGGGAATGTTCTTCTCTGGTCAAAGAGAAGGGTAATGTTCACCTAACCATCTTTCTAATAAATAATAGAATATCCTTTTATGTAATTAGACAGTTGAACTGTAAAGGCAGGCAAGAAGTCAGAGCATACTTCTTTGCTGTTAAAAGATCTGTGCATATACCAGAGTTGCTGTCATTTGATAAGGTAAATTTTTGGTCATTTTGACTCCTTTTATTTGTTTACTGCAGTTGTTTATTGGTAGGTGGGGGGCCTCAGACTGAAAGGACCATCTTATGAGGTGGTTTAGCGTGAGCCTAAGCCAAGATCGAGAGTTCTAGGATGAGACTGCCACTTACTTGCTGTGTGACCCCTGGAAACTCATTAACCCCTCCAATCCTCAAGTCCTCTTCCATGAAAAGGAGATGATCATTGCAAAGTGGTTAGCATGGCACCCACCACAAAGCCGAAATGGGGAGAACTATAGTTGTTATCATTGTTATTGATGTTATTGCCTCTATTTTATCATAGATTGATTGTCCTTTTTTTATTGCAGTAAAATACACAGAACATAGAATTTCCTATTTTAACCATTTCTAAGTGTACAGATCGGTGGCATTAAATGCAGTCACATTGCCATGCAACTATCATCACCCTAGAACTATCCATCTCCAGAACTCCAGTCTTCTTAAACTAAAACTCCCCATTTCTCCCCTTCCCCCATGATTGTTTTTCTTTTTTTTCCTTAAAGATTTATTTTTATATATTTGAGAGAGAGAGAGAGAGCGTGCACTTGAGCACTTGAGGGCAAGTAGGGGGTAAGGGGGGCAGGGAGGAGCAGAGGGAGAGAGAGAATCTCAAGCAGGCTCTCTGCAGAGCATGGAGCCCTATGTAGGGCTTGATCCCACCACCCTGAGATCATGACCTGAGCCGAAATCAAGAGCCGGAAGCTTAACCAACTGAGCCACCCAGGTGGCCCTTTTCTAAACAAGTGCTTATCCCACAACACACATTCTGAGAGAATAAGGACCATCTTCTGTATGACAAAGACTCTCTCCCTGAATAAACTTTGGTCTGGCTCCTCTAATCCCCCTAGGCTTCAACCTTGGCTCTTTGTGGGGTCTTCATAGGCCAGGTGAAGCAAGAATCTTGCTAAGTTAGTTTAGAAAAAAAAAAAAAATCCACTCTCAAGATCTAATCACTCTGGATATCTGACCAAATTCCTCATCCCTCACCCTTGCTACCTGATCCCCCTGGCTTACCTTCGGCAAGAATCCTGTTAGGTCAGTTTGGTAAGACTTACCCTACCCTCTTAGGAATTTCCCTACCACAGACCCTACTCTGCTCCTTGACTATAAATCCCCACTTGTCCACACTTCCTTCAGCATTGAACCTGGTTCTGCACTGAGGTTTCTTTTCCCCTATTGCAATGGTTCCAGAATAAAATCTTTGTTTTGTTTTCTTTTTACCTCTTTCACTACTGTCAGGCTTGGCTTTTCTTTAACAACATGTAAATGGAACGTAAGGCAATTCAAGCCCTCAGTACCCTAGAAACTGAATAGAAACAGTGCTTAAAATAGCCATTCAGGGTGATGTTGATGAGTTTGGTATCCATCAGCCACCTCCTAGGAGTTATATGTAATTCATGGCATCTTGAGGCAACAAGGAGAGGATTCAAAACATTAGCATGGCTAATGGCTCCTGACTGTGGGGCCCTCTCATCTTATTTACCACCGTACAAGACTCCTCACACT
Source organism: Leptonychotes weddellii (assembly GCF_054177405.1). Lineage (NCBI taxonomy): Eukaryota > Metazoa > Chordata > Mammalia > Carnivora > Phocidae > Leptonychotes > Leptonychotes weddellii. Next base: position 23,991,511 of record NC_138369.1, read on the forward strand.
CACCACTTCAGTGAAGACTGGAACATCTAATCAATATTTTTCCAGAAGGAACTCCTTGGACATATTTATTTGATAGCCTGGAATTGGTAAAGAAAGACTTAGTTGTTGGGTCTAAATTATCAAAGACACCTACTTTCCCACAGAAGGTGAACAAACCTCCTTGGTCAAGAATCCACATGTTTTGGGCGCCTGGGTGGCTCAGTTGGTTGAGCGACTGCCTTCAGCTCAGGTCATGATCCTGGAGTCCCGGGATCGAGTCCCACATCGGGCTCCCTGCTCGGCGGGGAGTCTGCTTCTCCCTCTGACCCTCCTCCCTCTCATGCTCTCTGTCTCTCATTCTCTGTCTCAAATAAATAAATAAAATCTTTAAAAAAAAAAAAAAGGAATCCACATGTTTTTACAGGAGCACGCTCAGGGAAAAGACTTCCAGTTTATAGCCGACTCCTCAAAATAGCTAAAGAGTTCCTAATTTCACCTCAAACGTCTGCTTCAGCACCTACTGTGTTGTGCCAAGTTGTTTTCTATCCACTGTCATTTCTGATCCTGATTCTGAAACTGATAATTGAGTTTAAGGCGTTTGTAGACAGGAACCCTATCTGAGCTGTCAGCACCCTGCCTGATCATCTTCCAGGCAGTGGTCAGGCAGAAGCATGCAGCTAAGGAGGCTCTGAAGCAGGCTGCCAAGGAAACTGGCCAATGAGATGAGCATTCTGTGCTCCACGGCTGAAGCCAATTCTGCTGTATTGCCAGGGGGACCTCCCAAGACCGTCTCCACTTGGACTCAGCTGATAACATGTATGGTACATCTGTCACCATCTGTCCAGGCATACTGACCTCGTAACAGTCCCCAGGCACTTCAATCTGCTGGCAGCTCTGTGACTTCTACCTGTAGATCACGTTGCCTCAATGCCCTCCCTTCTTCCCCTTTTATCCATAAATTAGCACCTAGCAAAATGTGATCTCCTCTGAGAAGTCTTTCCTGGAGCTGCTAAGGCAGAAGTGGGGATGGCTGACTTGAAAGGGATGGAAATCTGAAATCTCCAAACTAAACCTGTACTTTATTTCAAAAGATGTGGGGGTTATCCATGGTGAAATATATGGCAATATTTTCCAAGTCTTAATCATACATTACGGTGACCCAGGAACTTTTGAAAAATATAGATCCTAGGGTCTCCCCTGGCTGAGATATAAGGCACAAGCTTGTGGCCCAAGAGGCTGCATTATTTAAAAGATATTCTGATGCACAAATGGTACTGGAAAGAAGAGCCAGGCATTACAGCTGTGTGCCTTCAAGCAAGTCACTTTGCTTCTCTGAGCCTGTTTTCTCATCTGTACAACTGAAAGTGAGACTCCCCATCTCCCAAAGTTTGGGGGAAGACTAACAGAGGGGATGAGCACAAAACCCTTAAATGATGCCTCAGTAAGTGGAGCTATGATCATGATTACTATGGATTTCCTTAAAAAGCTGCTTTCCACTTCTCAAAACCAATGGTCCAATTTGCAAAACCCTCCTCTTTTAGACAACAATTTACCAAAGAGTAAGAGGGAGTCAAACCAAGATGTATGATGCCTGAAAAAAAAAGGGACAGTAAGAAGTAGTTCACGTAGAAAGCAGGTCATGAGCATGTAATTTGGTTTTTCTGAAGGCCTATATTCTTCATTCCCATTGCTCCTTTCTCCTGATTAAAAGGATTCCCCAGTAGCTGAAATCATTAACATATGGGAGCCCATCAAATGGTAGCTATTGTAGAGAACTACCCCACCTCATAAAATTCGTCAGGCTTTTGTGTCTCTCATAGACTAAGGCTTTAACACTTCAATACCTGCAGCAAAGTATCTACACCACAAGAAAAATGTGTTCTGTGGCCAGCAGGCTATCACACAGTCATCTGCTGTTAGAAGCCCCGGGTTAACAGTATCCTAAGCTGATGATGAGTCACCATCTTGCTTTTAGTTAGGGAAGCCAAACAACGACTGTAAGTACCTAAACTCAGAGTGCCCGAATCCTAGAAAAATGCCCAAATATAGACTGCTTCGTATCACTTCCAGATATGAAACAATGGGATACCATGACAGCCACAGCTAATCAAAATCCCCTGCAGGTAATTCCCCATAAAGAAATGGCAATGGGAGGGGGGTGGGAGGATGGGTTAGCCTGGTGATGGGTATTGAGGAGGCACATTCTGCATGGAGCACTGGGTGTTATGCACAAACAATGAATCATGGAACACTTCATCTAAAACTAATGATGTAATGTATGGGGATTAACATTAAGAATAAAAAAAAAGAAAAAAAAGAAATGGCAATGGGAAAGCAGGAAGAGTTTCACAGCTCAGGCGAGAGGAGAGAAAAAATGCTGTGCAGAAGTAAAAGGATGCCCTCCTACCATATCCACCTTTTCAAATGGCTGCCCTGCAAGCTAAGCATGAAGACAGTCCACCAGAACACCACGCTTGGGGGGTCCTCTTTGGAAGGGCAGACTGACTCCCTCTGGCCAGCCCCAGCAGAGCAGAGTTGGAGGCAGGGTAGTAGCAGATTTATAAATACTGGCTTTGGAGGCAGTGAAGCCTGGAGCAGAATCCACTCTTTAGCTGAGCAACTGGCTTGGTCACCTCTTTCAGGCTCTGGACTTCTGTCTCTATTTGGAACAAGAAGATATGTAGCTTCTAAGGTCATGGTGCAGATTAAATTTTATGGAAGTCCTTCACACGTGTTCAATTAAAAAGTTAATACTATCATTGTTGTATTTTATTATTGTTATGACTATCAAGGGAATATCAGCAAGTATGAGTGTCCTATGGATGTCAGTCAAGAGATAACGAGCTTGCATCGGGCTAAGCCCTGGGGATACAGGTCACGCAAATGGCATAGATACAATCTGCACCTCTGTGAAGTTCATGGTCTAGCTTAAAGGTACAAAAGTGTGTGTGTGTGTGTGTGTGTGTCTGTGTGTGTGTTTGGCCTGCACATTTTTTATAAGCAAAACAAAACATGTAGCAAAATACTAAATTGGGTGACTTCACACAAAAGTCCAGACTTCTGGCTTCTTTCTGAAAACAGCAGAAAAATGGGGAGGACATGAGATCTCTCTCCACAGGCCAACCTGCTCCTCCAGAGCCCTCCCAAGTCCCAAAAGAATGGCCCACTGGCTTCCATATTAAGAGAAAACTCCCTCCAGCTACACATGATGAAGGCCCGGGGGCAATTATGAGCAACAAGGAAGCTGAGGACTCAGATCGGGAGAACCAGAACAGAAGCAAGTAAGGAGGAAGGAGACTTGGCACTCACTCTCTGTCATGGGCCTTATTTGTCTTCAGCTCAGCTCGCTTTGTTTGGCTGGACACGGAAAACCCTAGAGGGGAATTTTGCTTCCAACTTGCTCTTTGCACAGCTAATTATTTGGGGCTCCCAGAAGGCTGGAGAGAACAATGACTTCCCCAGCAGTTGCAGTTGGGCTGGCTTAGTTCCTTTTTTTCACCCCAGAGGTCAGAACCCATAGAAGGGGAGCTATTTGTTCTGGTCTTAAACCAAATCTGCCCAGAGACATGGACACATGTTCCAACCTGAGACCAGGAAAGCTACTCTTTCAGTGCCCGGCAAAATTCTCCTCTCCTGCCTTCCCTGGCAGCCTCCAGACTCAAAACATGCATTTTCCTTGTTGAGACCATTTACTTCTCTCCCTTGGATAAAGGAGGTAATATTCAGAAAAAAAAAAAAAAAAAAAACCCCACGATATGCCCAAGAGTTGCATCCCTCTGCCCGAGTGAATTATTTCCGTTTCCTGGGAGCATAGATCAAGACAAGGGGGCAAATTAACTAGGATGGGTCAGTGAAACAACCAAAACTCCTTTGTACACAACTTGCTAATAAGCATCCACAATTTCATTTTAATAGGGAATGCATGACAATCTCTGAAAAACAAGGAAACAGGAGAGAAAAATATATGTCCTATAGCTATAAACCCGGTAACAATAGAAAAACCTCCCGGGAGCCCCAGAGAGACTGTTCTTATGTCCACCCAAAACTATTATCATCAACGGCATCCCACATTTTAAACAGAAAGAAATGGAAGCAGTTGGCTACTACAGGCTGCTTCTAGCTTTCCCGCATCTGAGTACATTTTAACTCTTGGCTGTTACAGTGGAGATGCATCTGGATTTCTTGTCAACTAGATGCATTCCTCAAAGACAAGGTAAAGCCCGTGATCTGATGAAACCTATACTCAAGTTCATTTATTCATCCAGCCATGCAGTACACATTACTGAGCACTTCCTAAGAATGAGGCATCATGCTAGGTGATGGTGATACCAAAGTGAGTCAGAACAAAGATGGGCCTGGCCCTCAAAGAACCCCAGGGGAGGCAGATCTTAATCAAAGACCTCACAAATATAACTGCCCTCTGAAAGTTGTATAAAGAGAGGTAGTTAGTGCCAGAGGATCTATAACAAAGAAATAGTTCAGCTAGGGAGAAGAGAGGCAGAGAAAGTATCTCAGAAGTAAAAACACTTGAGCTGATGTGCAAAAGGAACCAGATGTGCAAAAGCCCTGTAGGAGACTGAGCAGAATGAATATAGGGACTAAGTCAAGGCCAGTGTGATTGGAATGGAGAATCCAAGGGACTGAGTGATAAGGACAGAGTGTTAGTGGAGACCATGCAAGGCCTTTTGAACCACTTCAAGCATTTTGAGCAATGGGAAGCCATTTAGAGGTGTTCAAGCAGAGAGTAGTGGTAGTAGTTGATGCAATCATATTTATGCTTTGAAAAAAATAGATTTGGGTAGAGGGCGTGCAGAGTGGGTCAAGGGTAGGCCAGTTAGTCCAGCTCTGCTAGACTACAGAAGTTTTGGTGAGATAGCAATTTTGTCTTGGATGGTATGGTACCAGACTTGATGGAGTGAAGTTGACCCATTCTAACAAGATCTGCTGAGGGATCAACCCAATGTGCCAGAGGCATCTCAATGGCCCAAGACCGGACCTAACTGTAATCTCTGGTTCTGTGAAGCTGAGTAAAGACATTTAGAAAGACCAAAGCAAACAGAACCCGAGCATGTCTATGTTCCCATGTCCCCCGCAGCCGGGTATCACTCTGCACTCAGAGTCATCATAGCTCTCTATTTGAATTTACAAATTCTGAGAAAGACTCCATGGGAAAACCAATTAAATAGGCAGGGAAGAAAATGCTCACCATTGAGCACTGAATAGAAAGATGATAGATAACAAGTAGGTTTCAGTGGAAGTGGGTAAAATGTTGAATTTCCATTCTAGTGTCATTCGCACTCCTGATTTAAAAAAAAATATTTTGATTAATCAAAACTATGGGTCAATCAACTGTTCCATAATGACAGCTCCCATGGTCATAAATCTTTACTATTGCCTGCAGCTTACATGGTTTCAGTCCACGGGACAGTAAACAGCAAAAGACAAATGTTTCTCTTCATTTCCCCCAAAGGGAGTTAAGCAATGAGTAATAAAAGGATATAAATTATTCACAGTGCTTTCTAGAAGTTTATGATTCAAGGTTTGGGAGAAATAATGAAAGGGTAGGGGAAAGAGGCAGAAAACACAATCCTGAATGAACAAATTTCTTTTTTAAAATGAAAAAGTGAGTTTCTGAGGTAGGCTCAACTCACCACACGCAGGGCTCCAGGAGTGGCCACAGAGGCCCCTGGTTCTTCCACAGAATGGCTCATTCATTCCTCACAGGTGTTTGGACAATCATTCTTAACCTATGGTCACCTGAGGAGAGCTCCGTTTCTGCCAGTCAGTTTCTCTAGACTTCTGTAGAAATGGAGAGGGGGACAAACAGGGAGAGGGGAGTTGGGGAGAGGTTAAGTCCAGCCAGCACTACAGAGTCTGAGGGAACATGAAAAGGGGAAGAGGAGGGACAAAGCGGCTCAGCTGGTGGGGGAGAGAACGTTTTCTGGTTTGGTTTTACTTTTAAGAAAGAAGAGACATCAGTGTAATGAAAGATATGGAAGTGCATAGGAGCAGAAGGTTGTTCGTTTGTTTATAAATGTGGCCTGAAGTCTTATATTTCTTTTTTTTTTTAAGATTTATTTATTTATTTATTTGTCAGAGAGAGGGAGAGCACAAGCAGGGGGGAGTAGCAGGCAGAGGGAGAAGCAGGCTCCCCGCTGAGCAGGAAGCCCGATGCGGGACTCAATCCCAAGGCTCTGGGATAATGAGCTGAGTTGAAGGCAGACGCTTAACCGACTGAGCCACCCAGGTGTCCCTGAAGTCTTATATTTCTTAGAAACTATGAAGGAGAGCAATTTTGAATCTCTGTTCTCTTGCCGAACTGGGTTTCCTTGACCGTAAACACTCTGAGACTAAATCACGTGCATCTACTCGTCAGAAAGGCCAGAAACATATCCACTGAACCTACCAGATGCAGGCGCTGTACCAGGAACTACTCTTCGGGTAGAAGGGATTGAAAAACTCCTCATGATCTAGCCTTTGCTTACCTGCCTGGTTTTATCTCCTGCTAGCTCTCCTTCAAAACCAAGACCACAGCCATGTTGTTCAGGCAGTTCACCAAAGACCCCATTCTGCTTCCCCTCTGTGTCTGTAAACACACTGCTTTCTGCACTGAATGCTCTCCCTCACTCATCCTGTAGCACTGCCCTCCCCAGCTGCTCCTGGCTAATTCCTACCACCCTTCCTCAGCTCAGATGTTACCTCCTCAGAACACCATCCTGGATTCTGAGCTGAGTCAGATGCCCCCGCTCCGGGTTCTCCCTGGGCTTATCTCAACCACATGGAGGTAGCATTGATGATAATTAGATGGTGTGCAAGCTTTTTGATGGCAGGGACTAAGTCTTTGTCATTCTTGTCTTCCCTGCTTCTAGCTCACCATGAGATACATACAAAATGCCCAACAATCTCCGGCAAATGAATAAAGAAATACTATACTCAATGCCCAACTTGAAGGAACTTTCAGTACAGTTAGCAAAGCCACAACCATTTGAAGTAGAACACAGCACAAGGCAATATAAAACTAGTGCCTTGAGAGTACGAAAATCAGCATTCAGAGAAAACAGATGACTTCAGTCTGGGATGGTAAGAGCCACAGCAGTGATTACAATCCCATGAGTGTCTGTGTCATGGGCACTATATTAGTCGCTGTCATCAACAGTCCTGCGGCATGTTCACTGTATCCACATTGACAAATAAGGAACCCAACTGCCAGAGAGGCTAAGTGATTTTTCAAGGTCACATAGCTGGTAGCCAGCAAAAAACAGGATTTGAATTCTGAATACAAGATTTCAAAACTCTGAGAATGGGAAGGTGGGTATCCCACCTATGAAAACATAGACAAATACACAAAGGCACATCGGGGCAACATGTGGGCTGGGGACTAAAATTTTTTTGGAAAGATGAAGCTGATGGAACGTAGGGACGCTGGAGACCCTGATGCTGGGAAGTGAGCTGTGACTTCATTGCAGGGACCCTGCGTGTCAGGCTGGGGAGCTGCTGGTGGCGTTACAGTAGAGGAAACATGATCGGAGAGGAACTTTTGAGACAATAAGGGGTGGGCATAGACTGGACCGGGAAGACAAGAGACGGAAACCAACTCAACATGCGACTTTCTAACACGAAAGGCACTGATTTCTTGGAGTGGAAATGAGAGATGCAAGCAAACTGAGAGAAGAAACCAACAGTGCTTGACAGCTGAGTTTCTGTGGGTCTGAAAGAGAAAGCAACGAAAAGTGATTTAAGAATATTAAGCCAAGGGGCACCTGGGTGGCTCAGTCGTTAAGCATCTGCCTACAGCTCAGGTCATGATCCCAGGGTCCTGGGATCGAGCCCCGCATCGGGCTCCCTGCTCTGCGGGAAGCCTGCTTCTCCCACTCCCCCTGCTTGTGTTCCCTCTCTCGCTGTCGCTCTCTCTGTGTCAAATAAATAAAATCTTAAAAAAAAAAAAAAGAATATTAAGCCAAGATACAGGGACACTAATGACAAAGCCAGCCAGGAGAAGGTACTGGTTTGAGGAGAATATTTTTAAACATGCTCACTAAGGGGCGCCTGGGTGGCTCAGTCGGTTAAGCATCCGACTCTTGGTTTTGGCTCAGGTGGTGATCTTCAGGGTCATGAGCTCAGGCTTATGATCTCGGGGTCGTGAGATTGAGCCCTGCATCCAGCTCCACTAAGCACAGAGTCTGCTTGGGTTCCTGTCTCTCCCTTTGTCCCTCCCCTCCTCTCTCTCTCTCTAAAATAAATAAATAAATCTAAAAAAATTTTTTTAAAAACATGCTAAATAAGACACTACAGGGAAGAATCTCTTAAAAAACAGCTAGAAATGTGGGCCCAGGAAACCAGAGAGCAATGAGTGTAAGATATGGAACTTGGGAGTTATTTGCCTCCAACTGCAAACAGAAGCCATAGGAAATGTAGCTGGCTTTCCCTTCGAGGGCTGAGGAACAGAGGAAGAGCGTTGGAAGGCAATGCAACAAATCTCAGTTAACAATCACATTTAGATGGCAGGAATCTGCAGATGAACAAGTAAAAAGTACAAAAGAATTAAAGTCTAAATGCTCAATATGAACCAGACACAATGCCAGGAACTCTTTACATGTTATTCCATGAGGTAGTTACTATCTTATTTTAATAAAAACAGGGGCTGAGAAGTAATATGTCTTGCCCAAGGCCATACAGCTAGAAAGAGACAGAGGTGGGATCATAATCATGTTTGTCAGACTCAGGGAGCATCTCACTCATGCCATGCTGCCTCCCTGAACAAGGGCTATGGTAAGGAGGCCAGTGGAGGGAAAGAATTTTCTGGAATGAAGAGGATGAACTCAGTCAAAGACAGCGAGGACTGAGAAGAAGCCACTAAATCTGGGGCCTCATCGCTCAGAGATAGTTGTAGTATAAGGCCTAAAATTAAGGACCACTATTTTGTGCTGCCTTGACATCTGGGGGAAACTGAGGTAGCCCTGAATGGCCTAACTACAGGGTCTTCTTCCCACTTCGCTCCTGGGAACAGAGTCCGCCAGCCAAGCAGCTCTCCTTGACAAGCTCCTGGTGTCCAGATGCTACACGAGAATCCCATAAATCCAGAATGTACAGAAAGCTATTGCAAGCAAAATAAGAAAATGCAAAAGCCTAACAAAAAACAGGCAAAAATATGAACAGGTAATTCACAAAAAAAGAAATAGAAATGGTCAATGGGAAAATGTTCAATCTTATTATTAACCAAAGAAATTTAAGCAGAAATCACAATGAACCATTTTTCTGTATCTTTTAGGCTGACAGCTTTAGATGTACACTACTCAGAGTTGGTGATGTTTCCATCCCAAAAGGAATGGAAGCAAGTTTCATAAAATTTTTAATGTTATATTTTATATAAAAATGTCATTTCTAGAATTATATCTCAAGAGAACGACTTGTCAAGTCCATAAAGATGTATGTATGAGGACATTTATTCTATTGTTCTTTGTAATACTGAAAAATCAGAAATAATCTTAATGTCCATCAACAGGGGATTGGCTAAATAAATGTGGTATACTTATAAAATGGAATACAGTGCAGCCTTTTAAAATGATGATGTCGATGCACATTTATCAACCTAGAAAGAGGATATTAGGTCAAAAAAACAAAAAACAAAACAAAACAAAAAACTAGTTTACAGAATTACATGTGGAATAGCATACATATTACATAAAAGTGAATATGTTTCTATATTCATGCATAGAGAGACATTTGGAAAGAAATTTACAAAATGTAAATACCTCTGAGTATTTAAATTTCAGGTGAATCCAACTCTTTTCTTTAGTTTATCCTAAAGACATATCAATAATCAAGGAGGGGGAAAAGCCTTTCTCACTTTGGGGGGAAAAATGCATTAGGCAATGAATATTTCCCTTCAGAAAAGAAAAAGTATACTTCGGGAAGAAATCACACAAATTATACACCATGTTTTGATTTTGTACTTACCCCAGCAGATAAATGTGAAATCCCGGAAGGGAATCAGCCCTGCACTGGATTTCTCATCGGACGTACATTAAACTGAGGCCTTTGTGCCCTTAGAGGGGGCTGTGAGTGAAGAGTGAAAAGCAGAAGGAGCCTGGGTTCAGATGGGGCTTCCCAGCCTTTCTCTGATGGAAAGGACATCTCAGTGGTAACCTGTGAGATCCCACTCCAGGTTCTCAACAAGCGCTACTTTTTTGCCTTTGACCTTGCAAACTCTTCAGACCCACAGCTCTGGATAAATTCCACTCTTGGAGCTTTCACCACCTGACAGCCACTGTTTCAAAATCCCCCCATTTGTGCCTGTTGGTGGTTAGAAAGCTTGTGGAGGGCATGCATGACCTATAAAACATGTTTCTCAAAACTTCCCTCTGAGAAATCAGTTACTGATTTATCTCCCAATTCTGTCACCCAGAGGAGGGCAAAAGATGACACAACAGAGCCCGCAGAGAGTTTAATTCAGAAAGACAGACACTTAATTTAGTTATTCGGAAAAATTACAAACCCTCCTATGTCACTTTAAAAATGTCAAAATAGAGATCTCCGTGTATCCTGTTAGGCTTCTGTCATGCTCCCAATAATATTATTTGTGACAGCTATAAGAGAAGCAATATCCATTGGCCTTCTAGCTCTTTAAGAATGTACAAATTAATCCATCTGGAAGGAGTTGTGTTCTTGACCCCGGGGTTCTTTTTATTAGAACAAATTCAGACACAAACTCTGGGATAGTTCTGGAATATTATATGAGGGTGAATTACAGGCAGTCTCACAACCTAGCATTCATTGTCCTTTAACGAGTTTTTATGAGGCAGAGCCAAAGGCTGGCAAAACTCTCTCTTTCACCACAGAGGAAATCTAGGCTAAAAAGGAAAATAAGAAGTTTATGAACTATTAAAAAAAATAAAGCCTCAGAGTTAGGGAGTTATGGATTAAGTTCTGATCCATTAATTCTTTTATTCCCTGACAGAGCTGGCTGAAGACATGTGGCCCCCTGGTGGGGGACAGAAACACTCCCAAGCAGAAGGCACAGAAAAAACGAGAGAATGGCTGGGGGGGGGGGGGGGGGAGGAGGGGCAGACCCATTCGTTCAGATGTTAATTTATACAGGAATCCAGAATTCAATAATCTCACATCCCCCAGGTTAGGGAAAGATCCGCTCCCCAATTTCATTTGGGAGTTCTATTACATTAAACAATATTGTTTGGCCAGACATGCCGTTCTTCTCTTGATGGAAATTAATTTCTTGATTCTTCCAGCTAATATAATCCCAATTCAGTGCTTCAAGTTTTCTCAGGTCACCACTAGATGAAATAAAGTTCTAAAGTACTTCTTGTGGGACCTCACAAGCTACAGATGGAAATAATGGAGGAGAGGCGAGTTAAAAGCAGGCAAGGCAGGGGAAATCAGGTGGTGAACTGCCCCTCACAAGCCACACTGGTGATTTGTTAAGAGTGTTCTATATTCCTAACTCTTCCCTGAGTAGTGCTTTTTTACGATTTCCATAGGAAATTTATTTTTCAGAATGGAAGGCCTCTGAACAGGGTAAATGAAAGATTGTAAGAGAAAGAAACACAGTGATTTCCAGTTGTTTAAAAGGCAACTCAACAAGTCTTTACCAGCAAAAGGAAAAGGTCAGGATCAATAAAAGGGGCTTTCCTTTGGGAGGAGATCTGTTTTCAATTTAACACAAATAAATCCTTATGACGGGCCTTCTGAAGACCAAGGAAACAGTCAACTATACAAGGGATCTGACCTTGCCAGAAAAATAAAACATCTCCATTTGAAATTCCCCAACAATATCAAAACAAAACATGACAAACCCTACTCACTCTGCCCCCTTCCTCAGTCCTCTGCCTGAAGGGCAAAGGTTAGTTACACTGAAAAGTAGGAACAAGTCTTCAAATGTAAAGATGTTACGACTCATAGATGTAATTTTATCCCCAAAGTAGCTTTTTGGAGACATCATCTTAAGGGTGATGTTAGCCAGGAAAATCCCAAGCATAAGGAGAGGTTGGTCTGGGAATAGAGCAAGATACTGAGTATCACTGATGACAGAACTCCTTCCCTTGAAGGCATCTTGGTCAAACTCACCATCTCTTACTCTTTTTCTAGGCCCTCTTGCTTTTGTAGAGAAAGTACTGGCTCAGGGCACCTGGGTGGCTCAACTGGTTAAGCGACTGCCTCCGGCTCAGGTCATGATCCCAGGGTCGTGGGATCGAGTCCCACATCGGGCTCCCTGCTCAGCAGGGAGCCTGCTTCTCCCTTTCCTGCTCCCCGTACTTATGTTCTCTCTCTCTCTCTCTCTCTGTCAAATAAATAAATAATCTTGAAGAAAAAAAAGAAAGTACTGGCTCAACTACCATCTTTTGGGAGATATACAATGAATGGCATTTTTTAGCCGTATCTTCTCAGACAAACCTAATGCTTGCTGTAGTGGTACAGATGTTCTACACACACATACACACACACACACACATACCACTCACGACATACACACACACAATTTTAATTGGTGAAATCATAAGCCTGACAGTCACCCATTATTGCAGCCTTAGCTATGCCCAATTCCTAGCTCTTAGCTAGCTATACCTTCTCCCTTTTCTTTCCTCTCAAGAAAGCATATCAGATTGCAAGCCTGCAAGGAAGGAAGAATTTTAACCTTAGATCTGCTTTCATTAAAAAAAAAAAAAAAAAGTAAGTCATCTGCCTCCTTAAGCGATTTAAATATTATTAGAGAAAAACTACTGGGAGTAAATCTCACAAACCATCACACCCACTGTGGCATTCAGCATCAAAGTTAGTTTCTTGCCTGGAATAACCCCCTCCCACACACGCACACTTCTTCAGCTATATAAATCCTACCAGTATCTCAAGTTCCATCTACCCTGTAGATGAAAATCCTTCAACCTCCCTCCCCTCCCTGGACTCCACCAGAGTTCACAAACTTGAGTCTTCTAGAAGATGGGGGCATTATTTGCACGAAGGAAGCCATGTTTCAGACGTAAGCCTTCCACGCTGAGCCAAGGAGACATGGCCACCAGAAAGCAAAGCCCCGCCTGAAGGGGTAGCAGCCAGTCAGCCCCAGCCTGCTGCTGCCATATGGGAATGCAGGCCCACTGCCAGTCCATCTTCTGGTGTCTTAACAGAAGCCAAATATCTGCATTTTATGTGAAATATCCCAATTTTAAATGTGGGCTCAATTAAGAAAGTTAAGACAACAGCAACTGTGTGACCTGCGTTAGACCCATGAAACCACGAATTTGTATCCTCCAGTTGCTACTGAACACGTGAAGCTTAAGGGTCCATGACACACTTGTAAATGGGTGTGGTGTATATGTGTGTCTCATACCACCAGTTAGATCAGTATGTCTCAGAAAGACGCAGATAAATGTGTGGCACATATAACCTGAAAATAAAACAGGGCTTTGCCTACCAGTCTTCAACTTCGGCTTATTTTAAGTTTCAAATAATGTATAAGGAGGACCTAAGGTATTGATATTTCAAAAAGATGGACATTGGTCAGGGTGCCTGGGTGGCTCAGTTGGTTAAGCGTCTGACTCTTGGTTTTGGCTGAGCTCGTGATCTCAGGATCCCCCATTGGGCTCCCTGCTCAGCGGGGAGTCAGCTTGAGATTCTCTCTCTCCCTATGACCCTCCCACTCATGCTGTCTCTCTCTCTCAAGTAAATAAATAAATCTTAAAAAAAAAAAAAAAAAAAGAAGGACATCGATCAAAAGAGTTAAGGAACACTGAGCCTGACAGCAAGGCTCAGGAAGGCAGGGAGTATACCCTTACCTATTTTATTCAGCATATATCAAGAGTACAAGCTAAATATATAGGTTTGAGTGGAACTGATGTGAATCTCTTAAGGAACCAGACTCCAGGCAATCATTTCATGTATTAGCAATTTAATTTTGCCAGATTGCACATATAGTACCAATGAATTTCCAAACTGCCAATAAAATATCCCATTCTTTGGTCAGATCTTAGCAAGAGCTGCTTGCACCGAAATATTTTTTACTTTACAATCTTAATAGTTCTAAATTCATCGAAAGCAGTAAAGAAAAAGTGCCTGGCACAGAAAACGCATTCAAAGCATATTAGTTAAACTTAACTAAAAAGAAATAAACAAAAGATAAAACTTCCAGGCATCTTGTCTCTCTGTTGAGAAGCAAGAGCGCCCTGTGGCTTGCACTTCTTTTATCAAAAGCGTACCCATACCTTTTTGTCAGATAAACTTACTTGGTTTTCCTTGTGTAATGGGGTGAGTATTGTACAAGGTTTCAATGCCTTTTTTTTCCAACTCAAATTGTCCCTCAGAGGCTCAAAGTACTAACAAAGTGCTTCGCTGCATGAAAGTGCTGTCTACATTTGTCTGGCAAATATGATGCCGGCTGAAAAGCCTGATGGGTGTGTCATTTGTCACAGGCACAACCGCGCTCCAGGCTGCTTCCACCAGAGAGCAAATTCAACTTTATAAAGAGAAGCACGGACAGGAAAGCCTTCCAGCAGAATTCCCAATAACCAGAATACGGGCATGAGATCCAAGACTAATAAAATGGACTGGGGAGAAGCTACTGAGGAAGCAGCAGCCTAAGGAGAGAAGGGGGAGACTGAGCCTGCTTTTTGTATTGAAGGGCAAGTGATGGGCACAGAAAAGAGGAGGATCTCTATCACCTGTAACTCCATAACAGCTCTAGGGATTAGGCTACATTGTCCTAGTTTCTGTAGAAATGGAAACAGGCTCAGAAAGGTCTACAGTCTTGCCCAGCTAGTGACTGGCTTAAATGCAGTTTGGCCAGGTCTTTCGAGCTCTAAAGCTCAAGCTTAGTCAATACCTAATGCCACCTTCCTATAAATCACCTAGACGGTCAACGCAGGTAATTAGCTAGGCTGTGCAGCTACAGATTAGGGAGGGGGTGTTGTTCATTTTTTTAGCTTAATTTTGTTAAAGACATAGCACGCCAACCATAGAAAACAATCTGCTAAGCCATAGCAAACCAGCCCTGTTGCTAATAACGGTATTTTATTCAAATATGTATTAAGCACTTACCAATATGTTTGAGATCCTGCAGATACTAGAGAGATGGAAATTCAAATGCATTCAAGAGAGGCTTAGAGGTAACCCCCTTTTTTTTCATTATTGCAGAAATGGATTGTTCACTCAATCACCAAATATTTATTGAGAAACCACCCAGGCCAGAAATAGTTTTGAACTCTGAGGATGACACAGCAAACAAGACAGAGAAGGCTCATGCCTAAATGAAACTTGCTTTCCTTTGTTTAGAGACAGACTCAATGAAGCAAAGGAGGGAGAGAGGGAGGGGCCATTTACAATTTTTGATAGATGTTGTGAAGAAAATATTGGGGTGCCTGATAAAGAATAAACAAAAGACATCCTTTATATGGGGAGTGGGGGCTCCCTGAGGTGTTGATGTTTAAAGGATAAGATGTAACTCATGACAAGGAGTCAACGGTATAAGGGGATAAGGAAAGGGTGTTACAGGCAGAGGGTCCAGTGAGGATAATGAGCTTCATTTATGCCAAGAAGGGTTAGCCTGCACTGTGAGTGGATACAGCAAGCCAAGATGGTGGTGTACAGTATAATTTGAGGGGAGAGGGGTAAGAGACATTCAGTCCCTCTTGTACACCGCTAGAGTGGGTCTGGATTTTATTCTAAGCTCAATGAAAGCTGTCAAGTGACTGGGTCTTCAACAGGGGTCCAACACACACAGATTCAGGGTTTTACTTCATCTGTTGCATGAAGAATGGACAAGAAGACTAGTGGGGAAATGGGAGAACAGGCTGCAGCTGGGAGACAGTACTTGGATGTTCTACTAGATGCCTGCCATTTGCTCTCCCAATCTACCCTCCACCCTTTCCTATCCTGTTGTCTCCCTCAGAGGCTGGCTTCTGTAGGTTGCAGCCAAGGCTTCCCTTGGCTTCTGACTTCCACTTGCATTTGGCCAATGGAAATCTCCAGCTGGAGATTAGAGGAAGGGAGAAGAGGGAGTTGGGATCTTTATTCCCTCAGCTCCTCCCCAGGGTTTATCACAGGCCCGCTGTATCCCTCAGCCACAGACTGCTGGTTGGTCAAATGGCCTCTGCCAGGTGGCCTGTCCTACAGCTCCCCCTCTGGCTTCTAGTACCCTTCCCTTCCCATGCACCATCCCTCTCCTCTCCTCTCCATGCCTTGGGTGGTACCAGAAAAGGCTGCTACTAGCCTCAGGGCACTGCACTCAGGGCCTTGTGCTTTGAAAATGGTACCTTTATTGAACTCTAGTCAAATTACCCAATTTGTATATGCCATCTGTTTCCTGCTGGGTTCCTTACTGACACAGGAAGAGAGAGGCAAGATTTGATTTTGAAAGTTCAGTTACTGTGATCCTTGACTAATATTCTGTTCTGCTGATGCTCTGTGTATGTGATGTAAGGGTCACAAACCCAAAAGGGTTACCAAGAAATCATGCACTTCTTTGCTTCTTCAGAAGAACCAACACCATAAACTGACCAAAGAAATAAAATGTCAAAAGCATGGGTGTCAGGGTTCAGAAAACAAAATAAGAATTCATCATCACCAATATTTAATTTCAGGCCAGTTACCAAGAGCTCTTGCTTAAATATTTAGATTTGTAGTTCTCATTCAATTTTTCACTTATGTAATCAATGTTTATTAAGTGCTACTACTTGCAAGGCATTATATTAGGCACTTGGGGGCACACCAAAGACCAAATCAAAATACCTACCCCCTTGAAGCTTATACCTTAGAGGAGAGTCAGAAAATAAAAAGTCAACAATATCTGAGATGCTCATAAAAAATAGTTACGGAGGATAGAGGGTGGGAGATTTCCATAAGAGAGAATATTACCTTTCTTCAAAGGTAATATTTGAGCAGACACCAAAAGGACGGATGAAGTGAGCAATGACCACACCCAGGGGACGCATGACCCAGGAGAGGAAACTACAAGAGGCTGAGGCAAGAAATGCTGGACACTTCTGAGTCACAGTGAAAAGGCCCATGCGGCTGGAGCAGACGAGGTGAGGACAGCTGGTAGCCTATGCAGTTGGAGAGACAGGCAAGACAAGGCTACCAGCCCCTTTGAGAATTCTGACTGCTATTTTTGAAGCCAAGAAACCATTAGGATTTTGAGCAGAGTGGTGACAGGAATAGACTTAGTCTTAGGAGGATCCTTCTAGCTGCTGCATTATAAATAAGGCGGCAAAGATTGGCAAAAAACACTTAGACAAAAGTCTTGGGCAGAGATGCTAGTGGCTTGGACCAGGGCTGTAGCATTTATGTTTGATGAGCCTTTAGATATCCAAGTGAAGCTGAGTAGGCATTGGATGCACACTCCAAGTGTGGAGTTGAGGCGAGAGGTCTGAGCTAGAGACAGAGATTTGGAAAACACCAGGAAACAGCCAGGAGCCTGAAGGAGACCATCTGGGGAGTGAAGAGAGGGAGAAGAGACAAGTTCAAAGGACAGAACCCTGAGGCATTGTAGGCGGACAGGTCAGAAAGATGAAGGAAGCCAGCAAAGGACACTGAAAAGGACTGGCCAGTAGGGTAGCAGGAAAAACCAGGAGAGTGTGGTGTCCCAAAGCCAACTGAAAGAAAGCATGTCAAGAAGGAGGAAGTGATGCTGTTGATGGATCAAGTGAGAAAAGAACAGGGAGTAGAACAAAGGGTTTGGCCAAGAAGGGGCCTCTGGTGACCCCTCCATGCTTTGAGAAGTAGTGCAGTTGGAAGTCTGATGGAAAGAACATCTATAGACAGTTCTGAAGTTCTACATTGTCGATGGGGAGCAGAGAAATGCTTGGTAGCCAGGAACTAAGCAGGTTTTCTTCTTTCTTTTTTATTCAGTGTGGAGACATGAGAGCATCTTTGAATGCTGCTGGGAATTATCTGGTAGGGAGAGGAACCCAAAGGATGCAGATGAGAACAGATCATTGCAGGAGCGAGAAGGGGTGGGGTGAGGGTGGGGAAGATCCAGGGCCCCCTGAAGGCCATGGGTGGGAGTGGAGCAGTTCATCCCGTGTAAGGAAGCACAGGGTCTGGTTGCAGATAGGCTGGGAAGAACATGTGGGGGTTTCATCCTGACTGAGCTTTTCTCAGTAAAACACAAGGTAAGGTCATCCCTACAGTAGAGAAGCAGGAGGAGCCACTGGAGGTCTGAGAGAGAGTGTGAAATAGTCATCCAGGGCAAGGGGGTGGAGTAGGAACAGGTAGCAACCTGCCTTTGATGTGAATCCATAAATCTCATTAGTATTAATCTCAAGTAGAGAAAAAACTAAGCTACTTGTGTGAGGAAAATACAGAAGATATGGCAATCCGAAGCTAGGAGAAGGAGCATCCCAAATGTTGCATTTGGTGGCATTCTCCCATTCCGATCAGGGCGAGAGGAATGTGTGGGGCAGTCACTCCGCCTGAAAGTGAACTAAAGAGGATGTGGGGATTCCCACTTCCTCCAACATATGTGAGTGATTCAACCAACACAACATTGAAATATATGGAAATGATCTTTATTTTAGGTTCTTTCTCATTTAGCCTTTTAGGTTCTGAGAATGTGCAAAATAAATCTCAAATGTTGCTTTTAAAAGCTTTCTTGTAAATTGCCCCTGGTATGTGAAAGCCAAGCTCCTAGATATAACCAAAGAGGGGAAAGAAAAGAAAAAGAAAAAGAAAAAGAAAAAAAAAGACTAATGACCCCTGACATTAGAATTTAAAATGCCCCACATGCAAATCCACTTTGCCTTCACTCTTTGGTAATGCAATAAGCAGTGAGCATTAGAATTGCAAAAATGCCAAAAGAGCCACATGGAAACGATACAACAAAATAGTTTCACGGTGATATTGAGAAAGGAATATGAAATGAATACAAGATAACGCAGAGAGACGGAATCTAGTGTTCTGTATGGATAAGCGAGTGTGTGTATGTGCACACGCATGTCTGAAAGAGAGCAAGGGGAAAAAATTCTTTCTTTCTTTGCTTTGTTCTTCGTGAGCAAAACTTTAAAAATAGAATTTTGGTCACATCTCTATAACGTGACACATGGTTCCTACTTTAGTTCCAAATGATTTTTCACTAAATGGGTTTTGAAATATTTACTTGTAAATAGAAAGACCTTTTGAATATCTGATTTAAAAAAAAATAATAAACTCAAGCAACGATCAAGATAGACTCTCCAATACTCAGACACGATTTTCTTCAAATGATTGTTTCTAACATCCCTAGGCACCACAGAACCCCGATGCTACAGATGTCTTTCTCTCTGGGCTTCAGTTAAACACTGAAGTGTGACAGTGCAAGTGAGGTAGACTGTTTCACACCTGGTAGCCAGAACACATTAAATAATGCAACTAAGTTTTGAGAAATCATTTGACCCATATGGATGTATCAGCTGCACAGACATGGACTAGTGCCTGTCCCATCCCCACATCCATCCTCCTTCTTTTCTCTTTTGTGCCACTCCCATCCACAGAATGAAGAAGAACCTTCTCGATCTGGGCTATTAAGAAACAGAAAAGAAAATGCCTAAAAATTTCTCCTTACTTTTTTACCAGCTTCCATCAAATCTAAGTTAATTTCATAGAGATCCTGGGCTCACCTATCCAAAGAGAACTCAGTGATTAATGCAAAGGGCAGTCCAGCAAAGGTAGGCATCTCCATGGGGTTTTGATGGATTCCTGTCTCACATTGAGGTCTTTCATCCATTTTGAGTTTATCTTTGTGTATGGTGTAAGAGAATGGTCAAGTTTCATTCTGTATATAGCTGTCCAATTTTCCCAGCACCATTTATTGAAGAGACTGTCTTTTCTCCATTGCATGTTTTTTTCTGCTTTGTCAAAGATTATTTGACCATAGAGTTGAGGGTCCATATCTGGGCTCTCTATTCTGTTCCATTGGTCTATATGTCTGTTTTTGTGCCAGTACCATGCAGTCTTGGTGATCACAGCTTTGTAATATAGCTTGAAATCGGGCAACGTGATGCCCCCAGCATTGTTTTACTTTTGCAACATTTCCTTGGCGATTTGGGGTCTTTTCTGATTCCATACAAATTTTAGGATT
>NC_138369.1:24012045-24102749 GCF_054177405.1 Leptonychotes weddellii
GGAGCTTCCTCAAAAAATTAGAAATAGAGCTACCCTATGACCCAGCAATTGCACTACTGGGCATTTACCCCAAAGATACAGATGTAGTGAAAAGAAGGGCCATATGCACCCCAGTGTTCATAGCAGCAATGTCCACAATAGCCAAACTGTGGAAAGAGCCGAGATGCCCTTCAATAGGTGAATGGATAAAGAAGATGTGGTCCATATATACAATGGAATATTACTCAGCCATCAGAAAGGATGAATACCCAACTTTTACATCAACATGGATGGGACTGGAGGAGATTATGCTAAGTGAAATAAGTCAAGCAGAGAAAGTCAATTTTCATATGGTTTCACTTATGCGTGGAACATAAGAAATAGCATGGAGGACATTAGGAGAAGGAAGGGAAAAATGAAGGGGGGTACTTAGAGGGGGAGACAAACCATGTGAGACTATGGACTCTGAGAAACAAACAGGGTTTTAGAGGGGAGTGGGTGGGGTGATAGGTTAGCCCAGTGATAGGTATTAAGGAGGGCATGTATTGTTTGGAGCACTGGGTATTATATGCAAACAATGAATCATGGAACACTACATCAAAAATTAATGGTGTACTGCATGGTGACTAACATAACATAATAAAAAATAAAATCAAATTAAAAAATCAAACAAGAAATAATATTAGGGCTTAAAACAGAAAGAAAGGGATTTGAGGCCCACCAATCTGGGCTAGAGCGTGAGCATCTTGGGAAAGGTAAGGGAAAAGCCAAAGAAAAAGCCAATCAAAGGTGCTTTCACTAAAAATCCTGGGATCCGTGTCATCCAGTCATGGTACCATATCCCAGAGAGAAACGCAATCCAGGATCCGGAAGGTTTTTCACATTTCTTTCTACTGAGACACACAACAAAATGTAAGGAGGGAGGAGTCAGTTCTTGATGCATCGAAAACACCAGCAAATTATTTATTCTCTTCTCGTTGCTTTCTCAAAACTCTTCACAAGTTTGGCAAACGGCTGACAAACACTCTCCCTCCTGGCCCTTAACCCAAAACACTCTAACACCCATCCTGGGCAGCCTGTCCTGCTCACTCTCTTCATCTCTCAACATCTTATTTTGTAGTTCAACACAACCTCTCAATTTCTTTAGTTTTCTTCCACTTTTGCTAGTCTTGAGAGGATCTGGGAGTTCACCAAGGGAGCACAAATTTTTCCTGTATAGAGACTAGGGAAATAGTGAAGATCATGAATATCCATACACAAAAAATTTTACTCTTTAACATATTATTATATTTTGTACCTTTGAATTCCATTGTCTCAAACAAATTCAAAAGCTAACACTTGAGGGGCATGTGGGTGGCTCAGTGAGTTAAGCGGCTGCCTTCAGCTCAGGTTCCTGATCTTGGGGCCCTGGGATTGAGTCCTGAGTCAGGCTCCCTGCTCAGCGGGGGTCTGCTTCTCCCTCTCCTTCTGCCCCTCCCCTGATTGTGCTCTCTCTCTCTCTCTGTCTCTCTCAAATAAATAGTCTTTAACAAAAAAAAAAAAAAAAAAAGCTAGCACTTTAATGGAGGAGATTTTCAAATGGTAGACCATGAATTCAAGACTCCAAGAGATCCAGGAGACTCAAATCTGACTCCAGAGATCATGGTCTTTTTATAACATCAAAGATAACAATAGGAATTAGGGCCAAAAAGAGATCTTTTTCCCACGTCATTTGGATCAAGCCAGTGTTACTATGTGCCAGGCCCTGGGCGAGGTGGTAGGAATACAGAGATGACTAAGTCAGGATCCTTGTCCTTAAAGAGGTCACAGTCTAATGCAGTGTTTCTCAAACTGTATTCCTTAGAGCACAAGTGTCCTTCTAAAAAGGGTTCCATGGCCCAACTACTTTAGGAAATGTGGCTTACTCAATTTCCTTTTAGATATTTTTCAAACCTTTCCTAATTCTAAATTAGAAACTTTATTTCTTTACTCCAGTATTTCTCAAATTTAATTCAGTACTGACTCATTTGCTTTGCAAAACACACACCTTGAGATGAGCTTACAAATGTTGACGCAGAGGCATTCTGCCTTTAGCTTAAACAAACAGATAAATAATCCAGTATTTTTTAAGAGGAAATAAGGAGAGTGAAAGCATTTTCATACAAAGCATATTGTATTTTAACCAAAAAGGCAAGTGAATTTAAATGTTTTCCAAATTGAGAGTATCTCTGTCTGCTTGCTACAATGAGAAAGTGAGCAATGAATAAAAATGGGTGGGTATCTATTTTGCTCGTGTAGGCAGTGGGAGAGGTGTCCCGCCTTCCGGAATATTAGGAGAAATTGTAATAAGATCAAATCCTTGATATCCATAGGGGTTACAGTCAGGGAAACTTTCTGGCATCCATTGGGTGGATGGTCACAATTTCCTCATCAGTCAGTTCCAGAGCATGGTCCTTCAGCCGGCTACAGCATCAATAGCTAGTTTCTCACCAGCACAGTTCTGCGGTATGATTTGGGAATTATTCCTGGAAGCTGAGGCTCAAGCTTGTTTCTCTGGGACTCCAAATGATTCTTTGAAATGCCTCATATCCCTTAATAAATTCCTTTTCTATTTAAACTAGCCAGAGCAGATTCTGGTGTTTGCAACTAACACCCCTGGCCATATTTTCCTCTCCCACTTCCAGTATCCAGGCAAATAACTGTTTTAGCCATTCACAACCTAGCATTTCCCTCTCAGAATACTCTAATCTAGCAATATTTTTCTCTGGAATCTCCACTGCCCTCCTTTACCTTCAAGCTATAAGTAGTCAATGAGACTTACCCCTAGTTCTAGAATCCCACCTGTATTCCTTGCCAACTCAATCTTCTTTCTTAGCCTAAGGCTAGTCTATTCATTGTATGAAATATACTTTTCTGTCAGTCAACATGGCAACATCTTTGACTAAGTCAAAAGCTTAGTTCTTCATTTATCTTTTGAGTTGTAAATACATCCCTGGACACACCAGTGCTTTGAACCCAGCATTTATCTCTCAGTCTATCCCATTCTTCAATGATCATTTTGCTTTTTTGGATTATACTTTGCACAGCTCTTCCAAAGTGTTAAGAAATCTGTCAGAGTAATTTCAAAACAGTATCTGGGTGGTCTAAGTATTAAAGCAGGTAAGAATGCCAGGAACTGTCTCTTTTCCCAGCTTGGTGAGTGACTGAAGAACTCAGGCAAATTGAAAGGGTATCCATAGCACCCCCTCGAGAAGAGCTCTTAGTGCCTTCACAGGCTTCCGTTCAAGAGCACAGAGTCAAGGCCACTGAGAAAGGTTACCTAAAAAGTGCTAAAGGAAAATATTTAAGTAGTCATCGTATGGGAGGAAAAAAGCACATTTCTTGATGTAGTGGTTTTAAAATGATTTAGATCCAGCATGTGAATTCCCATAGAATCCTACTTAGCCCCTTTATCTATGTCAAAGCAAACTTCGTTTCACATCAATGGTGCTTCTCATTTATCTTAATGCTAAGGATTTATTTCTTATGCAAAATTGTTCATTTTTACCAGCTTGGAACTTCAAAAAAAAAATCACATTCTCTTCTTCAAGAATTTTCATTAAGCCAAGGTGTCATCAAGCCGAAAATCTGCAGACACAATATTGGCTTACTTTCGCAGGAAACTCAGAGGAGTGCCTGATCCAGGCAACAGCGGATTATCATAGGCACTGCTGACAGATTCTTAACAGTGTTGGGAAGAGAAAAAACATAGGTGGTATATAACGATTTACAAAGATTTCTGCTCTAACCTAAAGGTGAACCCATAAGTTAGTCTAGATTGCCCCATGACTGTCTATGGCCAGGAAGCTGCATTCTTCAGGGGGAAAACAAAAAGTTACAGTTGAAACTCAGAATGATTTTGTCCCCATGATATATACATAGGACCTGGTTCATAATCTGGTACCCGGAAGCATGCTGATTATCACACAGATAAAAAATTAAACATACAGATGATAGAATACATAGATTGTTCACATCTCATGTATTTATTTATTGAGGCACCAGAGAGTCATAATCAAAATGTGAGTAGGTAAAGTCACTAACCACAACAAAATTATCAAGCTACCTATGGAGCATCATAGAAGAATAATCAGAGGATTTCAAGGAAAAAGAGTCAGACTTCAATCAAATATTTCAGGCAGAAAGATAGACATTAACAGTTGTGATCTACATAGCAATAGTCAAAGAAACTTCGAAACAGTCGAAACCCAACAATTAGCCCAAGCTTAAAACCCAGAGCATCAATATTTATTAGTGTACTTTCTAGCTCTGTGTCCAATTAAGCCCCCAAATCTCCTTAGACTTAATCCCCCTGATCATACGGGTGTCTAATACCTGTCAACACAATTTTCTTGATTGCTAAGGAAACACTCCCTATTCATTCCATTAGTCTTTACCATCACTATATTAAATTATCCCCCCCTAGTGTTTTCCCCCAGCCACCACTGGTGTGTCATTACAGTGCTTCTGTTTTCCCAGAGTCTCAACCCTAGGATTTGGATGTATGTGGCAATTGGGTTCTTCTTTTTTCTCATAAATTAAACCATCCCAGAGTCTTGCAAATGACCAGGCAACTGCTTTAAGACTCTAACTTGTAACTTGAGCTTCCTACCAAGCTCTTTAATTAAGCCACAGTATCATTGCTTCTCTGGTTTACAAGATAATCATCTAATTCCCTTTTGTTAAACTATTCTGCCTTTGACCTTACAGTTTATTCACTTGGGAACTAGATTATACCTTCCCAGACTAAAGCTACAGTGGCATTATTGTGACTTGTTACAAGTTTAATTAATGCCAAACAATGCCAGCCCAATTTCTGGCTTAATACCATCTCCTTTCATATAGCTGCACCCTCATTTTGCCTTTAATAACCCTCTTGATTAGTATTTTTCCAAATGTTCTCAACTCACTCCTCCTGTTGAATTACAACATTCCTACTGGAATGTGCCTGCTCAATTTTAAGACTTTAAAATTTTTGGTCTGGGTTTGCAGTGACATGTTTGGTGGATCAGCTGAAGGGAGATAAGAAAATGGTAAAATTATCTTCATTGATAACATCATAATTGAGAGAACAAAGCACATTTTATGAAACTTCTTCACATACCTTATTCAGAGAGCTGGGCAGAATAGATATTACTAGTCCATTTTATTGATCGCTGGTTTCCAAACCGTGTCAATGCATACCAAGCCCATGACATTGTTTCAACAAACACAGCTCCTTTTATGTCATTTTATTTTTTTTAACAGTCTAAATAAGACCATCCTTTGAACAAAGGGGATGCTGGCTTTTAAATAAGAACAGTTTGAAAGCCTCTGTTATAGAAAAAGGAATCAAAGCTCAGCACAGAAGTGAGTTTATCGAAGTCAAACAGTGAATAATTGAAAAAGCAAGGACAACAACCAGGGTTTCCTACCTCCAAAGGCCAATATTTGTTTATGATATACTTATAGTCTCTGGAAGGTAGAATGCCAAAAGAATAGGGAATACATTTGTGAGCCCCTTCTCATGAGTTCATTATATTTTTAAATAGCCTTCTTGCAAGACTTAGGCTCTAGACAAGCTAGATATCTCTTACTGATTCATTAAGTCTTTCCTTTACCAATAAGCTAACCCTATGCCAACCACTATACTACCCTGGGAAACCAAAAGCACACAAAAGAACTGAATACTGTTTCTACACCATCAAGCATACCAGTGGGACATCCATAAAGGAATTAAAGACCCAGAGAAAATCATTGAAAATGTAGAACAAATGGCATATCAAGTCCTAAGGAAAGAAGAACTAGTAAGGAGATTAATACTAAGGGAAGAGGAAAAAAAAGAAAAGAGAAGTAAAGGATGAATCACAGGAAACAGGGCCAATTAATTTGAAGTTCATCATCACTTTTCAACTTATAAAGAAGGCAAATTTATAGCCACTTGACCTCTGTAGGGCTCAATCTTCTCATGTGCAAAGTTCATATGATATTACTAGTTCCCTCTACTCTGCAAAGTCTACTGTGAAAATACCACAAGATAAAATACTTTGATGGCTTTTAGAAAAGCATAAGGTCATCTCCAAATAAAGTAACAGGGAAGGGTACTGGCTGAATGATGAAAGATGTAAGGTAGTAAAGGGAGTAAACCACTTTTATTACTTTGTTCAAAATTGTTTAATAATATTTAAAGTCATTATCATTTTGTTTCCTTAACATTTTTTTATTTTATTATGTTATGTTAATCACCATACATCACATCATTAGTTTTTGATGTAGTGTTCCATGATTCATTGTTTGCGTATAACACCCACTGTTCCATTCAGTATGTGCCCACTTTAATATCCATCACCAGGCTAACCCATCCCCCCCCTCCCTCCCCTCTAGAACCCTCAGTTTGTTTCTCAGAGTCCATAGTCTCTCATGGTTTGTCTCCCCCTCCAATTCCCCCCCTTCATTTTTCCCTTCCTGCTATCTTCTTCTTCTTCTGTTTTTTTTTTTTAACACATATTGTATTATTTGTTTTAGAGGTACAGGTCTGTGTCATTTTTAAAAACTAGGAATACTCAATATATACCTAATTGCAAAAGAAGAGTCTCAAAGTTAAAGAACTTGGTCAATGGAAAACCTTAGGATTCTATGCAGAAGGGCTCCATCACTGGTTCCAACCCTCACATCCTGGGAAATTTAGTTCAATCACTCAAAATGTATTGATTGAGAACTTCTTTTATGGTATGTCCTATTCTAAGTTGTGGGGAGAGGTTGGTGAGCGAGACAGGCTTGATCCCTGTCCTCATGGGATGTAATTCTACTGGTGGGGAGTAGAGGAAGGGGATAGGGAGACTCCAATAAGCAAAGAAATAAATGTGGGAACAAGATCATTTTAGTATGTATCAGTATGAAGACCATAAAACAGATCATGTCAGAGATACTGACTTACATAGGGAGTGGGGAAAAAGGTGGTCCTTTACTCAGGTGATGAGCTAAAGGGGGAAGTACCATGTGAGTAGAGACTGGAATAATACAATACCAGAAACATTACAAAATCTTAGGCCAGCGCTGCTCCAAGGGAAACCCGAGGACAAGGCTGAGAGGCAGGGATCAGATGTGAACTTGACTTGCTAGAGAGATAAGGGTATTAAGGGAATATCATGGCAATGAGATTAACCCTATCTTGATGAAGAAAAGCCAGTTACAATCTTAATGCTAACCCAGACAATCTCTCTTTACTTACAAAGTTGATCTGGCTTCTGCTTTGGCCACCTGAACAAGGCTAGAAGGGGAAATTTGGAATCCCCCCCACCCGCCCCCCATAAAGGGAGACCATGGAAACCTAGCCACATTTTTTTTTCCTTGTGAGACCATCAATGGGCATTGGAGGGTCCCAACATGGCTTCTTTTATTTAGTTGGGCCTTAATATGGTCTGTGGTTTAAAGAGGTCAGAGGTGTAAGGCTTGAGAAGCTAAAGATGTGTTTTGTCAATGGGAAGTCCTGGTGAGAATCAGAGGACTTTGAGATTGGGACCACACTACAAGACACCTGGGCTGGCTCATGCCATCCTCTGAAAGTTCCTGCATGCTGTCAGGTAGCTTGTTCTACATATCTCTCTTTCTAAGTTCTTGTTACTGCTTCCTCCTCTCATCTTTCAGGCCTGGGGGAGGAGAGGTGAGCAAGAGCCCTACTAGTACCAGGTTACTGCACTCTCCTCTGCACTTCTGCTAGGAAGATGGCAATCTGAACAAAGGCCAGAAATGTAGTTGGAGTGGTTGGGACTCTTGGGTGTTCTCCACACAGAGATAATCAATGGAAACTGGAATTCTGGTTGAAGTTTCTAGAAAACACATCATCAAGAGACAAGAGCAATGGATTGATGAGTAAACTTTAGGAAGCGCCCAAAGGGAGGAAGTAGGAAGAAAAGCTGAAAAATGGGACAGGGAAATAACAGTTGGGAAGAAAAGAAGAAGCAGAGACAGTGTTTTGTCCAGAAGTAAAAAGGAAAATCTTAAGAAGGAGGAGTAGGTCAGAGAGTGATGATGGAGAACAGCCCTTGGACGTGATGAGTGAGATCTGTGGTGCCAAGTTGAAGGTAAAGATAAGAGCGGCCTATTGTAGTGATGGAATCTATAGGCCAGGAGAAGTCCATGAGCTCATTTCCTACACTGCAAGCAAAGAGTGTACCATGAAACCCCCATGGAGGGAAGTGCCTCCCTGACTTACTCCACCAACATTCACTATATTCCTGATATGAGCAAGGGACCATGGGGAGAATTTATTTGCTCTCTGCTGCATCTGAAAGCTGACCTTGATGTGCTCTGAGTTTCATCCCAGAAAAATCATAGCAATTGAGCAATTCCAGGCAGAAGGGGACAGAATTTGAGGATGATAGAAAAATAGGACTCCCCTGTTTCTTGGGGCCTCGGGTTGTGTTGCTGTATCCTGTAGTTGCAAAAGGGGTATGATGGGCAAACAGTAGGTGATTTCAATTCAACTTAAAGCAATAAGTATTTGCTGAAAATTTACATATGCTTAGTAAGGAGATAGGTGCTGTGGGAGACAGAATTAAATGAAATTTTCCCTACCCTCCAGGAGCAAACAGCTTCATGCTAGAAACAAAACTAATGCACAGGTACGATACGGGAAAAAAAAAAAAAAAAAAAAAACCCAAAAGACAAAACACAATGCATTTCTCATGATTAATGAAATAGTATGGGATTATCTATGGGGATAAAAACAGAAGACTTTAATGTCTCATTTTTGCTGTTGCTGTTTATGTGTTTTCTAACATTTCTACATTTGGCATGAATTAGTATTGAAATCGGGGTGGGGGGAGCAGTAAATTTTTAAAAAAAAATAGCTCCTTTCTAAAAAGAAGGAGACCTTGGCAGTCAAAGCTAAGGCAGCCCTGGGCAGAACCCCAGACATGCTTCTTCCTAACAACTTGACCTTGGGCAAGCTCCTTAACCACTAGGTGCCTAAATTTTCTCATCTATAAAATCTGTAGACAGGTGTTTTCTGGTAAGAAACCAGGAAACAAGACCATAACCCCCAAGAAACTTGTGGGAATAAAAAAATCTTTAATGTTACAAGTTTACTTTAGTTGGCATCTTAAACTGAAATTCCCAAAGTTACTGAATTACTCACAAGGATTTTAAGGAGAAATGATGCTCAAGAACGGAAGTGACTCCACCTCTAGCTTACCAGTAATTGGCCTCAAATAAGTGATTTATTTCAGCTTTCTGAATCTCAGTTAGGACTTCATCTATAAAATGGGGATAATAATAGAACCCATCTCTTAAAGACACCATGAAGAAAATGCCTGTCAAGTGCTATCAAGATACCAGGCACAGAGTAAGTGTCTAATTAATGCTTATATACAAAGTAATTATCACCTGAAATGGCTGGTGCTGTTTCAGACAAATCTGAGGGAAGAGAGGCATGAAGAGGGACATGTCTTTTTCATCTTTATTTCACTGGTGCCCTGCACAGGGCTCTACCACAAAGTACGGGGCTGGTAAATATTTGTGAATGGATGAACAAATGAATGTGCTGATTTTCCCATTCTATCAAGGGTCACATCTATATATTATGAAATTGGCCTAGACAAATGAAAAAGATACATTTCTAAGTGCTTAAATTCAATTCAATGAGTTTAAAAATTAATTTACTTCATCGAGTTCCCTCGGCTTATTCAGTGAGAGGTAGGAGCAGTCAGAGGCATTTTTACAGCTTAAATATACTACCTGGTTATTCAACTTCCAGTGAGAAGCTTAACCCACTGGGAAGAATCAGAGGGCTTCTTTCATCTCTCAGAATCCTAGTAATCATCTTTAAAGGAAAAGTCAGTGTAGAAAAAGAAAGCAGAGAGCCAATGAGGGAGGCGGGACGGAAACAAGACAAAAAGAGAAGAAAAAAACAGTAGATGGAGAGGAGAAAGGGTCTCTCCTTCCCAGAGCCAAATTTTACTACCCCACATTGTGTGATAGGCTATTTTGTCAGCATCTTCTCGCTCCAGTTCCCAACTAATGGATAAAGAGTGGGTAGCTTCCAAGTAATGGCCCATACAGGTGAAATCTTGTTGCAGGTGTAAAGGGAAATGTGTTCCTACATTGGAAAATATATACTGAGATAAATGTCACCAACTCTACCTAAAAGAGAAATGCAAAGTATCAGAAGACATGAATCCAAGTAAAATCACTACTATGGCTTCTTATACATATTAATGTTTTCTTGAATATTTATCCATCCTTCTGAGCACTTGCTGGAATGTTACTTCCTCTGAGAAGCCCTCCTTCACCACTCAGCCTGGGTTGGTATTTGTTACATGCTCTAGCAGCATCTGGTACCCTACCACCAGAGCAGGTCCCACTGTTGTAATTAAGTAATTATTTAGATAATTAATTGTTTATTCTCTGTGTCTCCTGCAGGATGCACACCAGTTCCATGAGGGCTGTGTGTGTGCTGGTTTACCTGTTCACCCTGAAACCACCCAAATTTGCACATGCCTCGCAATGAAATAGATAAGCAAATATATACATATACCGTTTCTCCTCATTATTTGTGGACTCTGTATTTGTGAATTTGCCTACTCACTAGAATTTATCTGTCACTCCAAAATCAGCACTCATGGCACTTTGCAGCTGCTTTGTGGGTGTGCCCATGGTGGCAACAGATTAGTCTCCAGACACATGTTCCCAAGTGAGGTTGAACAGAACGACACTCTGCCATCTTGTTCCAACTCTCATACTATAAATGACTCTCTTTTCTGGGGTCTATTAGTGCTCCGTTTTTCACATTGTTGTGCTTTTTGTTGGTATTTCCTGTTTAAAATGGCTCCCAGGTGTAGGGCTGCAGGGCCACAAACGTTCCTGAGCGCAAGAAGGCTGTGACTTGCCTAATGGAGAAAAACAAGTGTTCGATGAGCTTCATTTGGGATGAGTTATAGTGCTGTTGGCCATGTGTTCAGTGCTAACGAATCAACAATAAAAATTAAATTATGTGCCTTTAAACAAAAACAAACATAAAACAAAGTTATGTACTGATCAGTTAACCACAATGTTGGGGCCAGCGACTTTCAGGAACCCTGAATTTCCTCTAAGAGCGATGGCTCAGCATTCATTAATTCAATGTTGGTAGCAACTTTCTAGAACATAAACACTGTAAAAACTGAGCTTCAACTGCATGTATGTTGAACATATACATGTACATTTAGTAAGTTTGTGTGTGTGTATGCGCATTTGTGTTTAGTAGTTCTCCTCTTTTTTGGCATCCTACAACTTGTCTTTAATATTGCCAAAGGTATGGATATGGGAGGATGAAGGAATGTATAAGGGGAAGTATATATGTATATGGGGCCTTATGCTGCTCAGTTACAGGGTAGGGACATGGGGTGTTGACATTCACATTACAGTCTAAGGGAATGTTCTCACTCCATAGAGTTGTTCACTGTGGTGACACTTCACACCAAATACAAATACACACACACACACACACACACACACACATATTTGCAAATGATTCTGGGCATTCATGGCTTCCTTTCATGTACCACAATTTGAAACCCTAACAGACAGAGACATCAATATTAAGAGAGGTTAGAATAGACAAATACATATAGACTTTATGACACATTCAATTTTACTTCAAATAGTTTACACTGGTTAAGATTTACATTATTTGCATTTTACCCACTAATAACAAACAAGATTACTTTAGTTGCCATCTCAAACTGAAATTCCCAAGGTTACTGAGTTACTCACAAGGATTTTAAGAAGAAATGACGCTCAGGAGTGGAGGTGGCTCTACCTCTAGCTTACCAATAATTGGTAATTCCAAATTATATGTATCCCCAGAAAAAGGTAAACGTGTTATGAAGCACTGGCTTAAGATATCCCCTAAAGTGGGGGTACCTGGGTGGCTCAGTCAGTTAAGCATCTGCCTTCAGCTCGGGTCATGATCCCAGGGTCCTGGGATTGAGTCCCATGTCGGTCAGGCTCCCTGCTCAGCAGGGAATCTGCTTCTCCCTCTCCCTCTGCCCTTCTCTCTGCTCCTTCTCTTCTCTTTCTCTCTCTCTCTCACTTTCTTACTCTCTCTCTCTCAAATAAATAAATAAAAATCTTAAAAAAGAAAAAAAAAAGGAAAGAAAGATGTCCTCCAAGGTGAACTAAACACAGGGAGAAAACCCAGAGTGGACTAAATGTATATATTGCAGCAAGAATATTGATGTTAACCTCTTTCGTTTGCTTTCCTAAGATTCTCTGGGTTCTCAGGTCTGGATGGTAGGCAGTAATATAAATTTAAGCTTCTTTGACATCTAGGCTCTTTGTTGGTGGTAACCACTACTGAGCACCTGACTCTGTGTCTCTTGAACAACGGACTATATTTCTCAGTGAAGCTTCCAATTAGATTGTTGGTTGAGGATGAAAATAGAAAGAAAGAAAGAAAGAAAGAAATCCCCGTAAATGGGTTCTGTGGAAATTCTGATAGGAGCTAGAATAATTATGCCATTAATAATTCAGTGTTGGTTGGAAACTATACAATTGTGAGTGATTTATACAGACCAGAGTTGGCGTATGTTGTACCACAGGTGGATGCGAGGTCACCAAGAAACCACTTCACAGTTTTCCCAGAAGTGTAGAGTCAAAAAGGTCACTTGTGGTAAAAGATCTTTTGGATTAGTCTTTTAAGTCAATGCATGAATTAAAGACAATTTACATATAAATAGGCTAATACTCTGGCTTTGAAATTAAATGAATTTTTAAAAGATTTAAGTAACTGCAGAAAAGGTCAGTTAGGCATTAAGTATACATAATGTGATTTCTGAAAACTGCTTGTCTTGTTGGTTTATTAATATTTTGTATTCATTGTCAGTGTTGTTCTAAAAATTGCGTGCATAATTAGCAACGCACCAAAGTCAACGTCAGGCCCCTGAACTAAGGAAACGTATTTCACAAGTCAGTATTTGGAAGAACAGGTCTAGAGTCTAGACATAAAAATAGTCAAAATTA
Organism: Leptonychotes weddellii; assembly: GCF_054177405.1. Lineage (NCBI taxonomy): Eukaryota > Metazoa > Chordata > Mammalia > Carnivora > Phocidae > Leptonychotes > Leptonychotes weddellii. The sequence goes on from NC_138369.1 coordinate 24,025,024, forward strand.
ATAGTAATACACATTAGAGTCAAACATATAACAACATATTCTACACAAGCATGACATCATTCAAGTAAAATTCACCTTGACATTTAGCTTCACTGATAAATCACAGCTCTTCCAAAACACCAAAGCTGTAGGTGGTCTACTGAGTTATCAGAGAGGAATCATGATCACCATCTGTAATACCAATTAGCCTCTTTGGGAGGTTGAATCTGGAGTTTTTTCCAAGTGTGATGAAGAGACAGAGCAGAACTTCTATAGTATCAAACCTGATCCCTGCCACCACCAATTTTATAAACCTCAGAGTACTTGAAAAAATGTTCAACCCCAGGATGACCAGGTGAGCACAGGGCATTTTAGGGCAGTAAAACTATTCTGCCTGATACTACAATGATAGATACATCACATTATGCATTTGTCAAAACACACAGAATGTACAACACAAAGAGTAAATCCTAATGTAAACTAGGGACTTTGGTTAATAACAATGCATCAATATGGATTCATCAATTATAAGATGCATGACACCAATGCAAGATGATGTTAATAATAGGGAAAACTGGGTAGATAGAGAGAAGGTGCATGGGAACTTTGTACTTTTTGCTCAATTTTTCTGTAAACCTAAAACTGCCCTAGAAAAATTAAGTCTATTTTTAAAAATGGTGGACCCAATTTAATAATATACTCAAAGACACTTTTTTTTAGATAAATGGTTTTCCAGCTATACTCTGAGGAGCCCTCTCCATCCTAGGAGATGAATCACTGACCACTTGGCTTGGGGATATCTGGGGAAATGGAGCAGGAGGGAGACGGAGCAATGAAAATGAAATCACTCAATCTGAGCCTAAATTCCCACCCCTGTTTCAGACAGAGCAACCCCCCTTTCATCTGTTGTACATATCGTTCCCCACACGAGTCCATTAAAGTATAGGTTCCTCAGCTAATGAAAAAAAGGCATGAAAACCACTGATACAAACCCAACAAAATACCTAGCTAATAATCCCATACACTAATACTCTGAGCTACTGAATAAATAAACATAGCACTCAAACTTCCCACCTGACCATTATTACAGCCTATGATTGAGCTAAGCAGAAGCTCAGTGAATATCTTGGAGGGAGTCCAACTGATTAGTACTTAACTAAGCATCAACCATGCCCCCAGTACTCCTCAAGGATACGCAACATATCTTGAAGATACAAGTGAAATGCAAAGCCCTATTCCAGCCCTCAAGAAACTTATAATCTTAAGGAGAGATAAAGCTAATACTCATAATAAAATACGGAAATAGAGTATGTCTGAACACCCAGCACCCAACGTAACGACCTAAAACCAGACTTCAGGTCTTCTGTTGACTATCAACAAATCAATAGCTCTACATGGTGTAAGAGCAAGTACAAAAGAGAACACTCCAATCCCCAGATTTCCTAAATCTTTGTGTCCCTTTAAAAAGGCAAACTGAATGCTAACAAAGTCCAACAATCATCGGTGGAAAGTGTCTTTATTAAAGACATACATAAAAAGGAAGAGAAACAGAATGTAAGCAATGCTTAACTGTTTTGTTAGCATCAGTTGCCGACATGCCTCTTCTCCAAACTAGTGACTCCCCACCCGGTACTCACTAACGAGTCAGTTCCCGGGATCTTGCAGATGGTGGGCTCCTTCCAAACAAAGGCACAATGGGCTAGAAGATTGGGCGAACTCTCTCAGGGGCTGTTGAGAGATGCCCTGCCCGACAGCAGCAGAAGCAGCCTCCAATCAAGATGGCTCACTGCCCAAGACCTCCTCACCCTACCCCTGCAGAAAGAAACACTTTAGATACCATTTATCCCTAATACCCAGCACTACACTACAGAGAAAACACTCCGCTGTTTATGACACGCACAGGGTTTTTTTAAAGCCTGTATATGTGTTATGCTATAAATTACCCTGTTTGTGGGTGTGAGAATAAATATCCATGTATATAGATGTGTACACACAAACACACACACACACACACAGAGTATGTTACAGTTAAAACCATGCTGTCAACAGCCACTCAAATCCAGAGAAATTTATGGCTGTAAATACAGGCACACATTCAGGATAAAGACAGGAGAATTATAAATACTTTGACGATTACCAGAATAAATAAACTGCCTGAGGAGCATAACCATTTGCAACTTAGCCTTGCCAGTTCACAATGATGGCCAGCAGACCTATTGCAAATGAACGACTGGGAGATCAAACATGATTAAAAATGCAAAGCTGCTGCACCCAAATGACATGCTTTATTTGACAATGAACTCTGGACTCAAAGGCACCAATGCAATCTACAAGCAAAGTGCTTTTTGGTAATTCACGTGCCCACTGAGGTCCACTACTGAGGAATCATACTGCAGGGCTTTCTTAAAGTAGGCAGAGTTATTTACAGCCATTAGTAATTGCATCTTGAGACTATCCTTCAGTTATACAATTTCTTTTTTTTTTTTCACTGAGAATTGATAGTTTGTGCTTTACCAGCACGAAACCCAGAAGTTGTTAGGCGCTTGCATAATACATTAGCTATGAGGAGCTGAAGAATGGGCTTTAAGTGTGTACAGGAAAATTAATAGCTGTGCTAAAGTCGGTGGGCAGATACGCTTGTACTGAAACTAGAACAGCAAAGACTGAACTGATTAAAAACTGAAAAAACAAACAAATAAATAAAAGATTCTAATGTCTATAAGACACAAGAAGGCTCAATGGAAGAAAGTCAGCCCTCATTTCCCCGGTCCCAATATAATTTGATTCTACTGTATGTTATTTCTTTTATATAACATACATACACATGCATAGGACATTTAAAGATTTATTTTTAATAACCTATAAATTAAAAGTAAAACATAAATGTCTTAGGTCTCAGAATCAGTTGTTGAGAAGAAGACTTATATACAAGTGATTTATTAAGGAACAACTCCCAAGAGAAATTGCTGAGGCAGTGGCAAGAAGCCAGACAGGGAGAGGCAAGAAGCCACACAAAGGTAGGATTTGGGGTACAGTCCTTTGAAGGGAGTGTTCCCACTGGCAAGGGACCTGGGCTTTCACATTCCCTCACCACTCAGTCACAGGCTAAGGGCTGCCTTTCCAGGTCTGGGCAGGCCCAGCAAAGCCTATAGCTCCAGCTAATCCTGCAAAGACGGGTGTACCTGTGGCCAGCAGAAGGAAAGGGCCAGAAGCTGGAGTGGGGCTCACAAAGATGGGGAAAGGTACTGGGGAGAGATGGCTGGTTCTGTGGAACCTTCTATTACAAAGCAACAAATGGCCCATATTTTCTTTCCATGAAAACTCCTGTTGATTTCCTTTTAAATAAAAGCAAGGATAGAATAAAATTAGAGAATTCAAATAGTACATAAAGACAGTAAACAAAAGGCTCCCTTCTCTCACCCTTGCCCCCACCTTCTTTCCAAAGCTGATCCTTATTTACAGTTTTCTGTAAATCCTGCTAAGGGAAGAAACACAAACACACACACACACAGTGTATCTGTATAAATATTACTTTTTAAAAAATACACAGATTGGACTATGCTATCCAAACTCTTCTTACCTTATTTCACCTAAGTATATATCTTGGATATATTCTAGATAGACAGATAGATAGATGATAGATAAATAGATAGATAGATTATAAATAGATAGATAGATAGCAAAGAAAGAAGAAGGGAAGGGAAAAGGATGGAAGGATGGAGGGAGGGAGGGAAGGGGTAAAGGATGAAGGACACTGTACTTCATTGACTCTAAGATATAAACAGTTTTTCACATTTTAACATTTGTATAATCAGATATCTTACAATTGACAGCATTTTAGATTTGATAAAATGCAGCAGATAGACATATAAATATAGTTATAGATAACGACGCTGAGCACACACAGCTCCACCACATGAGAGGCAATACAGGATAGAAGTTAAGAATATATTAATACATTGCCTATTATTGAAACACCATTGCATTCTGGGAATAAGCACCCTATTTGATAGGGCTAATATTCTTTTAATAATATGAATTATATTTATAAACTTTTACTGTAAGTTTTCATCATAAGTCCATGAAGGAGATTGATTTCCAGTTTCCTATTTTGTGCTGTCTGTCAGACTCACCAAAGTCTGTTTTATGTTGGCTTCATAAAAACACATTGGCAGTTTTCCTTCTTGGTATTGTGGATAATTTTATTTTGATAATTCTTTCACTATGTGGTATCAAATTCAGAAAGTACAAAAGCACATAAATTAAAAAGTATCTGCCTCTTACCTGTCTTCCAGGCCCTTACTTTCTTTCCCCAGAGGCAAACATTGTTCCCTGTTGTTTTTGTATTCCTCTACACATATTGCATGTGCACACACACACGCATCTCAAAAGGTGATGTAACAGATACAGGGCTCTGCATCTTGCTTTTTTTCCCCTTCGTATATTTTGGAGATTGTCCTATAGCCACACACAGAACCTCTGCATCCTATCTAATGACTGCACAGTATTTATTCCATTATGTGGATATAAATTAATCTTGCCAATTCCCATTTTAAGTAGTATTATCATTATCTGTTCCTTAAAAGTTCCAAATAATTTGTGTCTCTGAAAGCATAAAGATCTGTGGCTTTCTTTTAGATATTTGATAACTTCCTCAGATGTTTCCAATGTTGTTGAAGTTCTTCTTCTTGAGTAACTTTAGATAACTTACTTACCTATCAAAAAAAATCCATTCCATCAAGAGTTTCAAAGTTATATGCAAAACATTTTGCAAAGGTTCTCCTTTTATTCTTTTAACTTCTTTACTCATGGTTCTTTTCCCCATTTTCACTTCTAATTTTGTGTTTTTGTGCTCCTCATCTTTTTCTTGATTAGGCTAATAGGTGGATTATTTCATTGCTTTGCATTGCTTTCAAAGAGACAGCATTTGGGTTTATTCACGATACTCACTGGGTTTGTTTTAGATTAGAAAATTTCATTTTTGACTTTGTATTATTTGGTTCTTTCTGCATTCCTTCTATTTATTTTCCTGTTCTTAAATCTGATGTTTAATTCCTTTATGTTATAGACGGACTAGGTCCTCCCAAAATTTGTATGTTGAAATCTAATCCCCAATGTGATGGGGTTTAAAGGTGGGAACTTTGGAAGGTAATTAGTTCCTGAGGGCTCTGCTAAATAACAACGCCCCCCCCCAAAAAAAGGGACATTATGGGATTAGTATCCTTATAAAAGAGATCCCAGAGAGCTCTCTCACCCTTTGTCCATGTGAAGACACAGCAAGAAGACCTCTGTGAAGCAAGAAGTGGGCTCTCACCAGATGCTGAGCCTACTGGAGCCTTGATCTTGGACTTTCCAGCCTCTAGAACCGTGAGAAATACATGTTGGTGGTTTACACCACCTAGTCTGTGGTATTTTGTTATAGTAGCCCAGATGGATTTAAAGCACTTTATTTCTCATTCTTTTTGTTGTTGTTATTTAGGTGTTCAAGGCTATACATTTTCTCCTAAGCATGGGGTTTAGTGGTAGCCCACACGTTTGTTTACAAGTGTTATATTTTCATTATCAGTGCTGTCTAGATACATTTCAAGTTGGATTTTGAATGTTTCTTTGAATTAAGAGTTGTTCATTGAGGCATTTTAAAATGTCCAGATTGTAAGATTTTAATAATGAACTTCTAGTTTATTGCATTGGAATCAGGTGATGGGAATTTTACTATTTCAACCTTCTTGATATTCCCTGTGATTTCTTTGTAGCCTATAAAGGCCACGTACTGCAAATTTTCCAAAGGTCTATGAAAAGGAGTTATATTCTCTATTATCAGGGTCTAAATTTAGATGTAATTATCTCCTCCATCTTTATCAATTATTTTGTTCAGATTATTTTTTTCCTACTTGATTTTCCACAGATTCAGAGGTTAAAATCCTCTGCTATGATGTTTCTGTTTATTTCTCCTTGCATTTCTATAGTGTGTGCATCATGTACTGCATTACTATATCATTTGACATATCCTGAAACCCACGTTTCAGAGCGGCCCCCATATCACAAACACAACCCAACCCAAAATGGTTAGAAAACACAACGGGGTCTCTGTTACTTAGGACTTGGCACTCGGTTCCTGTACAATACAACTAGTCACTTCGATTCTTTGTGTCTAATGTCATCCATGCCCTGGAAACTGCTTCTCTACCTCTCTTGCTTGATGTCACTGAAGAAAAGGTGACTGAGTGAGTGTCAGGGAGGGTTGTGGGTTGGGCAGTGGTGTGGGCAGAAGTCAAGCAGAGGAAGGGCTTAAATGAGAGTAAGACAAATTCATTTGTCAGCCCTCTCCTCTCAGATGACATGAGTGCAACAGATTCTTGCACCAAAAAAAAGTCTTGGTTCCCAGCAGTGCTGCACATCCATTCTCTCTCATCAGACACTTGTGGTGCCATTTCATTGTTTCAGAGCTCTCCTCACGAATTCCAGCAGCAGTTATGACTGTTGCACCACGGTGCTTTAGGCACAGCTTACAATATTCAGTATTGCATGCTCTCCTACAGTTTGAATGTACGTATGTCACAGCATAAGATGCATGAAATCTGATACCAATTCTTTCTACTGGCCACGAGACACTGAACACAAAACTGAAAATCATTTTGTTTTTATAAGAATATTTAATAAGATTGAATTTAAATCTCAAAAAATATAAAAATTTTTTTTTTTTAAATCCAGCTTACTTCAATTGACCTAACATTTTTCTATTAGTTAAATGGTCTGCATTTTGCCTTTTGATTCTAATAAATCATTTGGATATTTAATAAGAAATGTCTTCTTTGAAAACATTCAAAAAATAATTGAAACTTTCTAATATTTATCATTAATTTAGAAGCTTAATGAGAATATATTCATATTTTACATATTATAAATTCAAATGCAGCTTAGCTTTTAATTCTTTATATAAGAGGTCAGCAAACTTTTCTGTAAAGGACCAGACAATAAACATTTTAGGCTGTTGCAACCGCTCACTTCAACCACTGCAGCACAAAAGGAACCACAGACGATGTGTCAATGAAGGAGTGTGACCAACCTTGGCCCCACAGCCTGTTATAGTCCCCTGCATCAGATCACGACTGCCAATAGACACAAATTATGTAACAAACAAAAACAAGGATGAAAACACCCCACCTCTATTATACCACCATGCTTATTTTACTGAAAGGAAGATAAGAAATTACTTACTTGGAATAAATATGTAATAATTTATGAACATTTCTGTCTTTTTAAAAACCCCTCCAAATATCATCCCTAATAATAGAACATGTGCAGTAGGAACCACATTCAGTTATCTTTGATATCTTGCCAGTTTTCAGTCATATAAAAATGATAGTTATACTTTTGGATTTTGTTGTTTAAAAATTATATTCTCGTTGCAGAAGGATAAAAATATTTCCTTAACAGTTCATTAGCTAGATTTATCATTGTTAAACATTGAGAAAGACGGGATGTGGCCTCCATTTGTACTCCTACTGTGGTCCCCACAGACTTCAGGTGTAGGCCTGGAAACAATAGTGATCATCAGAGTTAATCCCAGCTGTCTTGAATTACATTCAAGTAAATTCTAGTTCATATCCATTGACTCTACTCTAGACCAATTAATCATTTCTCACATGGACTACTGCAGTGGCCTTTTTATTGTTCTCCCCACATCTATGCTTGTCCCCCAGCCCAACTTATTTCACACACAACAGTCATATATTAAAACCATAAATTAGAAACTATCAGTTCTGTCCTTAAGGCCCTCCAATTGCTTTGTATTGCATTCATGATAAAACAGCATACAATGCCATCTAAAATCCTGCTCATCCTTACATTCCAACTTTATCTTGTGCACTCCCTTCCTTATGCAGTGCAATATAGTCACACTGGCCTTTTTTAACACCTCTATTATATTGAGGTATTTCTTGCCTCAGGACCTTTGCATATGTCATCCCTCTGGCTGCCATACTGCCACGTTTCTGACTTTTTTCTATCTTTAGAGCTCTGCTTACACATCATCTTCTCAGGGATGACTTCCCAGTCCACCTGATCTAACATAGGTGACATAAGTGACTCTTGTTATTTTCTTCTTTTTTTCTTTCTTTCTTTCTTTTTTAGAGAGGGAGAAAGTGGGCAGGTGAGGGGTAGAGAGAATCTTAAGCAGTACCTTCGCCCAACACGGAGCCTGACACAGAGCTTGATCCCACAACCCTGAGATCGTGACCTGAGCTGAAACTAAGAGTTGGATGCTTAACCGATAGAGCCACCCAGGCACCCCCACACTCCACCTTGTTATTATCTGTCACTGCACCCTGTCCTTTTCCTTCAGAGCCTTGGGGGGGGACCTCTAATTATGTATGTTTATCAGTTTACTTGTGTTGTTGGCGTCCTGCAAGTTCTTTGAGAGCAGGGACAATTTCTATTTTGTTTATCACTCCCAGTGCCTACCATGACACCAGGAAGTAATAGTTATTTCATTTGTTTGGAACCAACAAATCAAAGCATATTCTGGACACACCCAACCCCTTCAGTATGAAGCCTATATTCCCACAGGGATGGCAATGCCAGCGTCCCTTGAACTAATGATTTTCAAGCACACTCAGAGCCTTTGTTCATGCTGTCTTTCCAAGCCAAATTTCCTTCCACCACCTTCCTTTGCCTTCCATATGTTTCCCGCATGGATTCAAGTCACTTCCTCCAACAGGTCTTTGAGACCCTCTAGCCCCACATCATAGGTCTCTCAACTTCTGCGTTTACTGTCTGAATCATTCACTTTAGTATAATCTTACAGTACCCAATTCTTTAAGTGCACTTGGCAGGGACCATGTGCACTTAATCCAGTAGGCAGCACAGAGTGAAGCCTCAAAACATAATGGACATCTTTTACTATGGTGGGCTGGATTCCCCAGCCGACTCCAACACCCCACCCTGGAAAGCAGTGCCTAAGACAAAGGCTTACAAGCTGGTAGCTTATTTTGGGAAAGGACTTTAGATAATTGGATTGAGGGGACTAGAGAGGGAAACGCAGAGGGAAAGGTATCTTAGTTCTGACTCCCTAGAAGTAGAGCCTGAGATGGGCATTCTTGTGTGGGTAACTGATTGAAGGAATGCCCTTAGGAGAAAGCTGTAAGGAAACGAGGGAGTGAATGGGCCACAGAAGAAGCCAAGAAAATCTGTGGCTTTAGCTGAAGTCTAGCCTGATCCCACAAGGAACTCTGGAGTATTAATGGCACCACAGAGTCCTCCCACCTTGACAGCTTTGGTTAGTCATTGGCTATGGATTGCCCTTGGTCAAGAGCAGGGGAATCTTGCAGGTATTTCTGGGGAAGGTAGCTCCTTTCAGTGGAGGGAAATTCTCTCGAGAAGGGTTCATCTGTGAGACGTTAACATCTGACACTAAATAGCTGGGGTTACGCGTATGCTGCCCCAATAAAGCTGATCGTGGTGGGGCAGCAACAACATCCTCCACAGAGGGAAATCCAACGTAAGTGTGGATTCCCAAATTAATCACCACTGTGAGCAACTGGTGTTCAATCTTGACCTCTCTGAGAACCTGATGTGATTCAGATGTGTATGTGTATGTACAATGTGCTTTGGAATTGCTTGAACAAGACATGGAAGAGGAGAGTGCTTATTCACCATTCCCTTTCCCACCAGTCAGGGATTACTCCATGGTTTATTTACTGTCTTGTGTTTCCAGGCTGCCAGTCCTGCACCAAAGTGTCTGAGAAGCTCTCGGGTGGGAGATGGGGATACCCAATGCAGCGTAGGCAAGAGGCTTCAGGTCACAGCTGCCCCTGCGCTGGTTTCCACAGCAATGGCCCAAGAAACAAGTGAGACAAGAGGATATGAAGTGGGCCACAGAAGTACTGACATTCACTAGTTTCCCTAGATCTTTAGAGAATATGGCTAATCTGTCCTAGGCCTACCAGTAATTTTCACAGACCTATAGGTGTTCTGTCCCTCATTCCTCTTATATATCTTGGACTAACTGCCTAATAGGCATTTCCAGTTAGGCAGGTCATGTGACCTTAGAGATCAAGACTGGGTAAAAGAAAAATGACACTTAACTTACCCATTTCATGGCAATATCAAGTTCTCTATAGTTTTCTTAGTCGCTGGAATGAATGGTATCATTTCATTCTTTGGTGATGACTATATTTGGACTATTTCATTGAAAAAATCAGGTACTGTCTATAATGACAGCAGAAATGAACCCCACCAGATTCTATATACTGATGATGATCGTGTGTGCATATCTCAAAGCAGTCCCTGAACACCATTTTCAATGGCAAACAATGATTCCTTCTCTCAAAGAACTGAACAAAATGATAAGTTCCCACCTTGAAACAAATCTGCAAGATAACACATTTCCTTCAGTTCACACAGTATTGTTCATGAGGGTTAGAAGCATATCATATCCAACCTTCCAGTTTAACAGAACCCAGCAAGGACTCAAACGTACAGTTCATTATTGTCATTATGAAAGAATTTCTGCCAACAAATTACAGTCAGGTTACTATCATTCAATCATGTTGCTAATAGGAATAATTTCATGGTAATTGGCATATTCTAGACAAGAGAAGAACGCAAATGGCTGCCAGAATCATTAATGATTTGTGCTGACTTTCATGGTAAAAATGACAATATATTAGTTTACCAGATGCTGGATTAAGCCATGGGCCATTAACAGGAGGGTGTTCTCGGAATGTTTTCAGAACAATACCAGCTGGTTTATTTTCAGCTTGCAGACATAGTCGCATGCATCCCATATCAGATCTACCACAATGCTGTCAGATACATCATAAATTAAAGGCTCCATGGGCTCATTATCAACTCTTATTTTTAAAAGCAACACATTGTCCTGCTGAGACCCAAAATATTAAATGAGCATTTAAAGAAACTCCAAAATGCATTGCCTTCAGAAAATAAAATTGCCCCCCCTTAAAACTATTTACAGTGCTCAAGTATTCAAAATGCCCTTCATTGTCATTTTTGCCTCAACATTGGTAAAAACAATAACAATAACAACAAGCAAACAAATTCCCGTCTTGTCAGGAGGCCTTTCAGGCCAAGTCTTTTAGAAACGGGGTGTCAGTTTGTTAGCAAACTTAATAGGCTGCATTCAGAAGAACAGAGGCACCAGCAGCAAATAAACAGGTTAAAAAAAAAAAAAAAACCCTCACTCCAGGAAATTTAATGTACACCACATTAGTAACCAGGACGACCCATATTTCTCAGCAATCTGCTGCACAAAAACACTCATATGAGAAAAAACCTTCCATCTTTCCTGAATCTTCAGGACAAATGTAAGGCTTATTTAAGTTTCTTTCCCGCCTGGCCTACTACATGGCTCCTCTCCCAACACCCAGAAATCCGACTGGAAGACAGAGGGGTGACTGCACATCAACACGGAAATAAACAAACAAACAAACAAACAAACAATAACGGGACAGTTCCTGTTTTCAACCGCTGATCGCATCACAGTTGCCATTTCTCACGATCCCATGACCCCACCTGGAAAGTGTTAAGAAGACATCTTCCAATGAACGCTCATTGGGCAGAGTGCGGAGTTTCAAGACTCAAAACCTTGACGGGTGGGATGGCTTTCCACGTGAAAGAGGGCCATGTTCAGGCGCCCGGGGCCGGTTTGTGCACCGCATTTTGTTGCCACCAGTTATGTGCGCGACACAACTCCTTGTAATTACCGCCTGTACGTACAGTAATTGTTAATTAGCACATTTGTAGCCAGCCGCCGCCAAAAACAGGGTGGCATTCTTAAAATCGTGATTAGGGGTTTTGTGAGCACTTTGGGGTGGGGGACACTTTCTCACTGAAGATTCTTCCGCCCCATTCACGCTCATTCAGCTCTTTCTAGGCGAAGTTAAAAGCTGCAGTGATAATCCCTTAAGTATGACTTGGAAGAGTATAAAAGGTGCAGTGTATAAGCAATTGGATGAGGAAGCCTTTTATGTAGAGAGTCACTGAATGGGTGGCTGAGGACAGAGTGAGTGGGGAAAGAGAGGGGCAGACTTTCCTTTCTAAGGTGGTGGGAGAAGCGGGAATACCATGGCAGCTCCATTCCCTTTAATCATCCGATTACTGCATTGTCCCTGCCCCTGTTTCACCTTGTTTCTCAGTGCCAAGCAGCTCCTCGCTGCCATTTTGCTCTCCAAGGGGGAGGCGGGAGCAATGCGATTTTTGGTAGGGACCCAGTTTCTCGATGAATGCCAACTCAGCCAGCTGGCAGCGAACAGGCCAAGCCTTCTTCTGAGGGGGTTAGCAAAACCCAAATTAGCATGCTCCATTTTAAAAACTTGCTTTTATTTAAAGACTAATTCATGACAAACAGTGGCTCCCCCACTGAGGTCTGGCGCCCCGGGGGCTGGCACCCAACCAAACACATGCAACTAATTGCCACCCTCGGATGACACGCAACTAACAAGCTCCATTTTGAGGCAGTAGATTCACTAAGAATGTAACCCCGGAAGGCAGTGGACACAGAAAAGCTCCTTTCATAACCCTGTCCTAGGCTAACCATGGCAGCAAAGCGCCTGAAAAACACTTTTGTTTCCCCGTACCAACGATTTATCTCCACGAATGGCTGCAAACATGGCTAACTTGGAGGAAGGTGGCCAAGGGTACTGTGATTCCCCTCATGGCTACTGGAGGCAGGGGCTCTGCCCTTCTCCTTACTCAAGTCACCCACTTTCTCAAAGCTCTACATCTTGTCCCAATCTATCTATGCTCAGGCCTTCTCTCTATAAGCAACAGCTCTGGAGCCTGGATGCCCAGGTTCAAATCCCAGCTCCATAATTTACTAGCAATTGGCAAGTAATGTAACCCTTCCCTGCTTCGGTTTCCCAATCCTATTTCAGGATAATATTAACACCTACCTTGTAGGGGTATGAAGAGTATGAATGAGTTAGTGGAATGATGTACCTAGGACAGTGCCTGGCATATCATCACTCCTTCATGAAAGAAGCCCTCTGAGTCTGAAATAAGGCACCCTTATAGAGGGAAATTTCCCTTTGCATACTCTGCATTTCAGTCAAAGCACACAACTACCCATAAATTTCCCTAGGTTTCTATCTCTAAGCCTTTGCTCACCGTTCCTTCCCCTCACCTGTCCTTCCCCCATTGCCCAGTTCTTCATGACCAAATCCCATCTATTCTCCAAAGCTCCCCTTTAATGCCACCTCTGCCAGGAATCTTCCCTGCCATTCCAAGATGCAGTGAATCCCTTCACTCGTGGCAGACCCGTGGCATTCCTGCAAATGACCGTGCTTCCTGTGCCTGTTATGTGTCCTCTTCTAGACTGACTGCTCCTTCTGAGCATAATCTGTGCGTCACAGGCACATAATAGGCACTCAATGAGTGTTTGCTGAATAAGGAGATGGTGGAGTGAGAAAAATTACTCCACATAAACGAGTAGCTTTATACTATGGTTATGCTGGTCACTGCCTAATGAGAAGGACAGGAGAGTAATTTCTGGAGGGCTTTCATAGCTGCTGTGGCCCAAATGAAGAGTTCTATATAACTTGTCATTGACTTAGGCTTACAAACCAAACCCACCAGGGAGATTTGTAAGTAACTGTATTAATCTTCTAGGGTTGCCATAACAAAATACCACAGGCCACGTGGCTTGAACAACAGAAATGTATTTATCAACAGTTCTAGAGGCTGAGAGTCCAAGGTCAGAGGTCAGCAAACTCAGTTTCTCTTGAGGCCTCTCTTCTTGCTGTGCACATGGTCTTTCTTCTATGTGCATGCATCCCTGGGGTCTTTACTTCTTTTTATAAGAACACCAATCATGTTAGATCAGGCCCCCCCCCCCTCCTTAGGACCTCATTTAACGTTAATCAGCTCTTTAAAGGCCCTATCTCCAAATGGGGGTTAGGCTTCAACATAGGAATTTTGGAAGGACAAAATTCAGTCCATCAAAATAACACATACAAATACTCAAAACATGGATGTTTGGAAAGTTACTTAAACCCACAGGACAAAGGTGGGTGGCGGGAAGCATGCATAACCTCTTGCTCCTTGAGGAAAGTCCTTGCCTTCAGGCCCTGATTATATTAGCAAAAAATTCAGTCAGTGAGAGTAGATCTGGCATTCAAATATATGATGATTTTATTTCAATGAAAATTCTCTTCAGAATCTGAGAGATTCATTTGAGGGGCTCAGCTACTCCTCCCTTAGAGACAGAAGAACATCAGCACCCCAGCAACACCGGCTCCTGTTAAAGCCACAACCTCTCCCAAGAACATCTGGAAATTTCCAAGTAATGCCCTGTGCGTTTTCTAGGATGGGGCTCACTTCAGTCCTTCTAGGATACAGCTGATCTGAATCCTAACTATCTGCATACAGACACGGAGCTGTATGTAGCCCTGAAAAATCTCCCCCAGGTTCTCATGCAAGCATTCCTTTCTCAGCCACTTTCTAAATCATTGCTGCCACCCACATACACTGTTTGTACTAGACAGTGTGACTCTCTTACAGTGTTTCAATTCACTAATTCTCAATTAGGCAGGCCCCTCACATCAATCCATAAGCTAATGGCTCCCATGGTATTTGTTCATAACCCTCTCTTAAGACACTTAATACATTTTAAGTGTATGTGCCATTCCTGCCATTTTATTGAACTAGTTAAGGTTAGGATTGTGTTGGATCCAGTATTTTACCTGAACCAGTGTCTAGCATGGTGTGGCACACAGCAGAGCCGTGGTAAGAGTTTCTTAGAGCTCACACAGACTTTGCTAGGGGATCAGAAGCAACACATCAGAGTCATCCAGCTCCATTAGGGGTGAGGTCAACACCTTAGCAGGATCAAATCTCTCCCTCCATTTTAACCCAGAGCTTACTCCAGAGCCAGTTGACCCAGAAACACCCCACACCTCCACCATGACTTACCAATTTGTCTAAAATAATAAAGAGGAAAATGAGAAGCTATTAGCTGCACTTCCATTCTCCAGTCAATCATCATGCTAAATTATTAATCAGTTGACGTACTGCCAAGAAATTTTCAGGCCTCTCTCCAAAAGTATAAAGTAGTCATTTCCAAGTGAACAATTAACCATTTTATTCATCTAGAAGTCACAGAATTTATAGAAAAGTTAATTCTTTTGGCAGTCTTTTTTTTTCTTCTTTTTTCTTTTTGGATGTTGGGGGAGGTAAGAGAGGTCTATGTGAAATCTGAATATATCTTCTCTTCCATCACTCATTTATTAATGACATGGAGTTTTAGAATCCAAAGTTTTAAAAAAAGATGTACTAAAACATTTCGTGACCAGTTAAGCATTTGTAACTTTGTTCCTAATAGTGTGACATTCCTGACTGATCATTGCTGGCAAGCACAGAGTGATCAACTGCCATCATCCTTTCTTCCCCATGATTGATTTGGTAAAGCATGGCCTTAACTCATGCTTTCATGAAGCATACATTCTAGGGGAAGAAATAGTCAAAAAGGAAGATAAACCAACAAATAAATAAAACAGCTGTGTTAAGTAAGAAAACAAGGGGAGGGGGTTAAGAAAAGGGGAAAATATGCCTTAAGTAAGATGTTAGTAGCAGGAATCACCATGAATCTGAAGAATTCTGAAACCAGTGACTTCATATGCAATCAAATCCAAAATATGCAAATAGAGAATTCAAATAGGATATACATAGCTGTAGTTATCAAGTGACCTCAGAAACTCCAAATTTCCAGCGGCATCTTCTTTTCTTTTCAGTAATGTGTTGTTTCCCTATTAATAACCACAATTTCTTAGGGGTAATTTTCTGAGCAAGAGGTGTAGTGAGCAATGTGCCTTGTCAGTCTCATTTGAGGCTCATTAACAGTCCCCACCTATATGAAAGTGATGTACTTTTAAAGATAGTTTGATCTGTTGCTACAAATATTAATCTTTTTCTTTAATCTTTTTGCCTTTTTTTTTTTTTTTTAGAGGAGGGAAGGTGAGCAATAAAGTTTATTTCCAACCATGTTTGAAGTTTGCTTCGGCTTGTTTTTTTAGCTTTATCAATGAGAAGGGAGCCCAGAACAATCAAATATTCTTGAATTTTGAAGTAGATACTGTGGGGTATACTTACATGACCTTCCCAGGCCCTAGGCATGTTTTCTTTGGGAGGCTCAACCCCATATATCAGATATATTACACTAAACGGTTGTCGGATGTGAAATCTTTGAAAATAAGTTTTTGTGCTTTTGCATTTGAAATTATTTGGTTACATATAATTTAGTTTATTTGATTTTAAAATTAGCTAAAATTTCTCAGCAATCATCATGCATTTTCAGACATTCTTAAGAAGAGAGGAAAGCTTACTCAAAAAATGTCTCATAAAATGTAGACTTTCTATAATTACTAAATTAAGGAATTAACAACAAAAGCATAATGTTTCATTTTGTTGTCATTTCATTAAATATCTAATTGTTCTGATTCGGCAATTCCTCCATACAGTGAAACCGAAATAATTTTTCTTTCTCTTTTCATTCTCAATATTTTCCTGAGCCCTTGAAAAATGCATTGGCCCTAGTCCTGCAGGCCAGGTATCTAAAGGTTAAAGAAGCAATAGAATGTGTGTATATTCCTGGGTCTGATATGGCTAGATAGTGGGCAGGTCCCCCCAAATAAAGCTGACGCTATTATAACCAACCATAATCCCAATCAGCCCAAATGAATGGACAAAAATCCCTAAAAAAAAAAAAAAAAAAAAAGCCTTGCCCTGAGTTTACTGTGATTTGTGCACCTTCATCTGAAGTTCCACTCAACATCACTTATAAAGATCATCTTGCTTCTCTAGCAAATTCCCAAACCTTAGTGCATAAGAATCACTTAGAACTCTTATTAAAAATGGGAGACTCCCGGGCCCTGTCTCCAAAGAATCTCTTTAATAGCTCTAGGTGGAGCCCAGAAATCAGAGTTTTTAACTTTCAGAAATACTAAGGGGTTTAAACCCTTTGGGGAAACATTGCTGGATGCAGTGAAGTTGATAACAGCTGCTGAATGAGCCTTAGCTTTATTTATTTATTTATTTATTTTTAAGATTTTATTTATTTATTTGACAGAGAGAGAGACAGCGAGAGAGGGAACACAAGCAGGGGGAGTGGGAGAGGAAGAAGCAGACCTCCTGACGAGCAGGGAGCCCGATGTGGGGCTCAGTCCCAGGACCCCGGGATCATGACCCCAGCCAAAGGCAGATGCTCAATGACTGAGCCACCCAGGCGCCCCGAGCCTTGGCTTTAAATACTGGACAACTTGAGTGAATTTAGGCCAATCCCTCTCAAACTTGGCTCACATTAGAATCACCTGGAGAGAGCTTTTAAAATCATTACCCCCAAAAGATTCTGATTTCTTTGATCTGGGGAGAGCTTGGGCACTGGTATTTTTTTTTTAAAGCTACCCTATAAACAAATCAAGTAACACTGATAGGCTAAAGGTATGTATTAGCTCTCAGATAGGATTAACCCACCCACTGAGGTGATGATAAGGCCCAAACCTCCTACAATGAAAATACTGCAGCAAAACCTAAAGCCCATCCCCATCTCATCCCCACTTTGTTTCAGCCCCAACACCCCCAAGTCAGCCTTATTGTTACGGCACAAAGAAACTGAGCCCTTCCCTTTGGTTTTTATCTGCTGGCAGAATGATTTAGTGGCTCTATTATAAAAGCAACTCCATTGTAATTACAGTGTTGGAATTATAAACAAAACCAAAAAAGTTGCAGAAGGGATAGTCCTTTAATCAGAACTATAAAACGGAACGATTTCTGGCTGCAGTTGAAAGAAACTCTGAAATATTAAGAGTAAGCTCTCCAGTCTTTTGATTGGTGCCTCTTTCCCATAAGAGCAACACTACACATTTTTTTCAATTAAGTAGTTTGACAACCTGAAGGAACCCACAGTGCATGATTTAATGAGCACATACTGTATGCATGGTAATCGGCAGGCTGACAGTTTGCTCATTTCAAACTGACAAGAGAGCACTACACATTAGTAGAGAGGGTTTTTTGGGTCTCTTTTCATTAAATAAGCTTTACAGTTGAGAAACATTCCAACTGTACTGGCAAAGCTGTCGCTGGTCGTCCCGGGGTGACCTTACTCTCTGTCACTCTCCAAGTCCTCAAGTCTTGACAAAGAAATTACTTTTTAAAAACAAAGCATAAACATAAAATATAGATAACAAAAGTTTCTCTGATGTTGTCAGGGGTTATGTGGAGCCTTCTGAGTCATGACTCCGTTTGTGATTTCACATTACACGAATTCTAACCCAGTAAACGCTGGTTCTTCACAATGATCACTTTATAAACCGGAATGATTTCTGGAAAGAATGCCATAACTTATATTATTCAATATTTCAGAGGCAGTGTAGTGTACTGGAAAAAAAAACATGGGCTTTGGTGACAGAGAAATAGGGGTTCAAATTCTGACTAAAACCCTTATGCACGACCTTGGTCAAGTGATATCACTTCTCTGGGGCTCAGTTTCCTATTTATGAAATGTGGACAATAGCATCTACTTTGTATGGAGAAGATTGTAAAATGCTTCTCATGGTTGCTGACAACATAGGGGTATTTACATAAATAGGAACTAGATGACCCACAGAAGTTCAGAGTATGGAGTTTTAACAAAGTTAATTATAGCCTAACTCTCCTGAGATTTCTACCAGGAGCGTTTATTGGGGTTCTATAAGGACAACAGTAATATTTACACACCAGTGTGGTCTCAATTAATCCTATCAAGATTCTGAAAGGTAGGTGTCATTATCCCATTTTTATTAAATCTCAAAAACAGGAAGGGAACTTATAGATCATATGAGAAACTTCTGACATAATGTTTTAACTTTCCTGATGATAAGAATAAGAAACTTCCTGTGTTTCCCATTTTACTCTGCCTGCCAGAAAACTCAGAGTGAAATTTTGCACTCAGTGTAAATTTGCAATTCTACTAGCAATATTGGCTAATGGATTTGTTTCCTGTTTTTCTATGCATATTTTATTAATCTTCTTTTAATTGACTATAAGCCATCATATATGAGGTACAGATTTCTTAGCTAGCTAGTAAGGAAGCAATGACCAGGATTCATGTTGCCTGATTACAGGTTAGGGACCCTCACATATATCATAGAAATTATATAAATATTCTCACAAGCAAATACAGTGAAGCCATAACTTATGCTTAGGTCCAAAGTCACAGAGAGGAGCAAATGTATGAGCCTTCTATTTAAAAGGACAGAATATGGAAGTTTTAGTGTCCTTCTTTCTTTCTTTTTTAAAAGATTTATTTATTTTGGGGGGGCAGAGGGAGAGAGAATCTCAAGCAGACTCCCCACTGAGTGCAGAGCCCAGAGGGGGCAGATTGAGCCCAAATCAAGAGTCCAGTACTCAACCGACTGAGCCACCCAGGCACCCCTAGTGTCCTTATTTCTTAAATGGGGATAATACAATAAAATCTTTTTTAAAAAGGCGGGGGGGGCTGTCTGGCTGGCTTAGTTGGTTAAGCACCTGCCTTCAGCTCAGGTCATGATTCCAGGGTTCTGGGATCGAACCCTGCATTGGGCTCCCTGCTCAGTGGGGAGCCTGCTTCTCCCTCTCCCTCTGCTGCTCCCCCTGCTTGTGCTCTCCTTGCTCTCTTTGTCAAATAAATAAATAAAATCTTTTAAAAATTAATTAATTAATTTTAAAAATGGGGATAATATCTATTTCTTATCATTTGCAAAAGTATCCAGTGTTATTATTTGATACATAGTAACAATTGAAAAGTCTGAAATAGTGACTCTTTAAGATAGAAATGCAGTTCTATTAATCAGAAGTAGTAAAACTCAAATGCATAACTCTTAAACATCATTTAGAAATCACTATTGCTCTGAACTCCATGCACTGATGTAAAATTTGGCCTCCCGCTGGTCCAGGACTTGCCATGCTTCTTTCAGTTCATATGACACATAGAAATCTGGGAATGTTGTCAACAATCTCTAAATTTGCATTACAAACACATCTACTGGAAATATAGAACTCTATCAAGAATGTACACTTATGAAGTTTTCAGGTTTGATAATTCATACATTAGTGTACCCAGAGAACTGGGCCAAAATCATGGGTCTGTCTCTATCTAAAACAGCAAAATTCCCCATGAGTCACAGCCACTGATTGTATCCAGAATGTAGCCAGATATACCATGAAAACGTTCCTTTGTCCCAAAGGGAGTCCAGGAAAGGGAACTGTAGATCCTTATATGCATACCCTAATAACAATGGATCAAAGATGTTGCCTCAGAATAAGTGGTGTAGTGCAGTGGGTGAAGCTTTGGAAACAACACAAACTTGGATTTGAAGACTGGCTCGGCCATCCACTAGTCACCAGTCACGTGACATTGGGCAACATACTGAATCTCAGAGCCACAGATTCTTCCGCTGACAAATGGAGGAAATGCTTGTAGTTTATGTAAGTATTGTAAGCAGGAGTAATATTCAAAATATTTAATGACTAGTAATGGTGAGGGTATCAAACAGAATGGACTTAAGAGCTATTCTGGTGCATACCAATTAAATATGAACTCTGTTTGAGGGATTAAATTCCTCACTTAATCCTGGATCATGGGAGGTGTTCAAACATATAAAATGCATTAAATGAAGCAAACACACACTGCATAAGAATGTGTAATGAAAAACTTATAAGCAGTTAGTCATACAGACAGCTATATTCTCCAAATATGCCTTTTTTTTCACTTGTCTCAAGCTTTGATTCCACAGTTTTATTAAATGGTTGTTAACTTAAAATGATGATACACCCATGTCTCTTGACTCACAATAGTCCTCAAAAAAATTCTGGAATCAAAAATGCTTAAAGTGATCTCACTAGGAATTTTATTATGTTTACATTCATTTATAATTCTTATGTCACCTTAATGTAATGACACATTTATCATTATGAAATAGTCTTCTTTATCTCTGGTAATACTTTTTATCTTAAAGTTTAATTTGTCTGATATTATATAGCCATTCTAGACTTCTCATGCTGTCTCCATGGTATATCTTTTCCATCAATTTACTTTAAACTTATCTGTATCATCACATTTAAAGGTTATCTTGTAACGGAATATAGTTGTTCTTGTTTCTTTTTATTAACCCATTCTGATAAACTCTGTATTTTATTTGAAGTATTTAGTCCAGGGGCACCTGGGTGGCTCAGATGGTTAGGCATCTGCCTTCGGCTCGGGTCATGATCTCCGGGTCCTGGGATCGAGCCCCATGTCTGGCTCCCGGCTCAGCAGGGAGCCTGCTTCTCCCTCTCCCTCTGTCTCTCCCCCTGCTTGTGCTCTCTCTGTTTTTCTGTCTCTCTCCCAAATAAATAAATAAAATCTTAAAAAAATATATTTAGTCCATTAACATTTAATATAATTACTGATATGGTTGCATTTAGAGCTACAATTTTATTATTTGTTATCTGTTTGCCTCTTCTGTTTCTTGTCCTCTGTTCCTAATTTCCTGAATTCTTTTGGAGTGATTTAAAAAATTTTTAGGATTCTAGGGGCACCTGGGTGGCTCAGTCGTTAAGCATCTGCCTTCAGCTCAGGTCGTGATCCCAGGGTCCTGGGATCGAGCCCCGCTTTGGGCTCCCTGCTCCGCGGGAAGCCTGCTTCTCCCTCTCCCTCTGTTGCTCCCCCTGCTTGTGTTCCCTCTCTCGCTGTGCCTCTCTCTGTCAAATAAATAAATAAAATCTTAAAAAAAAAAGTTAAAAAAACAAAAATAAAAAATTTTTAGGATTCTAAAAATAAATAAATAAATAAATAAATAAATATAAAAACAAAAATAAATAAAATAAAACAAAAAATTTTTAGGGTTCTATTTTATCTTTTGGATTTTTGTGATTGTTCTAAGTATTCAAATATACGTTCCTGACCTTTCGCAGTCTACTTAGAGTTAATTTCATACCACCTCATATAAAATTTGAAAACTCTGCGACTGTGTAAGTCCATTTACCGTGCCACCCAATCCTCTATGCTGTTACTCTCGTAGGTACTACATCTCTACACAGTACATTATAAACGCCACAAGGTAGTGTTATAATTTTGACTAGAAAGCATCCTACATATTTTAAAGATACTAAGATGAAAAAAAAAATTCTTATATTTACAATCTCTGATATTCTTCATTCCTTCTTGAAGATTTAAGATTCCATCTGGTGTTATCTCACTTCAGCTTGAATAACTTCCTTTAGCATTTCTTGTGGTGTAGGTCTGCTGGTAATGAGAATTCTCTTGTTTACTTTTATCTGAAAATGTCTTTAATTTGCCTCTATTCTCAAAGGATATTTTTGGCACATATCTACTATACATGGATTTCTGTGTTAATAGGGGTTTTTCTGTCGTTCCTTTTATGGGGGGTGGGGGGCTTTAATAATACTTTTCTACTTTTTCTAGCCTCTGTACTTTCTGATGTTAAGTCTTATTTATAATGGTTTATAATTATAAAGCATTGTTCTCTGAAAGATAATATGCCATTTTTCTCTGGCTACTATCAAGATTTTCTCTTTTTTGTTGGTGTCGTGTAGCTTGAATATGGTGTACCTAGGCATGGTTTTCTCCAAAGTCATCCTGTTTGGAGTTTGCTGAGTTTCTTGGTCTATACATTTACTTTTTTCACCAAATTTGAACAGTTTGGTCATTATTTCTTCAAATATTTTTCTGTCCCATTCTGTTTCTCCTCTCCTAAGACTACAGTTATATACTTCAGACATTTTTATTTTTGTCACATAGGTTCCTTGAGTTTCTGGTGGTTTTTTTTTTTTTTTTTTTCTGTTCATTTTTAATTTTTTTTACTTACTTTTTTAACTTATTTATTTACTTATTTTAGAATTTCTGACCATTTTACTCTTAAGAAGTACAAGTGAGGACATTCTGTTCAGTTTTTTAAATCTTTTTTCTTCCTGTTCTTCAGAAAGAGAACTTTTATTAATTGCCATCTCTGCTGTTACTTCCAACAAATGCATGCTCAACCAGGGAATTTTTGTTTCCAATATTGTATTTTTCAAGACCAGAATTTCTATTTGATTCTTACTATGCTTTCATTCATTGTAAGTGTATTTTTCTGTCCTTCATTGAGTATAGTTGTAATGGCTGCTTTAAAATCTTTGCTAATTCCCACATCTGGGTCATCTTGGAATTATCTCAGATAACTGCCTTTTCTCTTCAGAAGGGGGTCATGTTTTCTTGGTTCTTCATATGTTATATAACTTGGGGTTGTATCATGTGAATGTATGAATGTGAATATGATGGCGTGAAGATTCTGAAATCTATTATGGTTCTTTGAAGAGCTTTGATTTATTTGTTATAGCAGGCAATTAATTTGGTTATACTCAAACTGAAAACGATCTCTTGGGCAGCAACTCAAATCTCAGTTCAGTTCTTTGATGTTAGCTGTGTCTGTTCCACGCAGGCATAGTTTAGGGACCAGTGAAAGATTTATACACAGAATTGGGAGTTTCCCCTGCCTGCTGCTCTCTTTTCCGGGATTCTAGCTTCATTTTTCAGTAGCTGTGGTTGCCCTGAACTCTGTTTATTGGGGCTTCAGTCCAAAAAGACTGTGGTTCTTCTATTGGAGTTAGCCACCCCAAATGACATTAATTTCACCATACCCTCAGTCTAAAAGTTGTAAAATGGGGAACTTACTCTGCACTTGTCCCTGCTTCCAAGTTTTGAATCTCAATTCCCCTCTAGAATATGCCTGTTTATTTTCACTCTCTAGGGCCTCAGGTAATTTTTTGTCCTGTATTTTATAGTTGCTGTCTGTGAGCATGTCAGATTAAATGAAGCTTACTGAGCCATACTAGAAGTGGAAAGAAGTAAAAACAATTAGAAGATATTCCTTTGCATTTCTGAATTTCTCTCCTTAAAACACTTAACCTCCACTCATTATCTGATCTAGCAATGTTTGGTTTTGGTTTTAAGTAGAAACATAAGTCAGATGCAGAGCTTCCTTGACCATCTTCCCAAGTACATAAGAAGATTTGCAATAAAAGCACAGCATAAAGTTAAATGATAAAATGATAAAACATCAGTCAGACCTCCTGGCTCTAGACACTGGCAGCATTTAATCTCAAAGTAATGAGGCTCATAAAGGCTCATGACTACCAAAGATGATCTGCATGGTACTTTGCCACAGCATTTATTTTACCTTACTTTTTGGCCTCAGGTAGTCCTATATCCTTCACTGAAAACTGCAGTAGGTAACACCCTAAGAGAAATAGAATATTGAAAATATTATCCTTAAATACCAACACAGAGTTGGTAAGTACACATTTCCTTCTCATAATAATCCTCATCATTTCTTGAGAGCCTCTGTATGTGAGGTACCTTGCTAATCATTTTACGTAAGTGGCCATCTCATCCTTCATAGCCATTCTATGAGGTACTTCCTATAACTGGCCTCATGCTACGGAAGAAGAAACCAGAGAGGTTAAGTGAGTTAACTGAGATCACACAGCAAATAGCAGAAATCTGAGTCCTCTTAAAGAAGACAAAAAGCAAAGAGTGGGTATTTGGTGTCATGAAACACATCACATGCCCATGACTATTTGGAGAGGAAGAAGTCTTTCTAAGCAAAGAGGATCCTACAAATTTTAGGGGCAATCCCTAAATTATACAAATTGCGTAAACCTATGGGTTTCAAGTGATTACGGAATGAGAGGAAAAGAAGGCAGGGCCAAAGGTAAGTGGGCAGATAATATAAAGTGAAACAGGAGCCTGGGTCTTGACTGGAAGCAAGAAAAGGAGTATGGTATCTTTTCTGAAAGTTCTGGAACATGGGGGCTATTCAATATTATATTTATTACACATGCTAAATTGTTTGCTGAGACCTCAGAATGGGAGTAACTGTTAAAGGAATAAAAATGAGAAGCGGTGGTAGGAAAGGAGAGTAGTACGCACATGAGTTCTAGTGAGGGGTTAAATGAACACAGTCCACTGACAACATGCTGGGGAAATTTTACCGCGTGAACACATTTCTCTTCCCTTATTGCTACTTTTTAAAATGCATATTCACCTTTCCAGTGAAGCCATTCAAAGACATATAAAGACAAGTGATTATTTTGCCCCATCTTCTAGTCTTTTTCTAAGATTTATCCCAGGCTGCCCAAGGTCGGCCACTAGACTTCCTATGACCAAGAACGATCCCCTGCCATTTTAGGAGACACATTTCACATCGGAAGCATCCTCCTGCTGCATGAATTTCATTTCAATTCCACGATCATTCTCAAAACTATGCAAAGCATAACAACTTTGATTTTGTAGCTGTTTAACCTTACTTTTCATACATAAAAAATTATTAAATGTGTATAACTGCCTGGTGGGGGGAGAATCATATAATGGCATGTCAATCAGGTACCAGTTAAGCTGCATTTCATGGAAAGGAAAGGTAGTGCTTTCTTCCAGAAGTGAAGTCATCACTCCTTTATTTAACTGACATAATATTTATACCCCAATTTTAAAATGGCAGCTACAAATAGAAGTCGAGAGAGAGTAAATTCTCCAAGGGAAATGAACCCAGAAAAGTTACCATTTTAAAAGTTCTATTTTATATGTACATAAGAATGTTACTACTATTATAAGGATGCATCCATAGCAAATGGATTATATCAAACTCCATGAAGACATTTAAAATAAAGTAAATACTACCTCTCCAACTACTGCTATCTCTTCAGAATGCTCAGCGGCAGGATGCATGGAGCTTTTCTAGGGGGTCTAGGCTGGCAGGGGGTCCTGGGATAACTTCACCATGAATAAGAAATTCAAATGATCTTTTCAGCATGATCTGGATGGCCTCTAGGCAACTTCATTGGGGACAGTCACCATGAATACCAACTAGAACGACTGCATTGGTATTGTTTAAAGGACAGAATAAAGGCACCCATGTGATTTTGTAGGTGTTTCATTTCTCTGCACAAGAGAGATCGTGGTTGAAGAGTGGCTTAAGTGACTCATAGAAGATCACATAAAGGAAGAGGCAGAATGGTGCCTTAACACTCCATCTTCTCATTTCTGGTCCTGGACTGTTCTGGCTGCATGATTTGAACCTCCCCCCAGAGCTGGCCAGTCCCCACACTGGGGTTTTTCATTTTGCAAAAAGATGAGGCTGACCCACAAGTCTGGTAGGAAGAGTATGTCTCTGGTTTTATGGTGCTCTATGCCAAATCATCGGTCTAAAGAGTATTTTGTGGGTCACTTTACTCTTTCCTTGAAACCATGGTGTCCACAAGACTGAGGGAATCTTACAATGGAAGGAACGTGTGCTTTTGGTCCTGAGTTTGAATCCTGGTAATGCATTTTCTGTCTCTGTGTCTTACACAGCTGCTCAACTTCATTGAGCCTCACTTGCCACCTCTGTCAAATGGGCATAATAATATCTGAAGACTATAGTTATCAAAAGGATAATTTTTTTAAATGAAAATAAAGCACCAAGCACAGTTTCTGCACTCGTTGGGTGTTCAGGCAAAATTCCTTCACGTGACCTTCTTCGAAATAAAAGTATCACAACTATAAATACCTATTCATTTCCTAAGATTTTGTTTAAAGGTAATTATTTCCTTTCTTTATCTAATGGCTTTGGGCCATATCATGCTACATGATCTGCTCAATGTAGTCATTAAACACAGATAATCATTCATTCGATCAATATTTATTGAGTTCCTGCTAAGATGCCAGGCACGGTTCTCTATAGCAGTAACATTATAGGCCCAAATCCTGCCTTCATGATGCCTACATTCTGGTGGGGGAGACAGACCATAAATATAACAAAAATGTAAATGACATCGTCGGTTAAACAGGGCTAAGTGCTCTGGAGAAACACAAAGAAGAAAGAAGATGAGTGGTCAGGATGAGTCTTATGGTTAAATTATGGCCTTACCCCCCAAAAGAGATATGTTGAAGTCCTAACCCCTAGCACCTAAGAGTGTGATCTTATTTGGAGCTAGGGTCATGGCAGATATAATTAGTTAAGATGAGGTTAACATGGAGGACTCACCCTCCTCCAGTATGACTAGTGTCCCTAGAAGAAGATGACCATGGGAATACAGAGCCCACACAGGGAGACCACCATGTGATGGCAAAGGCAGAGGCTAGGGAGAGGCAGCTCCAAGCCAAGCAATGCTCAGGACCCATCAGAAGTCAAGAAGAAGCAAGAAATGATTCCCCTGCAGGTTTCAGAGGAAGAAAGGCCCTGGCGACACTTCCATTTCAGACTTGTAGCCTCCAGAATGGTTAGCCAATAAATTCCTGTTGTCTTCAGTCGCTCAGTTTGTGGTACTTTGTTACGACAACCCCCCCAGGAAATTAATACAGCGAGTGTGGGGAAATTTTTGCATTTTTAAGCAAAGAAGGTAACATCTCAGGAAAGACCTGAATAAGGTGCAGAAGACAGCCATGAAAATGCTTCTGGATGAAGAAAGTTCCAGGTGTAGGGAATAGAAAACGCCAAGGTCGAAGGCAGGAGAATGCTTGGTGTGCTAGAAGAACAGCACAGAAGCCAGTGTGGCTGGATAGTGAGGGGAGAGTGGTAGGAGACAAGGTCAGAGCCGTGGCAGGGACCTGGATGGTACTGGAACTTCTGGGCCATTATGAGGACTTGGCCTTTTACTTGCAGCAAGGTGGAAAGTCAATGGGCAATTCTGAGCAGAGAGGGAATAAGATGTCATTTCAGTTTAGTAAGATCTCTCTGGCTCTTTGAGAATAAACTGAAGAGAGCCACTTTGGGGGGTCCTATAGCAATCCTGGTGAATACAGATGCCAGTCAGTAAGCATGGGGAATAGGGAACAGTGGTCATCATCTGCTGCATATTTTGAAAGTAGATCCAAAAGGCTCTGCAAGAGACTAGAGGTAGAGAAATATGCCTGACTTTTTGATAATTTTTAGAATTAAATTAGAAACCATAACAATTTAGCCCTACCAATCAGCTGAAGAAATGATCTTCTCGGTGACAGACCAGCTGAAGATATTGGTAATATATTTAACAGACAGAATAAGTAATCAGAATATATAAGGAACTCCTAAAATCAAGGAAAAAATGAACCAGCAAGTAGAAAAAAAGAGTAGTTCAAAGAAGAAATCTCAATGGACAATGAATACTAAAACAAAACAAACAAAAGACAGCTCAGCCTCACTAGAAGAAAATGCAAAACAAAATAATGGGATTCTATTTTTATTCTATCAAAGCAGTAAGCATGAAAAAGACTGACAAAATTCAGTGTTGTCCAAAATACAGGAAAAAATAGTATAATGTTCTAGTTTACTTCTGGCAGAACGATGAATTGGTATATCATTCTAGTGAGCAATTTTATTACATTTATCAAAAGTGATACTACCCATATCCCATGGCATAGTGAATCTGCTTGCCAAGTATACTGGGCTCAAGAAACATATGCACAAGGAGAAGGAGATATATACTAAAAAGATCACTGCAGTGGTTTTGCTTCTTTTTATTTTTTTTTAAGCGTAGCAAAACACAGAAATGACCTAAAATGTGCCCTGAAGAGGGAATAGGTAAATAAAATGCGTTATATTTCTAAGACGGAATATTATGCAGCCGTTAAATCAGTTGGTTTTACAGGCATCAATACAGATAAGTTTTGTAAATAATGCCATATGGAAAAAAAAAACCAACGAGAAGAAAAATTTTACACATGCAAGCACAATAGTATGTATTGGTTGTGGATACATATGTATGTGTGTATAAATATAAACAACAAACTGGTCAAATACATCCCAAACCTGTGGTGGGGAATTTTGAACAGGAGGTTCAGACACCAGAGAAAGTGGAAGGAAAGACAGAATAGAGTAGTTAAAAGGGAATTTGATTTCATCAATAATTTCCTTAAACAAACAACCTGGAAGCAGCTATGACTAAACAGAGACAGATGCTCATTTTTTGGTAGTGGGAATACAGATGTTTATTGTATTCCTTTGTGTGGTCGTCAATACTTTCAACATTTTTCTCAAAATGAAGGAAGGAGAGGAGGGAGGGAGGGAGAGAGGGAAGGAGACACAAGGAAAGAGGTGGGGGGGGGGAATGCAAGAAGGCAGGAAGTCATCACCAGTTCTAAAGTGCACTTCAACCAGTCACAGATGATTGATTTTTAAAGGATAAAACTCAAAACCATGTTTTCGGAATCAGTGGGACTGATGATGGTGATTCCTCCTGGGCTGGCTCAGCTTGGCGGGCTGACTTTAAGTTCAACCAGCAGAGGGAACCATCTGTCATTTGGAAAGGCACGGAGCTCTGCCAGGGGAAAGGCAGCAGGCCACCAGCAGCCAGAATATCAACGGCACTTACATCTGGAACCACAGGGAAGAGGGAAACATGCATTTACAGACAAAGTAAACTGAGAGCACGCCATGGACATCTTTTCAACCTTTCTAAAAGGCTCATTGTAATTTTCTAGAATCAAGGGAACAATATACTTGATTAGTTCTCAGCTGACTTAGCAATTTTACTTTTCATATTTCTCTCCTTGAAGCCAGTCCGCCATTAACCTTCTATGTTCTAGGGCTTGAGATTAGATTTTTTTTCCCCTTCTGAAATGGAATTTGGGATTTAAAAAAAAAAAAAGTTAGCTTTAAGATTTTTGCTGCTAATAATCGAAGGATTCTCCTTAAGGCAAGGAGGTCATTCTTGAAAGAAGCCCTCTTCTTTGAGGGAGAATTGGTGGAGGAAAAAAGCTTGCAGGAAAGTACAGTAATCATGAAAGCCCCGAAAGACCCAATGCTTCCTCCTGGTCAATACTGTACATTTTAAAAATGGCTTATATGTACACTTATTTGAAAGACCTTAAGGCCTCGAAGAAGCACTTAGCCAAACCCTTAAAGAAAAATCTGGGAATCCCCACTTCTGTACATAACACACTGAGGAGGCAGAAGGCACCAGTAGGGGGCTGGATTTACCTGCATGGCTTCGCCCCATCAAGGCCCTAATATTTAAATATTATCCTCGTGTGTGTCATCCTACAGATGAGGTTTGAGTTGGTTTCTATCAATTTAAAAAACAACAACAAAAACAAGGTAGGAAGGGAATGCTATGAGTAAGTTACCAATGTAAATGTGCTATTTTTGTGCCTTTGAACTGGTGATGATAAACATGATTCCGCACATGGAAATTAGACTTTTCAGAGCTAGTATACTGAATCATTTAATTTTTCTAACTATTTATAATAATGTGGCTCTTCTGCAGTGCAATAAACATGGGATTTTCCAACGAACAAATGAAGTATGTGGTAACTCCTTGGGAAGGGAGCTTCAGCAAAGGGTGTTCAGTGAGAAGGCTGCACACCACAGAGGATGGGTAAAACACACATCCTACATGCCCATCCTCTGAGAACAAAAGAAAGAATCGTATGGCCTCTGGTTCTACATTTTCTGTTCCTGGCTAGAAACACAGGTAAAGCCTCACAATGAAATGACCGGGGGCGGGGGGGCGGGGGGGGCTGCTATTTTGGGTTGTCACAAGGTAACCTACCACACTCTTCAGGACACATGAGGACACTTTCACTTTGTGCCTTCAGATCATAAACCTCAGCATGCTTTAGCAAAATAGTATAGGGATACAATTTTGCATAGTGGTTAAGAACGTTTGAATCCTGAGCTTTACCAATCAAGTAAGTACGTGACTCCATCCAGGTTGTCAATCTTCATGCTCATTCTCCTTGGTGGTAAAAATGGGGACAGTAACTTTGCCTTCCTCACAGAGTTATGAGGGGGACAATTTATGCAAAGGGCCTGGAACATGGTTACAATTCAGCAGAGTAGTTACCATTACTTTTTTTAAAATCATCGTCATCGTTGTTGTCATCACTATTCTTATGCTTAACAGTAATGGTATTTTCATCCATTATCCTCATTTTCATCAAAGTTCATCAGAAGCACAAATCACTGCATTGTTCAGTATTTAATTACTTACATTCACTTAAAGTATTTACTGAGTATCTAATTAGTGACTATAAGCACTATGCTAGGGTCTGGGCTCCTCAGGTGATCAAAATCAAACATTATCTCTGACTCATAGAAGCTCTTAGGGGCGCTGCACACAGGGAGTGTATCTTTTCCAGTTGAGCCAAGAGATCTAAAGGAAAGGAGGAAATCATTCGAAGAGATACTAAAACAGAGGAAGTTGAATTAAACGTGAGACTTGCAGGATGAGAAGGAGCTAAACAGGTGGTGGAAGGCTGGCATTCTAGGGAGAGAGAACACAACAGCCAAAGACATAGAATATATAGTGTATCTTCATTATTACTAAAGGTTGGTGCAAAACTCTATATTGAATAGTTCAATTTAATTAAATGAACAACTATGTATCAAATAACCCCCATGAGTCAGTTGCTGAGCCCTGGGACATAACAGTAAGCAAAGCAGATGTGATCCATGTCCTCAGCCTTACCTTAGTACTTATTCCTTTGTTGAAAAAAATGCACTAGAGTCAGTATTTACAACCAAGAATTCTACCTTTAGTTTTGTTCCCAAGAGATTCCATGTGCATGGAAAAACTGTAATGCTTTCTCTGGTCAGATAAGGAATGCGACATAAGCCCAATAATTCCCTTTCTGCCTTCGGGGCCAGGAGCCTTACTATCAAATTTGGTTCATTCCAAGGACCTACCAACTTACGGCAGTAGAGATGGTCACGTTTCTGTTTTATGGTTAATTGTTCTATTGCTTGCCCACTACCTTTAATTTAGTAGACAGCTTCAAATTCTTTGGGGACTTGGTAGAAGGGGAAAAGGAAGGGAAAGTAAAAGAGGAACAGAAGGGCAAGTTTCTTGAGGTCTGGGAACTGTCCAAAGCACCTTTTGAAGTTTTCATGGTACCTAACATAGATCCTGAATGAAATGCATTTAATAACTTCTGATTGGTGAATGGATAAATGAAGACTACAAACCTTACCTAGCTCAACTTGGATTCAGTTATGGGGGGGAGGAGAACATGAAACTTGCTGACTTCTCTCTAATCTCCAGTTTGAGAGGGAGAGCTCAAAAATTAGCTGAAAAATTTAGCATGATTGTCACTGTGAAGCAGCTCATTAACCAAACAGAACAACCGTGCAAACCACAAGAAGAAAGTCGTAAGAGAACTTTTAAGGTAAACTTCGAGATTTTTTTAAGGGAACAAGGTCCTTAGAACATTTCTCTTACTCTCATGCTGGTCAAAACAAGAGAAATGTCATGGTTTTAATTGATGTCTAAATAATGGGGGAAAATGGTAAGCTTCTTTATGACAAAATTGAAATACTTCTGCAATTCTGTTTCCTGATGCTTTCTCAGTTATTTTGGAAAAGAACTGTTAGTCCTTTTATATCAAAACTCCACACTGGGGAAATGAAACTATAGTAATAATCTATGTGGTTAACTACCAGGAAGAAGGGTACAAATTTAAAAGAAATTTAAAAGACACCTATTAGATATTAGAGTGCTGTAGGCTTCTGTCTTGTTCATAGCCAAATCAATCCAATTCACACACACAAAACAAAACAACAAACATTACATTGGAGGAGGTATTAGAACATGTCATCCTTGTCATTAGCTCAACATATTAATGAGGATTTCTGAATTAATCTCTAACCACGACCTGGCTGTTGATGTGATGTAGCGGCAGTAAATCGTGTACCCTTTACTTCAAGTACCTGGCAAACACCAGTTCCATGATGCTTCAATCCTTTGACAGGTAGAAAATTAAATCATTTCTGCATCCTCCTAAGATTAAATCATTTCTGTATTCCTAAGAAACTCTTCAGTGCTACAAAGTACATCACTTCCCCAACTAGTTGATAAATTGAAAAGAAAATAATACTAAGCGATGGTACTTGAGGCAATAGTTAAAAGGGGAAACTTGGAAAACAAGATTGTGAAGCTCTATCATGAGATTTTTCAAAACGGCATGGTGAGGGAAGGAAGGAGTTGCAGCTGAATCACGTATGTTTTCACAAAGTAACTTACTCCTGAAAGCAATTACCCAAATGTGAGAGTTCCTCTCATGGTTCTCAACCCTACCCTAGGAGAACTTCTTAGAATGCAAGACTAAGAGAGCCAATTACTTCAGCACCAAGCTACATCCCAAGTCTCTGGACTTGGCAGTTCAGAAAAAAACTCTGGGAAAGTGCTCTTATAAAATCTTCACTAACAACTCTGACTTTATAAATGTAGACTCAGAAAGGATGAATGAAAACTAACCAATTAGGTAGCAAAGTAGAGAAGAGAGAGCACTGAATAAAAAGGCCGACCAGAGTTTCAGTTGTAGCTCTACCACTTAACTAGCTCTTGAGACTTAGCTCATATTTGTAATAAAAATCACATCATAAAAAATTAACAATTACACAGCATTTAGTACGCCAAGGGCTTTCCATGCATTATCTGATGCAATCCCTATAACGATCTATAAGGGAGAAACTCTCAGGCTGCCAGGTTGGAGAAGGGAGTTGAGTAGCTCGTCCAGCACCACCCGACTGCTCTGAGGGGTGGAGTCAAGATTTGAACACAAGACTCTGCAACCCCAGAGCCCAGCCCTTAACCATCCACTGGGCAGACAGTTTCAGTATCCTCTTAGGATGATCCAAAAGGCTCCTTTCAGGAGCACCTGGGTGGCTCAGTCGGTTAAGTGTCTGCGTTCGGCTCAGGTCCTGATCTCAGGGTCCTGGGATCGAGCCCCATATGGGGCTCCCTGCTCAGCAGG
This sequence comes from Leptonychotes weddellii, assembly GCF_054177405.1. NCBI lineage: Eukaryota > Metazoa > Chordata > Mammalia > Carnivora > Phocidae > Leptonychotes > Leptonychotes weddellii. The sequence continues at coordinate 24,058,718 of NC_138369.1, forward strand.
GAGTCTGCTTCTCCCTTTCCTCCCTGCTCATGCTTTCTCTCTGTCTCTCTCTCTCAAATAAATCAATAAAATCTTTAAAATAAATAAATAAATAAAATAAAAGGCCCCTTTCAGGGATGCCTCAGTGGCACAGCTGGTTGAGCATCTGACTCTTGTTTTGTGCTCAGGTTGTGATCTCGGGGGTTGTGAGATCAAGATCCCCATTGAGCTCCTGTTGGGCTCTTCACTCAGGGCAGAATCTGCTTGGCATTCTCTCTCCCTCTCCCTCTGCCCCTCCCGTTCATGCTTGCTCTCACACACTCTCTTTCTCTAAAATAAATGAATCTTAAAAAATAGATAAATAAAAGGCTTATTTCAGCAGTGAGGCGCTACAGTTATGACGCAAGTTAGGATGGCTAATGGCAGTAACTTTACGGTCTGGAGAGCAGTTTTTTCTGTAAGCCTCCAATTCTCAGATAACAATACTTCCTTACAGTCTGTCCTAGGGATTAAAAATGGTATTAGAGCCACCAGCCCCCAGTGATAATAAAGATAACATTTACACAATGCTTATTATGTGTCAGGCACTAAGCATTTTTAACATATTAAATCATGCAATCTTCACAATGACCTCAAGAATATTATAATTTTTGGGGTGCCTGGGTGGCTTGGTCAGTTGGGAGGCAGACTCTTGGTTTTGGCTATGGTCTTGATCTCCAGGTGCTGGGATCGAGCCCCAGGTCAGGCTCTGTGCTCAGCAGGGAGTTCTGCTTCAGGGTTCTCTCACTCCCTCTGCCCCTCCCCCCACTTTCTCTCTCTCTCTAATAAATAGATACATCTTTCTTTTTAAAAAAGAATACTATTATTTTTAGTCCCATTCTACAGATGAGGACACAGAGGCAAAGAAAGTCACTTGGCTTAAATCATGGAGTTAATAAATTGCACATCTAGGATTCCAATCCAAACACTGACTTACTCAACAAACCATACATGTTGGACACACTCCTACTGATCTATGAAGGACCTTGGTTATTTTCTAAAGTCTATGTCAGTCTCATCCAGACCTTAAGATAAAATCAGGAGGACAAAACAACCCATATGTGTATCCAGGAGGCCTGCCTACTTCTGGCTTCAGGAACTCCAAAAGGAAATAGCTAGAGAAAAAATGTATCACATAAATCATATATATGTGGCTAGGACTTTCTTTTTTCTGTTTCCTAGCTGATTGCTCCCTTTGTGTTAATACCATGTTGCTTTAAGTTTACTAATAAAAACACTGAGGCTCCATAAAAATTGTTATTCCTGCTTTCCATCTGGGAGAAATGCAGTCCTTTATTCATTTGTAAACTTTTTAAAAAATATTTATTTATTTATTTATTTATTTATTTATTTATTTATTTATGAGAGAGCAAGAGAAAGAGAGAAAGAGCACAAGTTGAGGAGGAGCAGAGGGAGAGGGAGAAGCAGACTCCCTGATGAGCAGGGAGCCCGATGAAGGGCTTGATCCCAGGATCCCAGGATGACAACCCAAGCAGAAGGCAGACGCTCAATCGACTGAGCCACCCAGGCACCCCATTTTTAAACTATTTTAATATTGTATTTAACCCAATATGTAAAAATACTATTTCAACATGTAATAAAAATTAATAAGATATTTTCCTTTTTTTTATATGAAGTATTCAAAATTCTCAGTGTGGTTTACATTTACAGCCCATCTCAAATCAGACTAACCACATTTCAAGGCCCAGTAGCCTCATGTTGCTAGTGACTACCATATTGAACAATGCAGGCCTAGTGTGACTGGCTTGAAGGAAGTCCTGATGGTTGGTATTTCTAGGTCTGTGTTCTTGGGCTGGTCAAATTCTCCAGAAAAGCATCTTCTGATTCCCTGCCTCAGGTTTATAAACCTGGCTGTCATTAATTAACAGATTCTGGGATCTAAGTAGCAAAGTGTGAGAGCCCAATTACAGAGACTTTCACGCTTAAAACCCCTCTTTTCATCATCATACCCCTGTCCTCAGCTCAGCTCTGCCTGGTAACCCCAGTCACAGACCTAGTGTTTCACCCCCTTCAGTCTTCTCCCCGGTCAGGAAAGAGGAGGATGAGAGAAGCAGTTCCCAGTCTACAAAGGATAGGGAAGGACTTTGGGGATCTATTAGCTATTTATTATTATTTCAACATTCTTTTCATATTCATTAACTCTCAATTTCCATTGATCTATAATGCTACTAATTCCTGACCCTTTCTGGAATTTTTTGTTTAGATTTCACCTCCTTACTCCCACCTTCTAAACCAGTCTCTGGCCTTTTAAGGCAGCTTCTACAATTACGTTCTGCTATATTTTCCCCTATTCTCTTTGTCCACACTCCCTCCCCTTTTTAAAATTAAACATCTTATTTTGAGATAATTGGAGATTCACATGCAAGTTGGAAAATTCACAACTGACTCCATGTATCCTTTACCCAATTTCTCCCAATGGTAGTACCTTGCAAATCTATAGTACAATAACACACCCAGGATACTAACATTAATACAGTCAAGATACAGAATAGTTCCATCACCACAAGGATCCTCTTACTGCCCATGTATACCCACACCCATTTCCCTCCTACCCTATCCTTCCCTAACCCTTGACAACCACAAATCTGTTCTCCATTTATATAATTTTGTCATTTCAAGAATGTTCTATAAATGGCATCATACAGTATGTCATCTTTTGGGATTGGCTTTGTTTTTTCTCAACCTAAATCCCCGAAGATTCAGCCAAGTAGTCTCTATGTATCAAAGGTTCATTGCTGGGTACCAGTCCATGGTATGGGCGTACCCGTTTGTTTAACCATTTACCCAATGAAGGATACCTGGGTTGTTTCCAGTTTTTGGCTATTACACATAAAGCTTCCATGAACACTTGTGTACAGGTTTTTGTGTGAACATAAATTTTCATTTCCTTGGGATAGATGCCCAAGAGTATGGTAAGTACATGCTTAGTTTTGTAAGAAACTGCCAAACCATTTTCCATTCTATATTCCCACCAGTACTATAGAAGTAATCCAGTTTCTCTGCATCCTCACCAGCACTTGGTGCTATCACTGGAATTTTTTTTTTTTTTTTTTTTTTTTAGCCTTTAGGTAAATGTAGAGTGATACATCGTTGTGGTTCTAATATGCATTTCCCTGATGGCTAATAATGCTGAACATCTTTTCATGTGCTTATTTACCATCTGTGTAACCTCTTCAGTAAAATGTCTATGACTTTTGCTCATTTTTTAATCAGGTTGTTTGGTTTTTTTACTGTTGAGTTTGAAACATCTTTATGTATTCTTGATACTAGTGTTTTCTCAGATACGTGATTTGTAAATATTTGTAAATATCCCGTCTGTAGCTTGTCTTTTCATCCTCTTAACAGTGTCTTTAACAGAGCAAAATCTTAATTCTGATGAAGTCCAATATATCATTTTTTTTCCTTTTATGTATTCTGTTTAGTGTCAAGTCTAAGAACTCTTTGCCTAGCCCTAAATCACAAAGATTTTCTCTTATGTTTTCATCTGTAAGTGTTATAGTTTTATGGGATTTTTTTATATTTAAGTCCATGATACATTTTGAGTTAATTTTTATATAAGGTGTGAGATTAAGTTTTAGGTTCACTTTTTGCCAACTGTTCCAGGACCATTTATTGAAAAGGTTCTCTTTTCTCCACTGAGGGAAATTGAACATTTGTCCAAAGTCAGTTGGGCATATTCATTTAGATTTATTTTTTGGGTTCCCTATCCTGATCCATTGATGTGTGTTTAGCATTCTACGAATAGCCACATAGTAGCTATCCTATAAGCTAGATTGGGTAGACTATTGCTCCCACTTTATTCTTCTTTTTCAATATTGTTCCTTTGTCTCCATATAAATTTTAGAATAATCTTGTCTACATAAAAAAAATATTATGCTATGATTTTGATAGCAACTACATTAAAACTGTATATCAATTTGGTGAGAATTGGTATCCTTACTAGGCTGGGACTTCCAAATCACGAACATTGCATGTTTTACCACTTATTTAAATTTTCTTTGATTTCTTTCTTCAGTATTATGTCATTTTCAGCATGCAACTTCTGTAAATGTTTTATTAGATTTATACCTAAGAACTTCATAATTTTGAGTTACTATAAATTGTATTCTTTTTTAAATTATTTATTTATTTTAAGTAATCCTGCACCCCCCTTGGGGCTCAAACTCAGGACTCTGACATTAAGAGTCGAACACTTCTCTGACTAAGCCAGCCAGGTGCCCCCGATACATTGTATTTTTAATTACAGTGTCTACTTGTTCACTGCTAGTATACAGAAATACAACTTATATTTAAAATTTATCTTATATCCTACAACCTGTTGAACTCACTTATTAGTTTTAAGAGGATTCTTTCTTTAGATCACTTAGGATTTTCCAAATAGAAAATCATGTCATCAGTAGTAGTGACAGTTTTCTTTCTTCTTTTCTATCTGTGTGCCTTTTATTTCCTTATTGCCTTACTGCATCGACTAGAAATTCCTGCACTATGTTGAACAGGAGTGGCAAAAATAGACATCCTTGCCTTACTTTCCTGACTTGGGGAAAAGCATTCCATCTTTCATCATTAAGTATAATATTAGCTATGGGTAATTTAAAAAGATGTTCTTTATCAAGTTGAGGAAGTTCCCCTCTATTCCTATTTTTCTGAGTTTTTATCATAAATCAGTATCAAATTTTGTCAAATGCTTTTTCTGCATCAATTGATAAAATCATGTGTTTTTTCCTCTTTTGTCTGTAAATATAGTGCATTACATTGATTGGCTTTGTAATATCGAACTAACCCTGTGTCTCTGGAATAGAGCCCATGGTCTCTTGGTTATCATGTATATTTTTTTAATGAATTCTATTTGCTAATATATTGTTAAAGATTTTTGTGTCTATATACATGAGGATTATCAATCTATAGTTTTCTTTTTTATATTGTTTCTGCCTGGCTTTGGTGTCTATGTAATACTAGCTTCATAAAATGAATTGTACTCTCTTCTATTTCCTAGAAGAGTCTTTGTAAAATTGACATTAATTCCTCCTTAAATGTTTGGTAGAATTCTCCAGCAAAATCATCTGGGCCTGAGATTTCTTTTTTGGGAGTTTTAAAATTAATTCAATTTCCTTAATAGTTACAGGACTATTCAAACTATCTATTTCATACTGGGTAAATCGTGGAAGTTGGTATTTTTTGAGAAAGAGGATCTATTTTTTTCTAAGTTGTCAAATTTATGTGTGTAGAGTTGTTCATAGCATTCTTTTATTATCCTTTTGATAGCTGCAGGGCCCATTGTGATATCCTGTTTCATTCCTGATATTGGTAATTCGTGTCTTCCATCCTTTTTTCCTTGTCAGTCTTCCTAGATGTTTGTCAATTTTATTAACTTCTTTGAAGAACCAGCTACTCCTGCTTTCTTTTAATTAATACTTGGCATGATATATTTCTTACTTCCTTTTACTTCTAATCTGCCTCTGTTATATTTGAAGTGAGTTTCTTATAGACAGTATATAGTTGGGTCATGTTATTTAAATGACTCTGCCAATCTCTGTTATAAGTGGTATATTTAGACCATTTAACTTTAATGTAATTTTAGGACTTAGCCTAGCATTTTATTTTTGTTTGTCTTTGTTCTCTCTGTTTTGTGTTTTTCTGTTTTTGTTTTCCTGCCTTCTTATAGGTTATCTGAACATTTTTTGGAATTCTATTTTAATGTCTCTAAATTGTTTTTGAGTACATCTCCTTGTATAACTTTTATAATGGTTGCTCTAGGTATTATATTATATATTCATAACTTATGAATATAAAATGCCTGGTATCATTTTACCAGTCTGAATAAAGTGTAGAAACTTTATCTCCCTTTATGTCCCTTTACTGTCTCCATTTATAATTAACTTAAATAGTGCAATCATTTGCAGCCATATCGAGAGTACTATAATTTTTACTTCAATCTTTAAATATAATTTAGAAATTTCAAGAGGAAAAAATAAGCCTAATGTATTTACCAGTATTTTTGCTTACTGTGTTCTTTCTTCCTTTCTCTGTTCCAAGGTTCTTTTTTTTTTTTAATCATTTCCTTTCTGTTAGCCATTCTTTTGGAGTAGCTCTACTGGTCACAAATTCTCTTGGTTTTCCTTCATCTGAGAATATCTTGACTTCCCTTTCATTCCTGAAGGATGTTTTCACTGGTTATAGGATTCTGAGTTAACGCCAGGTTGACTGTCATTTTCATTCAGTACTTGAAAGCCTTAAGTTCCTGAGTCTTAGCAGAAACTCAAAAATAAGAGATGTAGGGAGAGCTAAAATATATATATACATAATAAACTGGATCCTATTGAGTTGAAATGTCACTAGGCTACAAGGAACTCTGATTCTGGCAGGAGGAATAGACATGTAAAAATAATTATGTGTTTTAAGAGCAAAAATGCAAGTCTGTAATGGTCAGAGTGCTGACACAGAGAGAATGAGCTGCACTGTTTGGGAGAATTGGCAGAAGCTTCTTGGAGGAGATGTGTGAGCTAGATTCTGAAGGTTCAGTAGTTCAAGGAGTTTCCAAGCAGAGGGAGAAGCATGTGCCTAAGAGAAGTGAACATGGCATGTTTGGGAAATGATATGAAGTAATGCCTGACTGAAGTACAGAACATCAGTAGGAATAAGGGGAGATGAAGAGGGGAATACAGGTAAGTGGGGAGGGCCAGGGGCCCTCATCCTCTACTGAGGAGTTTAAATTTTATTCTAGGTACCATAGGGAACTGCCAAATAGATGAAACTGGTGAACATAATATTCAAAACAATGACTGCTAGTATTACATGCTTTTAAACGTAGCTTTTCAATGAATCATTAACACTATATTCTCATAGGTATCAAAATTTAGTTTATGTACTGGTAGGAAGTGTTAAGGGCCAATAAAAATAGAAGACTCAGCCGAGTCCCTGCCTCCTGCACTCCATTTTAAGCACACTCCATCCTGCCTGTGGAATGATTTCAGGGTCTCTGTGATCAGTGAGTGAAGCGGCATGGCTCAAGTCAATGGCTAGATGGCAGCATGTTAAGTGACGTGACGTGTTTCAGCCTTCCTGTAGCTTTGAATTCCCCAGATTTTGTCAGTTTTTGTCAAAATATTAACTGGTATTTTGCATTATTTACTAAATAAAAATTTCCAATGCCAGCAGCTGAGGAAAAAAATATCAGATTTATGTACAACATGTCAAATTTACACTCTGAGATCCAGAAATGCCCACAGGACCTTCAGAGAGAAACATGGTTCCTCTACCCTCAGCCGCCATTGATTATGCTGATCCCCAGCCACATACCCTTCCCTACCCGCTAGGAGCATCTAGAGTCTCTTCTAGAATGTAGATGGACTTCTATTCTGACTTCTCATAGACGGGTATCACTGGTTATAACTAGTATCACACTTTTGGTAAAAAATTAATTTCAGAATGGGTAGAAACAAATAAAAAGCAGAATAAAAATTTAAAAATCTCTATGTACAATGTAAGTGCTTACTTGAGCACAGGCTTATTTCCTTTTCAGTACAAATCATTTTAAAAAGTCATATTTAATGCTACTGAATTGTATATTAAAAATGCTTAAAATGGAAATTTTTATGTTATTTATACTTTTCCACAGTAAAAAAAAAAAAAAATTGTCAAAGTTAAAAAAAAAAAAAAAGAAAAGAAATGAGTGTCCCAAGCATGCTGCTTCTCAAAGGCAGACATTGTCCATACCTTGGAAACAAGGAAGGTCAGACCCACCTGGGTACTTGATCTAATTTAGACCTGGTGGTGAGGGGTTTTCAGTTGGGTTAGCAGCTCTATAGCACTCAGCCTCCTTTAAAGGAAAGAAATCTTCAAGCCTGATGGACTTGAAAGAAATGTCACCTTTTTAGAACAGAAAAAGAACATATGAAAGTTTCCCCTTGAAAATGAAGAAGTGAACTAGAATATTAAGACAAGGAGCAAGCTGCCAAAAAATCATCAACCTGTTTAGCTGGTGCACTTCAGAATGGGAAGGAATTTGCTTGCATTCTTTTGCCACTGAAGATAATTTTCTTTTAATTCTCATTTCTTTTATGGTGTGCATGTTGTTTGGTTTTGTCTCTATGGCTGTTGTTCTTAAGTAAGTTAACTTTATGAGTGTAAACTAGAATCTGTGTATGTGTCAGCCCCATGCTCCTTGATGAACTTGACAATTTGAATGGATTAGTCTTTCAAAAGTGGAAAATTATTCCCACAGAATTCCTATCTTGTGAGAAAATGTCCCTTCCAAAAACACTTTCTAGTCTTGATAAGTACTGAAATCCCTTTCTACCTGAAGGCTTGTTAATTAGATTTCAAAGATTGTTATGTCAAAAAGGAGAATAACAGAAATCAACCTGGGAATCTGCTTTTCTCAAATATGTTGAGTGGCTGTATTTATTTAGAATTGATCTGTATGCTTCTTTCCATTCTCTATGCGGATTTTTTATTTCTCCTTGGGTCCTTTTTGACATCTTTTTCCACCCTGCATTGAGGCCTTCCTCATGTAGTTACACAACAAACTATATCTCAATTATGTTCAAATCAGCAGGGAGACTGGCGTCTTCTGTAGAAAACATAAGGTCTATCAGAAGTGATTTCCTGAATTTTTGCCTCATCATGGCATTTACTTTAATGCAGGCACCATCTCATACATGTAATAAACAATATGGTGTCTAATAGATTTGTATAAAATGTCTAAAATTAAGCAAACACAATTATGTGAGTTAGTACCATATTATCGTGTAGCACTACACTTGACAATTAAAAAACAAATGAAAAGCCCATTGCCTTCACTGCAACAGTCAGTTACTGATTTTTACTGTAGACTCTACTGGTCATTACTTTACCTTCTTCTGCCTTGGGTCATGATTTTATCTAGAAAACCCCAGACCCATTTCTTCATCCATATGTACTACATGGAATCTTAGATTCTCTTAATGACCCAAATGATTTTTGGATAGTTAACTATCCTACTGTAAGTTGTCTTGTTTAGAAGAAATGAAAGTTAAGATTGTGGCAATAAAAGACAAGCTGTCAACCCATTAAATAAATTCCTGTTGAAAAACAACTAAATGCATTGAGTATTAGCATAATTTATTAGAACAATTAGAACACATCCTTGTTGTCTTTTAATTAGATTATTCCTTGTTCTGGTAATTACACTAGACAAGGAAGAATAATAGTTTCAGGATTCTAAGATCATCTGTAGACTATGTGGAAAGAGAATGATCAATAATGCTAATCTACTAGAACACTTAAATTTCCAGAAAGAGATCTTTTATCATGAGTAATCCTTTTTTTAATCAGCATTATTTCTCAATGTCTATGGTCATCTTTCCCAAAGTTTAAAAGTAAAGATGCTAGACAAATCACATTTACTCCACTGTTGGAAACCCAGTCAGGCTGGGCCACCTCTGGCCTCTAGTGGCTCAGACATTGCTTCACTTTCTTGCAAAATGCCAACAAATAACCACAAACGAAGGATTTAAGATTCTTTGGAGAGCACCACGGCCAGGAGTCTGAATATCTAACAGGGAGAAGACAAGATTTTTAAGTTCTGATCCTAGGTGAAGAATCATAAGCCTCCTCAATTTAAAAATATATTCAAATAGATGAAAACTTCTTATAAATGAGAATTAATCTGAATATAAAACTGGTGACATTTCCATCCATGAGGATATTATTTGTAGAAGTTAATGGGGAGGCAGCTGTATGACAGGGAATATAGCTGGGCTTTCAGATATGGCCTCTACATGTGAGTTGTATGACTGTCTCTGGTTTTATGTTTGAGAGACCACAGAGGATTCAAATGCTGCCAAGTTCCTCTCACGCCCTCTGCAACTATCACCAAGCATGCCAGGAAATCCTAGAGAGCAGCTTCCAGGACTTCTAGGATTCAGACTCTTTTAAAAAAAGTCAGGAGTTGGCATATGTTGTCATCTAGGCTAACCCTACAGTTGAGAGGGATGATGCTGGCATACACAGAGTGGACACCAGTGAATCTGAGGTTCTCTGTAGTAACGGGCAACACAAATATCCCACCAGCAGCCTGGATTACAGGAATGTCAGTCCCACTGTTGACCGAGTCTGCCTTAGTCAATGCAAAGTCATAATGAGACCATGTCTAGACAGTATTGATCTCCCACCAGAGAAAAAAATAATTCAGATGTGACTTCTCTTCTACCTTAGTCCAAATAACACCCAAATCAGGATCTTTCATTCATACATTGCTAACATTCTTCCTCACCAAAGTCATTTTATCAACCAGGCAGCCAATGACACACATAAGCTTCTTTTCAAGGTACATGAAATTTATGATATTCAAAAAGTCTTTCATATTCAAATGGCAAATGAGAAAGTTAATTAAACCTATTAAAGAATCTAGAGAAATTAAATGAGTTTTTATGTATCTTTTTTACCTTGCTAGGTAGAGGAGACAGGCGTTTAAAAAAAAAAAATGAGCGACCATACAACCTGAAAGAATGAAAACTCAAATTAACATGGGCAAAATATCAAAAGGAGAAGGCATTAGCTTAAGTCATCTGAAAGATTTTCCAAGTGGTGGGGTAATTTAGGAGCAGAGGAGCATCCCTATAACCCTGCTACCCATTCCAGGTGGGAAGACATCGTTCTCCACTTATGTACCTCTTTAAATTGTCAGGGGCACTACTAAGAACTTAAGGTTCCCCACTACTTTGACCTCCAGACTAGAAAGATCTATGGGGCAGAATACTATCTTAGAGGCACCAGAGATTTGCATTTGAGTGCCCTGGAGTCAGGCATTCCAAAGCCAGGCTAAGCATCAGCTTTGCCCCCAGAAAGTCAGGGAGGAAGGGAATATGGTTTAAAACATGAGTAGGAATGGAGTAAAAAAGTTCTCCAGGCAGAGGCGCCTGGGTGGCTCAGTCGTTAAGCGTCTGCCTTCGGCTCAGGTCATGATCCCAGGATCCTGGGATCGAGTCCCGCATCGGGCTCCCTGCTTGGCAGGAAGCCTGCTTCTCGCTCTCCCACTCCCCCTGCTTGTGTTCCTGCTCTCGCTATCGCTCTCTCTGTCAAATAAATAAATAAAATTAAAAAAAAAAAAAAAAGTTCTCCAGGCAATGTGATAGCAAGCTAGGACTGGAAAACTCCAGCTGAAAACTCCAGAGAGAATTCTCTCTGACTCAGGGGCTGAACTGAAGCCATGACACGGAGGTATTCAGGTGATGCCACAGGGTTGGAAGCCTTATAAGGTGGGTCTTTGCCTCATTGATGGAAAATGAAACAACCATCTTATTATGTTAAAATAGCATCAAGGTACAAATCTATCCAACAGAAGAAGGTTAATAAAAACATAATCCAAAGAGAGACTTCCACCACTATAAATAGTTCCTTATAAATGCCACCAAGAGACAAAATTATCATTTCTGTGTTCCTAACCAAAATAGCTTTGCAAGTCTGGGAAATAGTTTGCCCTCTAAACCAACCAAAAGAAAGTTCCTTTAGTCCAAGAGTTCTTGTACTGCTGGGTATTTAAGCTTTTGAGCATTTACTCCCCAAACTGAAATTCAAAAGGCCAACATAGTAATACCTAGAAATAAGGATAACAAGAAACCTTATCTATTGATAGCAGAGGCTACTTCCCCATATGGTCTATATACAATTTCTTGCAAGCTTTGTAAAAATCCAACATTCGTCTGAAATGAAATGAAGGGAAACCCATAATGAATTCCCTTTTCTCTGTGTTAAAGAAAAACACAACCATGCCATAATAAGCAAGAAAGAAGGACACAGTATTCATCCTTCTCTTCTCAACCAAGTAAGGTAACAATATGAGGGTTCCAGTTTAGAGTACACCACTATGGCATATTTCCAGGACATAAGGTTAAGTTATAGGCTACATCAATCCTAACACACCGGGGTTAACACAAGTATGTATGTACACCTCTCTAGTTATCAAGAGGAAGAGATAATGGTAAAATAAATGAAACTTATATACACATTTAAAAGACGTACTGCTTATTTCAAATTAAGGCAAGAGCAGTTATTATTTAGGAAGATTTTGTTGAAGAATCTCAACTCTCTTTAGGGAAATATGGACCCTAGCAAATACCAAAAAAACACTACAAAGATATGCTATAACATTTGGTAGAAACTTATTCAACCATTCTGATTTGGCCAAATGTTAAATTAGCCAAACATAATAGGAAAAAAATTTCTCTATTGATCAGGTAATTGATTTAAAATATTCATGAACTTAGCAGAAGCATTAAGTAGTAAGTTCCAGAAACAAGAAATAAATCACATTTATGCACAAAGAGGAATGAAGGTGTTTTGTGCAATCCTGGGGAATAGATTTTTTTAAGACACTTCACAAAATCATTGACTCTGGAGCAGGAAAAACCCTACACATATTAACCCAGAGCATTCTTATTCCTGCCTCCACAGTTGTTAAGAGCCCAAAAATACAACTTATTTCCTAAGCCTTCCCCAGAATGTGATTCAACACATTGCCTATTTAAAAAAAAAAAAACTGGGGGCCCTGGGTGGATCAGTCAGCTGAGACCTTCAGCTGAGGTCATGATCCCGGGGCCTTGGGATCAGGGCCCTGGGATCGAGTCCCACATCAGGCTCCCTGCTCAGCAGAGAGCCTGCTTCTCCCTCTCCCTCTCCCTCTGCCTGCAGCTCCCCCTGCTTGTGCTCTCTCTCTCTCTCTCTCTCCCCCTCTCAGATAAATAAAAAATCTTTAAAAAAATTAAAAATTTAAAAAAATTTTTTTTAAATGTTCTCTGCTATTTTAACACCATGTGATAATTTTTTCCCCAGAGACTAACCAAATATGCCTCACTATTATATCAATCAGTTCTTAAAGCCACAAGTGAAGACAGGTGCCATCCTCTCTTGTAAAAATCACACTTCAGCTTTTTCTTTTCAAAAGTGATTAATCATACCTGTGACAATCATCCAAACTTAGCTGAAATTTTCCTGAATCCTACAAAATCAGTACAAGAGCTAGAAAATGTCTTTCCAAGATGAGTATGAAGGTAAGAAAGTCTTGCCATTTCTCTTATTTCTGAGTTCAGCTCAGTCTTCATTAGTGCTACATAGTTGCCTTATTATTCAATGTCCTCTGTGACCCCCTGATCATTTTTCCCTGAGGGTGCATATTTGTTCACTAACTGTATTATAATTTTGTGATCTGCAGGATTTTCTCTGATATTCTACTCTATATTTGTCCCAAATTAATGAATTCCATTCTTTTTGGCTTCTACTTCTCCTATTTATTACATTCACTGAACAGGGAATTTATTTTCAAAGGAATTAATAATGCTTTATTCTCAGCTTGGTATTAACAATGAATTTAATAAGCATTGTATTTAATCAATTTTTTACGTGCACTAAAGACAAATTTGGTTAAAATGTTAGTGTCCCAAACCTTCCATTCCCCCAGAAAAGAAATTTATTTTGCTGGACCTTTCCCTTCACTCCCTTTCTAAGAGAACTACTAATTTTTGTGATGCAGAATTATGTGATTGATAACAAAAACAGAACTGGAAGATTGACATAAAAACCAAGAGGGGAAAAAGTCTAAGTCTGCAGCCTTAATAGAAAGAGTATAGCTATGAAAGTAAAGGGGTGGGGGGCGCCTGGGTGGCTCAGTTGGTTAAGCGACTGCCTTTGGCTCAGGTCATGATCCTGGAGTCCCTGGATCGAGTTCCGCATAGGGCTCCCTGCTCGTCAGGGAGTCTGCTTCTCCCTCTGACCCTCCCCCCTCTCATGTGCTCTCTCATTCTCTCTCTGTCAAATAAATAAAATAAATAAAATCTTAAAAAAAAAAAAAAGAAAGTAAAGGGGTGGAAGAAAGAGAGTACGTGGCTCCTGAGCAGTGCAAAGTGAAAGATCACCAGAAAGAGAAAAAGAATGGAAGGGGATTTTAAGAATAGTTGACATGTATAGGGAACTCAGTGACTCCATCAAATGTAATTACATTCATATTTAGAAGTCCCAGAAGAAGACGAGAGAGAACATTTATTTGAGGATATAATAGCTGAAAAGTTTCCTAATCTGGACATCCAGATCCAGGAAGCACAGGGAACTCCCATCAAAATCAACAAAAGCAGACCAACACCAAGACATGTTATAATTAAATTTGCAAAATATAGCAATAAAGAAAAAAAGCTAAAAGCAGTAAGACAAAAGAAGTCCCTAAATTATAAGGGAAGACCCATAAGGCTAGCTGCAGATGTCTCAACAGAAACTTGGCAAGCCAGAAGACAGTGGCATGATATATTCAACATGCTGAACAGGAAAAATCTGCAGCCAAGAATACTCTGTCCAGCAAAGCTGCCATTCAGAATAGAAGGAGAGATAAAGAGTTTCCCAGACAAACAAAAACTAAAGGAGTTCGTGACCACTAAACCAGCCCTGCAAGACATATTAAAGGGGACTCTTTGAGTAGAAAGGAAAGATCAAAAGTGACAAAAAAAGGAACAGATTAAATCTCCAGAAACAATAAAACAAGTAATAAAATGGCATTAAATACGTATCTATCAATAATTATTCTGAATGTAAATGGACTAAACGCCCCAATCAAAAGACATAGGGGGTCAGAATGGATTAAAAAAAAAAAAGATCCATCTATATGCTGCCTACAAAAGACTCATTTTAGACCTAAAGACACCTGCAGATTCAAAGTGGGAGGATGGAGAAACATTTATAATGCAAATAGATGTCAAAAGAAAGCCAAAGGAGCCTTACTTATATCAGACAAACTAGATTTTAAACCAAAGACTGTAACAAGAGATGAAGCAGGGCACTATGTCATAATAGTGGGGACTATCCAACAAGAAGATCTAACAGTTGTACATATTCTTGCCCCCAACATGGGTGCACACAAATATATAAAACAATAACAAACATAAAGGAACCAAGTGATAATAATATAATAATAGTGGGGGACTTTAACACCCCACTTACATCAGTGGACAGATTATCTAAGCAGAAAATCAACAAGGAAACAATGGCTTTGAATGACACACTGGACCAGATGGACTTAACAGATATATGTAGAACATTCTATCCTAAAGCAGCAAACTACACATTCTTTTCAAGTGCACAGGGGACATACTCCAGAATAGATCACATACTAAGTCACAAATCAGGCCTCAACAAGTACAAAAAGATTGAGATCATATCATGCATATTTTCTGACCACAATGCTATGAAACTTGGTCATCTACAAGAAAAAAAATTTGGAAAGACCACAAATACATGGAAGTTAAACAACATGCTGCTAAACAATGAATGGGTCAACCAGGAAATCAAAGGAGAAATTTAAAAAAAAATACATGGAAACAAATGTAAATGAAAACACAATGGTCCCAAATCTTTGGGATACAGCAAACGCTGCAGAGAAGCTTTTAGCAATACAGGCCTACCTCCAGATGCAAGAAAAATCTCAAATAAACAACCTAAATTTACACCTAAAGGAGCTAAAGGAGCTAGGAAAAGAACAAAAAACAAAGCCTAAAACCAGCAGAAGAAGGGTAGTAATAAAGATTAGAGCAGAAATAAATGATATAGAAACTAAAAAAACAAAAACAAAAACAACACACACACACACACACAATAGAACAGATCAATGAAACCAGGAACTGGTTCTATAAAAACAAAAAAGAATAGTTGCCATGTGTAATGAATAAAACAATGTTCAAAGTTCTTGAAGAGACATAAGTAAAATTTAAAATTACTTTTCAGTAAGTTCATTGGCTATCATATTGTAAGACTGAACCACATGTGGCCCCAGCACTTATGTAGGTTATACAAATATCTTCCAGTACTGATGTTTATTCATTTATATCTGAATTTTGGTTTCCTTTAAATGTCATAAACACCGACCAGAAACAAACTGGATCATCCCAGAAATTTTCAAGAGCTCTGACTCAGCTTTAAATGAATTTCCATTAGTTAATTCACAGGTCAAAGTCTAGGACAACTTCTTAAACTACTTGAGTAATTAATAAATTTATATGACAACATACTGAAAATAGAAGTGTCTGCTAGTATCAAATACAAAAAAAAAAAAAAAGACACAGTGGGAGGCAACAGTTGCTACTCAGTAATATGGTTTTAATCTACTGGAAACACATCTAAAACAAACATATAAGAAGAAAATTAAGGAACAACCTTGTAACTTAAATGATAAGCACCTTGCATAAGATGTTTAAGCAAATGATAAGCACTTACGGCTTTAGTGCTTTGCTATACAGATCACCCAGCAAAATATGGACATAACCTCAAATGGAATATGGGGGCTCTTCATGCTTTTTTTTAGTTGAGTTATATTATTAAAAATCAATACAGCATAACATTGTAATTATTATTCTTTTTTAAAAGATTTTATTTATTTATTTTAGAGAATGAGAGAGAGAGATTGAGAGCATGTGCAAGTTGGGGGAGGAACAAAGGGGGAGGTAGAGGGAGAGGGAGAGAGAGAATCCCAAGCAGACTCCACGCTCAGCATGGAGCCGTTGCATGGCTTGATCCCATGACCCTGAGATATGATCTGAGCCGAAACCAAGAGCCGGACACTTAACTGACTGAGCCACCCAGGCGCCCCATAGTAATTATTATTTTCAAGAAGTACATAAAATAAAAGAAGAACTTTAAATTAAAAGTTTATCACTCTTCAGACCAATATGTTATATATTTGTAAATTAAACCTGTCACCAATAAGATGTACCACATAGCAAGGGTATACATCAAAGAATGAGAGAGAATGGAGGTTTCAGAAACACATACACATATATAGTAAAGGAAAACTCCAAGGTATTCTCAAAGATCTAAGCAGCCTATATACCAATATAGTAGATCATATTTTAAGAGAAGGAATTTGAGTTCTAAAGCCAGAACCTAAGGCAAATGTTGCATATAGTCAAACTTAACACTGAAGATCATTTTAAACACCTATAAGGTGTGAGCTTTGTTGCTTTGTTTATTCAAGCCTGATGGTAAATATCTGGGAACAAACAATTGAGCTAGGCTACAGAAAAGAAGCACAGAAAAGTCTACTTACACATATCTGGGTATTCAAACTACCCTGTCTTTAAGAGACTACCAAATCTCCACCAAGGAGTCCTTACCAGATGGGTGGTGAAGTATAAACTTATAAACCCTCCAACAGGGTTTATTCTGCTGTTTTAACAGGAAAATTTTAAAACTTTAATATATTAATAGATATATGCATCATTATTAGGATTAAATAAGGTAATATATATAAAAGCACCAGATACAGTGACTGGCACAGGGCAGATGCTCAATAGATATGATGGGTTTTAATCTAAGTCTTGTTTCATTGAACCCACAAACACATTGCTCTTTGAAATCTTGAAGAGAAGATCATGGCAACTGCTTCTGTTCTTTTCAAGCCGGCATTTCCGGCTGGGCCAGGGCAAAGTAATGAACAGCCATCATTTACATACTTGAAGCATAGCGTAGAGGTGAACTCACCCCGGTGCTGAGTTCTGAGTGGGCATAAGGTGAATCCACTACCCATGGGAAGCACATCTTTATGCTTGGGTCACATTTCAGCAGATTGGCTCCCTAATTGGGCCTGCTATTTCCAAAGCCACAACACGGTACATTAGGCTCAAACCATAAGACTATCACCCTAGGAGGGTCCATTTCTTTTTCAAAAAGGCATTCCTATCAACTCTACCAGGAAAGCACATAAACTCATGAAATTCATTTTTTCTTACCTTACATAACATAGCCATCCATAGGTCCCTTTCACCAGCACTTACTAGCAATGGGATGCCACAAAAATCTAGAAACTGTCATTCTTTTTCCTTCCTTGTCCTTTTCCCCCCTTCCCTCTTTCTTCCTTCAAATTTCTGCCTATAGTAAAACCACAGCAAGAAGGAAAGTCAAATGGATTTTCCTATTAGTGGACATTTTTGTGATATACTCATTTTTTTGGTCCTCATATGAACTCCCTCCAGGCGCTCTTTTATGGGAATAAGGTATACCAAATGAAATAGAGAACTCGAGGCACAATTTTACCCTTGACATATGAAGAGAGAATATTTTTCTCCTGGATTTATGGTGTAATGCAACTCAGCCACTTTCTTTTCCTCTTTCCCCTAGTTTGCACTTCCTACTTACTGCTGCATACCATCATCACCATCATCATAAATTTATAGAGTGCCTATGGCTGCAGCCTCTGGGTAGCTCCTAAATGATCTAATCCAGATATCATTGTCTTCGGCTCCCCTTTGGCATGAGTCTATTTACCACTTTGCTTCCTGATCGAAACCTGCTTCCGATTATCTTTCATAAGGTATTTTCGCTTTCTTTCTTTCCCTTAAGTTGAATCTCTTCTATGTCTCCCCCTCATTTTCATACTCTCCTGGGCCTTAAGCACAATTACTCTACATTTACAGGGGTTTACATCTTCAAATTTAGCAACTCTTGAGAACTTTACTATCCAACTGCCTTTTCTAAGGGAATTTTTAGCAAGTTAACTAAGAGGAGATCTGTGGACTCTGGAATTCCAAGGCTCTAATCTCAGACCTCTGCTCTAACATCACGTGGCAAGGTGATGACCAGCGTTATGGCACCTTCTCTCTACCCAGGCCAGACTCTCCAAAGACAGCCACTCTTCAACCCCTTAGGATTCTAACCAGGAGTCCTTAAGAGATCGGACACCCAGGCTTTGAATTGAGACAGGGGTTCAAATCCAGCCTCCGGCACTTAATTTGGGTCCAACCTGGAAAGTTATTTCACCTTCCTAAGTTTCAATTGCCTTGACTGAAAAATGAGAATGAAAATATCCACCAAATTAAATTATTGTGAGGCTGAAATGAGGTAATCTTTGTAAAATACACACAAAGTCTGGCACGTGGTGAGCAGTCCGACTTGGTAGCCATCATTTTTATTCTTATCAGTTAAAATGTTGCATAGAATGCATTTGTCTTCAAAGAAGTTCACAAAGCTGACCTTAGAGCAGACATTAATATATTATTTAGTAGACCCCCAGTCCCCAAAACCACTTGGTTCAGTGTTTTCACACTTGGGAAGTCAATAAATATTTTTAAATTGAAATTGAGGACACACAGAGGGTCAGTATTTGGAACCAAAGGAATAGATAACCAGTCATAAATATGGACATATCATTAAGAGCCTCTCTTCTAAGAAAGTACGTCTCTTTTAAAATATATTTACTACAGTTACCCATGGAGACCGAATATTTTTATCATCAGTTGCAAACTGTCTCCTGAAGGGGAAAAGTGTGTAATTATAACTAGAGCTGACTGCACACATTAACCTTTTATGTAAGGGAAGAAAAAAAGTAGACCCTGGACAAGAGGCTGGGAAACGAGGGAGAGAGGAAGAGAAGGAAAGGAGAAAGAGAAAAAGAGAAAAGGTTTGATGAGGAATAATATTTGGCTTTTGGCCCTTCTCTGTCCCAGCACAGATAGGAGGACCTTACCATTTATGACTGCTATCAGTTCTTTCTATGGAAACTGAACAATGGGACGCCTCCCACCTCTCAACTCAAAGAGAGTAAAATTGCCAATTCCTAAGGACTTCTGCTTAAATGAGATATATATATGTAAATTATTATGATGATTTTAAAAATCAGCTAAATATCTAAACTCAATGATGAAATTAATTGGGCCCAATCCACAGGAGTGAGGTTTTTTTTTACTCTAGGAGATGAATAAAATCTTCTAAGGCAGAGAAATAAAAAATTGATTCATTGATCCTGATCTGTAAAAAGAGCAGTATGATCTGCTTTTGTACCAAACAGACTGTCTTTTAAATGCTATTTCTGCCACTTGCTTGTTGGGCAAGTTAACTGATCCTTTATGTGTTTGACCTCCTCATACCTAACCTAGATAGGAAAATACCTGTGGGGAGGAGGGTACCAAGTCTGCCACTCTCTCTCTCTCTCTCCCTGTGCCCCCGCATCCCTCAAAGGAGCAATTCCTAATCAGATGGGCCATACTCAAGCACACTGGTTCTCACTAAAGGGCAGGGTCACTATACAGCAAAGCCTCCTTCCCTCAATTCCACTTCCTTCCCTCTAAATTAGGAAAAGTGATTCCTAAGGGAAGGCTAAGCATTTTCTTCTCTCTCTCCTGCCTTCTTTCCAACTTTAAGCAATAGCATCTCTGAGCCAAAGTGATGTCCAGAGATCTAGCTCCTGCCCCTACACTTTTATTCTGTCCTGCTTCCTCACACTGTCCTCACTCAGAATTCTTCAGCATGCTGTTCACTGGAGGAAGTCCCACTTATGACCCCTTCCAGGTCAGCCTACCTTTATCAGTGTTCTACACTCGAAGGTCTTGGGTACTGGCCCAACTTGGTTACCATTTCCATGTCAGGGACTCTGCATTTGCTCTTCCCTATCTCTGGAATGTTCTGCAACTTGAAATCATGGAACTTTAAATCATTCAGGTCTCAGTTCAAATGTTATCTCTTCAGAGGTCCTTCCTGATCACCCAGTCTTAAATAGCATCCTCACCACCACCAAGTCACTCTATTACATTAACCTATTATTTTGGTAATGGCTCTCATCCCATTTCATTACTTTCTTCATTTATTGGCTTGTTGCCCATCCCTACCTCTTTTCTAAACATTTTCATTAAAAGGGAGGTCCAGAAGAGCATGGTTCTTGTCTGTCTTGTTCACCGCTTATTTATCCAGAGTTGGGTGCCTATCACAAAGTACACGCTCAATAAATCATAGCTATCATTACCCTTTCCTCTCACACCTGATCCTGCTACCTCCTCTGCCCATCCAAGTCCAATAAAGTCTTTAAAAAGCTCTTCTCCACTGGTACACTATAGGCTTTCTAAATCGGAAATAAGGTGTCTTTCTTATTTATAAGTTTCTTTTCACTAATAAGAATTTATATATCCTACTCTTTATTTGAACAATATGTTGTTCCATTTACTTTGTCTTTTTTTTTAATTCCAATTAAAGGGACACAGCTCCTTTATACCTATGAGTAGTGAGTGCTCCTATATACCAAGGATAAAGTGGCTGATGCCTTTCTTACCCACAAGGATAGTCAAAAATCAAAAGATGGTAGCCCTATAGAACTTTATGTCAACCTGACCCCATTTTCCCACTTCAAGGACAAAGAAAGTAGACAGATATCATACTTAGAGGAGGTGCCAAAAAATATCTCCATACATGTTTAATTTAAGAACCAAATAAGCAGACCTGTACCTTTCTATGATACGGTTAATCTTACAATGTTTATACATACCTTTCTTGGAAGTAGGCTTGACATAAATCCTTAAAAAAAAGAATAAAACCAAAATTTTTATAAGTGTTGTGAGGGTTAATTTTATATATCAATTTGACTAGATCGATGCGTGCCCAGATATTTGAACAAACATTATTCTGGGTATGTTTGTAAGGGTATTTTGCATGAGTTTAACATTTAAATTGATAGGCTGAGGTCCAGAGAAGATGGTGGAGTGGAGGATCCAGGCGGACCTCATCCTACAGATACACCTAGATAATACCCACATCAGTGTAAATAATCCAGTAAATGACCTGAAGAGTGGCAGAACAGACTCTCCACAGTGAAATGTAGAGAAGAGGGCACATCTAAGAGGGTAGAAAGGGTAGAGATGTGGTCAGGAACCAAATGGATCCATGGGACTGTCTGTCCATGAGAGGGAGAGATGCTGCAGGCACAAAGCGGGGAGAGGAGCAGACCCCCACCCCAGGCACCCCAAGCATGCAGGACCCACAAGTGGGAAGACAAATCCCCATAACATTTGGCTTTGAAACCTAGAAGGGCCTAACTTCATGAGTACTTACAATCAGTGGGGCTTAATACCGGGAATGTTAAAAATCAGTGGGCACATTTCTGGGAGAGCTGAAGGCAATATGAAACAGTCTCCATATTTAAAGAGACAGAAAAACAAACAGCCATGCTGAGATACAACATAGGAGCGCAGTCTGAAACCACCTGGTATATATGGGAAGGAGACTTACTCACTAATCATAGAGCCAGTGCTAGAGAAGCAGGGATCTTTAGGAGACTTCTCCAAGAACAAAAGAGCTGGTGGGCACTTCCCTCCCCCTTTCCCCAGCCTAGTTACATGGACACCTGCCAGAACAAGTGCACAATGAACACTCTCCACCTAGCTCACTAAAACACACTCCACCTCATGTTGTCCTGTGGACCCATCCCCTCTATCGCAGTCTGGGCAGGACTTCTCCCAGGCAGCTGCAGCTCTCCTCCCACAGTAGACCTGCAAAGACCTTACTGGCTCCCCACGCCCTGCCCCTGTGTTGTCC
The DNA here is from genome assembly GCF_054177405.1 of Leptonychotes weddellii. Taxonomy (NCBI): domain Eukaryota; kingdom Metazoa; phylum Chordata; class Mammalia; order Carnivora; family Phocidae; genus Leptonychotes; species Leptonychotes weddellii. The sequence continues at coordinate 24,081,065 of NC_138369.1, forward strand.
TATGGACCTGCTCCCTCCAATATACCCTCGACCAGAGCCCATCCAAAGCTGTGTCACAAGCCTGGCAGCGTGCAAGCAGCCCTGACAGCAGCCAGCACCACTCCAAAGTGACTCCTGCCCCAGGGAGAGGGGAAGATAACCACACACACCAACCCAACTGTGGTTCCAGTAGAGGTCTAGAGGCAGACATCAGGTCTGACTGCAGACCCTGCCTACCAGTAAAAGCTTCTCAGGGAACCAACAAGGAAAACCGCCCTACAGTTCAATGCTACAGCATCTCTGGCAAACACCTGGTCTGACTCAGCTCAAGCCTAAGGCGGTCCCAGACCAACCCACTAACAATAGTGACCAAACCCTGCCCACAATAGACAAAAAGCCATTGCAGACAACTGTACTAAAGGAAAAAGTGGCTCACCCACAACAGCAGGGTGTATGCAACACACATGAGAGACACATCTGAAGTGCCAGATTCTGGTGAAGAGAGGAGATTACACTACAGGGCATGACAGGACCTCTTTTTCATAAGGATACTACTTTATTTTTTTTTTATAAAGATTTTATTTATTTATTTGAGAGAGAGCACATGAGAGGGGGGAGGGTCAGAGGGAGAAGCAGACTCCCTGCTGAGCAGGGAGCCCAATGCGGGACTCGATCCAGGGACTCCAGGATCATGACCTGAGCCGAAGGCAGTCGCTTAACCAGCTGAGCCACCCAGGCGCCCAGGACACTACTTTCAAGAGCAAGAGACATAGCTGACTTTCTTAACACACAGAAAAATACACAGAGAGTTAGACAACATGAGCAGACAGAGGAATATGTCCTAAATGAAAATATAGGACAAAATCACAGCAAGAGACCTATGTGAAATGGAGATAAGTAATATGGCTGAGAGAGAATTTACACTAATGTCTGGACTTGAAAAGAGAGTGGAGGACCTCAGTGAGATCCTTAATGAGCAGACAGGGAACATAAAAAACCAGAGATGAAGAACTCAATAACTGAAATGACAAATACACTACTTGGAATAAACAGTAGACTAGAGGAAGCAAAAAAAAACAGATCAGTGACCTGGAGGACAGAGTAATGGAAAGCAGTCAAGCTGAACAGGAAAGAGAAAAAATAATCATAAAACACGGAAATAGACTAAGGGAATTCAGTGACACCATCAAGTGTAAATAACATTTGCATTATAGGACTCCCAGAAGGAAAAGAGAGAAAAGTGCACAAAAATATTTGAAAAAAATAATAGCTGATGGGGCACCTGGGTGGCTCAGTCGGTTGAGCATCTGACTCTTGATTTCAGCTTAGGTCATGATCTCAGGGTTGTGAAATCGAGCCCCACATTGGGCCCCACACTGGGCATGGAGCCTGCTTAAGATTCTCTCCCTCTCCCTCTGTCCCTTCCCCCATCTTAAAAAATAAATAAATAAAAATAATAGCTGAAAACTGCCTGAATCAAAGGAAACAGAAATCCAAATCCAGGAGGCACAGAAAGCCCCCAACAAGATCAACCCAAGGAAGTCTACACCAAGACACAGAATAATTGCAATGGCAAAAAGTAGTGATAAAAAGATAATTTTAAAAGTAGTAATAGAGGGGCGCCTGGATGGCTCAGTCAGTTAAACATCTGCTTTGGCTCAGGTCATGATCCCAGGGCCCTGGGATTGGGCCCCGTGTTGGGCTCATTGCTCAGTGGAGAGTCTGCTTCTCCCACTCTCTCTGCCCCTCCCCCTGCTTGTGTTCTCACTCTCTCTCTTTCTCTCATTCATAAATAAATAAAATCTTTAACCAAAAATAAAAAAAAGGAGTAAGAAAGGAAAACAGTTATATACAAGCAAAGCCCCATAGGTATCTGCTGATTTTTCAGCAGAAACTTTATAGGCCAGAAGAGAGTGGAATGATATACCCAAAGCACTGAGAGAAAAAAAACCTGCAACCAAGAATACTGTATCCAATATGGCTATCATTAAGAATAGGACAGATAAAGAGTTTTCCAGAAAAATGAAAGTTAAAGGAATTCATCACCAGTAAACCAGGCCTACAAGAAATGTTAAAGGAGACTCACTAAGTAGAAAGGAAAGACCATAAGCAGGAGTAAGAAAAGTAAGAAGCACAAAAGCAGTAAAATTAGGTATATCTATATTAATCAGTCAAGGGATTCACAAAATAAAAGGATGTAAAGTATGATACCATATAATTAAAATGTGGGGAGGGGAGAGGAGTAAGACCTTAGTGCTTTTACAAAGGGTTCAAACTTAAGCTACCATAAATTTAATATAGACTGCTATTTGCGTAAGATTTTATATATAAACCTAATGGTAACCACAAATCAAAGAACAGTAATAGATATATAAATAATAAAGAGAAAGAAATCTAAGAATATCAATAAAGCCAGCAAACTGAGAGAAGAGGGCAAGAGAAGAAAAGAACAGAGAACTACAAAAACAACCATAAAACAAGTAACAAAATGGCAATAAGTACATACCTATCAATAATTACCTTGAATATAAATGGACTAAATGCTCAGATCAAAAGACATAGGGTGATGAAATGGATAAAAAAGCAAGACTCAATCTACATGTTACCCACAAGAGACTCATTTCAGACCTAAAGGCACATGCAGATTGAAATTAAAATGGTGGAAAAGCATTTATCATGCAAATGGGAGTGAAAGAAAGCTGGGGTAGCAATACTTACATCAGATGAAATAGACTTTAAACAAAGACTACAACAAGAAACAAGCACACTATATAATCATAAAAAGAACAACTCAGCAAAAAGATAACAATTGTAAATATTTATGCCCCCAACATAGGAGCACCCAAATACACAAAGGAGATAATAACAAACATAAAGGGGGGTGCCTGGGTGGCTCAGTCGTTAAGCGTCTGCCTTCGGCTCAGGTCATGATCCCAGCGTCCTGGGATGGAGCCCCACATCGGGCTCCCCGCTCAGCGGGAAGCCTGCTTCTCCCTCTCCCACTCCCCCTGCTTGTGTGCCTGCTCTCGCTATCTCTCTCACTCTGTCAAATAAATAAATAAAAATTTTTAAAAAATAACAAACATAAAGGAAATAATCAATAGTAATACAACAATAGGAGGGGACTTTAACACCCCACTTACATCAATGGACAGATCATCCAAACAGAAAATCAACAAGGCAACAGTGGCTTTGAATGACACATTGGACCAGATGTATCTATCAGATATGTTCAAAACATTCCATCCTAAACAGCAGAATGCACATTCTTAAGTGCACATGGAACATTCTCCAAAACAGATCATATATTAGGCCACCAAAAAAGTCTCAATAAATACAAAATGAATGAAGTCATACCATGCATCTTATCTGACCATAACACTATGAAACTAGAAATCAACCACAAGAAAAAAATCTGGAAAAAACACAAAGCATGGAATTTAACTAACATCCTACTAAACAATGAATGGGTCCACCAAGAAATCAAAGAATAAATCAAAACATAAATGGAAACAAATGAAAATGAAACACAACAATCCAAAATCTTTCAGATGCAGCAAAAGCTGTTCTAAGAGGGAACTTTATAGCAATTCAGGGCTACCTCAAAAAGCAAGAAAAATCTCTGGGCACCTGGGTGGCTCAGTTGGTTAAGCGACTGCCTTCAGCTCAGGTCATGATCCTGGAGTCCCTGGATCGAGTCCCGCATCGGGCTCCCTGCTCGGCAGGGGGTCTGCTTCTTCCTCTGACCCTCCCCCCTCTCATGTGCTCTCTCTCATTCTCTCTCTCTCAAATAAATAAATAAAGTCTTTAAAAAAAAAAAAAAACCAAGAAAAATCTCAAATAAATAATGAAGTAGCAGAAAGAGAAGTTTAATCCCATTTATAATTGCAGCAAAAATAATAAAATACCTAGGAATAAACTTCACCAATGAGGTGAAACACCTGTACTCTGAAAACTATAAAATACTGGTGAAAGAAATTGAAGATGACACAAAGAAATAGAAAGATATTCCATGCTCATGGATCATAACAACAAATATTGTTAACATGTCCATACTACTCAAAGCAATCTAAGATTTAATGCAATCTCTATCAAAATACCACCAGCATTTTTCAGAGAACTAGAACAAATAATCCTAAAATGTGTATGAAATCAGAGAAAACCCCAAATAGCCAAGGCAATCTTGAAAAAGAACAAAACTGGAGGCATCACAATCCTAGATTTCAAGATACACTACAAAGCTATAGTAATCAAAAGAGTATGGTACTGGCATAAAAACAGACAGATGATCAAAAGAAGAGAATATAGAGCCCAGAAATGAGTGCATGATTATATGGCCAATTAATCTTCAACAAATGAGGCAAGAATGTACAATGGGAAAAAGACAGTCTCTTCAACAAAAGGTGTTAGGAAAACTGGGTAGCTACTTGCAAAGGAATGAAATTGGACCATTTTCTTACACCACACAAAAAATAAACTGTGGAAAACAGTATGAAGGTTCCTCAAAAAATTAAAAATAGAAATACTATATGTGTATTTATAGAAACATTAATTCAAAAAGATATGTGTACCCCTATGTTTACTGCACCATTATTTACAATAGCCAAATTATGGAAGCAGCCCAAGTGTCCATCAATAGATGAATGGATAAAGATGTGAGATAGATAGATAGATAGATAGATAGATAGATAGATAGATAGATAGAATGGAATATTACTGAACCATAAAAAAGAATGAAATCTTGCCATTTGCAACAACATGGAGGTATCCAGAGGGTTCAATGCTAAGCGAAATAAGTCAAAGAAAGACAAATACCATATGAGTTCACTCATATGTATAATTTAAGAAACAAAACAAAAAAAGAGACCAACCAAGAAAACAGACTCTTAATTATAGAGAACAAACTGATGTTTACCAAAAGTATGGGGGTGGGGGTGCCTGGGTGGCTCAGTCATTAAGTATCTGCCTTCGGCTCAGGTCATGATCCCAGAGTCCTGGGATTGAGCCCCACATCGGGCTCCCTGCTCAACGGGAAGCCTGCTTTTCCCTCTCCCACTCCCCCTGCTTGTGTTCCCTCTCTCACCATGTCTCTCTCTGTCAAATAAATAAATAAAATCTTTAGGGGAAAAAAAAGAAAAATATGGGGAAAATAGATGAAGGGGATTAAGAGGTACAGTTATGATGAGCACTGAATATAGAACTGTTGAATCACTATATTGTACACCTGAAATTAATATAACTCTGTTAAATACACTGGAATTAAAATTAAAAAAAATAAAAATAAATAAATTGATAGGCTGAATAAAAAAGACTGCTCTCCCCAATGTGAATGGGCCTCATCCAATCAGTTGAAGACCTGAAAAGAACAAAAAGCTGACCTTCCCCCACAAAAGAGGGAATTCCTCCTGCCTGACTGTATTGAGCTGGGACATAGGTGTCTTTTCCTGCCTTCAGACTCAAACTGAAACACTGGCTCTTCCCAGGTCTTGAGCCTGCCCACTTTTAGACTGGAATGACATTGCTTCTAGTGGTTTTTGGGCCTTTGGACTCAGACTGGAACTATATCATTGACCCCCCCTGGGTTTTCAGCTTGCCAACTGCTGATCTTGGGACTTGTCAGCCTCCATAATTACATGAACCAATTCCTTATAATAAATTTACATATATCCAATTGGTTCTGTTTCTCTGGAGAACCCTGGCTAATACAAGTGTTAAACCCAAACCCCAAGATTAATAACTGCCTTTATCAGGTAGGTATCTAACTGTATGTCTCTTTATGAACTATATAAAATCTTTTCATGAGCTAGCATATGGCACTCCATCACTCACTCTGGAATGCTCTTTAGGTGTTTAAATTTTTTATATATTAAAATGTAAAACATCAATGAAGGATATAGTGAGACTAAATTGGAAAGAGTAGTTTATAATGTCAATTATAGGGCAATCTTAAATATAAAGCAATATTCCATTTTCTCAGTGAAAAGATTAAAATTTTCAAAAGGGAGGATGGTCAGCTTACACATAAAAAATGTAGGGATATGTAAAAAATAGTTCAAACATCTACTTATATTTTTTATTTAGTTAAGTGGATGTTTAAAAGCATATATTTAATTCAAACTCTGGCATGGGTGTCTTCACTGCCTTTTATTCCTCCAACAGAATGTTCCAGAGCACATCTGCTACTCTTGGTTTGAGACATGGTACTCCTTGAATCACGTGTGATGCTATCTCTGGAAGTTGTCTCTGAAGGCACAAGTACCCATTTATATAAGCAGCTTTTTCTTTTAAATAAAAATTCATCCTCCTACAGGCATAGATTTTGATGTCCATGATAGACCCATCTCTTGTATTGTTTTTTGAAGTGATTTTCAGGTCAGTATAGAACATTCCCTACATGTAATTGTGAAGTCACAGCCCCCAGAATCATGACTAATTTCATATTCAATTTCTTTACTCCTTTTTTATTGATCTCCACAGATTACTTTTACAAGCACCCAAAACGAACATGGGGAAGGCCATTCAGCCCACCATGACTGCCCAAAGCAGCACCTGAAAGGACCCAAACATAAAGCAAGGTTGTCTCTTCTATGGGATAATGAAGTTGGGAAGAAAGCAAATGTCACCCTTGTTGGTGTATTATAATGCAGTTATGGCTTTAAGATAAAACGTCAGTTGATTTAATGACAGTTTTGACCCCGTGCTTCATTTCTTCTTTTACCTATTTATCCACTAGTTAGTAAACCTGAACTTCCTGAAAGACAAAGAAGTACCTTATTTTTTTTTTTTTTGTATTGCAAACACTAACAATAGTGAAAGGCTTGTTTTTGCATTCATGTTCACTTTCAGTTTATTTTCTGCTCCATATACAAACAAGCATCCAATTTCCACCCTCCAAATATGTTAAACATCATCTCTTCAATGTCCTCAATAATTACAGCAAAGACATCTTTCTGTAAAATTAATTTGGGGCCCAATTATCTTAGTGTGAAAAACCATAAACACCAAACAAAAGCAAATACAATATCCAAGTATCTTTAAAAAATAACACCCAGGTTGAAGGAAGTGTGAATGCTCAGATTCACCAGTGGAACCAGAATGTAAACTTCTTGTTTGTGATTCCTCCCAATCATCCGGCCACTGGAGTATCCTGCTCCCACGAAGCATATGGCAATGTTAATAAAACTGACTAACCAAATGACTAAGCCTGAAGTGTTAGAACACTGGGACATCTCATACTCACGTCAAGCCAGTTCTATTTTTCACTTCCCCTCTTTCCCTAATTTTTGTCATATAAAGCTTTTTAGATTTTCTTTGGCAGTTAATAACCCTGACTAACATGTGTTTTCACTCTCTTGTGCCATGCTTCCAGGTTTGGAGGGCTTTAGCTGCAAGCAACCCCACCTTAACAGCAGCCCAAGAGTGATTTAAACCCATAGAGCTTTCTTTTCTGTCACTTTTTTTTTTTTCATGTAGCAAGATGTCTGAAGGTAAGCCATCTGGTACTGAGATGGCACCTTACTGTGTCTTTAATGTCCCAGGCTCCTTCTATCTTGTGGCTCTGCCATCCTTAGATGGGGCTTTCATTTTCATTGTCCTAGATGCTGCTGCACCTCCAGGCATGGCATCCTCACTCTAGGCAAGGAGGGGTAAAGAGCAAAGGGCAAAACACAAAGAGAAGATGCCAGCGGAGTCCATCCATTTCTAAGAGCTATCCGGGAAGTTCCAATCAGTGACTTTCACATACATCTCTCCAGCCAGAAATGGATCACACAGTGTCTCCTAACTGTAAGGGACTGTGGGAAACTGGACATTGCTGGTCCAAATGAAATCAGATTTTAATGTTAGACGGAGAGGGAAGGAAATGAATCTCTGAAATGAAACCATTAATGTCTGGCACACAGGTGTGTATGTGGGATGAGAGGAACAGGCTAAGGGTCTCTTGACATCTGGGAGGACTAAGGGAATTACTCAAGATTGCTTTGTGCCAGGGAAATAGGGAGCTAGCCACCTCACTAGCTTCCATTTCCTTATCTCTGAAAATGCCTGCAATAGTCTTCCCCTTAGACCCTAATTTAGTAATTTTATAATTATCATTTCTTAATGCAAACATGACAAAACATGTTCTCCTTCTTTCATAACAGAACCAAATGTTGGTGGACAGCAACGTGCCCAGCTTCAGCTAACAGATAATGACTGGTCTAAGCCAATCATGGCAATGCTATTTCCTTTTACCATTAATTGATCTTTAGTATAATGGGCATGTGACCTAGTCTTAACCAATGAATGGAAATGATCGGGGCTTCCATGAATGATTTCATGTCTGAGAAAAAGCCAGAGCTGTATGAGGAGAAAGCCCTTTTTTCCCCCCATATGCCTCTTCTTTCCCGTTTTGGACACTGTTGTGTAGAAACTTTGTGTTTGGAACTACGGTAGCTATGAGATAACCATGACCATGAAGCAATAAGCCAAAAGTGGAAAGATCATGAGGATAAAAGAGACCAGGTCTTTCCTGACATCACTGAGCTACCATACTAACCCTAGAAACTTCTACCTCCTGTGGTCTTGTAAGCAAATAAATATCCTTATGGGTTAAGCCAATAATACTTGAGTCTTCTGTTACTTGCAGCTGAAAGCATTCATAATTCACACACCACCCTAACATCAACCTCTACTTCTTATGGGGAAAAGTAATGACATTCATTATTTTATCTTTATGGCACCCCCTCAGGGTTCTGGTACTCAGCTGATCTGCCACAGCCTAGAAGGTTATATGTTCTCCTCTTCCCAGCCTTAAGAAATCCTTCATCTAAGACTGACAAGATAAATGAGCTAGAATTAAGGTGAAACCAATCCAAAAGAAATAAAAGCAAGCAAGAAAAGCAAAGAATCAGATAAATACCATGCTAGGTAACATGAGGGTATAAGCTTAAAGAGTCTTACTATTTTTGGTGGGAAGATGCATCACCTTGGCTTAGATGAATGAAATTAAGTTGTAATCATGAGGTTGTGTCAGTTAAAGTGTTTGATGAAGGGAAAAGGAGACTGTTCTCCACATTTGATTTGGAAGAGGATGTGGCTGTGGGCAGGGGAACACTGTGATGGAAATATCCCAAGGCCATCAACCAAAATGGTAATGCATCCAAGGCAGAAAAGTTTGCTTCTGAGTGGACAGAGGTGGGACAGATGGTGATATAATTGATGTCTTCAAAATTACAAAAGGCACAAATACAGGGGAACAAGGGCTGATTCACCAAATCCAAGGATCGCAGAATTATAACAACCCTTAGGCAAAACTTCAGACTGCTCTCTCAGCTTCTGGTTTTCCCAGTTTAACCCATTCTCCAGCCAAAGTGCAGCCAAAGTGATCTTTTAATAATTTAAGTATTTCATACCACTCCTCTGCCTAAAGATCTGCAATAGCTCACCATTGCTTTTGTGATAAAACAAAACAAAACAAAACAAAACTTCACCAGCATCCACAAGGCCTTTCATGATCTGCCCCTGCCCATCTCACCCTCTTTATCTCCTACCACACTATCCCCTCCGTGCTCCACCCGCCATCTTCCTCCAGTGCGTGGAACCTACCCTACTCTCGGAGGCTGCAAGACCACGCAACACCACAGGCATCTTCACTTATCTAATGGCTACTCACACTTGGCTTCTGAGATTATACTCTGTTTTACAGGGAGGTCATCCTTCACCACACTCTACTTCAAAGCCAGTGGGGTATACTTCCCATAGCACTGTCTTCTTCCCACTTTATAATGCTTGTGACACTTGGGATTAATTAGTTAATGACTGTCTTCTCCTCTAAACTGTAAGAACCATGAAGGCAAGGACCATGTCTGTCTCTTCCACCCAGATTCTGGCATATAGTAGGCTTCCATGTACATACACTGAATGACCACTGGTAACTTAACCATTATGCCGATGCCATCTTGGAAGGGAGAGCTTTCCAAGGACACATGACAAGCAAACTCATGATAAATTAATAAAGACAAAACAATTATTACGGATGGTTTTCATGAGTGGGATAAACCTTTTTCTATTTCAGTTAGAAATCAAGGGAAAGTCAGTGTCCCTCCAAACATGCCTGTGGTTCTATACAACCAAGTTCAGAGCACAAGCAAAGGAATTAGACAGCCCTGGATTTGAATCCCAGCATTTGTACTGCTCAGCTGTGTGATTTGACATAAACCTCTATTTTCTCTAAGCCTCAGTCTCATCATCTGTGAAATGATAAAACCTTTCCAATAGGGGTTTATGAGGATTAACTGACATGATATATGGAAAGTCCTTACCCCAGTGCTTGCCACAAAATGAGCATGGATAGAATGTTAGTGGAGGTTCTTTGATATTCTGGCCATTATTATCAGAGACAGAATATAAATATGACTGGATTGAAACTGTAAGAGATTAATAAACGTTACACAGTATTGTTAGGATGTTGTTATTGTTATTTGTGGCCAAAGAGTACTAGTGCTCATCTGAGCACATGGCTTCCTTGCAGGTAGGCAGCTGTATGTCTCGGTCACTACCCTGGCCCAATGCCCAGGACAGTGCTTCACACATGGTGTTATGCAGAAAACGCATGGGTACTTGAATCAAAGGTTTAAAACCGTGTGATAATGTAATGCAGACATTAAGAGAAAGGCAGTGTTCAGTAGACGAGGAGATAGGAAAGAGGAAGAGGATTGTTTTCATTTTAAAAAAATAATAAAAGCTTTTAAGCAATAAGATTAGAAGTTCAATTTTAATGGCACAAAGAGAACTCGTTGAGAATTTTGTGCTATGATGTGGTCAAAGCAGAAGCCGATAATGAAGGCAGCAACATTCAGAACCATCACATCTATGACCAGCGTTCAGACCCTGAGAAGTTGATTAGAACATTCCAGGAAAGCACTGCCTTCTCATTCTAGAGGAAGACTCTGAACCTTGCTCACACCTCTCACCCACTTATATGCTTTCTCTACCAGCGTGGTCTTTATCAAGTGAGGGCTTCTGTTCTCTCTTCCATCTTATTCCATGACAATAATACCCAAAGTGCTTTCCACCCCTAAAAGGAAGCTCTGGTGAGTGCCTTATTATAACTATTACATGTTACACAAGGCCTGCCACTAATATAAGATGAATGAGAATAAATTACCCAAATAGGACAGAAAAGCCATTCACTTAAAGAAAGGCCCACTTTCTTGATATTCTGTGGCATTGAAACCATTTAGAGTTTGCTGTCAGGATTCCTAGCAGTGCTCATTACCCCGGCTAGCAGTCCCCCTGGACTACTGAAGGCTTATATGAAATACATATAATCACAGGCTGCAATGCCTAAGTGCAACAGGATGATTTAAAAGCACTATGATAGCCTTCACCCATGATATTCATCTCTTCCTGTCTATTCTTTTGTGATCCAGACAAAAACTTGGAATGCAATCTGTATATTGATATTCCCTGAAAAGGATTTCAGCAGCTCTTCAGGAAAGATTGCTTAAGCAGTTTTAGAAACTCAAACAATATTCTGCATTTATGGTGCGTAGAAGTATAGGTCCTATGTCATAAAAATGATGCCCCACTAAGTGCAGTCTTCCACTCCTGCCACAGCTAGCATATCTAGGAGTGGGTGAGCGCATCTCCTTTGGTATGAGATAGACCTGGCTTCACCTCTCGGCTCCCCACAGAACTCTGCATGAATTGGACGAGGTATTCAGCTTTCCTGAGCCTCAGTTACACCATTAGACAAATGAGGTTATGCATGCCTGGCAATGCAAGAGGTCAGTAAATGTTACATATCTTTGGTATTAATGTTGCTGTTGGGGCTGTTACTCTTTCTGGCAGAGACCGCTAGTATTCACCCAGGCCCACCACTGGCCATGACTCCCAGCTCCGAGACTTAGGTGGGTCCAAATGACTAAATTCTGATCAATGCAATATGGCAGAGGTGATGTACACCCCTTCCTGGAAGGGCCCACAGAAATCTTCCAGGCTCTGTCTTTTACTCTTTCCTTTTCCTTTCTCAATAAACCCGATGGCTACTTGTTGAAGAAGTTAGAACTACAAAGGGGAAGGAACATGGATAGCACCCAGGAACCTCCCAGGAGAGCCACACTTCAGAAACAGATGCGATGGATTCTGAATGAATAAGACATAAACTTTTTTTTTTTTCTATTAAGTTACCTCAGGGTAAGTTGGCACCACCGGGCACCACTGATTCTCTGGCCTTTGTAACTGTTATGTAGGGCTGTCCCATGCATCATAGGATATTCAGCAGTGGCCCTCGCCTCTAACAGCCAGATGCCAGTAGGACCCTCTCCCCTAATTGAGAACAACCAAAATTATCTCCGAACATTGCCAAATGTCACCAGAGTGGGAGGGAGCAAAATCACCCCTAGTTGAAAACCGGAAGATCAACATCACTGTTGTCCTCACCATCCTCATTACTGATAATCTAGCCCCTCACAACCCCTTTATAATCATAGCCCCAAAGTTTCAAATGTAGATCCAGGATATTTTTTTAGGAGAAAATGTTAAATGGCACCAAAACTTAAAAGAAGACAAGGGTTCAAGTGATAAACCCAGAGTTATAAGGGAACAAAGAACAAAGTCAAAATGAAAATAAACATAATAATTTTTTAAAAAGTAAAAATAAAAAGCTGGTTTCATCATTTTGGTAGCCTAGAACAAAATTACCTTTTCTAAAAAGAAAACTAACATCGAGGTCTAGGGAGTTCAATGTGTTTAAGAAATACATATGGAATATTTACTATATGATAGGCATTGTGCTGAACAGAAAATGGTGAATAAGACAGACATAGTCCTGCCCTCATTTAGATGAAAGGTAAATAAAAATATGGCAGATTTTTCTAACAGCCTAAACATAGCTATTATGTGACCATTGTGACAGGCAGAACTCTATATATGCCCCTGTAGGATTCCTGTTTCATAATTCTTCTCAATTAGGTGCTTCTTTGAAGGGATTCTGCAGATGTTTTAGATTACTAGACCGCTGGCTTTCACATGGGGAGATTATCCTGGATCACCTGAGTTGTCCAATGTAGTCACATGAAGCTTTAAAAGCACAAGTGGAAGGTAGACAAGTCAGTCAGAAAGAGATGGTAGAAGAAGATGCAGGAGAGATGTCACCGAAGGGAAGTCAGAGATTCTAAACACGAGAAATTAGATGTGTCATAATAGTTCTGAGATGTAGGAGCCACATGTGAGGACTGAAGAGAGGCCAGTTAGAGCTCAGGATCATCCCCAGCTAACAGCCAGCAAGGAAAGAAGGGCTTCAGTCCTACAACCACAAAGAACTGAATTCTACCAACAATCTGAGCTTGGAAGTGGTTTCTTCCCAAGAGCCTCCAGAAATGAACAAAGCCCTGCTGACACCTTGATTTTAGCCCCATATGACCCATACTGGGCTTCTAACCTACAGAAACTGTAGTAAATGTATGTTGCTTTTGGCCATGAAGTTCATGAAGACTAATATGGCAGCAATAGAAAACTAATACACCACTAATGTCTTAAATATTGCACAAGAGAATGGGTTGAAGAAAATGAGTATTAAAATATGCCTTTTCCTTCCTAAATCTCAGGTTCACCAAGTATTTGATAGGTGCTCATTTGCGGAATAAATGAATTCATTCTGATATTCATTCATTTGTTTAAAACTATATATTGAGCACGTCCTCTTTGTTAGTCCCTGGGCGAGGTGTTAAGGATACAATAGAGAAAAAGATACTGTCCTTTACTTCTAATTGCTCATAACAGAACTGAAGGACGGAAACATGTACAGCCAACAATAAAACAGAGGGTGTAATAAGAACCTTAACACAACCTTAATATACATATGATAAAAGTATGAACCCAGGATAAGGGAGCAAGGAATAAAAACCATAGCTAACATTTATTGAATACATGTCTCACTCATCTTTACAAGCCAATGAGGAAGAATCTGATCCTTCCCATTTTGCAGAGAACAAGCTGGGGCACAGGCAGGTGCAGAAACCAGGCCCAAATCAGTCAGGAGGTGGTGGAGCTGGGATTTTAACCCAGGGGGTCTAACTCCAGAGCCCAGGCTTTTACACACATCACTATGCTCTCTCTCCATGCAGAAGAGTGGGGTGGTTCCCAAGCAGGGCTGAGATTTGGGAAGGGTACCTTTATCAAGGAGAGAAGGGGCAGCAGAAGGAAATATCATCAGTAAAGCCACAGATTTGGGAAGAAGCTGCATGGCATGGCAAATCCAGGGAAAAAAGGAGGGTATCAGGATGAAGAAGGACCGATGGCAGATGAGACTGAAGCATATGTTATCCTAATTTGAAGGTCTTGGACCAATTAGTTGTTTGATTTCATTCTGAAGCTATCAAAAGTACCTATTCAAGAGCATGAGAAGGCAAATAATTTCCAGCAACTTGAATATGATTTTCAACATTGTTTCAGGGGATATTGGTGGATACTTTTAGGCACCCAATATGTAGCACTTGAGTGTAATGATATTTATTAATACAACCTAGAAAATACCATTGAAAATACAGCAAAATCCTAAAAGATTCTATTGACTCCAAGGAAACCAGGAAAAAGTGCACATACATGCAGGAATTCAGCTCTATCTTCCATCTGTAAAGCTCTTCATATCCAAATCCATACAGTCACTGCTCAGGTTCTGAATCATCTCAGTTCAAAACAAAATAGGCAGTAAATCTATATGTTAGCTTGGGGAAAATTTCTTGATAGCAACAAACCAACTGTTCAAATCAGTAGATAAACATGGTATATAGAAACGAAAGCATTTGTTGATCAAAAAACTCAAATACTCTTCCATTTTTTTGCCTGTTACAGAGTAATCATATGCATTAGGCATGTAATCTGTGTTATTTACTATGGTCGCTGCTACTCATTATGCAACTATTTAAATTTAAATAAAGTCAAATTAAATACAGTTTCATTCCTTACTCTCACCAGGCTTTTTTTTTTTTTTAAGATTTTATTTGTTTATTTGACAGAGAGACAGAACACAAGCAGGTGGAGTGGCAGGCAGAGGGAGAGGGAGAAGCAGGCTCCCACTGAGCAAGGAGCCAATGAGGGGCTCAATCCCAGGATCCTGGGATCATGACCTGAGCCAAAGGCAGACACTTAACCAACTGAGCCACCCAGGCACCCCAGTCCCACCAGTCTTATGTCAAGTGCTCAGTAGCCATGAGGCTCGTGCCCACTGTACTGCTCAGCATACACAGGAAACATTTGCACCATTGCAGAAATTTTTTCTTTGGAAAAAAAATATTTATTTAGATAAAAGTAGTGATTTATTAGACATGCCTAATGTGATTCAGTTTATCTTAAATTTATATAATTAAACTGATCTATTGTGGGGTCTTATGAAGTTCTGAATTTTTGTTTTAATCATCTATATGTATTCCATTCCACTTAGTGTCTGGAGAAGACCAAGCAGCTATTAGGCACCAGCTCTGTTTCAAGCTCTGTGCTAGGCATTTCACATCTGCTAGGTCACTGAAGTCTCATGACTCCCTGGAAGGCATGGTTATCCCCATTTTACATATTACAAGGCTGAAGCAAAGAGAGGGCACCACATCTTTTCACAGATAAAACTAACATTTCTTCCCAAATAGATCTACTGCTCCCAGAAGAATTAGAGTATACAGCCTGAACAGCTAAGCTTTCCACAGATGAATTTCACTTAGAGGGAAGACAGAGTTCTTTTTCATACAATTGTGGATTTTTTTTTTTTTAACTGTCAAAATCATCCTGTTCTGGCAGTGGCTAAGAAGTGACTCAGAGAAGTATAGGGCAAGGAAAAAAAAGAAAGTCTGCCCAGCTAGAAACACTGAATCAGATATGCATATCCTCAGTCCCCAGTGGCTCCATACTTCTGCCAGAAAGATACCCAGAGTTACTTTGTTAAAACTTCTCTTCTCCAATCTCTGGAATGAATGTACTGGACATTTCTTTCTTTCCTTCTTTCTTTCTTTATTTTAATTTTAGTTTTAGAAGAGGGAGAGAGAAAGAGAAAGAGTGGGGGTGGGGGGAGGGGCATAGGGAGGGGAAGAATCTTAAGCAGGCTCCACACCAGCACAGACTTGGGGCCCGATCTCACGACCCTGAGATCATGACCTGAACCAAAATCAAGAGCCAGACACTTAACTGACTGAGCCACCCAGGCACCCCTTGACATTTATTTTTAACCTGATTTTCCCTTCACAAAAGCGTGGAGGGTCTAATACCCAGCTCTAAGTTGGCATCCAGTGATTTTTGCCTCCAGGTAGTAATCTCCTATAGGAGATAGGGCTGACCTGTGTAACCAATAGGATATTGCAGAAATGATGCTATGTCACTTCCAAGGCTAGGTCTTAAGAGACATTAAAGCTTTTAGCTTGTTCTCTCTGGAGGAAGCTAGTCAACTCATGATAGAGATATTCAAACAGCCTGAGAAGAAGAGCCAACGTGGGGGCTTCCCTCCAGCAACCACCACCAACCTTCAGGCATGTAAGTGAGACACCATGCAAGTAGATCCTCCAGCCTCAGTCAAGCCTTCCGATGACTGTAGACCTGGCTGATAGAGACCTGGAAATAAAACCACCCAGCTCAGCCCGTCCCCAATTCCTGACCCCAGAAATTGTATGAGATAATTAATGTTTATTGCAGTTTTAAGTTAATGCATTTCAGTATAATTTGCTATGCAGAATTAGATAACACAGAGGGTTTTGCAAGCTTTGTTCAGTGGCAACTCTACAGATGAAACATCCCCCATGCCACTATATATATTTAGCTCTCTCTCCGTAATTATGTCTTCTCTTAGCACCCAGGCTGTAAGCCTTTTGCATGCAAGCACCACTTGTCCTACATTGTTGCATTCTCCCTTCTCATGCTTATTGATTAAATGCGTTCCTGTGACTTTCCTTCTTCCCTTTTGACTACTAAAATCATTTTCCTCAACTCTTGGGTCTCTTCTCTTTGGGATCCTTTTTTTTTTTTCCCTAACTGAGCAAAAGCCAGAAAAATTGAACATGTTCTATCACAAGCACAAAATATGCCTGGCACTCAGCATCAAGAGACCACATAGCCTTTTCAGTGACCAGAGAAAGACTGCAGGGACCCTTGATTAATATGTTATGAACACCTCCTCCCATCAGTAAGCTGCTACGTGTGGGTGGAATAAATTACATTAGCAAATTTGCTTATTATCTATTTCCCGCCTTCTGAATATAGGCTTCATCCATAAACTACATTCATTCCACACTTACTGGTCATGCAAGGCAGGATGGGTGATGCAAGGACTACATATTGTCTGTTTTCAAGGAACTCATAATCAAATATAAGAGACTTGTCATAAAGATGCAAATATTTACTGATATTCACTTATACGCCTAAATAGTATATTAACAAATCAAGAGAGTGAAAGTAAAGGGCCAAATGAATGGTATACACCAGTGTTAACAGATCTTCAAAGGGACAGGTTATTTCTGTGAGCTGAATTGATCAGGGCAGGCTTTATGGAGGAACAAAGTCTTAAGAAAGTTTAACAGTGGTAGATGTCATTATAGATGCTACAGGCTTCATCCAGTTGTCCTGGGCATAGAGATGCCTGCACATCTCAGCCTCTCATGGTTGGGAAGAACCATGTGATTAGCTGTACCCAAAGGGGTGTGAGAAAACATAACTTCTTTCTTTTTTTTAAGATTTATTTCAGAGAGAGAGAGAGAGAGCTCGAGTTGGAGGAGGGCAGAGGGAGAGGGAGAGAAGCAGACCCAGTGCGGAGTGCAGAGCTGGCCATGGGGCTCAATCCCCCAACCTTGAGATCATGACCTGAGCCGAAATGAAAAGTCCAACGCTCAACAGACTGAGCTACCCAGGTGCCCCAAGGTATTTCTCTGCAGGGTTAAATGAGGGAAAAATCCATGTTTAATTCCCCAATCTCTCCTCCCTAAGAAGGTAACATATTCTGGCTGGTGCAGCCACAGGATCCTGGTGGCTCCATTGGCTTGGGTCCCTGAATAGCTACAGTCAGCAAAGCCCCTGACAACCTGGGTTGAACATGTACCATGAGCCAGAAATAAACCTTCCTTTATGTTACGCCACTGGGATTTGGGAATTAATTTGTTACTGCAGCATAATCTAGCCTCTCCTAACTAAAACAGAAAGATTATTAGGGGATAGCTAATAATCTTGAGATGTCGAGAGAGGTGGAGAAATGCAGACAATGGCAGAAGTAGCTTAAAAGGTATGTGTAATATGACCTTTCTCAATGACAAATCTATGTACATACTAGAACACAGCTTGTTATGACATATCTTAATAGAATTGAAGGTTTTTAAGTAAAAACATAAAGAGGGTTGGAAAGTCAGCAGGAGAATGAGCTACTGCCCTCGGGTGATCATTACAGATCTCGGAATAACAGGATTATTGATGCCTTGGCCAGCACATTCCTTTTTCTTCACTGTCTTTTTCTTTGAGATTACAAGTCATATATTTCCATTTGGAAAACAGTACTTCATAACCTCTAAACCTAACATGAGTCCTGTGAAACCCTAGTCTACAGCTGAATGGCCAAAAATAAAGACTTGGAATTCCTTCAAAGCTATCCCATTTTACACAGCAATGCTTTCTCTCTCTACCAAGAAAGTGTTCCTGCGTGACGAATTCCCCTCTCTCGCTGTATATTACACTTACTGCTCTATGCATGTCACTCCCTATTCTCTTCCTAGTTGTTTGTGCCTTATTAAATTCAACACTGAAGCAACCAATAAGAAGGAGAGAGGCTCAAGAAGCCCTTTCTTTTATAATCAGAGCTCCCTGTTTTCTAGGAACAAATAATATTTTCCAATCAATTCATGGGTGGGATTCATTGTCAATTCACTTTCTCTGTAACATACGATTTCTCCGCGAGTAGCAAATGGTCTTCAGAGAGGACATGCTGATACATTTTAGCTGAATTTTTCATATAGATGTTATCTCTCCCATGTTACCTCCTCAAATCAAACCTCTTTGAAATTGATTTGCAAATAGAATTTAAGAGTCTAAAGATAAAATCAAATAGCCTAGCGGTTCCTGCCAATTATTCCTAAAGCAATGCTCCAAGCCAGTCATCTCGGGATATGCATTACAACATCAGGTAGAAATTCAGAGGCATATCCAAGCTCCGAATATATTTAAATATATGTGTGTTTGGCGGTAGAGGGATGGGAGGAGTGAGGGAGGAAAAGAGAGTACTCCTGAAAAAACTTATTTTAATTCTGTACATTTTAGAGTGTCTCAGTCTTTGGCCTTTAAACACTGTACTAGTACTGTTTTGAAGGGATTTTCCAGGTTAACCAAGTCCCAAGGAACTGACCTCAGATTAGTCCCTTATCTAAATAAAGGTCTTGGCAACTTAACAGGCAAAGTTGAGTTGCGCAGTTTTACTAGAGATTCAAAATACCCTGAAAACAACAAACGTGATGATCACACCTATTTCACCTAAATCCTTTAACTCCTCTGGAATATCAATCCTTCTGATTTTTGAGGAATATTATTCTTATGCCATTGTTTTGCAGTGTGCAATGTATTGGTAAGTGTCTTTGGTTCTTAGGAAAAGTCCCCTAGAATTTCTATCTCTGAGGACCATCTCTCCTCGTCAACCTGCATGCTGTCGAACTGACAAAAGCACCTCACCTACCCATAATGCCCCCAGCCATCTAACGGGATTCTGCTTCACCACCGTGTTCTCAGCATTTTTTTTAAAATAGTCAACTTTTTGAATCACAGAGATACCTTCAAAATGCCACTCTGTTTTTAAAGGGCTCTATAAAAATTAGGAAGGTATCCAGAATAGGTGACGTAATCAACATGTCATCCAGGAACCTAAATATCCTGCTGTGTTTTTTAAAAGGATTATGCTGAGGCAGATACCAAAGGAGTTGAAATCAGTAGAGAAAATCTCTCTGATGATCTGAGCAGGCAAACACATTTTGCAAAATCATGCTGAAAAGGACTTGTAGGTCGTACCCGCTGTGTGTCCCTTCCGGTGACACACTCCCGAAAAAGGCTTTAAGTTGCTCTAACTGCCTGCTTTGCTTCATTTGTTGTATGAATTCCCTGCTATAAACAAATGCTTTCAATTGTTTCTCAATCTTCATGAGCACTTGTTGGAAAAAAAAAGTCTGTAGGTATTAACTCCACACATTAAAAACTTAGAGCAGGAAGGCAGGAAGTTAGTTTTCTAGCATGAATTGTCCAGCTCAGGGGTCTATAATCCTGTAATTTAGTGTGATACCACTACACTTTGACTCGAATAATACATACTTTGTGTGAGACACCTTTGGGAAAAGGCAATAGTGAGAGATCCTTCTCCCTTTGTCTCACACGCCCCCCCCCACACACACATACCTTCTTTCCTTCTCTTTTTAATTCCTCTACCCCAAAAAATTCTCGAGAAGCAAAAATATACCCCTCTCTGTATTTTTTTAAGCTGGGCAGTTGTCTTTTCAGGTTTCTGGGGTTTTTGAACACAGAAAATCATGCCTCAAAAATAATCCCATGTTATTCTCAAAAATCGTTTTTCTCACTCATTAGCTGATAACACCAATTTTCCTTTTAAAAACTTAACAAGACATAATCATCATTTTTGGAAACAAACCCTCATTCAGAATGATTCAAAGAGAATACAAATTTAATAATCACCCTGAGAACCCAAGTAATACATCCCAGGAAATAGTAATAAAATTTATGATGGCCTTAAGATTGTTTAACTCCTTTCAGGAATCTCTGAATTATAGGGTAGTAACATAACCAAAGCCTGGCAACAACTCACAAAAGTCCAGAAGAGTTTTGCCTTTGAGTTTGTAGGCAAAGATGCTTAAATTGTTCCCTTCAAAAAATAAAGACTATTTATTATTTACCTTCCTGTGCATCAGACAGTCCTGCAACATGCCTGTAACTCTTGTGTTCTTAGGTTTGAGCTTCAAGGTCTTGACATTCATGGGGAAACTAGTAGGGTAGTGAGCCAACCAACTTGTTTTTTTGTTTTGTTTTGTTTTTTTGCGTATGTTTTGTTTTGTTTTGCTTTACTTTGTTTTGTAAGGAGAGAAAAAGAGAGAGAGAGAACACTCCCAACAGCTTCATAAAGAAATCTGCAAGGCAGCACCAAAGTGAATGAATCAGAACACAGAAGGATACAGTTTTTCCCTCTAAATGATTATACTAGGAGGAAAAAAGATTTGAAACCATTGAATGCTTTTTCTGATAACCACCTCTGGCTCTCTCTGAAGAGACACATGCAAAGTTGGGCAAGCTGTTTTTTCCTGTCAGGAAAATATTTAGTAACAGCCTTGTAAAAGTAAGTACTCACAGCTGCCCTGGGGAGCTGTGGATTTGTTTGTAATGTTGTTTCTTTCAACAAGTTCCTTTGTTGCTTTGTGTGTTCTCCCACAAAGGCCTGGCCTTCTTCTGCAGATAGATTTACCATTCTCTCTGCGTGAATACTGTCTGAAACTACACAGACCAGCCAAGCTGGCTGTATCTGATGGTCCTGGCACCACAGGGTCCTAAGAGTGACCTATAGAACAGGAATGGAGAAATTCATATTGGCTGACCCCAGGGGACGTGGTGAAGCTTAGTTGGCAGGTAGCCGTACAGTCCTTTGAAGGAGAAAGCTCTGCTTAAAATATTAAGTATTAATTTTATAATTTGCCGATGAAAAGAAATATTACCTGGTTAA
>NC_138369.1:24103249-24161791 GCF_054177405.1 Leptonychotes weddellii
TTAAAGAGGGCACGTTCTGCATGGAGCACTGGGTGTTATGCACAAACAATGAATCATGGAACACTACATCAAAAACTAATGATGTAATGTATGGTGATTAACATAACATAATAAAATAAAATTTAAATAAATAAATAAATAAATAAGCTTATTAAAGACAACTACACTGATATACCATTTCTCACCTCACAGTTTCACAAAAGTTCAAAAGCTTGTGGACAAGGGTATGGAGAAACAGTCCGACTCATGCATTGCTAGTGAGAGTGCAAAAGGGCATACAACCTGTAGGGAGGGCAATTTGGTAGGAGTTATGGAAACTACGTAACTATTTACTTTATCTTTTTACCTACCTGTCTACATTTCCTTACCAGCAGTGTCAGATACAGCAATTCACTCTGAACCTACACCTTCAAACATATGACAAAACATGGGTACAAAGTTTTTCAGTGTGGCATTATTTCTAATAATAAAATACTACGTGCAACTCAACCATCCACAGGAACAACCTTGCCTGTCATACAAAGGTGTACCAGACAGCTGTAGTAAGGAATGAGGGGGATTTTATAAAATGATATGAAATAATTTCCAGGATTAAAAAGCAAGGTGAAAACAAGTATAAGTAATATGCTAACTTCTGCACAAGAAAGAATAGAAAGTAAGTATATGTGTATATGTATTTGCTAATTTTTGTGCTAAACACATGAAAGATCCACCAGAAAGTGAAAATGTTTACTATAGAAGGTAGGTACAGGTTGGAGGGATAAAAATACATATACATATACAAAATAAGAAAAAGATTTTATGATTTTGATATGATTATGAATTATGAGAAATTTTAAGATTTATGAAAAATAGAAAAAGATTTTAAAAACAAAACCTAAACTTGCATACAAACAGAAAGATAAGGGAAATGAATGATATATCATATTGATGAAAATAATCACAGAGAACAAAAATGAATCCAAATAACTTTTGAATCTGGTACTCCAAATGTATGTCTGTAGTGGAATATTAGGACAAAAGGAAGTGCAAATAAATCCTGAACTTTACTTAGTAGATTGGTTGTTGGGAGAGGTATTGATGTAGTAACTGAAACTATTTTCTATGTGTTACGGGATAGAGCAAATGAATCAATACATTGGGCTCTCACTGTGGAAATAAAGAAGATAAAAAAATGTAGAATGAGGGAAGGTAAAGAAGAATCCCGTGATGTCGGATTTGAATTGTTCAATTTTAGATTGTTAGTATACATATAGTATATATGTAATTATCTATATTAATTTATAATTCAACTATATATACAGTTGATATATGTATGCTGATACATATATATAGTTGAGATATACATAATTGGTATATATATGTTGATATCTCTCTCTCTATATATAGATATATGTAGATATATATCCTAGAAGCAAAGACACCCAAGTAGCAATGAGACCACCTAGTAGCCTAAATTTCATTTCTAAATCTCACCCCCACTCCCCCAACCAAAGGAAGCCAGGCCAGGCTCTATGAAGAAATGACTTATTCTTGATTGGGGTAGGGAAAATATAAAGTAAGCCTAAAATATCTTATTTTGCTCAAGGGCATACTCAAAAACTGATGGAGAGGGCGCCTGGGTGGCTCAGATGGTTAAGCGTCTGCCTTCGGCTCAGGTCATGATCCCAGGGTCCTGGGATCGAGTCCCGCATTGGGCTCCCTGCTCAGTGGGGAGCTTACTTCTCCCTCTGCCTCTCTCCCTCTCTGTCTCTTATGAATAAACAAATAAAATCTTTAAAAAAAAAATGATGGAGACATGTCAAAAGGACATAAAAACTGGCTTACAGGGGATCCTACTGGCTAAACTGAAGATAATTTGAAACTCACAAAAGAATAAGGAGCTGTTTATATAGTTACATTTGTTTTATAGGACTTCCTTGAGCTGTATACTTATGATTTGTGCATTTTTCTATAGGTTTGTTATCCTTAATACAAAGATTATAATGACTTAAAAAAATAAAAAGCTATGATACAAGCAGCAAAGGAACACATATTTTAGTTTAGCTGAAAGAAGGATCATACTATGAGTAAATTGTTCCAACTATTATGAAAATTATCCAATCCTACTATGGATATGATGGGGAGAGTGGGAGAGCTCTTTTATTACCAAGAAATGTCAGGTAATAAATATATAAAAATAATACAATTACAAAAACACCACCAGGTAAGATTCATCAATGGATGATAAAACCAATGGATGAAAGGTTCTTAGGAAACAGGATATTCACACAGTCTCAAAGTATTACCACACAGATTGCTTATTAGTTACAAAGCAAAAAACAATTCTAAAAAACAAACAAACAACAACAACAACAAAAACACATATATTTTCCAAAAAGGGAGGGATCTGGAGATTATCTTCATCAAGTGATCAAACAGCACCACCAATAACGGAACAAACAAATCATATGCAATATGAAGTATACAATATCATCTAGGTAGTATTTTGGTCAAAAATGTTGAAGCTAAATCTAATCATGAAGAAACAACTGAGCAAATCCACACAGTATGGCACTCCACACGACACTGGCTTGGAATCATCAAAAATATCAATTCATGAAAGACAAACAAAAGGCAGGGAACTATTCCAGATTAAAAGAGTTCAAAGACATGCAACAACTAAATTAAATTTGTAAGCCCTGAATCAACTTAAGAAAAGAAAAGAAAAATAAGGAAAAAGAGATATTATAAGGTACAAGGGACATTAATGGGGACATTTGAATATATTTGATAGCATATCAATGTTAAATTTCCTGGGTATAATAATGGTGTTATTACATACTGATCTTAGGAGATACAAGGATAAATGCCAGGGGGTAATATGATGCCTACAGATGAATTGTGAATGGTGTTTTTAAAAGTATATAAATGAGAAAAAGAAAGCAAATGAACAATTGTGAGAAAACATTAATAACTGAATTCTTGGGCATGGTATTTGGATACCTACTGTTCTCTACTCCTAACTTCTCTTAAATTTTAATATTTTCAAAATAAAAACTTGGGAAAATAATTGGGATAAATCAAGGACAACTAGCATTTTTTAAATGCTCACTATGTGTCAGGCCCTATTCAGAGGAGGTTGCAATAGTAGTTCATTTAATCCTCATAATTCTATGTAATTGATACTAATAATATCTCCATTTCACAGATGAGATAATTAAGTCCTATAGAGGTAAAATAACTTGACCAAGCTAGTATTCAGAGTGGTTAGGATTTGAACCTAAGTAATTTAGATTCATAGTTTGTTATCGCAGCCATGATACTTTTCTGCCCTTCAAAAGTAGTAAGTCAGATTAGTGCAACACACTTATCAAATAATATGAAATTATCTGATTAGTAGAATAACTACATTAATCATATCAGCATAATGATTATATGCATCTGATATCTCCTATGTGCCCAGCACAGAATTCTGGAGGATTCAGTTTGTTCTGATTAGTTCTATTTCCTGTGCTGGAAAATAAAATCAGTAATAACTGGATACCAACAAACAGCCTGAAGTGGGAGAGGGAGGGAGGGTTGATTTTTATAAATATAGCATTCAAAAATAGTATGTTCAGGGCACCTGGGTGGCTCAGTTGGTTAAGCGACTGCCTTCGGCTCAGGTCACGATCCTGGAGTCCCAGGATCGAGTCCCGCATCGGGCTCCCTGCTCAGCAGGAAGCCAGCTTCTCCTTCTCCCACTCCCCCTGCTGTGTTCCCTCTCTCGCTGTGTCTCCCTCTGTCGAATAAATATTAAAAAAATAAATAGATAAAGTGGTCCATTTCCTTAGGTGGTAGCCACAGAACACCCTGATGGAGCAGAAATTACATCATTAGTCAATTAATCAGTTTTCTCTCAAGATAGCGCACCGGGGTGCCCTCTTAACTCAGTAGACAACCAGCTCACCAGCAGTATCTAAAAAAGAGGAAAGTCATAGAATGAAAGAAGTAGACATGAAAAGCTACAGAGAAAAGAGACTGAAACAGACAAAGGCAGCTGTGCTATGAAAGAAAGTGAGAAGTGGAAAGGGAAATGTCAGGAATCAAAGGTTAAAAGAGAAAAGATCAGGATTTTTAAAAAAAGATACAGAAGTGTCTTATGAAAGAAAAGGGATCAGTGAGGAGATAAAAATCATCACCAGAGTTAAAGCCTAAAAACACAAGGCAACGGACAAAGAGAAGCAGTAAGAGCAAAGCCATTCACTCCACCGCTCGCTCATTTACTCATTTGGTGAACACCTACAATGCAGAAGGTACTCTGCCGAGCTTCAAGGGACACGGAGACCAATAAGCAGGGACCCTTGCCCTCAAAGAGCCCAGATGCTCACTGTGGCACATTCCTATTTTTCAAATGTAATTTTAATGATTGCTGCCACACCTCAGTTAATTGTGATAGTTAATTTTATGTGTCAACTTGCCTGGGACCCAGGGTGCCCAGATTAGAACACTATTACTGGGTGTGTCTGTGAGTGTGTTTCTGAATGAGATGACAATTTGAGTCAGTGGACTCAGTAAAGCAGATGGCCCTCCCCAGTGTGGGTGTGCATCATCCAATCCCCTGATAGCCTGAGTAGAACAAAAAGGCAGAGAAAGAAAAAGACTTTGTGCTCTCTGCCTGACTGTTGAGTTGGGACATCAGTCTTCTCTCACCTTCTACTGTGACTTACATCATCAGTCCTCCGGTTCTATCACTGGCTTTCCTGGGTCTCCAGGTTGCAGATGGCTGGTTATGCAACTTCTCAGACTCCATAAGCACATGAACCAATTCCTTATAATAAGTCATGTATGTGTGTATGTGTGTGTGTGTGTATCCTATTGGATTTGTTCTCTGGAGAACCTAATACACTATATTCTCACACTCAACACATACTTCCAAAAATTATAGCAATTACATCATCTATAAAAGAGGGTACTTTTTAATGGCAGCTGCCATACCGAACAAGTAAGTTTGTTATAGAAAGGAGACATGTTTATATTTCTGATACATGGATAGTATACAAAACAGCATTTTTAACTGGTGCTATATATGGATATTTTCAACTTTGGATATAGCACATGTCATATTGCCCCCTCATTTTTGTTTTTGTTTTTTTCATCATCCTATTCCAGGGAGGTGAACATTAACAAAGGACAGGTAAGCTAAAGAAAGAGGAAAGACAGATGGGGAGTTTAGGGACCAGATTTTTGTTTGCTTTGTGATGTCCTATAGGACTTTGATGACAAAAAGCAGTAAGGACCAATGGAATGAGTATTTGTCATATAGTATCTGAGAGTGAATTCTGGGTAAAGGAAGAGGCTCCCAACCAGATATTCTTACCTAGTACCTCACATATAAAGGTACCCAACTGATATATGATTTGGGAAAATACATAAATTGACTTCCCAGTATGCCTCTTTGTATGATCTCAGCTCTTACTAAGGTCAACAGACTCCCTGAAAAGAGCTGAATTCAAGTTTGAATGTGTATTTCATATATCCAATTTCAAACACCCTCCCTCCCTGTCCCCCAGATCTACAAGAGAGGGTGAAAAGCACAGAAGAGCACCCATTATTTTTGGCTGATCAACATCTGATTCCTTTGGGGCTCTTCTCCCCAACTCGCTGGGGTTCTGGAATCTCAATTGTGGGGCCTCATCTCCCCTACCGGAGCCAGGAATGTGAGTCTGGCTAACCCATCAGTCTTTTGGGGGGGATTTGTATGAATCAGCTGGAAGAAAAGGGGGCTTCTGAGATCTTAGGTAGTAGAAGTCACATAAGTCTGAAACTACTTGACGACCATTTTTCCTACCACAAAACTGAAACTGAAGGGAAAATAATAGAGAAGAAATCAGCAGTCAAGTGGGGAAAGAACACAAGCAAACTGACCAGGAATCTCTTACAACTTAGGTTCACAAGTCCTTTTCCATCAATGTGGTCATTTGTAATCTTTTTATAAGAAGGCTCTCTAAACTACATAACCTTAGGACACACAAAACCGACATCCACACCTGGGAGAGGCAGTTTTAAAGATACAATGAAGCACCCATCACTATCCATAACAAAAACCAGTTTCACCCAATGGATCCTTCAATTATGTGAGCCAATATTCACCCTTTTCTTTTCTCTTGGGATAATCTGACTTTGGTTTTATCCATCTGCAACTGAAGGTTAGCAGAAAATGCCACCCCAAAATATGCATCCATGGCATAAAGATTATTTTGGGCTGATTATTTTTAAGAAACAGACACAGGAGAAGCTCTAAACACAGGATAGAAGTTACCCATTTGTAATCGATGTTTACATTTATAAAGGAAATCTCCATTTCTAAGGATCTCCCTCTCTGTACTAGGAAGAGAAGGATGACTCTAAATCATAAACCAATCTTGCGGCACCTGGATAGCTCAGTTGGTAGAGCATGTGACTCTGGATCTCGGGGTGGTAAGTTCAAGCCCCATTTGCATGTAGAGATTGTTTAAGTAAATAAAACTATAAAAAAAAAATCAGTGGCGCCTGGGTGCCTCAGTCAGTTAAGTGTCCAACTGTTGATTTGGGTTCAAGTCATGCTCTCAGGGTCTTGAGATTGAGCCCCACCTTGGGCTCCACCCTCAGAGGGGAGTCTGCTCAAGATTCTCTCTCCCTCTCCCTCTCCATTACCCCCTGCCTCTTTTTCTCTCTCAAATAAATAAATAAATCTCAAAAAAAAAAAAATCATAAGACGGGGCACCGGGGGTGGCTCAGTCAGTTAAGCAGCTGCCTTAGGTTCAGGTCATGATCCCAGGGTCCTGGGATCGAGTCCCCCATTGGGCTCCTTGCTCAGTGGGGAGCCTGCTTCTCTCCCTCCCTGCTACTCCCCCTGCTTGTGCTCTCTCTCTCTGACAAATAAATAAACAAAATCTTTTTAAAAATCATAAGACAATCTTATCAATGGAATAGGCACTAACTCTGCAGAAGAAATCTTACTCTTACTCACCGTGCTTTTCTTGGTAACCTCCCATCACTGCCTACCCTTCTGTCTCTTTCTCGTTAGCTGAAGATGGTAGTTAAGGTGGTAGCTTGGCCATCTCGGGGAGCTTTACCCAGTTTTCCTGGGTATCTCCCATGTACACAAGAGATATACAACTTAATAAATGTTTGTTTTTCTCTTGTTAAGATGTCTTTTATTACAGGGGGTGAAAATTATTCTTTCTCCCCTATATAGCCAAAAGCATCTGGAGATTTTAAGACAAAAATGAAATAATAGATCTTAACTTCTGGCAGGAAAAAAAAAATGGGAATCAACACTATTTCAACTTTCAGAATATCTATTATATGCTATTATTTTTTGTTTTTCCCACAGTTCAGAATGTGGTTTATAGTAGCTCCACATCAGATTTATAACCAATTACCAGGAAACAAACCATGGGGCAATCTTTACACATTTTGCAAAGATCCTTCCTTTGATTGACTATAAGTGATAATAAGGATTAAGTTGACACCAAAAAGTCTGACTTTTTGATATCCTTTTGTACACTATTGCTTTCACATTATTGCTTTCACCAAACATGTATTTTTATTTCTCTATAGCACTGAGGACTGACTTACTCTCTACTGAGAGCTCCATTTCAATTTTCCTCTGTCTGCTGGTCCACATGATTGCTAAGGAATCAATTCCCAATACTATGATCTGTGTTAAAACTCCACCAGCAGTGCTTTGACACCCATAGTCTTCCCCAGACATATTACAATTAGACATCTAAGATTCTTGGAAATATGCAAGAAAAGCATCATTTCCTTTAAGCAAGACTCTGCCTTCTTGGGATTTCTCATTGAAGAAGGTAATTTAAAAAGTGATAAAAATTACTAGAGGATATGCCACACTTTTGATTAGAAACACGCAAACCAATAAAGGTCTAGAGATTTTCTTCCATGGGATTCCATAGATGTATGTCTCAAGAAAACAAGGAAAATGAAACTTGGTTCTTATCAAGAACTTTTCAAAAGCTACTTATAATTATATATGTTAGAAAAAGTTAGATATTTATCTCAAAAGAAACAGAATATTTCATGTCCAAAAGATCAGGAAAGCAATCAAAATGGACCAGTTGTCTATAAACGATACATTTAGAATGACAAAGGAAATCACCATGTTACCAGAGAGTACTAGCTCTTATTCTGAAGAACAGCAGACAATGGGAGAAAAATGAATTCCGTGATTTTGAAAAAATTACTATTCTGAGCCATAATTCAAGTCCTAATCAAGTCCTGTCACCACCCCAAACCCCTTGCACCCTTACCCAAAGAAACAGTAAAATCTGTACTGACCCCATCAAAAAGCTTGCAGCCAAACAATCTTGCCCTAAGGAGCTCTACACAGACACCCCACCCCGGCCAACCACCATCTCCACCTCCGCCTCCTCCACTACCATGAGCACCATGTTGGAGAACAGCCATGTTGGTAGTAAAGGAATTTCAGAACTAAGTAAAGCCTCCTAGCCAGAGTTCCTAGTAGCCTCATTTAAACCCAGGAGTGGGTTCCCTGTAGGACACTGGCTTTGGCACCACAGAGTACTGACATTTCCAGCACTGTCTGTTTCTTTAACGTTCAGGAGAATATATAAGCATTCCAACCGACAAGTACAGAGACGTCTGGCAGTCTAATTTCAAGGTAGGTTTTATATCAGAATCTTTCATGGTTTTTAAAAGAAGTATTTTATGCTATTCTGATGGAAATCTCCAACAACAGTAGCTTCTGTGTGGTAAATGCCCTAGAGAGTGAAACAATGAGTCTAAAGCAAAGGGAGGAGAGGGGCAAAATTATTTTGTTGCGATAGGCAACACACAGTGAAAACAAGAGACTACTGAAGTTTAAAAGGATAATCTATATTTATTCTGGTAAAGACTTTCCCCACGTCAGCACTTTAAATACCACTGTAAAATGCTGACAATAATTATGTGAATGTTGCTATAAAAAATTAAATCTCTCAACTAATGGGTTTCAAAGGCGCTTCCGCTTCTGCCTTAAACACACACACATATATACACACACACACATACACATATACGCATTTCAGCTTCTCTGTCAGGATCTCCCAAAATCAACTGTGCTACAGGGAGGGATCTATACTATGACTGAAGCTCCAAAAGAACAACTAAGAAAGACTGAGCCATGGTGCACTTAATCTGAGGCTTCAAGCTTTCACGTGCTGGGTTTCTAGTTGGGAGGTGTGGGGCAGGGCGCAGAGGAGTTACCAGCCTTCACTGATCAGGTCGTCCTTGGCTTCCTCACTGAGTGATAGGACCATCAGCTGAACCTCCCTAAACTCCAGTTTCCTCATCTGTGTCCTGGTGACAGTCATGTTGGTTACAGGGTTCAATGAGGAAATGTATATAAATCACTTAGTAGCGCCTGGCTCACAAGGAAGCACTCAGTATGTAAAGTGATTGCTGTTATTAATGATGGTCACAGAGCACGCTTCTTGGTTAAACAGATGCCAATCCCGGAAGCATAAGGTGACTCGGAGGAGAGCAAGCTTCAAAGAAAACACAACTAGGTCAAAACTGACTGCATATTGTTGGAATCGGAATGAATGTCTATTGTACAGATGACAGACCCAGTAGAGGATTTGGAATTTCAACAGAAAGGCGAATAAAACCTTCCTGGCTGTGGTAAGCAACTCGTTAATCTTCAGATGGAGAGTCTTCCCTGCTTTGCTCTTTGCTACCCCCAATGTGGCCCACACACCAGAACAGCGGCATCACTTGGGAAATTCTTACAAATGGAGAATGCCAGGGCCCACCCTTGACCTGCTGAATTACAATTTTAACAAGATCCTTAGGATTTTAACAAGACTTGTGAGCACATTTTGAAAGTTTGAAAAGTGTCGCTGTACACCACAAAATTCATTGCATAGCTAATCCCATTTGGGGTGTGTTTCTATGATCTTTGCTGCATAATAAACCACTCCCCAACTTAGTGACTTAAAACATCAAGAACAACCATGTATTTGCCCTACCTCTTCAGTGTGGACAGGGCCCAGTGGGGTGGCTCATCTCTGTTCCAACACTCATGAGGCGGGAAGAGGGACTTACTTCATTTCTTTATGGGAGACGAGGCAGGCATACACAGGAACAGAAGAATTTGCTGGCAACAGTCTCGCAGACCACGTACCACAGGGTGTCTGTTACTTCTTCACTTTCTTCCTCTCCCTGTTCTCCCAATGGGTGAAACATCCACTTTGTTTCAATTACACAACTATATACAGGCCCCCATTGGGAGCATAAGGAATTTTAAGGCATGATATCTCTCCTGAAAGAACTTGTTGTAATAAAATGGGTGACACAAGGCACAGATATCTTGAAACTTTAATAACAATAAAATAGTGTAATAATAAAATATTTAAGTAGCAGTGCAAGATAATAATAGAAAGATGTCCTAAGACTATGAACCATTCATTTAATTAATTTTGCATACAATAACCACTCTTAATTTTCAGAGAAAAGAATGGAAGTGGAGAAGAAGGTCCACAGAAGGAGGGACTTGCAGCTTAAACAAGATTTGCACAGGAAGAATAAGATGGATTTCAAAAAGGAAGGCCCAGGGAAATATACTTTGAGGATAACATAAACAGGGAGCGAGGAGAACAGGGTCATGGGGATAAGAGGCCATGATGAGTGTCTCTGCATGTTCGTTGGTGATGATTATAAATTCAATGTTCCTGAAAGAATTTCCTGCCTCATAACCTCTGCCTTTACTTCTCCCCTTAGATATCTTCATAAGCCATTTGTGGAATCCCCACCAGCAATATAACCCTGTATTAATAATGAAGGGTTTTTACTAACCTTATAAACTTTACTATACCTTGGGGTGGGGGGTGAGGAGGAAAAACAAACAGAAATGTAGGCAACTTGTAAACTTCACTATTCATTGTATGGGAACTAGCACTTTTGGTATTGTTAAGCAGCAACTTGTAAATTTCACCCTCCCTTAGAAAATAAAAATGGAATGAAAGGTGCTGCTTAGAAGAAACATATAAATTTCAATCTCCACTGCAGGAAAATAAGCTCTGATTACACTACATAGTTCATATACCTCAATGTGCCAAACACTTGTTTTATTATGCATTCATGTATAATGAGTTGGTTTTCCAGCAACAGAGAATGAAATTTACAAGTTGTTATTTAACTTTTCTAGGAATGTATTTTTCTTCCTTCTCTTTTTTCCTCCTCCTTCCCCCCCCCAAAAAACATAACATGAGCAATAGGGTTGCTGAACAGTACCACCCATTCATTCCCTCTATAACAATGATTAAAACAACTTAACACATTGTCCTCAGGGTTTCGTGATACCACATATGAATGACACAATTTGGGGCCACACATTTCAAACAATTGCTCTTTAACTTGTTGGGGGGTAGAGAGGGCTTTTAAAAAGTTGATAGTAAGCATTATTACTAGTTTTTAACTTCTATTTGTTGTTGAAAAGGACCAGGCCTGGGACATCAGGGACTCCCTAGCATTTTCATAAATGGACCCAGTAGAAAAATTCACAGCCCGTGGATTTGAACAATTTTGCCATTTACTCAAACACGTTTCTGAATAGCTATCCCGGACAGGAAGGATGGGAATGCTGGAAGAAAGTGGTTGTGCTGTGTTCTGTAGAGTCATGGCAAGAAATAAAGAAAGAAGGGGAGTCACCACCTCAATACTAAAAGTGTCAGTGCAATGATATCCTAATAAAAGGTGTTCTATTAGAAGTTATAAAAATCCCATACCAAGAAACACTCTCAAAACAGAAGTCAGGTGCAATGGGGCCCAGAATCAAGCAAAGATGTCTTTATGTCAGGGAATAAAAAGATACCAATACACCATCTCTACAGTTTTCTTAATTTATAATTTTTGAATAGATTATATATACACGAAGCAAAAACTGAAACAATACCAAAAGTACAGTGAAAAATAAGTCTTTTCATCCATGCTGTTAAAAATCTTTTGTAGTCTTCAACACATACATATATACCAATATTTTTAAAAATTTCTATGACAACAAATAATAGCATAGTCTAACCCTTTTTCCACTTAACGAGATCATTGAGATGGTTCTATGTAGATACTTTCTTTGTAGTGGCTTCACTGTATTACAAAGTATAGATATTCCATAATTTATTTACCTAATCCCCTATTGCTTGGACATTTGAGTTGTTTTTGAGTCATGTTATTAAACAAAATGCCATGATGGATATTTTTGCACATAGATTTTTGTGCACCTGCATGACCATATTTCAAAGATAAAGTACTAGGAACAAAACTGCTAGGTCAAAGGGTTGTGTGCATTTTATTTTGATAGTTATGGCCAAATAGCATCCCAAAGACAATGCACCAATTTATACTTCCATCCCTGATACCAATATATCTTGCATTGAAGGAATTCCAAAATAACCAAAAGTTCACTATCATTTCTCTGTCAAATGATCCTTTCCCTCTAAAGTGGAGGGTGGGGATAAATACCATCTATTTTTAATTATAAGTGTAGGCAGGTTATAATTATTATTGTCTAAGACTCAAGGCCATTTCATTACCCACTGCACCATTCTGTCCTCACTGTGCTATAATTCTAACTGGTCAGATAGATCTTTAATTTGCAGACCTCCTCAGAATACAGATTATCTGCATTCTGCAGACATCTGCAAAAAGCCATCCGCAAGTGCATATTTCATGGCTGAATATTTTTACATAACATCAGCTGGAGCCCATCGTGCCACTATTCTCGCCAAGTGTCACAACCTGCTCTATTATATCAATAGGCAGCTTCAATTAGTCATTTTCTCCCCATGGTGACGATAGCTATAATAGCATAGCATGCCGTGGTCTGATGGAGTTTGTAACACAAAGTAGAGATGGGGGTATTAAAAGAGGATACAAAATTAGAATAGCATTAAAAAAAATTCCACCACCCAAGTAGTCATTTGGGGAAATGACAACATTTCTGAAACAGGATTCAAGAATGAATACAAAAATGCAATTACTTTTGAAAAAGATGGATAAATAAATTCACCATGGGAACACATTCGTGCCCCAGATAGGACTCGGGTTTTTATTGACTAATTAGTCATTAAGTGTCATCTCAAAAACAACTATAAATAAAAGAATATTTGGTAAACAGAAAAAAAACTTAAGCCTTACATAAAATTGTAAGATGAAAATAAATGCCATCAGAGAATGTTCCTGTGAAAGCATGATACAGTAGTAAATAAATTAGAAGTCATGACAGGGTTGGCGCTACCCTCAGAATTTATTCCTAATCTTGCTGTTTTTCACCTCATCCACTAGGATCGTGGGGCTCCAAGCTATGCTCACCTCCCCTGACATACAGCCACAGCCCCCTAATTGCTGCATGCCTCTCCTCTTGTCTGCTGTAGCCTCTTATATCCATAGCAGCTGAAATGATTTTTTAAAAATATAAATCAGATCACGTCATTTCCTTCCTTTCAGCCCTCCAGTGGTTTCCTTCCCAAAAATCTAAAATCCTTACCATGGCTAAAAGGGCCCTACGCAAAATCCAGTCCTGCCACCCCTCCAAGGACATGACCCAATGCTACCTCCTTATCCCCACTGGCCTCCACCAAGCACAGTCCCAATGCAGATCCTCAGCAAGATCCAGCTTCTAGGGGGGATGCATGTTTCCCCAGATACTCACACACATCCCTCCTTCATTCACACTTGTCCTCAATGTCACCTCATCAGAGAGGGATTCTTTGACCACTCCATCTATAAAACAACCCAAAGCTCTATCAATGCATGCTGATTGACTTTCCTTATACCACTTACTCCACTTTACATTATATTATGTAGTTACATGTGTGTCAATTTATTATTTATATCCCCTTCTAGAATGAAATTTCTATGAAGGCAAGAAGAAGGAAAAATACAAATTGTGCATCCCAACCAGAAGCAAAATCATACTGTGATTATGAATTATACTTACAGTGGAAGAAATATCCTCTAACTTACTTTGTATCAAATTCATTCAACTCACCAAACACTTAATGAACTTTTAGTTATATATGGATTATATATTATGTGTATAATATTTATTACATTGTGTGTATGTATGAATATATATGTAACATAACATATATATATATAACATAACATATAAAAAAACACTTAATTATATATGGGGTTCCAGAAACACAGGTCCCAGGATCTATTCCTGGAGATAGAAACTTACACATAGTTTGAGGGACAAGATGCAAAATATAAACTATTGAAACAATAAATGTCAAGAAGTTCGAGGAGAGATCTGTGTTGGCTAAGAGGGTGAAGGACAGTTTCAAAAAGAAAGATGGAGAGGGGGCACCTAGGTGGCTCAGTCATTAAGCATCTGCCTTTGGCTCAGGTCATGATCCCAGGGTCCTGGGATCGAGCCCCGTATTGGGCTCCCTGCTCGGCGGGAAGCCTGCTCTCCCTCTCCCACTCCCGCTGCTTGTGTTCCTGCTCTCGCTATCTCTGTCTCTGTCAAATAAATAAATAAAATCTTTAAAAAAAAAAAAGAAAAGAAAGATGGAGAGGATATGGAAAATGAAACCAGAAGGGTGAGCACACAGGATGAGCAAAAACATAAATTATATCAGTGTTCCCCCAACTTCAGGGCAGGAAACTCTGGTGCTACATGGTCCACTGACAGGGCAGAACAAAAACTAATAAAGTTATATCTGCTTCAATCCTCTTTTAATTTTTCGAATTCTTTCAGTGAGAAAGTATTAATTAGTGCTAATATCAAAACACTGTTATAACACTTGCTAATCTGAATAACATTGTTTTATTTTTGTTGTATTTCTCTTTAAAGTTTTACTTCCCTATTTGTGGTGAGGTATTCTATTTTCTCTTTAGAGAATCATATGTGAGCTTCTTTATTTATAAGTTTATTTAAGTAAATGAAGTGAGTTGTTTTCAAGCGAGCCATTAAGTCAAGCACGGACCACGTGGCTGGGACACCACCTGCCCAGACCCAGTGGAGCCCATCTTTAAGGAAGCAAAGGGGAAGAGAAGAATGGGAAGGAAGGTAAACTCTTCTCAAAATGCAAGATGCTTCATGGCAGGCTAAGGATTATGAAAAATGTTATGTAGGCCTGTAGTTTCCCAACTTGTTACAAAGCCAAATTCCTTTGAAACATCCTTTGTAGGTGAGTGTGGCATGTCCCTTATTTTCAAGACAGCATGAAATATAACAATCTTCGATTCCATTATACAAACTTCAGGACAAAGTAAAAAAAAAAAAAAAGGAAATACAACTTCACAGTGTATGTGAATAAGGGAGGCCCCCATTTATACAGAGGAGAACCTACTAGGCACAGAGCTGAGTAGAAAGTGGATACGAAATGATAAATGGAAGATACCCAGCACACAAACAAAACTATTTTCAAATATCCGCTGGGTATTTATTTACCACTGTCTCATCACTAGCACTATGCTGGGCCTTGGGCTGCACAGGTTAAGAGTGTAGATGGGCTGGACTTAAACCTCAACTTGCCATTCACTAGCTGTGTGAGTTTCTTGTGTCACTGAACATAGTGTTCTCAATAAAATGGGGGATAATAGCAGTATTCACCATAAAGCAAATGAGTAAATGCATGTAAAGCTCTTAGCATCATGTTTGCTATGCAATCGTGCAGAGGGTTGGGAGGGGGGCATGGTGACCACCAAAACGTTCAAGAGAAACTTGTAGCTTAAAATTGCAGAAATTCTCAATTTTAAATTGCATTAACTTAATACTTCATATGAATTGGCCAAAAACAATCCCATGTTATTCTATTTTATTGATACAATATTTCAAAGGCATACAAAGAAGGAAAATTATCTGGACTAGTAGAGACAGATGGTGTTGGTGTTGGAGATGGTGGTGGTCGAGGTGGGTGTTGTGTTGGCGGGGGCAGGGAGTTGGCAGTAAAGGCCATCTCGAGAAGGTGATATGTAAAATAAGACCAACCTGAAGCCTCACAGGAATTAGCTAAGGGAAGAGGTGAGTGAAAGTGCTCCTCACCAAGGGAACCCCAACTGTCACAACTCTGGGGAAGAGAAAACATCACAGGTTCAATGAACTGTAGGATCAAGATGGGAAAGAGGAAAGGGGGCTTGGGGAGGACTGCAGCTAGAGAGGTAGAACTTTCAGTCATGTTTAAAGAGCTTGAATTATATTTTCCTGAGGGTAATGAGAAGCCCCATGAACGACAGGGAAAAGACGATCCCATGATCAGACTGTCATTATTAGAAAACCACTGCTAAAGGGAATGGGGAACCACTGAAGAGTTTTGAGTTATCATAAAAATGATTTACAAAATGTCACACATAATTTTTTCTTGAGTTAACTGTATACGTGTAGAGTCATTCAATAGCTCATTAAGGTGTTTACTGAGTGCCTAATATCTACCAGAAACTGTGCTTACATAAGGACGGGAGAAGAAAATTCACAAATAAGCAAAATAATCAGGCTAAGACTTGAAAGGCAAAGGACATTTCTGAGAAGTGGGTAAAATTCCAAAGTTGGGAGCCAGCAGAGCACATGTGAGAAAACATATTCCAGGATAGTTAGAACATATAATCCCCAGACGACAGGAAACCATCCATGCGACAAGAATTTACTGAGCACCTACTACGTGCTAGCATCGTGCAGTCACTGGCGATACAGTGATGAAAGAGAAAACACTTAAAATAAGAAAAACAACAATAACTTTTATCAGTGCAAATGACACTGGGTTGATTATGAAGAGTGTGAGAAGCAGAAAAACAGAAGTAAAGAGCAGTGCCTTAATTTAAGGAGGCTTGAAGTGGCAATGAAATACTTTTAATTAAAACTTCTCTGCTGAGAATAGACAGTCTTTGAAGTCTATGGTTGTAAACCATAAATGAGTTACATGCAAATCTATTAGTGATGTTATAGCTTTTAAAATGACATTATACCTTCTAAAATGTCAAATAATTTTGAATGTCACATGCCACGTCCCCCCCCCCCAAATTGCAATCATGAATTGTCCAGTTGATCCCAAATCAAATCAGACTACTTAAAAGTGAAATGCTCATTCCTTACAGTGTAGAAGAAATGCCTCAGTTGTGGTCAGATCTGCCCTTGTCTTCATAGAATCTTAGTGCTGATATTGACCAAGCAAGTCAGCTAAGGTCCATTTGGGGCAACTCAAGAATGGGAGAAAACATGGTCCCCATCCAACACTAACCTTTCCAACTCAGCCCCTGATCATGCCAAGACATCACAGTGTAATAATGGTAATTTAATAATGTAGTCAGCCGGCTCAGCCCACATTAGAAAGCACAGGAAAATAAATGAAGCTTGCAAGACAAACAGAGAGAAACTTCTCTGGACAGCGCCTGCAGCAGAGGGATACCTGGTAATGAAGTACCTGCTGTCTCCATTCATTATACAGGAGGTAAACCTTAAAAGAGAGTCTGGAAAGGTGAAGTTCTCAAAATGGAAATAAATAAATAAACTCACCTGCCATGGCGAGATCTCTTAAAATGACTCGGAAAGACTGCCCAGAGATTTTTCTGTGGGGATGTGGCAAAGTTTCATCAGATGTCAAGGGAGGTAATTATGTGCTTGGGCATATTTTCTGGATAAATTGGCCTCTTTACCTTCATCTGCCCATGTGGGCACCAGATACAGAAACTGTGTTTAAATTCCACTGTGTTCTCTCTGGCTTTTACTATAAAAAAAGAAATAAAAATGTGTCCTAGGTGCTTGGTAAATCAGTCCAGTGTTAGATGGAGACCCATTATCTTTGACCTTCACATTTTTGCCTCTACTGACTCACAGAAAATCCTCAGAAACTCTTTCAGGTAAAGATACATGATTTCTGGGTGGTGCTCACTTTCAGGAGGAAGCTCTTGTTTTTGTAATACAAAAATAATAGTTGAAGTAAGTGATCTCTTTATTTTTAATTTCAATTAGTCTGTTACTTGCTCAAATTTTAAAAATTTACCTAAAATGGAGTGCCTGGGTGGTGCAGTTGGTTAAGCATCTGACTCTTGGTTTCAGCTCAGGTCATGATCTCAGGGTTGTGAGATCGAGCCCCATGGCCAGCTCCATATGCCGCACTGAGTCTGCTTAAGATTCTCTTCTCCCTCTGCCCCTCCCCACTGCGTGTGTGTGTGTGTGCATGCTCTCTTGCTCTCTCTCTCTCTCTCAAATAAATAAATAAATCTTTAAAAAAAATACCTAAAATGATGGAAGTTTTGTTTACTACGTTAGTAACATGTGAAGCTAACAGCCATCCCCCTCCTTTCTGTGTCTTTCTTCTCCAATTACTAAGACACTCTAATATTTCTCCATCTTAGCTTCTGTATAGAAAAATTCTGACAGGTAGCTCTGGAATCTTCTATCACTTCTGAAACCAGTAATGAAATGTCAGAGGAGGAACAGTTAATTAAAATTGTGGAATCCACTATGCATTCTCTCAGAGTCAATAAAAGTACAATTAAAAATATCTTTCAACAGATGATATAACTAGTGTGAGTCACATTTTTTAATAACATTTAGCTGTTAAAAATAAAAAATCATTAATATGAACCAAAAGCTCAGTAAACATCTTGCTTCATTGGCTATAAAACACCTTTAGCTCAACTAGTGCAGCAGATTTGATACTGAGATCCATTAAGAAGGTGTTGTCTAGTCATAAACCAAAGAACATGTCTATAATCTGCAGGTAATTTGTGGGAATAAAAACTGTACCCGAGTCCCCCACACAGGCTTACCTGAGCTATTATCTTTAACAAAATTTCCTCACAGGGGTGGGGGGTGGCTCAGTCGGTTGAATGTCTGACTCTTGGTTTCAGCTCAGGTCATGATCTCATGGGTCATGGGATTGAGCCCCACATCAGGCTCTGCACTCAGCAGGGAGTCTGCTTGAAGAGTCTCTCCCTCTGCCCCTCCCCCAACTCTCTCTCTCTGTGAAATAAATAAATTTAAAAAAAAATTATCTCACATTCTCAGGTAATTTCATAGGAGAGAAATGGCATAGAACAGCAGTTGAGAGTTCAACTCTGGACTCAAATGCTATGTTTCAACCCTGCCTGCAATCACTTGGCTTCATTGCTCCAAATCTCACTTTCCTCATCTGCAAAATGAAGAAAATGCTCTTCACTCACAGGGTTGTTGTAAGGATTAAATGAGATAATATACATAAAGCATTTTAAAGAGTGACGAGGACCTTGTAAAGGTTGCATACATACATAAGCTGTTCTTCTTATTTGATATCTTATT
The DNA here is from genome assembly GCF_054177405.1 of Leptonychotes weddellii. Lineage (NCBI taxonomy): Eukaryota > Metazoa > Chordata > Mammalia > Carnivora > Phocidae > Leptonychotes > Leptonychotes weddellii. The sequence goes on from NC_138369.1 coordinate 24,122,502, forward strand.
CATTTAAAAATTACATTCCCTAAAAGGGCCTGGTGACTTAAGAAATTCATACACTTGAAGTACATTCATTTATTTTGCACTACCTCACTATTCTTTTTTTTTTTACGTAAAAAATTAGGGAGATGCTATTTCGGGGTCCCTTGGTTCCGAATGCTGCCACTCTTTTTTAGTACAGATCTCTGTTAAGAGGAATGAGGGGGCTCAAATCAGCTCAGGAGCTGCCAGCTTCCACCCTAGCTTGTAAACTTAACTCCGTATGAGTCAAACTACATTCCCCTGAGAGCACTTGTGAAAGCCCCGATTTATAGAAGTATTTACTTTGGGGTTTGGGGTTTGTTTTTTCAGGTTTATCTCTGGGAGAGCTTGCTAGAGCTAACAGTCCGGCAATTTTATTAAACTCTGTTCAATTTCAGCATTTTTTAAAGAGTTTATAGAAACCACATCGGCAGTGGCTATTTAAACTTCCCAGTGGATGCCAAGAATAATAAAAGGACACTTAGATGACCATTTTTGAGCAGAGCCAACAGCAGGTGGCCTAATTATCCAACTACATGAAAAATCCTACAGATTTTTAGCAGAGCGTAAGGGTTTGATATGCACAATTCAGCATGCAAACGGTCACCTCACTGGGGTGTGTAGAACTTTTCAAGTCTAAATAGAAGGTCCGGGTCTATCAGGGTAACTTTCTCTGTTTTCCCTTCTGATTAACTTATAAGAAATGCTAAAGGAACAGACAGTAAGAAGTTGATAGAGCTAAGCCACTGATGAATATAAGTAAAGAAATATCAGGTGCTAAGTGCCCTCCTTCATTTATTTCCATTACAAACTTCTGAGGTAGGGATTAGTATGCACAGAGGCAGAAACCAAAGCTCAGAAAGGGTAAATGCCCTACGCCAAAGAGTCGGTATCAGAGCTGGTGTCCTGGCTTTTCTCCATTTACCCCTTGGGATTTTTTATCTGCTCTTTTGGTGGCCTCTCTCCTGCAGCCCTCTGCAGACTCAGCTCCCAAGCCCACTGGCTTCTGTTGGGTTAAGACAATGGCAGGCAGCCTTCCCTAACTGTTCCTGTCTTAGAATCATCTCCCTTTTATTTTGTTTTCCTCATGATGTGTGTAAACATTATCATACACTTATTTGTGAATTTATTCAACATTAGTTACTGGGAGTCTACCATGTGCCAGACACTGTGTTTAGGTGCTGGGAATATTGTGGTAAGTAAGACTCACATGGTCCATGCCCTATTTATTTTCTCTTCTTTTCTTTTCCAACTTAAATATTAAATATAAGGGATTGCCAGGGACACCTGGGTGGTGCAGCTGGTTAAGTATCCAACTCTTGGTTTCAGCTTAGGTGGTGATCTCAGGGTTGTGAGATCGAGCCCCACCTTGGGCTCTGTGCACAGTCTGTTTGAGATTCTCTCCCTTTCCCTCTGGCCCTTCTGCTCGTTTTTTCTCTCTCTCTCTCACATAAATAAATAAAAATTTAAAAAATATAAAAGGTATTTCCAGAAATCAGATATCATGGCTTCTACAAATCTTTGGGCAGTGCTGGACATACTATGGATGCTCAATAGTTGATGGATAAAAGAATAATTGATGGATAAAAGAAAGTCATCTGAAGTACCACAGGACCAGTATAGAAGCTAGCAAGCCTAAGACTCATTAATTTGCTGAGCAAACCCATAACAATGCTGCCCATTAAAATAAGAATTAAGAACAATGATAATATGATTTCACGTACATATGGAACCTAACAAACAAACAAACCGAAACAGACCCAAAAATAGAGAACAAATCAGTGATTGCCAGATTACAGGGGTTGGGGGGATGGGCAAAATGGGTGAAGGGGAGCGGGAGATACAGGCTTCCAGTTATGGTATGAAGAAGTCACAGGGATGAAAGGTACGGCACAGAGAATATAGTCAATGGCATTGTATGGTGCCGGCTGGTGGTTACACTTGTGGTGAGCAGAGCATGACCTTGTTGAATCACTATGCTGTACAGCTAAAACTAACCTAACATTGTATGTCGACTATACTTTAACAAAAAAACCCTTAAGAATTAAAAATAAAAATTTTTAAGAATTAAAAAAAAGAACGATGATATCTGGTGTTTAATAAAGGTGAAGTAAAATGAGCGTTCTCATAAACCACCCAAATAAGTATGAATCAGTGCTACCTGTCTATATGGCAATTTGCTTAAACAATACAAGCAAGCCTATGACTCAATTAATTGGCTTCCAGAAACAAATCCTAGGAGCATACTTAAGGATAAAGCCAAATATATAGCCAGAAGCACGTTCATGAATAATTTGAAAAAAATGTTAATGGTAATAACCTAAGTGTTCAACCATAGGGGATTAGATTAATCAATTAAGGCACATCATATAATGAAATATTACAAATTACTAAAAATCACGTCATATCATATAGTTTAAGACATGAACATATTCACAATCTATTATGAACTGAGAAAGGAAGATACAAAGTAATATGTAGAATACCTGCTTTTTCTTTTAATTTTATATATGCAAAGTAAAAGCTCTAAAATAGCACTGTCCAATAGAAATATAATACAAGGCACATTTTTAATTTTAAAGTGTGTAGTAGTCACATTTAAAAAAGTAAAGAGAGGGGCGCCTAAGTGGCTCAGTCAGTTAAGCATCTGCCTTCGGCTCAGGTCATGGTCCCAGGGTCCTGGGATCCAGCCCTGCATCTGGCTCCCTGCTCGGCAGGAAGCCTGCTTCTCCCTCTCCCACTCCCCCTACTCGTGTTCCCTCTCTCACTGTGTCTCTCTCTGTCAAATAAATAAATAAAATCTTAAAAAAAAAAAAAAAAGCATGCATTGGGAAAAAGAATTTGGATGAATTTATTTTCTCCCTCCTTTTTTTTTACAATTATCATTTATAATTTTACTATTGGCATATATTATTTCTGTAATATGAAAAACAAAGTTTTCTTAATATTAGGAACCGAGAGGTTTTTTTTCTGTCTCTGGAATGCTTGTTGGCTCACCCTCTCCGCCGTTCACAGACCACATGCTTCCCAGAACCACAAGACCACTCTCCCTTCTTCCCCTCCCTTTACACACACTTGACAAAGCAGCCTCACTTCAGTCCTCAGGCACCTGAGTAGGGATCAGATAGTGTTGCTCTTCAGAGTGGCTGCTAAGCCGGGCCCTGCTTTCCATGGGTGCCACCCGGAATCTGGTAGGACTCTAGGCACCGTGTTAGCTGCTCTCTCGGGTGTGTGGAAGGGCACGCAACAAGACCAGAAACTGCTTAATTTGAGGTTAAATAGTGATGACAAGCCTTAATCTCCAACTCTGTCGTCAGATTGTAAACACTGATTGCAGCTGCAGCAATCTGCAATAAACCTATTGAGAGAAATCTTGACCAGAATGAAATGAGTACGTTGGTTGCCCAGATGAAGCGAAGAGAGGCAAGATCGAAGAAAGCCAGACCCTTGTAACACCAGGAGAAACAGAGACCCAGAATGAGAGAAATGAAAGGCAGAATGTGTTGAATCTGATTCCTGCACAGCCCAATCAAAAAAAAAAAAAAAATCTCTGGATCCCAGGAGCCCAGAGCCTGAAAGAAACAAAGATGGACCCGCCAACCCATCAGCTGTGTGGGTGGAAGAAATTGAAATAGCGCCACCTCTACTGACCCCTGATGGGGTGTCTGTGGGGCCTCTGGACAGGTGGCTATCCCACTGGAAGTGAGCTCTAACAGGTCACCAGAGGGGAGGGGAGCAAGCGTGAGAGTCACAGTGTGTTAGGAACTTACTATGGGTCAGGTGCTTCACGTGTAATTTATTGGTAATTCTCACAATGATTTTATAAAGTGAGTATTCTTATTTTCTGCATTTTAAAGAAAACACTAAATCTCAAAGAAGTACCCTACCTTGCCTCAGGCCGTGAAAAACATGGGCAGAACCCAGATTTGAACACAGACTAACTCCCTAACATCAGCTCTAAATCTCAGGCCACCCTGAAAGGTGGGGCAATATCAAGGAAATGATCAAGGTGAACAGATAGTGAGGTTCATGAGGAAGATGGACAAAAGAGAGCAACAATTGCCCTAAGATGATCCAAGTAGGAAGTTGGAGGGCCTGGTAAAAAAAACCTGCAAGCTGAGTGGACGTTTTTATACCGTTGCTCTACATTCACCCCTGAAAGTGCCCTTCCTTCCTTGCTAGCCTGGAGAACACTTCCCCCCCACATCAAGGCCCAGAATCAACGTGCAGCTCTTCTGTGACGCCTTCCCCCAAAAGCTCCTGGTGTGAGACTTAGTTTTTCTATTAACAAATCAGGGTGCATTGGAAGTGAAGGACCAGACACCACATCCTGTGGAAAGAAAGTTAAAGGAAATGAGTCTTGACTTGAAGATGAGAAAAACTGGAGAAGGCAAAGAACCATGACTGTTGTCGTCAAATAGTTAAGGGACTAAATAGGTAAAGAAACTTTACCTAATGCATTCTTCCCTAAAACTTCTGGGACAAAACATTCATTTATTCACGTGTTCATTCCCTAGTGCTGAGATAGTGCTAGAGAAATAACAGTGAGCAACAACAGACACAATCTTGTTGTCGGAATACATACATCTAACAGGGGTCACATACTCATAATAAAACAAATCACACAAATACATGAAAAATTGTGATAAGTGTTCCAAATAAGAGGTAAATGAGATAGTTTTATCCAAAATAGAAAACTGGAACCAATAAAAAGAATTTGTAGGGAAATAAGCTTTATTTCATTATTTGGAAGAACTTTCAAACAATCCACACAGTCCAGAAATGGCACCATGAATGAACATACTTCTCTCTGGGTATTGGACCTGCCCAGGCTGAGGGCAGGGGAACGCAAGGGGGCAGCCTGTGGATGACTTTTCAGGTCTCCTCTAGCTCTAAGAAACTAGGACTCCAGCATTCTAAACAAAATATTTTCTCAGAAGGCAATCAGAATTTCTAGGAGACTCAGGAAATTTGTGCAGAGAAGAATCACTTTCTGAGTATGGAGAGGAGTCACGCGAAACAGAGTCTCCCAAACTGCTTGAGTAGCCCTCTGTACTTCCCTTCACAACACTGATGCATTTCTGTTCTGCTCACTGCCTGAAAGCTTCATGAGGACAGGGGCAACAGGCTTGTTCATTACTGAATCCTTAATGCATGGCTCATAGCACATAAAGTATAGTGTATATATATATATATAATATAAAGTATAAAGTAAAATGTATACAGTATTAAAATGTACTAGTGCAAACCCACTTATAAAAACTTTGTTGTAGTGTTACAGACTTCATAAATGAACTTTCTTGAATAACTAATGAACATGAAAGCCATTTAATCACTTGCCTCCTGATTAATAGCTAGGGTCCCTTGTCCAAGCGGCCACTTAGTTCCATTAAAAATTAATAATTTTCCATGGAATAAATATACACTATACATAGAACATCAAGAGTTCCAGTGTTAATAAGCAATTAAGTAATGCAGAAAGACTAAGAATCTATTAACTAAGAGAGAACTCCATGAACTTGCCCTCTAAGTCATTGTTCATTTACTACCCATTTCTCTTCTAAATTTTAAAATTATTTAGCCAGGAAAAAAAGTAGTTCTGCAAACAGAATAAATAAGGTTAATAAGGTGACATATTTTGGTTAACATTTGCAGGCCAACAAAACATATTTTTGTTAAAGATTTGAGATATGTTATTCCTTCTAAACACATTAGGAAAGATCAATACAAAACTGAAGGACTATACGTAAAATGTTAAGGGTCTATCACTGAAAAATTATGAACCGTGCTATAGAACTTAGCCAGGTCAGAGCTAAATTAAATTATTGATCTACATTCATTTTTTTCCCTTTCTGTGTGACTATCTCTTGATTTTTTATAACATACATTACTGCCTATACAGCAAATGAATCATCTTATTCTAGCCCCAGCATGTCTGCTGACTGACAATTTTCTAAAATTAATTGTTGTGTTGATAGCATTCAGACTTATAAATTGAGCTACGCTCACATAAACATCTAAGTATTCAATGTAAATTTTATAAGCGTTTGTAGCATGAACTCAAAAAGAGGGCAATTTTCATTTTTTTTCAGTACAAAGAATGCAAAGAAAAAATGAAATGTTATTTTTCTTGACATCATTTCACTACTTGCTGGTACTTGATACATTTCATTGATGAGGCTAAAATGTATTCACTCGACTTTTAAACAATGACTTCACTGTATTGCTAAGCAAAGTGATGCAATCAACACTTCACAAATTAAAGTCTTTAACTTCTCAGACCTAAATCTTCCTCGAGATATATAACCTCAAATTCTATAAGCAGTTTTACTGATCAGTTTGGGGATTTCTTTAAATCAAAGAACTCTCAACCCCAATCAGCCTCCAAAGTGACAAAAGAATGTGTTTTGAATTAGGATTTTCTCTCACCTGCTGAAAAGGGAAAATGGGTAAGTATTTTGTAAGGAATGTAAATTCCACAGATCCATGTTAATTCATGAAAAAGGAAGCTGACATAAGAGTTCTTGGTAGAAATGATCTTGAATTTGGGGCTGTATTTAGCCAGCAGCTTTTGCCTACTGGGAAAATATTTTCTCTTTAATGAAGTAGTGTCAGACGCAGAGGCCTCTTCATTTTCTCTAATGGAGATACGATCATTCTGACTTGTCCCCCAGATGAGGTAGAAATTATCCCTAATATGTAGTTTGAACATTTGTATCAAAATACAGTGAAATGCTGTTTCAGAGTCTGATGAGAAAAATCATGGGAGCTCACAAAATGTCTGCCTCCCTCAGGTGGAGAAACGGTCCACTGCCTTTCCTCACGCTGATTGTCACCACCAGAAGCTCCTGGCATTAGGGGCATGTCCCACAGTCTCACACAAATGCCAGTCCCTGTCGCTGGGACAAGGGGATTCTGGCCTCACAGCAGGCCCGAGGGACTCTGCTTCTCCACAGGCCTGCTCCAAAGCCGAGCGCTCTCTGCACTCGAAATCAATGTCTTCCCACAAAAACTCCAGGAGAAACTAAAATACCAGCAGCAGAAATGTCTCCTGTGCACCGGTCTCTCCCCACTGTGCTTCTGTCAGTTGACAAGAAGCAATAAGGAAAACCGAGCAAGCCAGGGCTGAAGAGAGAAAAACCAAAGAAGCACAGACCTTGCGAGTGGGAAGGGGCAAAATTTCAAATAGGAAAAGGCTCGAGCATTCTACTGTGTGGAAATACAGAATGCCACCTGCAGAAGGGCCCAACTGAAGGTCATCAATCATACCTGAGGAAGGTCCTTCACCGGGTTTTGGCACCCTGAGCCTTACTGTTCTTGGCACACGGTACAGAGTCCATCTCTCAGGAGGTGGACTTCAGTAAACAAGATCACTAGACCAACGCATAAACCCAGAATGTCAAAGGAGGAGTCTACAACTTGCAGTCTATCTGCCACACAGATGTCAGAATGACCAGTACATTCCCTTCCTGAAGAAGTCCTCCATGCAATGCCAAATCCCAATCAGACAGCAATCTGATGGGTAAGGAATCTCGACAAGAGGAGTTCATTTGATGAATTGAATGTTAAACTGCACCAGGGAGGATGGAGTCACCAATGGGAGAAAAACACAGCTTGTGCTGGTTGCAGCTCTCTGCATCTGTTGCCATAACAGGGACAGCCTTGCCAATAGAACAACAATGTTCCAAGTTCCTCAGAGGAAATCCATCTCCTTCTTCTTCTGCATTTCCATGGTCCAACCCAACATACAGGCCTACGTTACATCAAAGTAGGAGCACACCTGAAGTTCTGCCTTATTGCTTTCCTTTTAATTAACCAGGGCTCATAAATAGCTTTCCATGCCATGAAGCAATACCATGATAGAGATTCTTGTACACACTTCTCTGCCAAAGCCTCTGATTATTTCCCAGGGAACATTCCCAGATACAGAATTGTTGGGTCAATTGTTGGGTAGACACACACCCATTCATTTATATATTGCTTAAGGCTGGTTTCACCCAATAATAGCAGAGTTGAATGACTGGAACAGAGACCAAGAAAGTCCACAATATTTAGTCTCTGGTCCTTTTCAGAAAAAGTTCGCCAACCACTGACCAAGAGTCTACGATTCACTAGAGACAGAACATTCACAATAGGACACCATCCATAATAGGACACAGACCACCCACACCATGACTATAAGCAGATCTCTTCCATTTCAATTATTTTCTACCCTTTAGTATTCTTTAACCAGTCCAAAGATTCTATGGGATATAATTTCACTTATCATTACAAAAGTACTAAAGAATACTACCAGAGAAATGTAGCTCCATTATTTTTAACTACAGAAATTATTATAACCTAAGATATAAATGGAAACTAAATCAAACAAAATGAGATAAGTTATAAAAATTCTTTTCTTGCATAATAATCTATAGTAAGCATAAGTATACATGTTCTTAAACTTTGATATAAAAATTAATTATTAAATTAAATAAAAACTAAAAGAGAGTTCATTTCTTGGGCCTTTGATTTGCAATAGCTGAAAATTTCAGTCTAGATTCTCTTTACTCATGAGCGAGACTCAGAAACTTGGCTAAGGAAAAAAGACACTTAACTTTTTATTGAAAAAGAATCACACAGACAATGTCTGAAATTTATAAATTGCTCGTTAATTAGATTTTAATCTACATAACTATACCATATGCTAGAAAACCATCCAAATACAAACTCTCTGAGACGGTTTTACTGCCATTACTTTAAGAGCCATTTAAAAGATTTTCTATGGGATAAAGATTGGGTGATTTATCATGGTTTTATGCTCCTTTAATCTGCTCCATCTTCCCATTGTAATATAAATATTGGTTTTAAAATAAATGGTTCTGCCCAGGTTTTGATGAGAAAAATTGCCCTGTAAATCACATGCTCACGTGTGCCAAACACGAAGTCCAATGTTAACTAGTCCATTCCGACGAAAATAAGTCAATTTTATAGAACAAAACCTAAGGAACACAATTACTTAAGTATATTATCAATGCTGCAAAGTACTAATTTGAGATATGAGCTTCCCCACCCTCTGTTTTTCAATTCTTAAAATAACCGCTGGTTGATGCCAAACAGATCCTTCAATTGGACTTTTAAAAAGTGTATCCTTTACAATAGTTTTTGTTATATGTCTCTCTAATTCCAATATACAAGGTACTAACTGAAAATTAATATGAGCAAATCTGAGGATTATTTGAGAACATCATTATCAATCACTTTTTTCATACTCAGGGGGCCAAATCAATTTAACAGTCACTTCTTTAGAATATTTCACAGAGCTCTAGGAAACTGACAATAAATTCATTTTCCTACAGTAAGCACAGCTGCAGCTAAAGCACTCTGGAAGATACGAATGGTATAAAGCAGAGCTTTGCAAACTATCTGTAATGTAATACCAGTGGACTATATCTTTCATTCCCAATACACTGTGGGCTGATGACACATTTGTAAAATACAACTAAAAGATGCACTTGGATACTGTGGCAAAGCCAAATCACTACAAAAATTTCCAAACCAGCACGGTCCAATAGGTATGTGATGTTGGCCACTTGTATAATTTTAAACTTTCCAGGAGCCACATTAAAAAATGTAAAAAGAAACAGGTAGGTTAATTTTAATAATATTTCATAGAACCCAATATATCCACAATCATATCATTTTAACATTATATTGGTAATTACTGTATTATAATATTAATATGTTTGTAACTAATTTGTTAATATAATATGTTACATTAATATTATAAAAATATTATTGAGGTATTTTGCATTTTTTAAAATATTGTCTTCGGAATCTGGTGTATATTTTACACTTAGAGCATGTCTCAGTTCACACTGGCCACATTTCAAGTACTCAACAGGCATGTGAGACTAGTGGCTACCATGTTGGACAGTGCAGTTCTAAACCCTTACTCTCGATTTCGGCACCTCCCTCTTCCCATTTTGAGTAGTACTGTCTAAACCACTGCTCCCTTCAGAATGGCATCTCTAAGTTTCACTTCCTGCCTGATGTTTTATAATTAAGGGCTCCATTGCAGATTAAGGCCAACACTTACATAAAGAAATTAGCAAACACATGACTGTGGCTCACTTCATACTTCCTTTCAGGAAGGCAACTGCCAATAACAAGGGATGGATGTAGAAGAAGGCCCTCTGCTCTCCCTTCTCTGGAAGCAATCACTGTTCTGAATGAAGTTGGTTTATTTCCTTCCCATCCTTGTTTTTATACTTTCTCTACAGATTATATTCTTAAGCATTTACATAAATCTATTAACAAGTGAAAATGTGTTTGTGTTTTACAGAGATGTGTGAATTTGATGCATTTGGCTCATACAAACACTTACCACATACCAAGGGCAATTGCCAAAATGGAATCTCACACCTTTCCACCCTCCCACTCTATGATCTATGTCTTCGGACTCTGTACCACTTTCTCACCTGGATAATTCCTGCTCATAATTTAGGTCACAGCTTCACTGTCACTTTTCCAGGAAACCTTTGTTAATCTGCCCTTTACCCTAATAAGATTTGGTTCCTCAGTTAAACGCTCTTACCTTTCCTATTTCACTTACCACAATTGTAAATATCTATTTTTGTATTGATTTGCTTAATGTCTACCTCCCTCATGAAAATATAAGCTAGCAGCAGCATAAGTCCAAGTAGACAATAAGTGTTCATAAATATTTGTACGAATGAATGATTTTTTATTCCAGGAAGTCAGACTCAAACCCAACTCAGCTAGACCTCAGGTAGCTGTGTCAGGACGGTCGAGTGGTCTACGGTGCAGACTCAAGTTAGACATCATGTTTCTCACGTCTCTTGTTGGGACCTAAGCTTAGAATGTATATTATCATCTGTGTACTGGGCTCTCTTATATATTAGAACATATGTTTTCAAATATAGTACCATCGAGTTATTCACAGTATATTCTTTTGACCTTGTAATGTCTACTGTGTCTATACTTAGGATTCCCTTTTCATTTCTAATATTATTTGTGTCCTCCCCTCCCTCTTTGTTTCTGTAATTGATCACATTTGCCAGATGTGTATGTGTTTGGAGCATCTTTCAAAGAATCATCTTTTGCTTTGTTGATCTTTTCTACTAACTATTCCTTTTATATTTGATCTCATTTGTTTTTGTCATATTTTGCATTATCCCTCACCTGTATCTGGGTTTACTCTGCTATTTATACCTTTTTGGTTGAATACTTAACTCACTAATAACTGGCATTCCTTTATTTCTAATACATGAATTTGTGAATCTGTAAGTGTCCTGCGTATCCCTTTAACTATACCCCACAAGATTTAAAATAAAGTATCTACTAATTTCTCTCATCACTTTTCTTTGACTCAAAAATCATTTGGAAGTATGATCTTGAGTTTCCAAATGTATGAAATTTTTGATGTCTATTGGTTTTTCACCTCTGAATTTTTTCTTCTCTGGGATAAAAAAATGTAGTCAATAGAATTTGTATTCACCGGTGTTTAGACTTTCTACAGATAAAGATTCTCTGCTAATGGAGTTCTAAGTCCTATATACGTCCATTTGATCAAGCTAATCGGTTCTATTATTTAAATCTTCTTTATCCTTTCTAATTTTTTAAGTTATTTTATTTATCAGTATCTGAGAGAATATGTTTGGAACTGCCTGATTATGATTACTTATATTCTCAATATCTCATGATGATTCTGTTGATTTTTATTTTATATATTTTTGAAATGATGCTGCTCGGTAGTGTAGGTTCAAGATTAATATATCTTCCTAGTAAATTGTTCTTTTATCATTAAATAATAACTCTCTCTAACCATAACAATGCTTTTTGTTTTAAAGCACATTTTGTTATGCTGAGCGAAATAAGTCAATCAGAGAAAGACATGTATCATATGACCTCACTGATATGAGGAATTCTTAATCTCAGGAAACAAACTGAGGGTTGCTGGAGTTGGGGGGAGGTGGGAGGGATGGGGTGGCTGGGTGATAGACATAGGGGAGGGTATGTGCTATGGTGAGCGCTGTGAATTGTGTAGGATTGTTGAATCACAGATCTGTACCTCTGAAACAAATAATATATTATATGTTTAAAAAAAAGAAGAAGAAGAAGATAGCAGGAAGGGAAGAATGAAGGGGGGGAATTGGAGGGGGAGACGAACCATGAGAGACTAGGGACTCTGAAAAACAAACTGAGGGTTCTAGAGGGGAGGTGGGTGGGGGGATGGGTTAACCTGGTGATGGGTATTAAAGAGGGCACGTTCTGCATGGAGCACTGGGTGTTATATGCAAACAATGAAGCATGGAACACTACATCAAAAACTAATGATGTAAGGTATAGTGATTAACGTAACATAATAATAATTAAAAAAAGCACATTTTGTCTAATATTAATACAGCATCCACCAGCTTTCTTTTGAAAGGTATTTGCATGGAATATTATTATATCAATTTCCATCTATTTTCTTTCAATCTTCCTATCCCTAATAGGGATGTACCTTGTAAATAGTTTAGAAAGAGTAAAGAGTAAAGAGACCTGTTTTCCCTTCCCCATCCAACTTAAAAATCTTCGTCTACTGACAGCTAAAATTAATCATTTTCATATTATGATTACTGATATGTTGGGCCTTATTTCAACCATCAAATTGATCTACAATTTCCCCAGAATTAGGAATTATCTAAATGTATCAAGTACTGCATACCACAGCAAGCACTGCTGTATCTAGCTTATGCTCATAATTTCGCTATTCTTGGTAAGTCATTTAGACACATCAGCAAACTAAATTCTCTTAAAGCTGGAAGGTAATAAATCCTTATAAAATAACACCTACACATAAAATCCCAAATCAAGATGTCCAGTCCACTATTGTATTTCCTTACCTATAACATGAATATAAAAGAATCTATCTGTCATCTACCTCTGATGCTCTGTTCTTCCCTCTTCCCCATTACCCCACTATGTTTTTCATTTCTATCTGATACCGCTCTTATTCTGTCTCTCCCTTTCCTGCACCGCTTCCCCACTCCAGCTCTCTTCATCTCTTCCCACGACAACCACATTAATAACTTCTCTCTCACTGCCTTCATCTTACTCCCGCTCCACTCAAATTCACCCTCCAGTTAAATGAGGGCCTTGTATTTTCAGGTAAGAAATTTGAACTTTACCCTGCAGGTCAGTGCCTCTCAAACTGAAATCCAATGAGACAGTCTCATAGCTCCAAACATCCTGGGAGAATTTTTATTTTAATTTGTGGTTCAATCTAATGAACAATCTAAAGAATCTAAATGACAACCTGATAATTGAGCTGTGCTTTCCAATGGCAGTGCCTGAGTGTGTCCTTTTCTCCCCCCCTCATCCACTCTTTTCTGCTCAGTGTCATTGGCACCAAACAATCACCTAAAGTGACAGCTTTTAACTTTCAATGTGTCAGTAAGCACATCTGGCTGTTAGGCTGGTATGTCCTAATGCTAAAATTGTCCCAAGTCTGCCATTGTGCTCTTTAGTGGAGACGATTTGCAACTGAAAGATATTGTCACCAAATAAGGCTTTAATTTATGAAGTTATTTAATTAATGGAGACTTCGATATGACATCATAAAAACTCATAGTGTGGCAGAGTAATGGTCTATTTTAATTGTTATGGACTAATGAGAAAAGAACAAAGGCAGAATTAATATGTAAATGATGTGTTTATATCAAATGAAAGCCAAATGATGTTATGGGACACTGTACAAAAGAAGGTTTCCCAATCTTTCAAATAGAGAAAAGCAGTGAGAGACTTGAATCATCATATGGCTCAGAGTACGAAAGGAATGCAAATGAAAAAAACCTTTACCAGGATTTGCAAACAGGTAGGAATGCAAATTTGCTGGAGGAGCGGAGGTGGTTTGCTCTGATTGTTTCTATTTCACCAATGAAATATGAAGTGAGGGCATCAGCTGAGTGGGAGAATTGGGGATGGGAGTTGGAGGTTTGAGGCATAGGTGAAGGTGTAAAAGAGCTGTCTCAGAGAGTAGGAGTACTAAATAAATACGGTAGAATTGCCAAGTGCAGCAGAGGATCTACTTGAAATTAGAGAACATAAATTTAAGGTAAGTCCGTAAAACTTAGCGTTCTTCTCTGCACTCAGACCCAAAGCAAACAGAAAGCTCAGTGAGAGTCAAGAGTTATGCCAGATGAGGATGATAGAGAAGACAGCACCTAAACTTGGTGAGGAGGGGAGTGAGGGCATGAGAGGAATAATGATTAGCGCAGAGTAACAGTGGGTCCATAGACTGGAGGCCCCAAGGAGTCAAAGAACTCCTATTGGAGTAAGAATGTTGGTGTCACATGAGATGACGTCCTTGGAAAGACAGGAGGTGGTGGTCAGGGAGATGCTTTGAAATGCATTTTGAAGGTCAGCACAATGTTTCTTTCTTTCTTTCTTTTTAAAAGATATTATTTATTTATTTATTGGACAGGGAGAGAGAGAGACAGAGAACAAGCAGGGGTGAGTGGCAGACAGAGAGAGAAGCAGACTCCCTGCTTGGCAGGGAGCCCGATGTGGGACTCCATCCCAGGACCCTGGGATCATGACCTGAGCTGAAGGCAGACACTTAACCGATTGAGCCACCCAGGCGCCCCAGCAAAATGTTTCTTAACAAGGACTCTATGACATTTGGGATGCAACAATTCTTTATTTTGTAGAACTCTCTTGGGTACTGAATGACAGGGAGCATCCTTAATTCCTACCTTCTGAAGGCCTGTAGCGTTCCTTACATTTGCAAATTCCCTCTAGGAGAGGGGAGCTTCCTAAGTTGAGAACCATCGGTCTGGAGTATGACCAATAGGTAGAGGAGACATTTGCCAGTGAGAAACTCAAGGAAACGAGAGGTCAGAGATGAGTCTTCCATGTGGATATTTTTTACCAACAATGATGGCAGGATGGGGATGGGCATAAAGACAGTGAGTGAGCTGGGGGTAAAATTTTCAATACATTCAGAAGAGTAGGCAGTAGGGTATAGTCCAACAGCACCTGCTTTCAAAGTGCTTCTGTGCATGAAGAGAAAAGAAGCTGTCTAGAAGTGGTGATGAGGATGAAGAATGACACCAACTCCACTCCAGACGCTGAGAATAAACAGTGACCACCTGAGAGGGTGACAGGGAAGCAATATCCTTAGGAGGATGTCCAAGAGGATCCGAGCAGGGCTGTCCCAACAGAATTGCTTGTGATGATGGAAATGTTCTAGAGCCATGCTCTTCAATAAGATAGCCAATAGCCACAGGTGCCTATCAAGCCCTTGAAAAGAGGCTAATGGGACTAAGGAAATAATTTTTTTTTAATTTTGTTTAATTTAAATTAATTTGAATGTAAATAGCCACACGTGGCCAGTGGTTACCATACTCGATAGTGGAAAAGAGTAAAAGGTGAAGGGAACATTCACAGATGAGTTTAAAGATGCAGGAAATTCTTCTTGGTCTCTGAGTCTTAAGGAAAAGGGGCAAGGGTAGATGTGAGTCTAGTGAAGTCTGTGGGTTTGGAGCAGGATGGTGAGATAAGTCACACTTGACAGCATCAGCATTTTCAATAAGCAAGGTTCCAAAAATTCATTTCAATTCATTTGCCTCCTCCCAGACTAACTTCTGGGCCATACTGTTATGGAAAACACTACAGAAAATCTCCTTTTAAAGCCTAAAATGTCACCACTATGTAAAAATTATTCCTTCTCATAAGAACGATCTGGTATTAATAGACTATCACTATTGCCTGTTTCTCTGGGACCTAAGTGTCCTTTCCCCAAAGGCTGGCTTTCTATCTCTAACAAAAGGAGAAAAAAAATGTAACTTCTGAGATTTCCCTGTTAAAAGAAACTGCTTTTTAGAAATCATGTTTCTTGCTTTTTTGTGTTTTTACAAGAAGTAAATAGAATAGAAAGAAGTATGTTCTTTGCTATCCAAAAAAAGGTAAAAGTATTATGATTGACTGCAGCCATAAAACTATAATTAGTGTTTTAACAAAATAATAAAAAAGGGTCATGCACCCCCACATCTACCCCACCACACACACAGACTTCCAGAAAGGTGTTATGGTCATGCCCTTAAAGACTCAGCAGCAAACGTACCAGCAAAAACTCTGTCAAACTGCCCTCAGCAACCAAACGGGTAATGCCAATCTGGGCCCAGGACCACTCACCCAGTGGAAGAATCTCAGGTTCAAGCAGGAGACAGGAAGAGTGCGGGTAGTATCTGGATATTTCTCAACACTGCATTTGATTGGGAATAAAGCAACAGTGAAACACGTCTGATTAGTTTCTGTCTCTCAGTGTTTCCAATTTCCATTTAATTGCAATCAAAATATCAAAATACTAGCAGTCCCTAGAGACGGGACACAATCCCTGGTTCAAAAACCTTAAAATACATAATTAAGAAACAACTTCTGTGGGGTTAATCAGCATAGCACTATAAATGGTTGGACTCCCTAGTAGACAAAGGTCAATTTCTTTCAGTCCTAAGGCAGAATCTTTTCCCTAAGTGTTCTTACCTAGATCAGATGCCAAGCATGTCCATGTTGTCCTTCATATCGTGTAGGCTAATTCAGACTTAAAGGGTCTTCTGTAATTTTTTTCCTAGATTGATTGATTGATTTGACAGAGAGAGAGAGAGAGAGCACAAGCAGGGGGAGTGGCAGGCAGAGGGAGAAGCAGACTCCTCACTGAGCAGTGAGCCCCACGTGGGGCTTGATCCCAGGACCCCAGGATCATGACCTGAGCCGAAGGCAGACCCTCAATCGACTGAGCCACCCTGGCACCCCAAAGGGTCTTCTGTATTAACCACACTGCTGAACTCTAGGGATTGGCCAGAATCAAGCAGAAGTATCAAGAAATGAAGAACCACAGAGGCCCACAACATCGGTGAAGTTGATTCTATGAGATGCCCAGCCTTGGATCCACTTTGGGTCCAGGATACAGATTTATGTTTTCACCATAATAAATTCCATAGTTTCTAGTATTTGACCAGGGTTAAACTAAGAGACTATTCTTGCTCTCACTTTTGGTTTCCCCAATGGGACTTTGATCAACATAGAAGCCAAAAATTATACTGGTGCTAAACCATTAACACCAGTTAGTTCACTCTTCTATTCTGTGGTCACTGTCAAAGACAGTTGTTTTGTAACTCAGTTTCATTGGGAACAAGAAAACTCAAAGGAGAGTAAGTGAATGGAATGCTTAAAGCACATCTCAGCTTCTGAGGAGAAACCTTAAGAGTCACAGAGAAGAGAGACAAAAAGAGACTGAATTATTAATTCCCAGTGTTTCTCTACCCACAAGCCCCCTCTGGTGGAGGAACTAATAGGTAATGAAATAGCTATAATACTAATAACCAAAGTTTTAAAAAAAGGGAGCGGGGGTTAGACGGGGTGGGGGAAGAAAAGGTAATCCACAAGACAACCAGCCCCTGTAGAACTGAGAGTCAAACGCAGTGATTAGCAAATATGAGGTGCAACTGGAAAACCACTTACAGATGAAGCAGTCTGATGAATGATTTACCAAAAGGTCAACACTGCTCTTTTATCTTCACCACCCATCAGTTTGCATTGCCTTCAATTTGTCTGGCACATAACAGAAAGCGGGCCATAAAATATTCACCATAAAAATTAACCTTATTTTGCAGCATTAAAAAAAGAAACAGAGTTGGATATAGTCTAAGCATATGGGCCAGTTTCTCAATTAGGATTCCTCACATACATTAGAAAAAGCATTGACATTTAAAACCCCGTTCTAAGAGGTAATGTACTCAGCAAGAACCAGAACTCTCTGCCCTATGCTTGGTTTTGCTGATCCCTTTTTAGTTCTCAAACAAGGAAAAGCACCATTAATCCCCTCCCAAAGACCACAGCAATGACGGGGTTGGGGGTGGTGGTGGATAGTGTCAGCATTTCCGATTTTACTCTTCTGGAAGCCAAATTTCTCTACAGTGTCTGCTTTTAGCTGGTGTGGATGCCAGGCTTTCAACCTCAACATGCCTACAATACATTCTGGCAGGTGAGTTGTGAGATGAGCTACCGTCACATTCTCATTTGACAACCTTTGTACAAAAAGAAACACAATGTCAGATGAAAATATATTTTCAGGCAGAAGGGATTCTGAAAATTAGTCCACTGCCAGATGCCCTTAATCAGACCTGTAAAACTCATTAAAGCCATTTTAACTGAACCAACTCAGTTGATTCCATCAGAAAATTGGTCACTTCCCTCCTCCCTTTCCTCTCTCTGTATTTACCAATTGCTTCTCTGATTTTGCCAAATCAATAAGATATTTTGCATCCTGTAGAATAATCTAAGTTATCTGAGTTATTAAAGAATTCCTCGGGGTGCCTGGGTAGCTCAGTCAGTTGAGCATCAGACTCTTGGTTTCCAGCTCAGGTCATGATCTCAGGGTCGTGAGATCAGGCTCCACACTGGGTGAGGAGCCTGCTTGAAATTCTCTCTCTCCCTTTCACTCTCCCCATCCCCTACTGCTCATGTGCATGTGTGCATGCTCTCTCACTCTCTCTCAAAAAAAAATTACTCTCCCCAGACTCTGTGTAAAGAGAGTAACTAAATATTTACTTACATCATTGTAATTTGCTGATTTTTTTAAAGAGAGAATCAAAATGAAAGAAAAAAGGTCAAAAGAGTTCTGAAAAAGATGTAACTACAAGGATGTTTACCACTGTACTATTTATAATAGCAAAAACTGGCAATTCTAAATTTCAAACAAAAGATTGTTCAAATTAATTATGGTATAGCCATAAAGAGGAATATTATGCAGACATTAAAAATTATGTGGTAGAATATTTAATAACATGAAAAAAGATTCATGGTATTATTAAGAAGGAAAACATTGCAAACACAGTAGGTAGAGTATTGACAATGGTTATTTTTGGGTAATAAAGTTTGGCAGTCATTGGTTGGTCAACCCAGTCTCTGTTAATAACCCCCTCTCTCCAGGACCCCTTACAACTAGGAGTGATTTTATAAAATGAGATATAAGCAGAAGTCTGCCAGGTGGTCAAATAGGCCCCTTTTTGTGTGACTGATTTATACCACCCTGAACTAGCTGATCAATCTGTGACCACAGATTACAATCTCAAAGATAATAGTGGGGGAAGAAGATAAAACCTTGCAAATCAGCTGTTAGTTACCACAAGAAACAACTGCAACTTGAACTTTATATTCATCTTTTCCCCATTTGTTTTGGTGACCATGTAGATGTGATCAAAAATAGTCCCTAGGAATCTGTGGAGTTTTACTAGAAGTTAAGGCTTTGGGTTGTATACAGAACAGTAAGTACCATTCCAAGAGAAGGAAGCCACATTACCTCTGGATAACCAAAACACAGGGTAGCCATCTTGAAAACTGCAAGTTCACTTTCAAAGTACCCTGATAATAAGAATAAGTATAGGCATGTTTCTCAGCCATTTAGGGTCCAAATAAGTAAGTAAAGGATAATATAATATAAATAAGTGACAGAAATATCAGTCCTGCCTGGATTTACACATATATCTTATTAGAGCTATTATTTTATACTGTGGTAATGTGTTTGCATGTCTGTCTTCCCCCTAGACTATAAGCTCCCTAAAGACAAGAACCATTTCCTTTCATCATTCCTAAAGATGCCCAAGCCTTCTTCCTTCTAAGATCTCAGAACCAAACTTAGATTCCAACTATAAATGCCTATAAAACATGACATGAATTTTGACTCTAAGTCCTTCTTATGTAAGTCATCCTATTTTAAACAACAACAACAACAACTTTTTAACATTTTCAAAATATCCTGAAGGGAGGAAAAAATCACACATTAAATTCTGTCAAGTAACATTTACCTCCTTAGGCCCTGACTAATCAGAAATGACTGGACTTGGCAGCTACTTTTATCACTTGGTCTATAAGCTAAATTCAGTTCCTGTTGTGCCAACTGGAAAATGCCAACATCCCTTCCATCTCATACAACATCCCAACCTGCCAGTCACTCTAGAGTCTGGCAATCTGGTGAGACCACTCCCCATCAGATCAAATATAAATTATAAACCAAATTTACAGGGTCCAACTAGCACCATTCCAGAAGAGCAATGGTGAAGTTTAAAGAGATTAGAAGGGTACCAGATTTATTACTATTGATTCCCTGCTGGCAATTTCATGGAAAGATATCCACTGCAGTTATATAAAGAGCATCTGGCTCATTTCCAACTCTTTTGTCTTCAAGTCCTTAAAAAAAAAAAAACAAAAAACAACCAAGAAGGATAAAAAACTAGAAATTGGTGGATAGGGCCCAAAGGTTTTCTCTAGATTAAGAAGCCTTCATCACTACACCCCAATTATGCAAATATGCTCCTGCAAAGTCCAATACACTTATTTATTGAGCCTTACCACTGCCATCCTGGTAACCCAGGGAAGAAGCCAATCTATAATGACTCAAGCCACATTTCACATTAACTCCAAAAGACACATGATGTCATTTGCTAAAATGACTCAATCCAGATGGAAAGCATTCTGACCTATACATAATTGATTGACCTTTGCTATGCTTTCCTGGTTATTTATATACTATCATATGCATGAATGTATATCAGTGGTATTTACACTTGGCAGCTACTTTTGAGAATGCATTATTCAATTGGGATTTGAAGCTTTTTATGACCATTTCCTGATCAAACATTCATAAATGAAGGACAAGAAAAGATGTTATCTTAAAAATAACATTTAATAGGATCTGGAAACTCTAAAGAAGCTTTGTAGCTCTAATTGTTTTAAATTACAGTGGACAAGATCTATCTATGTAAAGCTAAGTTCAAAACTCTGAAACTAAGAATACTAAAGGACATTTTATCTATTTTTCAGCTTGGGGCTCAATAATGATGATAAAATACGCTTTACTAAAGGAATGGAATATCTTGCATACTTGTGAGAAAAGTATCCTACGATGCAGGTAATTAGAGACCATAATAAATGACCAGAGAAAAGGGCACAACTATGTGATGTGATGCTTTTTAACTTTTTTAATTATGACTTTGGTTTTCCAAGAGGGGTAAGCTACATATTAAATCATATTCACATGATCAAGATGGGTTCAAGATAATCATAGGAGAAGCAAACAGGAAGATTAGGGAATGCAAATACCTAGCACATATGTCTTCACTCCCATTATGCAAACCTAGGGCAGACATCAATAATTGAATTCTTAGCCAAAGACCCTGAAATGGATTGAAAACATTTTTCCCATAGTACTCCAGGTGAACACTACCAACTAAAATGATTTAGAACATGAAGTGAAATATATTTGCCCTTGCTGAACTAAATAATCATACCGTTATTTCAGATCCAAATATATAACAACTATTAAAAACATTAATGTCATTATGAAATATTCATAATTCAGAACTCCCTAGTTTGCTTGCCTAAAGTCAATTTCTACTGATCTGAAGGTGGATTCACTGGTACATGTTGCTGTTTTGTCATAACAACGTGATTAAATAGAAAAGGCTGTATTTATATATAATGATCCAATTAATTCTATCTCTTGCTGCCTTATACTCAAGACCCAATCTAAAACAAAACATATTTTTAAAACCAACATTTAAAAGTAGCTCTCTGAATCCTAGAAAAACATGAAACCAAATTCAGCAGTTTTCCATAAGTCACAGTATGCTAGTGTTATCGGTAGTATAAGTGAAAAGTAAAGAGGGGGTCTAAACAGAATAAGATGGAAATTCTTGGGTGTTGACACAGGATTATTATAGAGCAGTGAAAAGCAATGTGCATAAATCTAAAGAAAGAAAAAATCTAAGATAGATCTAAGAAAAAAATCAAGTGGAGAGAACACTACATACAGCAGTGCTTTCCAAGTAGCGTGCCTCAGTGACTAGATTACAGAGGTCCTAATATCCTGACCCCCTCTGTTCTGGGGATTAATAGTAACTGGAGTCTTGTGATGAGACATAGATAGCATTTATCCCAAGGCACTGTACAATATTTTCAAGTTCAGCATGTGCCATGATGTGAAGAAGCTGGGAAGCAGAGACATATGGTATAAAGCCATTTTTATAATGCTCAAAAACTAAAATATATCTTGTTTAGGGATATATACAAATGTGACAAAATTATTTTTTATGAGAAAAGGAAGGAAGTGTATGTGGAAAATGTATGAAGTACATTCATTCCTGCAGTACAGTGGTTACCGTTGGAATGGAAAGGCAGGAGAGGAGATAGGGAAGGAACACATAAGTAAATGGTAACGTTGCAGTTCTTAAATTGGATGGTGGGTTCATGGGGGTTTGGTTTATTGTGCTCCAAACATATTGTTTTATAAGTATAAAATATTATATAATAGGCTTTAAAAAACCATCACGATTAAGAAGCCAGGCAACTTTCTAGCTTATTCAGAAT
This sequence comes from Leptonychotes weddellii, assembly GCF_054177405.1. Classification (NCBI taxonomy): domain Eukaryota; kingdom Metazoa; phylum Chordata; class Mammalia; order Carnivora; family Phocidae; genus Leptonychotes; species Leptonychotes weddellii. The sequence goes on from NC_138369.1 coordinate 24,144,930, forward strand.
CACTTCACAGTACAATCTCAATATGTCAACTCAAGAATAGATACAACTTCTTAAGGAAAGCTTGAATCCAAGGTTTCTAAAGGTCAAAACGCTATGCAGTGATGACAAGATTTTGTTCTGCTAATTCAACATAGTCCATGGGTTTCTAATAATCAATTAGAATACCCAACCTGATGATTACAAGACTTTGTTCTAATCCAACTAGAGTATTCATGACAAATTACTGGAAACCCAAAGTTCCATTTTCCCATTCAAACAAGATATCATAAAAACCGTGTTGCTTCTGAATTAAGATTTATTTAGTTACAAAAAACAAGGATCCATTTGAGGAGCTCGAGTAAAATGGGATTCTGGATGAGGAATTCCAGGTATCCCATAGCACACAGGACAGGAAGTATACCCAGGCCTCAGGGAACCAGAGCTGGGAAGTAAGACGTCATTCAGATTCAACATCACCACACTCACTCGGGCTACAAGGCTCGTGTCTCTACTTTCTGGAAGATCTGCCCCACCGCCTCTACTTTTAGATGTGCTTTCTCTGCTTTGACACTGACATGACCAAATATCTGTATCTCTTTGAAGCTTCAGTGGAAACTAAGTAGTGTCCTGGGCACCACCCAAAATGACCAGAGGAAAAAAATCTGCTTAGCCCAACCATGGTCAAGATCAGTCCGCAGCTGGTCTCATCATTCACAACTATATATCAGGAGTTACCAATTCAAACACCGATGGGGGCCAAGCAGGTAATTAAAGGCGGGAAGTTGACTAGCTGTGAAACAAGAACCTGAAAGGAAAGGTTCTATGACAAACAGAGATCATGGTGCTTCCGCTGTTTAGCTATGTTAATGACAGAAATCAGATTTTTCTGAAATTTCCTGATTTTAAAAACATATCTGTAGGCCAGATTAGGCCACTGGCCTCTGCTGTTCGTGTCCCACAAAGAATGAACTGTGGGTATTCCAGATTCAGAGGATCACACCAGGCAATCATGGCTGTAGGTGCCAGCCCCTCGGGTGGAAAGACAGTTCCGGCAGAAGGGTCAGAGGTCAGGCATTGACCCCAACAGAGCTCGGATGACACACTACTCCCACATACACCTTCTCACACGCAAAACACACTTCAGCTGAACTTCTAAAAATGTCTTGCTCAAGCTCAGGTGCTACACTGGGTGGAGAGAATTCTCAGGCGGCTCTATATGGCCCAGGTGGTTCATAGAAAAAGGCAGTAAAGTACAAGGAAATCAGACAAAGCAAATGAAAGCCAGGAAAAGACAGCAGCATCTTCTTCTTTTCTAACCATAGCCAAAAATGCTTCCATAAAAAGACTACTCACTAGCAAGCAATTGCAGATTCTTTTTTCCAATTAACTAAGGGTGACACAGGGGCTCCTGTCTCAATTTCTTCAGCATTCCGGAACAGTTAGACACAGAATCAACTCTAAATTCAACTCCTTAGCTTAGACATCACTTCCTCTGGGAGGTGTGGTTTGACTCCCTGATCCTGGGTGAGACCAGTGCCCCCTCAGGTGTTCCCACAGCAACATTCTCACCACCTCCTTCCTATAGCCCCTAATCCCAGTGCTGTATGTGCGTAGCTATTTGTCTCTGATGTGGAGCTGACATGAGTTCTTTGAAAGCAGGGATAATGTCTAGTCCTCCTTTATGCCCCAGTGCCTGTTTGTTGACTAAATACACGTAATCAGACGCATTGAAAATTTTGCTTCTATTTTCTGGCAGTTAATTCAGAAAAAAAATTTGAATTTAGACTCAATTCCTCCCTATTCTTTTGTATGAACTTTAAGATTTTCACTAAAAATACTACAAACCTTTTACTCAAACAAGAAGTGCATATATCATGTTGAATTATTACAAACTCAAAATCACATAGTTGTAGGACTTTGGGGATTATGTAGTCATATTTAGGCTAAAAATCCTTAAAGGTACCTTCTGTCAGCATATAGATATGCATAGACTTGTCCCAATATACCTATATTACTATAGATATAAATATACCTGGTATAGAGGAATAGGGCATGGTAAAATTTTCTACCTAAGAACATAAAATCCATATATTTAAACTTATGAGAAATTTGGAGAAGTACAGTATATGCATGTCCATTCTAAAGAAATGAGTCTTGGCAAATTTCCCTAGTACTGAGAACTGTTTAGCAGGAATTAATCTTTAAATGAAATAGCCTAAAAACGAAATAGATGTAGTATTATTTATAGTTAAGTCTTGTTCTTCAGTAATTATTGAAGGTGACACTGGTATGTTTTATCATTGGCAATTGGACTGAATTTGACTAAATGTCTCCCTTTGCTCATGAAAAATAGATGTATGTTCCAATTTTTACTCCTATCCCAGCTCTGGTGATGCTTCATTATGTGCAATTTGGTAGCCCAAATAATGTGGGGCAAACAGAGCATTATTTCAAAGCTATAAGTGTATCTGTGGCAGAAAGAATGTTAAGTGAGGTCCACGTCTCCAGACACTTGACCCTAAGTTAGGACAAATTAACTTCAAAAGACTTAATGTTTTATCTTGAACAGGGGTAAGTCTTATCTTCTCATTCTAGCTAGATGGAAGTATTTGGCAAATGTCTTCTTTGGAAAGAATGATTTAGCAATGGGATTATAATCAGTGTCATATGGATAGATCAAGCAAACTGAAGGACAAATGGGTGTATGAAGGAATGAACAGCATTTGCCAAGGAGAATTCCGTTCATGGGTATTACCAAATGAAAGGGATATTGGGTTATATTAAATTAAACATATCTCCTTACTCCAGGAATTGTCAGTCTTTAATATTCATAATGGTCCTTGTGGATTTTCAGGAGGGGGATGGAGTACTCAATATTTGCCATGCTTATTGTCTACATAAAGGCTCTATACATGTAACCAATCTTAGGAAGAACAGTGCTATTGGACAAATATCAGTTGAAATTCTAGCTCTGTCACTTAGTAGTGGCGTTCCCATGTGCAAATTTCTTAACCCCTCTGAGTATCAGTTCCCTCATTTGAGAAATCATCAGAAGTTCTGCCCTTATGAACCAGGAGAGACTATGGACTCTGAGAAACAAACTGAGAGTTCTAGAGGGGAGGGCAGTGGGGGGATGGGTTGGCCCAGTGATGGTATTAAGGAGGGCATGTATTGCATGGAGCACTGGCTGGTATATGCAAACAATGAATCATGGAACACTACATCAAAAACTAAGATTAACATAACATAATCAAATTAAAAAATAAAAGTTCTGCCCTTGAGGGGCACCTGGGTAGCTCAGATGCTTAAGCATCTGCCTTCGGCTCAGGTCATGATCCCAGGGTCCTGGGACTGAACCCTGCATCAGGCTCCTGGCTCAGCAGGGAGCCTTCTTCTCCCTCTCCCTCTGCCTCTCCCCCTGCTCATGCTCTCTCTCTCTCTGTATCTCTATGTCTCAAATGAATAAATAAAATCTTTAAAAAAAAAAGAACTTCTGCCTTTGACTTCCCTTTGAAGTTATTTCACATAATTAGTAACAGATAATAATATCCTCAGCTGCCATAATTCATCTCTTATTCAATTTACAAATTTATATACATTCTTCTATGCATTCAACAAACAACAGGCTGAGCTGGTAACTGGCCATAAACAAAGATGGTTTCTGAACTCACAGACCTGATGGTCTTGTTGGGGAGACAGTGAGGAACTACGGCAACACAGATTAGTAGCAGACACCAAAAAGACTATAACAAGAGTCCTAAAATACTCTGTAGAAGGGAAAACACTGAAGATGAAATCTGAGGAGAGAGAACTAACTCAATGGAGATGAAGGAAACAAAATCTAACAGGCCAAGGGAACAAGATGTGCAAAGGCCCTGTGGCAGGAGGGAGGACAGTGATTTTGAGGAAGAGAAAGAAAGGGCAGTGTAGTTGGAGTTCAGAGGGCTAAGGAGGCATGATGTGGAAAAACTCAAGAGAGGAAGACAGGGGGCATGTTAGCTTTTTGAATGGTGGAAATGGTTCCCACTGGCACAGTGGCATGATCAAACTAGCATTTTGAAAATCTCCCTCAAGCTACATTTGGAAAATAGATTGCAGGGGGACATGAATGGATACAAGAACGTGATTTGGGATTGCTGGAGTCCCCCAGCCCAGTCAGCCATAAGAGGCAAACTTAATCCTCTCTGAATTTAGCTATAAGCAACAACTTTATATTGTTTACCAAAGAAACAGTTTAAATATATTTATGTTTTAGATATGTAGTATCTTTTTGTAAAACTACATTATTGTTACTCTTAGCCTAATAGGTTGTAAATTGTGTTGCTCACTCCTCCTCACCCACTTTCCATCAGTATCCGTATGTGCATTTCTTGTTCCTGCCAATTACTCAAGAGAAGAACAAATTTATTTGTAGGAATATGTATGAATGTTCCCCCGGGAACAAAATGAACAGTACTGTTACATTATATTAGTTGTTATCATTCCTTACTCTAAGTGCTCTTAATCTCTTAAACAAACAAATAGAACATGGTAAAAAAAAAAAAAAAAGTAAGCATTAAAAATATCTAAGAGTTTAGCATATTGATCACTCATCAAATCTGACAGAAAAGATAAACTTGGTCTCAATACATATGCTTTCATTTTAAAAGATTTAGGTAGCAAGTAGATAACTCTTTAGGGGCGCCTGGGTGGCTCAGTTGTTAAGTGTCTGCCTTCGGCTCAGGTCATGATCCCAGGGTTCTGGGATGGAGCCCCACATCAAGCTCCCTGCTCAGCGGGAAGCCTGCTTCTCCTACTCCCACTCCCCCTGCTTGTGTTCCTGCTCTCACTCTCTCTCTCTCTCTGTCAAATAAATAAATAAAATCTTAAAAAAAAAAAAGATAACTCTTTAAAAACAGTATAGCAAAGTATAGATATGTACATAAATGAAAAGTATAGGATAAAATATTTACAGTGGTTAATTCTGAGGAATGGGTTTGGGTTGCAAGTATAGGGCACTTTGTCTATTACTTTATAATGCTTATGTACTGTTTGAATTTTAGAAGCAGGAATTTTTTGGTAACAAAAATAGAAGAAAAAAGGGCAAATATGAAAAACAAGATCAATAAAATAATGTCACTGGTAATGCCAGGGAAACATTTATCATAGAAACTAAATGCATTACACTAGACTTTCATTATGTGCATTTTTCCAGGCCCATGATCTGACTGGTCCATGGTATACATCTACACACTAACCGTGGTTAGTTAACAAAGGGGTCATTCGTATTTGAGTCCCATCTATGCAAAAAAGAACTCAACATATTAAACTCACATTGACATTAAAAAATTTATTTATTTATTTTTTTAAGTAGACTCTGCCTAACCTGGGGCTTGAACTCACAACCCTGTGATCAAGAGTTGCTTGCTCCACCCACCAAGCGAGCTAGGCGTCCCTCACATTAACATTTTAAATCAAATTATAGGTAAATAAAAGTAAGATGCTACAATGTACATGGGGGATTATTCGTTTCGACTGACTGAAACTATTAAGAGAGGGGCGCCTGGGTGGCTCAGTTGTTAAGCGTCTGCCTTCGGCTCAGGTCATGGTCCCAGGGCCCTGGGATCGAGCCTCGCATCGGGCTCCCTGCTCCACGGGAAGCCTGCTTCTCCCTCTCCCACTCCCCCTGCTTGTGTTCCCTCTCTCGCTATCTCTCTCTCTCTGTCAAAATAAATAAAATCTTTAAAAAAAAAAATATTAAGAGAGCTGGTGAATGCCGTATTTGTAAACAGAAACAATTTTTAAAGGGAAGTGGCAAAATCCACATCCAATTGGATCGATCTGATGTGTCAACAATGGCAGTCCTGTTAGAGAGCAGAAATGAGATTCTCTTCACACCTTTCCTACTTTTAGGCTGTGGCCACCTCAAGATAAGAAGCAAATCCCATTTTAGACAAACCAGTTATGAGATTTCCCAAAATGAACATTCATAAGAATCACCTCTGTGGCTTATTAAAAATGCAGATCCTTGCCTATCCCGTGATTATGAAAATATTCTATTTTTCTTATATTATTGAACTTGCAAAACTATCCAACATAATAATGAATAAAAGTGGAAATAACCAATACCCTTATCTTATTCACAATATCAACAAAAAAGCTGTCAATATTTCAAAATTAAGTATGAGGTTTGCTGTAGCTTTTTTGCAGATATCATTTATCTAATTAAGGAAGTTCTGCTCCATTCACATTTTGTTAAGAGTTTTTTATCATGAATGAGTGTTAAATTTTATCAAAGGCATTTTTTTCCCTTCATCTATTGAGATGATGATATGGTTTTTCACTTTTACTCTATTAATGTGGTAAATTGTTTTGATTGATTTTCAAATAATCAACTTGCATTCCTGGAATGAACCCAACTTTGTAGTGATATATTAACTTTTATATATATATCACCGACTTTGATTTACTAATGTTTTGGCTAGGATTTTAGCATCTATCTTCATGAGAAAAATTGGACTGTGAACTTCCTTTCTTTGTATACCCCTCTCAACATTGGGGTCAAGGTTATGCTGGCCTAATAATGTTAGTTTATATATGATTAGTATTGTTTCTTCCTTAAATATTAGAAAAATTTGCTGGTGAATTGAACTAGTTTGTTCTTTGTGGGACAATCTATAATTATGAAGCTAATTTATTTACTAGATGTAAGATAACTCAGATTTTCTAAAATGTATTATATCAATTTCAATTTTTTTCCTGGTTTTATTGAGAAGTAATTGACATCACTATATAAGTTTAAAGTATACAGCATGAAGGTTTAATTTATAAATACTGTGAAATGATTACAACGTAGGTTCAAATAACATTTATTTTCTCATATAGAAATAATTTTTAAAAAGAAAAAAAAATAAAAAAGGAAATAAATTTTTCTTGTGGCAAGTACTCTTAGGATTTACTTCCTTGACAACCTGCCTATATATCATATAGCAGTGCTAACTATAGTTATCATATTGTACATTACATCTCTAATACTTATTTATCTTTTAACAGGAAATTTGTACATTTTTGACCACCTCCCTCCAATTCCTCCTCTCCCACACTTCACCTCTGGTAACCACAAGTTTGTTTTCTTTTTGTTTTTGTTATTAGATTGCACATATAAGTGATATCATACAGCAATTGTCTTTCTCTGACTTATTTCATTTAGCATAATGCTCTCAACGTCCATCCATGTTTTTGAAAATAGGATTTCCTCTTTTTTTTTATGGCTGAATAATATTTGTATGTGTGTGTGTGTGTGTGTGTAATGGAATTTTGGTGTGTTTTTAAGAAATTTAACCGTTTCCTTTAAATTTTCAAATTTATTGGCATAAAATTTTGGTAATATCTTTTTACTATCTTTTTAATATCTGCAGTTTAGTGTTATCCTTTTTGCAATTGTGATTTTAGCAATCAACCCTACCTTTTTCTTCAACTATTTGTACCAGACTTTTATCAATTTCACTAGCCTTTTCCAAGAACCAAGTTTTTTATTGTTCCTTTATTCTATTTCAGTTATTCTGATCTTATATTTATTTTCTTCTTATTTCTTTGGTTTTGTTTTTTTAGATCCTTGAAACTGATCCTTGAGATTACTAAGTTTTAGCCTTTCTTTTTTCCTAATATAAGAATCTAAGGCTATCAATGTCCCTGTACCTACTGCTTTAACTGCAACCCACAATGTTTGATAGGTTGCATTTTCATTATCAGTTAAAAAATATTTCTAATTTTCCTTGTGATTATTTTCTTTGACACACAGGGGAAAGGGTATTACTTAATGTCCAAATACTGGAATTTTTTCATTAATATTTTGTTACTAATTTAATACTACTATGACCAGAAAATAAACTCTTGAGGAGAGAATTAAGATGGCAGGAGTAGGAGACCCTAATTTCATCTGGTCCCTGGTATTCAGCTAGATTTATCAAATCACTCAGACCACCTGCAAAATCAACTGGAGAACTGAGAAAAGAATTGCTATAATTCTAAGAGTAGAAAAGTGATGACTTTTTCTAAGGTAGGAGGTGTGGAGATGTGAATGGGAGGTGATAAATCACAAGATAAACCACGGGATGAGGGAGCCTCCGTAAGCTGGGTACCGGAAAGAGTTATAAGCATCAGAGTGCAAAATCGGATTAGAAGTCTGCCTGAAAGATGCTCAGGGAGTGAAGTGGGGCTGAATCCCAGGTGTGACAGCGTGGTCTCAGGATCCCCAGGGTCAAAAAAAGAATGGGCGTGCCTAAGTGTGGCAGAGTTCCCAAGCACTGGAGCGGGGAAACCAGGTGCAAACAGTGAATCCAGTCCCTGGCTTTCTGCTCGGTGTTGCCATAAACCTGGAACCACCGTAAGGTCAGGCCAATGCTCTCCAAGCAGGGGCCCAGCAAAAGGCAGAACTGACGGAAGACCCCCCAATCCCTCCCCAGGGGAGAAGAGGCAATGGTGTGTACCCCAAGAGTCCATAAAGTTTGGAGACTCCAGACGGGCTCTCGTGACTGAGATAAAAATGTTCTGTCATAGGCTAGGTGAACAGAGTTCCAATGGAAACCAGGGAGACAAGAGGGATAGACTGCTTTTCTCTGATGGCTCATTGAAGAGTAGTGGGTGCAAACTTTCAGCTCCAGGGCTAGACATTGGGGCTCCACCATTTTCATCCCTCACACTGGCTCCTGGAGCTGCTTACACTGAGCCCAGCCTCCTGGCAAGGGGGGTACAATTCCGCCCAGGCAAAGACACCCAAGGATCAGTGCAAAAGGCCCCTTTCCCAGAACACCAGCAGGAACTTCCCACTAATACCAAATTTACCAATCATACAGAAGTGTAAAACTCCAGTCTTGGGGAAAGAAGTATATAGCATTCATGGTTTTCTTATTACTCTTTAGTCCATGAGTTTTATATTTTATTTTCCTTTTCAGCTATTTTCTAATTTTATCAATCATTTTATTAAGTCTTTTTTAATTTTCATTTTTCTACTTACATTACATATATATATACATATTTCATTTTCAGCTTCCTTCCATTGTTTTCAACTTCATTCCTGTATATATATATAAGTTTTTCATTCTCTCCTACGTTGGGATCTAGTTTCTTCTAACAAACAGACCAAAATACACCCAGGATCTAGTTTATTGTTCTGTTCAAATTCTTATTTGACTTAATATTCTCATTTTTTTTTCTTTTCTTTTCTTTTTGGTTTCTGTTCTCTTCTGATTTGTGTAGTGCATATTTTTCTGATGTCGTTGTTGCTATTTTTGTATTTTCCCTCTCTTTCATCTATTCTTTTCTGGACATAATGACAAGACAGAAGAACTCACCCCCAAAAAGAGAACAAGAGGCAGTACTCACTGCCAGGGATTTAATAAATATGGATATAAGTAAGATGTTAGAACTAGAATTCAAAACAATGATTATAAAGATACTAGCTGGGCTTGAAAAAAGCATAGAAGACACTACAGAATCCCTTACTGGAGAAATAAAAGAACTAAAATCTAATCAGGTTGAAATAAAAAAGGCTATTATTGACATACAATAAAAAATGGAGGCTCTAACTGGTAGGATAAATGAGGCAAAAGAGAGAGCTAGGGATATCGAAGACAAAATGATGCAGAATAAGGAACCTGAGAAAAAGAGAGATAAACAACTACTGGATCATGAGGGGAGGATTCGAGAGATCAGTGATACCATAAAGCAAAATAATAACAGAATAATTGGGGTCCCAGAAGAAGAGGAAAGAGAAAGAAAGGGGCAGAAGGTTTATTTGAACAAATTATAGTGGAGAACGTCCCTAATCTGGGGAAGGAAACAGGCATTCAAGTCCAGAAAGCATAGAGAAACCTGCTCAAAATCAATAAAAAATAGGTCAACACCTCAAAATATAATAGTGAAGCTTGCAAATTTCAGAGATAAAGAGAAAATCCTGAAAGCAGCTCGGGGATAAAAGGTCCTGAACCTACAAGGGTAGAAACATAAGGCTGGGAGAGACCTATCCATAGAGACCTGGCAGGCCAGAAAGGACTGGCATGATATACTCAGGTTGCTAAATGAGAAAAATATGCAGCCAAGAATACTTTACCCAGCAAGGCTGTCATTCAGAATAGGAGAGAAAAAGAGCTTCCACTACAAATAGAAACTAAAAGAATTTGTGATCACTAAACCAGCCCTGCAAGAAATATTAAAGGAAATCCTTTAAGTGAAGAGAGACCCCAAAAGTTAACTAAGACCAGAAAGGAACAGAGACAATCCACAGAAACAGTGACTTTATAGGTAATACAATGGCACTGAATTCATATCTTTCAGTAATTACTCTGAATGTAAATGGGCTAAATGCTCCAATCAAAAATCATAGAGTATAAGATTGGATAAAAAAAATAAGACCCATTGATATGCTGTCTGCAAGAGACTCATTTTAGACACAAAGACACCTCTAGATTGAAAGTGGCGGGGGGGTGCCTGGGTGGCTCAGTCGTTGAGCGTCTGCCTTCGGCTCGGGTCGTGATCCCAGGGTCCTGGGATCAAGTCCCACATCGGGCTCCCTGCTCGGCGGGAAGCCTGCTTCTCCCTCTCCCACTCCCCCTGCTTGTGTTCCTGCTCTCGCTATCTCTCTCTCTGTCAAATAAATAAATAAAAAATCTTTAAAAAAAAAAAAAAGAAAGTGAGGGGTTGGACAACAATTTCTCATGCTAATGGACATCAAAAGAAAGCTGGGGTACCAATCCTTATATCAGACTAATTAGATTTTAAAACAAAGACTGTACTAAGAGATAAAGAGGGACACTATATCATAATTAAATGGTCTATCCAACAAGATCTAACAGTTGTAAATATTTATTCTCCTAATGTGGGAACAGCCAATAATATAAGCCAATTAATAACAAAATTAAAGAAACACATCAATAATAATATAATAATAGTAGGGGAATTTAACACCCCACTCACTGCAATGGACAGATCATCTAAGCAGAAGATCAACAAGGAAACAACAGCTTTGAATTACACACTGGACCAGATGGACCTTAAAGATATGTTCAGAGCATTTCATCCTAAAGCAATAGAATACACATTCTTTTCAAGTGGACATGGAACATTCTTCAGAATGATCACATACTGGGTCACAAATCAGGTCTCAATTGGTACCAAAAGACTGGGATTATTCCCTGTATATTCTCAGACCACAATGCTTTAAAACTTGAACTCAATCACAAGAGAAAATTTGGAAGGAACACAAACACATGGAGGTTAAAGAGCATCCTACTAAAGAATGAATGGGTCAACCAGGAAATTAAAGAACAATTTTAAAAATTCATGGAAGCAAATGAAAATGAAAACACAACAGTTCAGAACCTTTGGAATGCAGCAAAGGGAGTCCTAAGATGTTAGTATATAGCAATACAAGCCTTTCTCAAAAAACAAGAAAAGTCTCAAGTACACAACCTAACCCTACACCTAAAGAAGCTGGAGAAAGAACAGCAAATAAAGCCTAAACCCAGCAGGAGAAGAGAAATAATAAAGATCAGAGCAGAAGTCAATGAAATAGAAACCAAAAGAACAGTAGAACAGATCAACGAAAGTAGGAGCTGATTCTTTGAAAGAATTAGTAAGATTGATAAACCCCTAGCCAGACTTATCAAAAGAAAAGAGAAAGGACCCAAATTAATGAAATCACATGAAAGAGGAGTGATCACAACCAACACCAAAGAAATACAATTATAAGAACATATTATGAACAACTATACACCAACAAATTAGGCAATCTGGAAGAAATTGATGCAATCCCAGAAACATACAAACTACCAAAACTGAAACAGGAAGAAATAGAAAACCTGAACAGACCCATAACCAGCAAAGAAATTGAAGCAGTAATCAAAAATCTCCCAACAAACAAGAGTCCAGGGCTGGATGGCTTCCCAGGGAAATTCTACCAAACATTTAAAGAAGAATTAATACCTACTCCTCTGAAGCTGTTTCAAAAAACAGAAATGGAAGGAAAACTTCCAAACTTGTTCTATGAGACCAGTATTACCTTGATCCCCAAACCAGACAAAGACCTCACCAAAAAGGAGATTACAGAACAATAACCCTGATGAACATGGATGTGAAAATTCTCACCAAGATACTAGCCAATAGGATCCAACAGTACATTAAAAGGATTATTCACCATGAACAAGTGAGATTTATTCCTGGGATGTAAGGGTGGTTCAACATTTGCCAATCAATGAATGCGATACACCACATTTATAAATGTCCTTATAAAAAGGACAAGAACCATATGATCCTCTCAATTGATGTAGAAAAAGCATTTGACAAAATATAGCATCCTTTCTTGATTAAAACTCTTCACAGTATAGAGATAGAGGGAACATACCTCAATATCATAAAAGCCATATACAGAAAGCCCAGAGCGAAATCTCAGTTTTTTCCCTAAGGTCAGGAACACAACAGGGATATCCACTCTCACCACTGTTGTTCAACATATACTAGAAGTCCTAGCCTCAGCAATCAGACAACAAAAAGAAATAAAAGGCATCCAAATCAGCAAAGAAGAAGTCAAACTATCACTCTTTGCAGATGATATGATACTCCATCTGGAAAACCTAAAAGACTGTACCCCCAAATTGTTAGATCTCATACAGGAATTCAGCAAAGTGGTAGGATATAAAATCAATGTACAGAAATCAGTTGCATTTCTATACACTAACAATGAGACAAGAGAAAGAGAAATTAAGGAACCGATCCAATTTACACCCAAAATAATAAGATACCTAGGATAAACCTAACCAAAGATGTAAATGATCTATGCTCTGAAAACTAAGAACGCTTATGAAAGAAATTGAAGAAGACACAAAGAAATGGAAAAACAGTCCCATGTTCAGGGATTAGAAGAACAAATACTGTTCAAATGTCTATGCTACCCAGACCAATCTACACATTCAATGTAATCCCTATCAAAATACCATCAGCATTTTTCACAGAGCTGGAACAAATAATCCTAAAATTTGTATAGGACCAGAAAAGACCCTGAATAGCCAGAGGATGTTAAAAAAAGAAAACGAAAGCTGGTGGCATCACAATTCTGGACTTCAAGCTGTACTACAAAGCTGTAATCATTAAGACAGTATGGTACTGGCACAAAAACAGATACATAGATCAATGGAACAGAATAGAGAACCCAGAAATGGACCCTCAACTCTAGGGTCAACTACTCTTTGACAGAGCAGGAAAGAATATCCAGTGGAAAAAAGTCTCTTCAACAAATGGTGTTGGGAAAATTGGACAGCCACATGTAGAAGACTGAAACTGGACCATTGTCTTACACCATACACAAAGATAAACTCAAAATGGATGAAAGACCTAAATGAGACAGGAGTCCATCAAAATCCTAGAGGAGAATACAGGCAGCAACCTCTTTGACCTCAGCTGCAGGAACTTCTTGCTAGACATGTCTCCAAAGGCAAGGGAAACAAAAGCAAAAATGAACTATTGGGATTTCATCAAGATAAAAAGCTTCTGGGGCACCTGGGTGGCTCAGTTGTTCAGCATCTGCCTTTGGCTCAGGTCATGAGCCCAGGGCCCTGGGATCGAGCCCCAATCGGGCTCCCTGCTCAGCGGGAAGCCTGCTTTTCCCTCTCCCACTCCCCTGGCTTGTGTTCCCTCTCTCACTGTGTCTCTCTCTGTCAAATAAATAAATAAAATCTTTAAAAAAAAAAAGATAAAAAGCTTCTGCATGGCAAAGGAAGCAGGGACAAAATTAAAACTCCCAACCTTCAGAATGGGAGAAGATATTTGCAAATGACATATTAGATAAAGGGCTAATATCCATGATCCATAAAGAGCTTACCAACTCAATACCCAAAAAACAAAAAAATCCAGTCAAGAAATGGGCAGAAGACATGAACAGGCATTTCTCCAAAGAAGACATACAAATGGCCAATATACACATGAGAAAATGCTCAACACCACTGGATATCAGGGAAATACAAATCAAAACCTCAATGAGATTACCACCACACACGAGTCAGAATGGATAAGATTAACAAGTCAGGAAACAATAAATTTTGGCGAGGATGTGGAGAAAGGGGAACCCTCTTACACTGTTGGGTCAGAATGGAAGCTGGTACAGCTACTCTGGAGAACAGTATCGAGGTTCCTCAGAAAGTTAAAAATAGAGCTACCCTATGACCCAGCAATTGCACTACCAGGGATTTACACAAAGGATACAAACATAGTGATTTGAAGGGGACCTGCATGCCAATGTTTATAGCAGCAATGTCCACAATAGCCGAACTATGGAAAGAGTGCAGATGTCCATCGACAGATGAATAGATAAAAAAGATATGGTATATGTATGTGTATATATATATGTGTATATATATATGTGTGTGTGTGTATACACACACACACACACAATATGGAATATTACACAGCAAAAAAAAAAAAAAGAAATCTTACCATTTGCAAAGACGTGGATAGAACTAGAGGGTATTATGCTAAGCAAAATAAGCCAATCAGAGAAAGATAATTATCACATGATCTCATCATATGTGGAATTTATGAAACAAAACAGGATCATAGGGGAAGGGAGGGAAAATAAAATAAGACAAAATCAGAGAGGGAGACAAACCATAAGAGACTCTTTACTATAGGAAACAAACTGAGGGTTGCTGGATGGGAGGTGTGTGGGGGGATGGGATAACTGGGTGATGGGCATTAAGGAGGACACGTGATGTAATGAGCACTGGGTGTTATATGCAACTGGTGAATCACTGAACTCTACCTCTGAAATCAATAATACACTATATGTTAATTAACTGAATTTAAATAAAATTTTTAAAAAAGAAAAACTCCATGGTTTCAATCCTTGGAGATTGGTTGAGAAAAGCCTTTGTCTAGACATATGAACTATTTGCTAAATGTTTCTGTGCACTTAAAACTTAAAAATTATATATTCCTAAAAAATAATATTTAAAATTTTTTTAAATTATATATTCTTCATTCGTGGGTGCAGTGTTCTGTATATTGCAATTAGGTCATGTTTTTTCAATGTGGTATTTAAATCTTCTATGTATTTACTAACTTATTTTTCTGCATGTTCTATTAATTAATGACAAAGGCTTGACAAAATTCCAACTAAGATTGGAGATTTCTGTATTTCTTCTTTTACTAGTATGGTTACTTACTTTTTAATATTTTGAGGTCATGCTATTTGTTTGCATACATATAGCTACAGTGGATCTTTTGGTTAGTGTTTGCATGGTATTTGTGGGTTGTGTTTTTTTTTTAAGATTTTATTTTTTTATTTGAGAGAGAGAGATCACAAGCAGGAGGGAGGGGCAGACGGGAAGGGAGAAGCAGACTCCTTGCCAAGCAGGGAGCCCGATGTGAGGCTTGACCCTGGGACCCTGAGATCATGACTTGATCCCGAAGGCAGATGCTTAACTGACTGAGCCACCTAGGCACCCCTATTTTTTATATGCTTTTATTCTTTATATGGCTTTATATTTAGAGTATACCTCATGTAGTCAGCATACAGTTGTCTTGTTTTTATAACATACTCTAATAATCTTTGTTTTTAAATTGAAGTATTTTGTCCTTTCACATTAATGTAATTACTCTTACATTTGTGTTTAAATCACTTCTTAATATGTTCTTTATTTGTTCTAGAGTTCTTTGTTCCTTAATTCTCCTTTTGTCTTCAATTAAACAAATTTTTTTAATTATTCCATTTTCCCCTTCCATCGGCTTGTTAGTTATACATTCTTTTAGTGGTTACCACAAAAATAAAATGTGTTCCCTCGACTTATTAGAATCTACTGTAATTAACATTTTCACCACTCCCTGGATAAGGACTTTACATGATTTTAACTTCATTTACCCCTCATCAAATTGCCACCTTATGTGTTATTACTGCTTTTTATGGCAAAAATTAAATTTTTATAATTTTATGAAATTAAATTTTATTAAAATTTTATTTTTAATTCTACATATATTTTAAGCTTTTTGTTATAGAGAGTTATAACATAGATAAAAATAGACTTCATAATGACATGAAACCCCCATATTCATCACTTTGCTTAATGATCATTAGCTCATGGCCAATGCTGTTCCTTCTTTATCTCCATCCACTTTTCCCTCAACCATATTATTTTAGAGCAAATCCCAAACTTCATATCATATTTCGTATAACTATCTCTTGTAACACACTCTTTAGTGTGTATCTCTAAAAAATGAGTAAGTTTTTGGAAACATATAAACATATCAGTATCAAACATATAGAAAAATTAACAATGCCAGAATACCATCAAATATTCTGTTAATGTTCAAATTTCCAAGTGTCCCAAATATCATAACTATTTTTAAAGGTATTTTTGAATCAAGATCCAAATAAGTTCTGCACACTGTAATTGGCTGATATGTCTTTTAAGGTACATTTAACCTGTCAATCCCCTTACATCTTTTTTCCCTTGCTACTTATTCATTGGAGAAACTGTCTTGTTTGAATTGAGATTTTCTACTATCTGATTTTTTCCCATGGTATTGTATTAAATAAAATGCTCCCTATCTGTAAATTCTGTTTGTTGGTAGTGAGGTCTAGAGGCTTAATCAAATTTAGGTTCATTTTCTTGTTTTGTTTTTGGCAAGACTACCTCATGGCTTGTGGGTGTGTGCTTCTTTTTTTTTTTTTTAATTTTTATTGTTATGTTAATCACCATACATTACATCATTAGTTTTTGATGTAGTGTTCCATGATTCATTGTTTGTGTATAACACCCAGTGCTCCATGCAGAACGTTCCCTTTAATACCCATCACCAGGCTAACCCATCCTCCCACCCTCCTCCCCTCTAGAACCCTCAGTTTGTTTTTCAGAGTC
>NC_138369.1:24161891-24187468 GCF_054177405.1 Leptonychotes weddellii
CTGCTTGTATTTTTGAAATATTCATAACCATTAATGTCCAATGCCTGAATCCTTACTATTTTTCAAAATAATACTGTGGTTCGCTAACATCCTCCCATTCATTATCATTATTAACTAGTGTTCATAACTCATGGATTTAATATATTTCTTATATTTCATTCCATTGCAGTCCTATTCTGATGGATGCTTAAATTGTTCCATCTTTGGCTACACGGAGTTAAACTTCATTAGACATTATTTTGAATGTTTTAAACAGTCTATCTTCACTTATATTTACTTATATATTTATCCTTTTTGGTGCTTTTCATGCCTTCCTGCATTTCCACAATTCCAACTTGGACCATTTCTCTTCTGGCTGAAGAGCTCCCTTTAATAATTTCAATGTAGATATATGCTGGTAATTAATTCTCATAGTTTTAATTTTTCTAAAACTATCTTTCTTGACGGATACCTTCTCTGGGTATAGAATTATAGATTGGCAATTATTTTCTTTGGCACTTTAAATATGTCATCCCATTGTTTTCTAGTTTCCATTGTTTCTGTTTAAAAGCTAGCTATAAATCTAACTGGTATTGCTTTGAAACTATGTCTTTTTTCCTCTGGGTGCTTTAAGATTTTTTATTTCTTTTTGGTTTTTCAATAGTTTTACTGTACTACACCTACATATTTTATTTCATTTTCTTTGCTAATAGAATTTTTTGAACATATGGCTGGATGTTATTCATCAGTTTTGGAAAATTCTTGACCAGTGTCTATTCAAATATTTATTCTGCCCCTATTTTCTCTCTAAACTCCAATGACAAGGCCCAGATGTTCACACATCCAATATGTCTCTTAAGGAGTTTTCTTTATTTATACATTCTTTTTTCCATTCTGTACTTTAATCTGGATATCTTCTACTGACCTATCTTTCAAGTCACTAATCTTCTCTTCTAATGTGTGTAATATGTTCTTAAATCCATCTCCTGCGTTCTTAATCTCAGTTACCATAATTTTAAGTTTGAAGTTATCCATTTGATTCCTATTATAGATTCCAGATTTCTGGTGAAATTTTCTGTGTTCATCAATTATTTGGAAATCCATGAGTGATAATCCCAATATCTGAATCACTTCTGGATCTACTGCTTTTGGCTATATTTCTCTCTGATTTTTAGTCATTTGTTCATGTTTTCCTGCATGCCTCTAATTGTTTTATGACATATACATTGTTTATGGAAAGTGTTACAAGTTGAACAGAGTTTTCTTCCTCCAGAAATGATTTGATTTTCCTCCATCAGAGAGAGTACAAGTAAATCATCTTGACTCAGTTAAGGCTGATCTATTTCCAGTTCAGTCTTATCCTAGGATGTAGCTAATTAGGGGCCTCAATCAAAAGCTGTGAGTGTTTACCAGGATCCTATTTCCTCAGAAGCTCTGAACTCTATAAGACTTTATGAGACTGCCAAATCTCTGCTCTGCCTTTTACTCTCTTATCAGATGTTTTCAACTTTATTTTTTGCTGTCTCATAGTAGAAGTATGCAACAAGGTCTCTAAGGAAAATTCCATATAGCATTTTTAACTTACTTTCTCTGATTCCTTTACTGTGGAATCTTGGTTCCTCAGACTTTACCAATCAGGGGAAAAAATTAAGCTTTTTCCATTTTAGAAAAAAAAAAAGTTATGTTCCTTCTTTATGTGTTCATGCCTTTATTTTTCCCGATTTTTAATATTTTTAAAAGCCTATCATTTTCTCATTATTCCCCAAAATGAACACAAAGAAACACATAGTAATAGAAAGCAAAAAAGTCTTGACCTTCACTAAGCATTCAACCCTCAGATAATGTCAGGAAATCTGGAGCTTTCTCAAGTAGGAATATGGAAGAGAAAGAAGGGAGATGTGTTATTTATCACAGACAATACTCAGCACAATTTTATTGCTCCTTGGGGAATCCAAAGCTTTTAAAGATGCTATTATTATTTGGAAGCTCTCCAGAGAGCACTAAGTATTAAAAATAGCACCTGTACTCCGCTAAGTCAAATCACCTGTTTATTACCCAGAGTGATGAAAATCATTTAATAAAATATTACAGACACTTGTTCAAAATCATGCTCACAATTCATATGCTCAGAGAAGTTAAAGGGAACATCTATGCCCAGCTCAGTACATATTTTTTAAATGGATAACTCATTTAATGGAGAGATAGAGATAATTTCACTGGTTTTTAAAATTAAAGACATTGAAGTTTTTTTTTAAAAAAAAGAGTCAAAATAAGACCTCTATATTAGCATCTTCTGTTTTTTCTTACTCAGCATTTACATAAAATAGCAGCCCATTTTTTTTCCCTTTGTAGAACCTATTCCTCTTCCTATGCTTGTAATACAGATAAAGGAACATGACCCAGGGCTGGCCAATCACTGCTCTACTCATTGGCCACAGTTATTGGTTCAGCAATGAGCATGTAATCCATGTTAGTCTGATGAGACTCAGTACTTGGATTTTATAAAAATTACTAGAAAGAGAAAGTCTGCTGAGATTGCTAAACTAGTAGAATAGAAGGCCCAGTGTGGTGATCACCACATAAAGAAGTCCTGCCTTAGAGTGAAGCCAAAACTACCTAGACCTTTCCAGTTACATGATCAACAAATTGCCCTGAATTGCTTAAGCCAGCTTAATAAGACTCTGGGTTTCAGACCTACAAATAAGAGTTCTTACTAACATAGCTACATCAAAAAACTACATGGTAGCAACTGAGTCTGTCAATAAGAGTAATTAACCCTCAAGCTTAAGACAAAACTCTAGCTGCTAATTAAAATGATGCAGTGGCATTAGAAATACTTATCATGTATATGGTAAAATTTATTCCATTCCACTGATAATGTTTTCATTTCCCACTTCCATTTACATTATGCCCAAGACATGAGACATGAACATTTACCAATAATATTAAATAACATCATTCCATTCTTGAAGTTCCAAGGATAGATTATTATTGGCATTTTAACCTATTCCTCACAGATCCTCAGTTACTGGGGGATCGGGGCAAGTTATAAAGGGTTCCAAGAAACGGAGGAATCTTCATGTGTTTTACATTTTTAAAATTCTGCCTTCAGCTTTGGCTTACCACAATGGTTGTTTTTGGTAGCCATCAGCAATATTCCTAGGATAAAGTCTTCAAATAAAATAAGAATTCCTCAGCATCTTTTTGTCCTTTAAGTGGGCATAGATTCAAACATGTGCACATACTGGGGATCACACATTTCTACCCATGGCATTTAATTATGAGTAAAGTAAAATGTGCAATACCACAATTTTAAATATTAGTTCAATAACTTTTATGCACCTAATTTCTGAATGATTTTCTTCCTTTCTGGAGAGTCATCTAATGCCAAACAGTGGTATGCAGGTGAAATCAAGGTGAGGCAGGAACTGAAAAGGCATAAAGAAGGTATATGTCAGATTTACTAATTTAAAAAAAGATGAAATAATCCTTTCCCTAAAATTATGCTCTGCCAATATATGCTAAACTTTGAAGTATGGCTTTATTTCCCTCATTCATAAGTAATCACTATTTTCAGAAGGAAGAGACTAAAGAGAGAAAGATTTGGGGAGATTTATAGCAATTTCAAAATCCCAAAATAAATGAGAAGTCAAAAGAAAAATGACAAGTTTGTTGGTTATTTAAAGTAGAATTTTCAGTGGGCCAAAAATCACCAAGACAGTGGTTTTTAAACTTTACTGTGGGTTCTATTAAAAAAAAGTTTGAAAATCACTGCCTTAATGTGTGTGTGTGTGTGTTTGTGTACACATGTGCGTGTGTGTATAAAATGATCACATATACTTGTAAATTAAAAAAAAATCTTATGGGGCACCTGGGTGGCTCAGTCGGTTAAGTGTCCGACTCTTGATTTCGGCTCCAGTTATGATCTCAGGGTCGTGAGATCGAGCCCCGCATCGGGCTCTGTGCTGGGTGTGGAGCCTGCTTAGGATTCTCTCTCTCCCTCTCCCTCTTCCCCTCCCCCAACTCTCTGTCTCAAAAATAAATTTTTACATTTTAAATGAACTCTAATATTTTCTATTATATCCTATTCTATTCTATTACATTCCATTCTATTAAAAATGCTGATCACAAATCACTAAATTGTTTTCACAACCCACCAATAACTTACAACTAGATACAAAACACACGATTTGGCATCACTAAAACATATAACACAGCTTAGGCTAAGAGAATTAGACATATTTAAATCATCACCACAGTAATTTCAATTAAGACTTTTCTGAAAAGAAATCAAATCAACTCCACACACAGTGGAGTTTCTTATAACGTTCATTAACTTCACCAAATATTTTCATAAAGTGCTTGAAGTGAAATGTATCATTTAGAATGATACCCCTTTGAACATACTTTGAAATAACCCAATGCAAGCTCATCCTCTCAAATTTGATCCAAAGACACTAACGTTTTCCTTTTATTTTCTTTTTAACTGTATGTCTCTATAAAAGTCAATGAAACACAATGCCACAGAGTAATATTCTAATGCAATGAAGAGGTAATCTTATTTTCTATTTTGTTTTACCTTATGGTATCAACTACTGTTGATTATTGTTTCTGTGAAAAAAATGCTTTAATGAACCTAGAGAAAGACAATGATTTGATGAATGACAAATGTGGCATGTAAAAAAAAAAATACTCTTCATTCCACACCAGTATATATATCATTTGGTTCCACCAGATTTTCTTAGAGCTGGAACCTCATGATAACTGCCCTCCCTGATATATAAATATATTTTTTTAAACCTTGGAGGCAGGTGCTGAGAAGGAACATTTCCTTTCCAGATCCTCTATTAACCAAAATTCCAATGCCCTGGATGTCTTTTTCCCCCATTTTAAAAAATGACTTGCATTTCTATTAAAAGGCTTCCTGTACTAACTCCTGCCTAAGAATTTATATGTTGGTATGTTTGAAAGTACTCCCTGCAGAAATCGGACATGGTGATCACTGTCAATATGACATACTGATGATGGGTTGGTGAGTTACCTGTTGACTCCCGTATCACATTTGCTAAACTTCTGTCGAGACTACAGGGTAGACCCAGCTTATGAGATGATTTTTTTTTTTTGTCTTCTTTCTACTTCAAAGATCATTTATAATCACACACAGAAAAAAGAGAGAGAGGTAAAATCTTGTAAGTCCCTTCTCACTGAATCTCAAGCTGAAGCAAATGGCACAATCCTCAGGGCTAGGAGTGAACCTGTGTGGTAAAGGCACCAATGTTACAGCACGGCTGGTTCCTCATTATGACCAAAACAGTCTGCTCTAAACTCTGAGGTGTAGTCATTGGTGGTTTTCTCAAATTTGTCCTCAAAGGTTGAAATTTATCATAGTTATGCGCAGCCACCCTTAAGATGCTTGAGTGCATGGCTATGTGTGAAAGAGAAATAAAACCTAGAGAGCTGCAGATTGAAAGAGGGACTAAATACGCACAGCCTCCACGTAATTGTAGGTGCTACAATAATTCCAAAACGGTATGCAGGACAGTCGGGATGCTGGCATCCTCGATTAAGGAAGACATTGTTAGCCATGTTGCTTAGCACAGTTTTGGAAGAAGGCATGAGGCCAGCAGAGAAAAACTTCATCAGAAATCCTTATTCCTTAACCCCGTCTCTTTCTTTCATTTTCTCCTTGCTTCGTTTCCATTTGGGCAAGTGAAAAAGACTGGAAAGAAAAGAGGGAGTGTTGAGGCCGAGAAAACACAAGTTGTGTGTTGTATGTGGATATGTCCGGCCAGTTGATACCGAGTCAATAACCAGCCATATGCCTTCCTTGAGTCAGGTCCTTAGAGGATCCAAAATAAAGCCAGTAGAGAGAAGCAGCTTATTGGTGGTTACGGTACGACTTCATTTTTAATGTGCCTATAAATCACCCTGGGATCTTATTAAAATGCCAACTCTGACTTTGGGGTAGGGTCTCAGCTTCTGCATTTCTGCTCTTAGTTCGGGAAACCCAAGCTGGCATCCCATGGTATGCTCCA
The DNA here is from genome assembly GCF_054177405.1 of Leptonychotes weddellii. Taxonomy (NCBI): domain Eukaryota; kingdom Metazoa; phylum Chordata; class Mammalia; order Carnivora; family Phocidae; genus Leptonychotes; species Leptonychotes weddellii. The sequence continues at coordinate 24,167,906 of NC_138369.1, forward strand.
CTACCACTCCTTTTCTTTACAGGGATTTCACCCACCTTCCTTTCCTTCACCTCTACCTCCAGTGGGGAGAACAAAAAAGGATGGCATAGGAGAAAAAGCACTGGCTCTGGGATTGAAGTTGTGTTGGAATCCCATCTCTGCAACTGACTTGCAGTCTGCAATTACAGGTGAGGTTTTTTTAATACCACTGAAGTTCATTTTCTCCATTTAAACTGGGCGTGCCACCTTCCTAATTCTCACGGCTGTCACAAGGGACAGAATGTGCACATCCTGCTAGGTTCATTTATGGGATGAATGAATAAAGAGTCTACAGCACAATAATTCTATCCACAGGTAAAAAGAAGAGGGGGGTGCTACATCGTTGGAATATACCTTAATTTTTCTTAATACTGTGGCTTTGGCTCTTTCTTAGATTCAAAACTGTATATTTCATAGAGCCCTACACACAATAAGTCAAGTATTTCTCCCTATTTCCAATACTTCTCTGACTCCAGAAAGCCACTCTCTGGTCATGCTTTTAGTCATGACAGAATCCAGGGCAGACCAGTTTTAAAAAATTTTTCTTGCTGTATCTAATGGTAAAAATGTGCTTGATAATTTTCTTGCTTCCAATTATTTCAGTTCCTAGACTTGTTCTGGACTTCTTCGGCTCCCATTTTCAATGACAGATCATCCTTGTCCTCAAGCTGCCTCTTCCAGTCTCTGTTCTCCCATCTGAAGTGAGGCTCCCCTTTGCTCTCAGGGTAAATAAGACAAAGGCACCCTCTCCTTCCCACATTGTCCATCTGGCGAATCTGAGTTCCTCTGGGGGAATCCAGAAGACACCTCTGAATTAACCAGACGAATGAAGGAAAAAACAGCTAATGCAAACCTTCCCTAACCCTCCCACATACACGGGTTGAACCCAGCACTCCAAACCCAGGTTTAATAAAGAGGTGACAAGAAGTGGGTCAATTGTATTGAAAATAATGAAAATTAGGAAGGAAATCGAAGAAAACCATGGAATTGTAACTACAGCTGCCACATCCTGTCTCCCCTGACTGCCACTGGCAGCCGCCAAGACAGATGGGGCTGGAAGTGGACAGGCCCTGGGGAGCAAGTCTTGACCCTTCTCGGCCCTATGATGATTCCTGTTGAGGTTACCAAAGGGTCTTGGGCACCATCAGAGCAGAAAGGACATATCAACCACAGAGGTCCCACCTCATGACAAGAATCACTGACCGCTCAGGGATGCCGGCTCTGCCCCCACTCCCTCAGCCTCACTGGCCTCTCTGCCATAAGCTGCTACAGAACAAGTGGGGCCTGCTTCCCCTTAGCTCGCTTCCATCTCAGACTGAATCAGGGGAATGAACTATTATCGGCCGATCCGTCTTACTAGATTGATCCATGTGATATTGGCAACTTCATATGATTCAACCTCATATCTTGTTCAGCGAAACAAAGTTCACTGTCACACACACACACAATAACAACAACAACAACAACATCACTAAACCATTTCTGTGGCTGAGCTACGCTGGCCTGAACAAAATGATCTCAAATCCATTTACCAAAAGGCTGCATATTTTATTTGTTGTTGTTGTTGTTTTTTAAAAAGATTTTATTTATTTATTTCTCAGAGAGACGGAGAGAGAGAGAGAGAACAAGCAGGCTGAGGGAGAAGCAGGCTCCCCACTGAGCGAGGAGCCCGATGCGGGACTCGATCCCTGGACTCTGGGATCATGACTGGAGCGGAAAGCAGACGATAAACCGACTGAGCCACCCAGGCATCCCAAGGCTGCATATTTTAAACTAAAACATATTTACAGTGGCCCTTACACTTACACTTAGTTTCTACTTTTCTAAGGCAAGATAATTTCAGGAAACTTCTTTCGGAAAAACATCCCATCTGAAGCAGCAACAATGTGTCAAACACGGCACCATCGCTGTGCATTTCCTTGGTGTAAGGCACGAAAGGCACAGAACAGTAAACAGAACGCTGTGTCTGCCTCCGAGGGGGTAACACCTAGCTGGAGAAAGCAGAGAGAATAAGCAAAAAGGTAAAGAATGAAACAACACTATTAGAAATGCCACAAGACAGACCATAATCATTTGCTAAATGAGAGCAACGCAAAATAAGTGCAGTGAGTCGAGAGCCAGGAGCAATCACCTTGAATCTGATTTGAGCCACTTTCAGCCCATCAATCACCACACCCTCCCACCTACTTCCTCTGGGAGGTTATCACGGAAAATGAAAATCACCTCTCTGCCTACTCATAACTCCCGGATGACGGTCCCAGAGATATAGACCCAGTAGGTCTCAGACCACTCCCTCTCAATTACTGGGTCCATCTCAGGAAGAGATGGAAGAACGGCATCACTTATGCTGGCCACTGTTCTCTCCCAGATGAGGTCGGCGTGCCACGGAAAGGGCGATCTAAACGCTAATGGTACGTGCTTCAACATAAACTGCAGCCACCTGGCAGTTAAGCAAACTTTTCTAAACCTCTTAATTCCGAATTTCAATCCTTCTGAGCAGTAACCAAGAGTCAAATGTGGCTCTAAGTATATTATAAATGCCAATTTAGGTACAAATGAGGCCACGTTCACACCACACACCCACTGGCTATTTCAGCTCGTGTCTGCATGCTCTCACACAGACCTTCGCGGGGTACTCAGCTGTGCCTCTCTACTGACATCCCCACTGAGGACGGTACCCAGCCATAAACCGTGTCTCCAGTGTCCCCCAGAATTAGGCTGCACCCTTGCCCAAGGAACCAAGGCCAAGTGCTCTGCAAGTGGCAAACTCTCAAGGTAGCAGCTGCCCTGGCTGCCTCCATGCTCCCCGCACTAAAGCAACACTGGAATGTTCCATGCAAAATGCAGAAAATGCCCTTTGGGAGAAGAGCACCACTGCTACCCTTTGTCACCAGGGCCTGATAGAGGTTCGCTCACACCTCAGGGAAACATCTCTAATTAGGCCCTTTCTCTCACCTCCCACATCTAATCCATGAGAAAGATCTGTCAATCTCACCTACAAAATATCCCTCGAGCCCTCCCCTTTTCTTCATCTCTGCAGGCATCCTGTCAGTTGAATATTAATTACTATTACCATTGCCACTTAGGCCTCGACTCAAGCCTTCTAATAGCCTGTTTCCACTCTTGCTCTTCCAATCCATCTGATCATAGCAGCAAGAGGGACCTTCTAAATACATTAAATGGATCCTATCTTTCTGGGCTTAAAACCCTTCTGCATCTTCCTGTTACACTCAGAATAAAATCCTCATCTACAAGCCTTCTGGGACCTGGTCCAAGCTTTTCTTGACAGAAGCCCATCCAGTGGGGATAGTAGGAGAGGCCAGGTTCCAGCTTCCAACCACCCGGCTGGAATCCAAGGTCCACTGCTCCCCAGGAGAAGCCTGGGTCAGAACCTCAGGTCCTCTGCTCACCATATGTGCTGTGCAGTTTGAGCCAGTGACTTACCTTCCCTGTGCTTCGGTTCCCTCACATGCAAAGCTGTACATCTCATTGGACTGTTAGAGAAGTAAAGTGAGATACTACATGTAAAATGCTAAGAACAGCCTCAGTCCACAAGAAGTGTTTCATAATCAGCCTGGTGTAATTTCCTTCCTCAAACACATCTTACCTGCCCCTTCCATCCACTGTTTCCTCTGCTTGGATTGCTCTCGAGCCTCCCCTCCAAATCTGCACGGTCACCTCGCCCCTCTTTCATATCACCTCTGCGGAAGGGCTTTCTCTGACTAACATGGCTCAGTGGCAACTCTCCCCATCCCCTCCATTATTCTCTGTTGCAGCTCTTTATTTTCTTCATAGCACTTCTGAGCATGTTCAGCCTTTCTTTGGCTTATTCACTTATTTACTATCTTCCTCTTCCATGAAACTTTAATCTTTATAGACAGTTGGACTATATTTATATTGTTTACCACTGAATCCCCAGAAGCTAGAACATCATCTTGACTCAGGGATCTTCCATTCAGTTACTATTTATTCTTTTTACGGTTCTTATGAGGCTTAAATATATTTTGATACTACTAATTGGTATGTAAATCTGTTTGGGATGACTCTGTTTATCAATTAAAAATGGCCCTGTGTCTTAAGAAAAAGTTACTATCTAAATTGTTAATACTGAGCAAGAGGATGAGTCTTGCTACATCCCTCATCTTCGAGCCCCCTTGCTCCCTGGAGCCCAGACCAACGCTCCAGGTCTGGGAATGGAGGACAGACACTATGCCTGGCCTCTTCATGGCCCAGCCTCCCCCATGCCCCTGAAAGTACATATAAACCTTTCTTCCAGGCCTCCCTTCCCTTCAGGCAGATGCTTAGCAAACCAAATTCTAAATGCTCTTTTGGTTCAACCCAAGTCACCTTCTCTCGCCCTCTTTCTGTATGGATAGATGCATGTGTGGATGGATGTATATATAGCACGCGTACTTTTGTGTATATTTAGATGTTGCGTTAGCCCAGATTGCACGGAAAGCACAGCCTCCGGCAAAGCACATGTGCTCCTAACCTATCAGAGCATGCCATCTCAGGGAAGCAAGAGGGGACAGAAGAGGGAAATAAGTCAGGAAAGGAAGAAAAGCAGATACAGGATACATTTCAGAGCTGGTTGCCACTGTTCTCAAGCACATCTGATCGTCAGATATCTCTGGCCCAACTTCTGAGAGGGGCCATGCAAATGAGAGCGTCTCAGGAGCGCTGGTCAGGGGAATAAGGGGGCCACGTGATATCCACCCAATGCATGAAGGATTGGGGGCGGTCGCTGTTACCGTCTCCGGCCGCTAGAGGCAGCAGTAGTGACGTGGCTCAATAACCTTGAGAGCAGCCCTCATCAGCAAACACACAGGTCTGCAGTGGGGCCGAACCCGAGTCCCGCACAGCTGGATAAAAAGGAGATGGCCACCCAAATGTATTGCTCGAGAATGGTAAGCATGTGACATATAAGCTCATCACTCCCAAAGCTTGCCCTCATGGCAGACATGTCCAAATTGTTAACAGTACTTTTGTCTAACAGCCCAGGTTCAGCCTCTGAACCCACCTCAGCACAGGGCTATCAACAGCAACTACATCCAATAAAACATGATACGTCCCCAGGAGAAAACACTGCAGTGAAAAACCTCTTCCCTATACACTAACTAATTTGATCTCTGCAAAGTTGCAACATTCAGTGGAGAAGTTACAATTCATCTCTATTGAACAGACTGGCAACTGGGACACAGGGAGAGTATGGCGTGGAGGCAGGGACACACTGTCAGAGCAGGGCTGAAAACCAAGATTTGTGACTTCTAGGTTATGTGGAAAAAACTAATATACCTGTACTATAACCCAATGACTGAGAATCATCTATTTTGCTAAGTTAATTATCAGAGGATAAAGAATATGTTTCTTAAGCCCTGTTCTCTTTGTTTTTTCAAACATACACTGGAAGACAGAAATGAGACCCCAAAAAGAACAAGAGTCACAACAGTAAAGCAAATAAGGATAATATCAGACATTTAAAAACAAATTCAGACCCAGGGGGGTGCCTGGCTGGATCAGTAGGAAGAGCATGTTACTCTTGATCTCGGGGTCGTGGGTTCGAGCCCTACATTGGCTGTAGAGATTACTTAAATAAGTAGAACCAAAAAAAAAAAAAATCAGACTGGAAATGACAATGACAAAAACATAGCATCAAGCTAAGGAAAATGATCAGTTTTGGAAAGTGGAAAATGCTACACAAGGGAAGCCCTTCCACAGCCTCTTCATGTCCCTCAGCTCCACAGCTCAGGAACCAGTGCCCATGGTGCTCCTTGGTATTTTGGGAGAGGAGAATACCACTTAAATGCTACCCTTTCTAGAATCAAACTCTCCGTACACCCTAACATCATAGCTCTCATCCTTCTGCATTTGACACCAGTCTCAGATTTAGCATCTCACGGTGATACATACCTAATTTACGGGGCAACGTTTATTTCATATAAAGCAGTTCTGACCTTCAATGCAGTGTGATTAGAAGTCAATCTGCCCATGTTCTTCTTAAGCTTTGACATTTATTACAGGAAAGATGTGTCATTATTTCTACTGACCCTTCACTCCTCCCCCATCCACCAAATATACCCACCCAAATGTTCAGAGCTTTGTGTTTGCATCTTAGTAATCTGTCATCCAGTACTTGGCAGGGAAAATGTACTATCATATGGCAACAAGCAAATCTGGAGGTCTGGCTAAAATTTCATGGATCTGATATTTAAGCCTTATTGGGGGTCTGCTATATGCAGAGAACCATGCTAAGAACTGACAGTCCCCCCAGATGCATTCCTGGCCCCATTTCTCCCTCCTAACCTCACTTTCATCCAAGTCCTTTAAAACTTTTCCCCCCCATTTTTCTTCAGTAAAGTTCATCTCCCCACTCACATTATCCTTCCGATAAGGATAGGAACACCAACCAGACTGTCTTTCCCTTCAGTAGTTGCTTCTGCTTTGAGGAGCCCAGCTAGACCCAGCCCTGAATTCCCCAGCACTCAACTCAGCCCTGCTCCCCCAGCACAGTCCCTGCCCATCCTACCTGATTACCAGCAAAGCCTTAATCATAGATAGATAGATAGATAGATAGATAGATAGATAGATAGATAGATAGATATAGACAGATAGATGATAAAGATGTAGAAATGAATAAGATATTGTTCCTTTCCTTTAAGATTTTATTTATTTATTTGACACACACAGTGAGAGAGAGAGAGAGCACAAGCAGGGGAAGCAGCACGTAGAGGGAGAGGGAGAAGTGGGCTCCCCACTGAGCAGGGAGCCGGATTCAGGGCTTGACCCCAGGACACTGAGATCAAGACCTGAGCTGAAGGCAGACGCTTAACCAACTGAGCCACCAGCCACCCCATTCCTTTCCTTTAATGTTCCAAGCTGTATCATATAACCCAGTAGTGGATCAAGAAATCAATTTAGGGAATTATAACCCGATTTTTCCCAAAAACTAAAATAGAATTGATTATAAAAGAGAATATGTCTCACCTAGTAAGGGTGGGTTTGTTTCATGAATGTGTGTGTGTGTGTGTGTGTAAATGTATTCCTTACTGTGGGTGATCTAACAGTTTGACAGCTAAAGTTTCCAACAGGGAGAAAACCATCATTTAAACATATAATGATACAAAATCTATGCATGCAGAATCCCTAGAGTGACACATAATCAGCACTCAATATGCATATATGATGGCAGAGATCAGTACTAATGAGAAGTAGACCTGAGGCTCCAGCAATGGTGAGAACCCAAACTTTCTAAAGCCCGTGTTCATCATATTCCTTTCTGCTCAAATCCACTGTATGCACCCCCCATCCCTCCAGAGCATAATGCAAACTCATGAGTATGGCACTTGAGGACCTCCAAGTTTATCTCCCACTACTTGTCACCCCCACCCTATCTTCTGTACCATACTGTTGTTAAAATGCCTTTTTTTTTTTTTTTTTGCCATATTCCAAATATATTCTGTATTTTTTGACCACTGGGCCCTGGCACAAACTCTTCCTTTGCACAACAGTGCTCTTCCTTGTCTCTCTGACCGCTAAAGTCATAAGCTTATTGTGAACAGCTCTTGTTTTGTCTCTCCAGCTAACTGTGCCATCCTCCTTCTGGTCACATTATTCTCTTCCCTTTGAGGAACTCCCCAAAGTTTCACGTGTTCCTGGTTGTATTATCAGTCATAATGCCCCACTGCCTTTTGCCACAGAGGAAGCCATGTGACAAATATATGGTGATTGGATGGGAAAACAGGCATGCAATCAGGGCAGACAATTGTACTCCATTGCTGGTGCATAAGACCTGCTTTGTGTTATAAAAGCAGCCCCCAAAGACTAGTAGTCCTTTCCTGTGCATCAGAACCAGCTGGGGGGCTCATTAAACCATAGAGTACTTGGCCTGCCCCCGCCCAAGTTTCTGATTGGATAAATCTGAGGTATGACCAGAGATGTGTATTTCTAATAAATTCCTAAGTGTGCTAGCTTCCTATTGCTGTGTAACAAATTACCACAAACTTAGTGGCTTGAAACAACACAAATTTATTCTCTTACAGTTCAGGAGGTCAGAAATCCAAAATAGGTCTTAAAGAGCCAACATCAACGTGCCACCGGCAGGGCTGGTTCTTCCGGGATCCTCCAAAGGAGAATTTGTTCCTTGCTTCTTCCAGCTTCTGGAGGCCCCCTGTATCCCTTGGCCCATGGCCCCTTTCTTGTAGCTCCAACCTCTTCTTTATGGCATCACAACTCTTACTATTAACTCTGGTCTCCCTCTTTATAAGGGCTCGTGTGATTATACTGGGCCCATCCAGGTCATCTAGGATAATCTCTCCATCTCAATAATCCTTAATTTAATCACATCTGAAAAGGCCCTTCTGCCATATAAGGTGACATTCTGGGAATAAGGATGTGGACATGTTTGAGGGGCCCTTATGCATCCTACTATCCCAGATGATGCTGTTCCTGATAATACAGGGCCCACTCCTCAAAAACCACTGAATGACCATCACTGTCAAAACCAGTCTTGTATTTTAATTATTCTTTAGTCAGCCTGCCTCTGCTCTATCCTACCAGATTCAGAGTGTCCTGAGGACTGGATTAAATCTTGGCCCTTTTTAAAAACTCCTTTAATTCCATGTACGTCCTTATTTGTGAACACTGGTGTGTACATCTTTCAGTGAAATTTGGGGAACAGGCAAACAGAAAACAACTTGGGAAGCTAATACCCCAAAGTAGGAGTGGTTAATAAGATTGACTGAATGCCTTACCATCCAGGAATAGATCTTACCACCTAATTAGGGTCCTGAATCTCAAATTTCATTATTACTGACTACTAGATATTGCCATTTTGATGGCCAGAGATATTTCAAGTTTTTCTCAAACCAAATTCAGGTATCCAGGCCCATCCCAAGCTCCACCTCACGGGTTCATCTCAGAAATGGCTTCACCACACATTAGAGCCAGAAATCTCACCAAGATCATAGCAAGAGTTGCTGACATATATTACACCACTGGTATGTACCTGGAAATGTTTAAGTTCTCCACAGGTACTTACTCATTAGCTCTTAGAGGGCTTGTTCATTTTTGTATCTCCCCAAATCCTAAACAAGGACATAAAGCTAAAATTATTTTATAGGTCCATATTAGTAAGTTCACAGAGCAGCTTAGACACAATCAGACAACAAACAGAAAACAAAGGTTTTCCAGGAGGTCTGATTCTTCAAAAACACCAGGGGATCGAAACTGGGTCCTTCAGATTCTCTTCCAGCCTCCTAATTCTGGGTATTGAGGTATCTGTCCTTTGTTCTTGGTGATTTACTATTTCTGATTGTAACTCTTAGAATTCAAACATAACGCTCTGCCTCCTTTTCCATCAGGATTTTAAAATCAATATCTTTACCATTTATGAAATTGTGTGATGTGCTTTGAAGACTTAAGGCATCTTAAAGAGAGGGACAATGTCACCTTGTACTATCATACCAATGTATTAAATAATGACTTCTTTAAAAATCAAAAGCTTGTTGGTTGAAATGCTATTAAATCGTAACCTTTATATAAAAGCAGCCCATGATCATTTCAATGGTACAAAAGGCAAACTTTAACTAGAGTAGGTGAGAACTGTTACAACATAAGAGAAGAATGCAATCTAATTTTGTAACCATTTAGTTACCTGTAACATAGAAGAAACAATTTTCAAAAAAAATAAGTGTTACTCAATATATTTACCAGAACACCTAACATGTACCAAGGATTGTGTAACAGTGTTAAACAGGAATCCCTACCCTGATGGGGCTAATAATCTACTGGGAAGGACAGACATTAAACAAATAATTATGAATAATTAAGTATGAGAGAACAAAATAAAATGAAGGCATTCTAGGAGCAATGGGAGCATTAAACCAAGCATGGAACAGATCTGGGGGACCAAGAGGCTCTCCAGGGGAGATAACATTCCACCTGAGATACTAAGGGCATATGAGTGCTGACCAGCAACAAAGAAGGGAAAAGAATCTTCCAGCGAGTAATGAACACAGATGAAGGGGGAGGGACAGAGGACGGACTGGAAACATGGAGGCCTGCTCAAGAACGTTCAACCTTGACAAGGCAGATGGGAAAGAGCTGATACATTTGTTTGAGTTCAGTCATTCAGCATTTTGCATTTTAAGTCTCCTGGTTCAAGACCACTTTCTAGAAAGGAAGCTCTCTATAAAACTGAGTACACTGAAGAGAATCTCAAGAAAGTTCAGTGCATCGTTGAGAATATAATCATGATTCTAAGTGATACCTGATAAAAGTGTTTGTAAATGCATGTGACTTTAAGGAATTTAAGATAATTCGGCGACTACATAGAGAGAAAACACAGGTTTTTCTACTGAAATCTTTAGTTTATATATCTATGAGCAGGGGCGGAAGGAACTATCTGCATTTTAAGGTGTCTTCACTGGGTTTGTGACATTGTGCGTGGACAGCATGCCACATGCAGATAACAACACTTCCTACTAAGAGATCTTATTACAAAAACCCTTCATCAGGCTCTTACTACATATGAGCCACTCTGCTGAGGGCTCTACGTACATCCCTCCTTTAACCTCTGCAACAACTCTGGCAGGTACGTACAATTATTATTCTCCGGTTACAGATGTGTCCCCTGAAGTTCAGAGACGTGAAGTAACTCTTCCAAGATCACACTGCAAGTCAGCTGTGGAGGCTCTTAACCCCTCCCACTGTTAACCAGGAAAGCTCTGCTTTTGTTGAATTCTGACCATTTTTGCTGGGGGGACTAGGGGTGCTTTTCTACCCTGTTTTGTTTCTCTTTGAGTTACCATCTAATGGTTATCGCCAGTGTTTAATAAGTGATGCATTATCCCTGGGCATTGGAATTAATATCATTACTCAGAGATAGTAAACATAAGTTTGCATTTGTGCACAGCCTAGAGGTGAAAACATCAATGAAGAGCCTGAGGTGGGAGGAAAAGATAAATGTCCAGACTTGACTCAGAGGCAAGGGATGCAATTCAATGCGGGGTAATAAGAAATTCTGCCTAGGCTAGCAGAGACACACAATCCTTCACCACTCCTTGCCCAAACTGCCTGGTTGCATTTCTCCTCACGCGGCTTTTCTATCCTCCACAGGGCACAAGAGTCCCAGCCCTGCCCATCTCACACACACACACACACACACACACATACACACACACACACACATCTTGTGTATGCCCTGGGGTGCCCAGCATGCAATATTCTAAGAGCAATGAGCTGTGAGTCCCTTTGACGAAGTTTGCTTGGGGCCCAGGAATTTTAATCTACATCCATGAACTGAAGACATTTAAATTAAAAACTTCCTACCTATTTAGCAACAGCTAGGAGAACGGTGCCCAAAGTTACTGAATTGGCCTGCAGCCTCACAAATGGCAAAGTGGCAGCCGCAGATAAGGAGCCGCTCATTACTGAAGGTATCTATGTTAACCCCATGCATTGAGCAGAACAAAGGATCATTAATGATTCCAAGGCTTGTCACAGCAGAATGGAGTGGTGGTGATTAGACAGCATCTAGACATGCTTTTCTTGTGACATTTCTTATTCTTAAACCCTGGTATAAGAGCATGTGTTAATTTTTATGATTTGTGTCACATGCTATGCTCCAGGCTGGATACATGAGACAGCTTCCCCATTCCAGTATTTCACAACGAGCAATAAACAAACAATAAGCAATGACAACAAGAGAAGAACCGCCTTCCAGGATCTTATGGTTAGTTCTGACATTTAGAAATTACTTGAGTGCCAGAAGTCAATTACTGCGACTGTGATCATGTTTCCGCACAGAAAAATAATAATGTTCCCACCTCCTTTTTATCCTTCATTTTATTGCATGCAAATTGGACCCCTCAACCTGGAGGGTCACATTTTTGATATAAGATTTTCTTTCTTTATAAAATATAGAAGGAAATTGCCTGTAGAGCACCAGAAATCTTGGAAACGCACATTTACCCATTCCTTTGTTCATTCAATCAATACCTGTCGAGTACCCACTAAGAGCCAGGCACTTTTCCAGAAGCTGAGGACCCCTCAGTGAACACGACCGCTGAGGAACACAGACAATAAATAAGTGATCCATTAGAACACCAAATTAAGTTTGGAGCAGTGAGTGTTAGGAAGGAAATAAAGCAAGGCAATGTGATAGGTCCTTCCTAATGGGTGGTCAGAGAAGGACTCTTTGGGAAGGTGACATTTGAGCTGAGAGCCAAATGACAAGGAGGAGCCAGACATGCAAAGATGTGAAGAGTGTTCTGGGTAGAAGAAATGGCAAAGCTCAAAGGCCCAATGACAGGAACAAGCCTGGCTTGTTCACAAACAGATGAAGTTCAATGTAACTTGAGGAAGGTCCAGTAGATGAGAGATAAGGTCAGGGAGGGAGACAGGAACAGATCAGGTGGGGGCCTTACAGGCCATAGTGATTTTGTATTAGGATTTTATATTCATGACAAGCAGAGCCACTGAAGTGTGTTTAAAGCCAGAGAATGATGGGTTCTGACATTTTAAGAATTACAGCTGATTTTTAGTCATGGACAAAACTGTGTCTCATCTGAAGGATGTCAGTTCCTCACAGATCCTTTGAACAATTCCTAAAAACAATTCCAAAGGAACAGATCATTTGAACAGTTCTTCACAGATCCACAATTCCTAAGAACCCAGCCTTTGTCAGGATGTGTAGTGATTAAGAACATGGTGTGCATCAGAAAATCTACATTTGAATCCTTGGTCTGCCATTAATATGCTGTGTGATTTTAGGGACTCCATTTAAGTCACTAAAGTCTTAGTTGCTCCATGTAAAACCTGTGGTAATAATTCTCCTAGGGCTTTGGACAGAAACAAATTGGACATTACCATAATGGAGTAGCCCTAGTGCCTGGTCCATGGTACCTGTTCAGAAAACAGCAGCTTTTAGTATTAGTATCATTAATACCAGAGAAAAAGAGGAAAGGGTGAGGTGAAGGACTAAGCAGGTGCACAGATCATTTAGGGTAGAAGATAAACCTACAGGAGACAGATGGAGGTCTCCATCAGCAGAGAGCATCTCTGTGCTCCGGGTCCCTGGATAAATGCCACCTGTTTAATGTTCTGCACGTGGTAGAATCTGAACCAAAATGGAATTTTAGAAACACTGGAAACAATCCAAGTGCTCATGAACAGAAGCATGGATCAGTAACATGTGGTATATTCATGCAATGAAATGCTCCATGGAAGTGAAAAGGAATGAACCGTGGGCACTCCCAAAACTATGGATGAATTTTACAAATATATTCATTGAAAGAAGCTGGAAAGGAGAGACTACAGGCTGTGTGCGTCCATTTAGATGAAGCTCAAGAATAGGTGAAACTAACTGATGTTGACATCAACATAGTAGTTACCTGTTGAGGGAGTATATTTGGAAAACTTTTGGAAGGTGCAAAAGGAACCTGCTAGCTCGCTCGAAAGTCTTGTGTACCTTGATCTAGATGGTGGTTCCATAGAGGTATATATATATATATAAACATAACATCAATCTGTATACTTAAGTTTTTTATAAAGATTTTATTTATTTATTTATTTATTTGAGAGAGAGAGAACACGAGCAGGGGGAACAGCAGAGGGGGAGGGAGAAGCAGACTTCCTGCTGAGCAGGGAGCCCGAGGAGGGGCTGGATCCCAGGACCGTGGGATCATGATCCGAGCCGAAGGCAGACACTTAACCGACTGAGACACCTAGGTGCCTCTATACTTAAGATTACCATACTTTATACACATTTATTATATGTATGTTATACCTTAATTTTTTAAATTCATACCCATTTATTTATTTATTTTGAGAGAGAGAGCGCGCGCAGGGGTTGGGGGGAGGGGCAGAGAGAAAATCTGAAGCAGGCTCTCTGCCCAGCATGGAGCCTGACACCCAGCTCGATCTCACGACCCTGAGATCATGACCTGAGCTGAAACAAAGACTCAGACACTTAACTGACTGCGCCACCCTTAATTTTTAAAAACAGTATCATTTCAGGGGATCAGAATTAGCTGCATAAATAAACAAATGGTGACTGCTGTCTTCAGGAGAATGCCAACCTCGGAACCATTTGGGAGTGCGTTCATTTCTAAGGCTGCTTCCCCCTTTCTGTATTAAACAGCTCTACCCGTACTGTCAGCCACAAGGAAGGCACCAAACCACAGGGAAGAGATGCAAAAAAAAAAAAGCTCGGCGTCGTAGCAGGACAACTGGGAAGCATGTCAAACTGTGGCCATGACTAACTTCTCAAAATCCACTCCTGCAACTAACAGCGTCTGCTTAGTGCCGTACCTCCCATTTGTGCGGAATTTGTCTACATTAAATGAAAGCTCAAGGGGGCACGGTTGCTTCTCTTCTATCTTAGAAATATATCTCAGGTACTTGGGTGCTCTATAAAGAATAAAAATAATAACAGGAGGCTGTAGAACAACTTAGGTTCGCAGCATATGTTTAGACAGCACTTTTTGGCAATTTAATGAGGGAAACTCAAAGGGCTTCCAGCATCGGAAAAAAAAAAAAATCAAAATGGAATTATTTCATTTCCCTGATAAAGCACCCAACCCACAATGCAAAAGCCATTAAATCTCATCATGTGGTGTTAAAAATGTTTTTTGGCTAAGATCAGCCAAAGATGTGCCCAGGGCAAATTTTTATGACCATATCATCACGACCTGAAATTCAAATCAGTAGACTAGCTAGAAATACACGCTCCCTAAAACAGTTGTTTTTCTGCATCTATCTCAGTGAAAAATGGTAGCAGAAGAAACCTTCCTTTGCTGGAAAAACACTATCAAATAATAAAACAATTCAGGACCAGTTTTCACAAAGTAATAACAGGCCATACATAATTGATTGCCTTTAGTCTGTGTCTCCAGGCATCACAAATCACAGTTACTAGTGCTTCAACCAAACAAACCTTCATTCTGGAATGAGGCTGTCCATTTTGGCACTACCTGAAACTCGTTTGGCACCTTTAATGCACACTTTGCTGCACTGCTCTTCAGAGAGGCTCTCGTATTCCCAACAATGCTACATGTCCTTCTTTCTGGGTGTTTACCCACCATCCCTGATGGGAGGCAAAAGGTAAATTCTTCCAGAGGTGAATTGATTTGGACTTATGATCTCACCTCGGGCTGGCAAGGGAATATGAACTACCCTGGGAGATAAAACACTTTCCTGTGAAGTCATATCCTAACTCCCTCCATTAAAACCCTAGGATCGCACTAAAAGCAGGAGAGAAACACTAAAATTATACCAATTCTTTGGTCTACCAAATATCGAGCAGCTGTA
This sequence comes from Leptonychotes weddellii, assembly GCF_054177405.1. NCBI lineage: Eukaryota > Metazoa > Chordata > Mammalia > Carnivora > Phocidae > Leptonychotes > Leptonychotes weddellii. The sequence goes on from NC_138369.1 coordinate 24,183,233, forward strand.
TCCATAAAAGAAGAATAAATAATTCATTCCAAAACTCTCTTTCTCTGCACATCCCAAGGCTCACAGCATCAGTTGCAAAGGAGATCTGAACCAGGGCTTAAGAATTCTGAGTGATGCCTCGACCACCACAGGAACCACATCCCTCTGCCTTACCCTCCTTCTGTATGTAAGGCTTATGGCGTAGACCTGGGTTGTCTACCACATAGCCAGGAGCCACATGCGTTTATTTATGAACTGAAATGTTACTAGTCCGAATTAATATGGTATTAAATATACACAGAACTTCAAAGACTACCTCCCCAAAAGAATGTAAAATATATCTCAGTAATTTAAATTTAAAAATATTGATTACATGTTGAAATGATAATATTTTGGACATATTGGGTTAAACAAAATATATTATTAAAATTAATTCCACCTCTTTCTTCTTACTTTTTTAATGTAGCTTTTAATTTTTTTTTTCCATTATATCTGTGACTCACATTGTCTTTCATTTGGACAGCACTGATCTAGACCATTCTGAATTGTTACTGGGCCTAGGATTCTGTCCTTGTGGGAAATAGGGAATTATAATCCTAACAGTGCATATAGACACTTTGTATGTCTTAAAAGATAGAGAATATAGGGGAAGAAGCAACAGTATAATCACTAAGTATATTACAGGTTTCATTATGCTGACACTTTTCTAAGCACATTACAAAAAAAAAAAAAAATAGAAAAGAAAGAGAAAAAGCATGACATAGTCCCTTATGCTCCTGAAACAATGAGACAATACTAATTTTTAAATCAAACCATCTTAAATTTACTTTCTGCTTCTAGCCTCAGTTTCCCCATTTGTAAGAGAAATACATATACTCACTTTTTAGAAAACTACATGAGATAATATAGATCAATGCTTAAAATACCACTGAGTTCTAAGAGAATGGAAAAGATTTTGACATCGGACATGTTGAGCCAGGAGCTAGAGGAACATTGAGATGGAAATGTCCATTAAACAGTTGGGAATCTAAGGCTGAAGACCAAGAGAGAAAGAAATTGATAAAATCATTCTAACAAGCTTACACAATAGGCGTTGCAAACTCAGAAAGTACTCCGGAGCCAGAGAGGGGAGAAAATGAGTGACACCAGGTAGGTGGGGTATGTGTGTATGTTCATTGCCAAGTGGGGAGCAAATACCCCATCTATACCACACACCTCTGGCTCAGCTCCAGAACTATCATGAGGGGATAATAATAGTACAGTGTGGCCAGGTTTTCCAACTTTTAAAGAGAATCTAGAAATTCATATTTTTAAATGTTTAGAGAATTTTTTTTCAAAAGGCACTCATTCCAGATAGAGCCCATGGGAAAAGAGTTTAACACATCTGCTGTCCAGAAGGTCAACAAGATGACTTGTTAGACTCCTACCATATGAAAGCTAACAGAAATCTCAAATAACATTCCCACCAGCCCCAAAACATTTGAGCTGCCAAAGCTGGGGAGGGAGCTTCCCCACTCCCTCCTCTTAGCTTCTCATGCAGCATAACTCTGTTGCCTGGGCTACATCTTGTCCCAGCGGTCGGTCTCTCTCCCAGACCCTGACCTGGATGTGTGGAGAATGTTTCAGAGAGAGCTGCAAAAGCTCTTGGACTCTGCAGGGGACACGTGACATCATCCAAGGTGCTCCTCTGGCTATTATTCACTGCCTACTTTAGGTCTCTCTGGAATATTCTCTGTTTTCATTTCAGGCACTCTCTGCTACCCAACTGGGTAAATATATTACCATATTGTGTAAATGGATACAATCTGTAAACCTGAAAGAACTGCCTTGCAGAATAATTTTTTATTCTATCATGCTCTAAAAATATCATACCTAAGAAAGAAATAAATACCAGTGGCCTCTCTATATCTACTGTAGGGAGTAAAGGGATTTATAGGTGAAAAATTAAAATTACAGTAGCTACTCCTTCCTCCAGTAAGTGATTCTTAGGAAATGCATTTTAAAGAGGATGACTTTCCAGCGAAGATTTTAATTTTAATTTAACCTTCCCAGAAAATGAAGTGCTTTGTGTAGATTCTTTTGGTTTTATTTAAGGCATAAAAATTAGTTCTGAGCTGTGATAATTGTGGGCTTAGGAATGTAATCATTCTAAGCACCACTTCTGACTTGCTTATAAACCCTACAGATCTTGAGTTGCTGTTTATTGCTAATTCAAAGTTGGCAAGTTATTTAATTGTGAAGCAGAACTTGAAGTCAGAGTGTCGTGGAAAGGTTGGAGGTGAATTGCTCTGTTTTGCTTTCAACAGGCTACCCAAAGACTGGATGCATGGTGTGGTACAAGGCAGGTTTCTGGGAATGTGCTTCTCTAGCTGTTAATCTTCTTAATTAAAATGGGAATGGTGACATGTTCCAAGGGTGGAATAAAATATTAGATTTAATATTAAACCAGAATTCTACCTTTTTTTAAAGACTTTATTTATTTATTTGTCAGAGAGAGAGAGAGCATGAGCAGGGGGAGCTGCAGGCTAAAGGAGAAGCAGGCTCCCAGTTAAACAATGAGCCCAATGCGGGACTCGATCCCAGGACCCTGGGATCATGACCTGGGCTGAAGGCAGACGCTTACCGACTGAGCCACCCAGGCGTCCCCAGAATTTTGAAACCAGTCACAGATAAGACAAATAATCACAGTTCCTATTATCCACATTTATGATTTTTAGACTTAACTGTGGCTTTCTGTTGTGGCTATGAAGACCAAACCTAAATATCATTGCTTATATTTTGTTGTTTAAAGAAAAAAAAGGGGGGGTCAAGGCTTTGGCCATGAAAATTTTTGATGTCCATTATATAGTTGGTAAACTATTTCTAAACATTTTAGAATTATGTGTTTCAATCCATGACAACACACACACGCGTATAATCAACATCACCCAAAGTGCCATATGGTATGTTTTTTCTCCTTTATAATAAATAGAGGTTCCCTGAAATGCTTTAAGAAAAATGAACTCACACTTAAGTATGGGGCACATGTGAACTGAAATTCCCTTGAATAAAGTTATCATCTTCACACAGCACTGTGTCTGAAAGTTATGGTATGGAAACCATTGAAAATTAACTTAATTAAAATGTTTGGCATATACCTGGATGTAGTGTGTTAGTATTTTTCAGTAATTCAAGAAACAGATAAAGATTCCTCCCTAATTTTACATCTCCTAAAATTTCCGCTTAAGAAACAATAGAAATGTCTACCTGCCCAAACATTTACAACGGGCTTCTCAGTGTTTGGGAGTAGAACAGAAGACCCACTGTGGACCTGTATGCTGACCTGGGTCCCATTTTGTGGGAACTCTTCCGGTGTGGTATTGTCATTCTTCAGTCACCTATTTAAAAGTGTGAGCTAGCACACTGTGGAACATCAGGCCCCTTGCTAGACTTTGGGGAGGCAACAATAAGTGTGGCATATCCCTGCCCTCAAGCACCTGAAAATCTCCTTTACTCGGCATCAAATGGATCCGAAACCAGGGAGCAGGGGTATCTCAAGGCCACAGATTGCAACCGGGAAAAATAAAATACTAGTACTACCTGGTGTTCATTTGTCTATCTCTTTAGTTCTTTCTAGGTGTCAATATTTTTACATAAAAATCTGAATTTATGGCTTCTCTCTAAACACACATACACACACACGCAAAACCACTCCAGCAGATCTTCGCACACTGGACCAGAAATCCCCCTTGGCCTCCACTGACTGGAGCCCAGTGGTAGCACTGCCCATCCAGTTCACGTATGTGCTTTTTCTAGGTCACCAGTGTTCCCATAATTCCAGGTAGGTTCATACATCTCTCATTTCCATTAGCTGCTTCGGTCTTGTGGTATAGTACTGGGTGTTTGATCCTGCTAGAGTGATGACCGGTCAGAGCTTGGTTCTAGCCCTGGGTCTGCTGCTTACTGAACATGCAACCTTTTTTTTTTTTATGTTATGTTAATCACCATACATTACATCATTACTTTTTTTTTTTTAGATTTTTTTTATTCTTATATTAATCACCATACATTACATCATTACTTTTTTTTTTTAGATTTTTTTTATTCTTATGTTAATCCCCATACATTACATCATTAGTTTTTGATTTAGCGATCCACGATTCATTGTTTGTGTATAACACCCAGTGCTCCATGCAGTACATGCCTCTTTAATACCCATCACCAGGCTAACCCATCCCCCCATCCCTTTCCCCTCTAGAACCCTCAGTTTGTTTCTCA
>NC_138369.1:24187568-24223667 GCF_054177405.1 Leptonychotes weddellii
GAACAACTGACATTACTGAACTGAACACTAACCAGTAAGGTGAGCCACCATTTTCCAAGGACATACTGCAGATAGAGTTACAGACTTTTTTTTTGAAGAGGAACACGTTTTAAAGGGTATTTCATGTAATATGGGGGAAATATTTTGAGTAAATACTTATAATACATACTCATATGGACTTTTAATAAACTGGTAGTGTTACAGATTTTGAGGATGCTCTCTCTCATTAAATGTTTCTCAACATTACATTATTTTCTTGGAGACTGTTATCAGTAAGTAGGTATCCAGTAACCTCTGAGGGAAATAAATGTCCTTAATTTTGTTAAAGTCTACTTTTATCAATCCCCTCCCTACTCTCTATTTTCACCCATTCGAACCAGACTGCAGTTCAGAAAGAAGATGGACCTGACTCACTTTCACACAAATTTTTTCAAGAAGACCCAGATATAGTAAACATGAATCAAGGGTTTATCACTTATCTTCAAGAAAAAGACTCTCCATAGGAATAAGTGAGCTTTTCTAATGCAGTTACATTTTTATTAAGGTTACAAAAATTCTATTTCCTGGTGACTTTAGATACACATTGATTAAATAAAGTCAAATATATAATATCTTTTTTTAAAAAGATGCAGCAGACTTAAGTTCCTTTCATGGCTCACAATAATTGAGGTGGAGAAAATTTCAAATGAACAAGCAGAGGAGTGACTTAAGAGTGCAGAGGAGATCTTGTGTAGTTAATTTAGAAGTACAGTGGGAATTAAATCAGGAGACATGTGAAGAGTAACCAGTTCTCGGTGGGAGGTGTGTATCACTGAGTAATGTACAAACTACTGTTTACTCACTGCAATCACTGGTGGCTAAGAAAAAAAAGCTTAAAGATAATGGCACTGCCACCACCATGTCTAAACTTCCAAATTAAGTGAAGAAACTCAGACTAGAATGCACGTGGAGAACACAGTGCCAGGAGCCATACACTTAGCCTGCAGGAACTAAATATTAAGAGCAACTACAGAAGAGACGATTGCAGACTTGTGTAAACTTTCTGAAATAAGAATATACAAAACTGGCCGTGTTTGGTGATGGCTCTTCATAAAAACAGATGGTCCCAAGAAATGTAAAAGGATTGTAAGCCACGGTTCTCAGGTTAAGGATTTCAAAAACTGGAGAGAAATGCATACCATCCCAATTTTTTATTCTCCGAAGTGAAGATTTTGAAAACAAATAGAATTATCATGTAGAATGGCCATCAAGTCATTAAAAAATAAATAAATAAAAACATTAGCCGTTCTAGAAGAACTGCATCTCTTTACAATGGACAATTCCATTTAGGAAAAGATAGTAAAAAAATGTGCAAATGAGTTTTGAGACAGGTTGGGTTTCCCCCAAGAAACAGATTCTTCACACATTTAGCTTAAAAGAGGTTTTGAACGGAATGCTTTTGGATCAACATCTGTGGAAGGCAAGGGAGGGAGAGAAAGGAAGCAAAATTGGCAGAAAGAGAAATCCCAATGGTAGCCTGCAGGGATTAATGAAGATGGGGTATCCTGAGTTGGGGGAAAGGGCAGAGGCCTTGATACCCTCCAGTGATAAGTCACTGGAGACAGGCTATCTCATGAAAGAGGTGTGCGACTCTGAGAGAGGTGGGGTAATGAGTCCTTAGCTCCTGAAGGAGGATCTGGGCAATGCATCCAAGAGTCCATGCAATACTTGTGTCTCAGACTAGTGAAAATATTTTTTTTTTTAAGATTTTATTTATTTATTTGACAGAGAGAGAGAGAGAGAGAGAACAAGTAGGCAGAGAAGCAGGCAGAGGGAGAGGGAGAAGCAGGCTCCCCGCTGAGCAGGGAGCCCGATGCGGGGCTCGATCCCAGGACCCTGGGACCATGACCTGAGCCAAAGGCAGCCGCTTAACCGACTGAGCCACCCAGGTGCCCCGTGAAAATATTTTAAAGCGCTATAAGCTTTTAATCCCAAAGGGTCATGATAATGCAAGGGCCACTTAAGACAAAATAGTAAAACATTAAGAGGTTAAAAGCTTACAATGCTCTCATGTTGTCAGATAACATCTCCAAGAAAATCAATTCTCTTGCTGTTGAGATAAAATTGCTCCCTAAATATCAAATCTACAAGGAAATTCCAGAAAAAGATGGTATGGACTCCATTGTCTCTGCTCTACTCATTTTTCACTCTAAATAAAACTAAACACCCTGAATATTATTCAACAGAAAATGATTAAAAAAAAAAAAAACCCTAAAACCTGGAAAAAAGAAGGCAGACTGGCTAAGGACCTCAGAATTTCAGGAACAACAACACGGTGAGTCCTTGGTTTTCTGTTTATCTCCCATATACCCTGAACTGGTTCCAGAAGGGCCTGCAAACCCTAAGCACCAAGAGAAAGACCTTGTTCTCTCAGGCCAAAGGACCAAAAAGGGGGAATCCCTATAGAGACCTAGTGGGGAACCCCAGTCCCACCATGGGGCACTAAATGCAGTCTGATTTACAAACAGCAGCAGTGAAGTCCTGGACCAACCACATTATGTATCTTACAAAGGACTAGTATATAGAATATATAAAGAATTCTCAAAACTCAATAGCGAAAAAACAAAAACAAAAACAATCCAATTAGAAAGGGGGCAAAAGACAAGAGCAGACATTTCACCAAAGAACACATGCAGATGGAAACTACATGAAAAGACATTCAACATCATTAGCTTTTAGAAAAATACAATTTTAAAACCACAATAAGATAGCACTACATATCTTTCAGATGTTTAAAACAAAAAGTGGTAACAACAGATGTTGGTAAGGATGCAGATAAACTAATCACTCATACGTTGCTGGTAAAAATGTAAAATGGTACAGCTGATCTGAAAAAAAGTTTGGTGATTCCTTTTAAAACTAAAAATGGACTTATCATATGACCCAGCAATTGTACTCTTAGGCATTTGTCCTAGAGAAATAGAAATATTTTCACACAGAAACTTGTATATGAATGTTCATAGCAGCTTATTTGTAATAGACAAAATCATCCAAATGTCCTTCAATAGGTGAATGGTTAAATAAACCTCAGTACATCCATAACATGGAATATTAATCAGCAATTTTTAAAAAGCCAATCTCAAAAGGATAACTACTATATAGTCACTTTTATATAACATTCATGAAATATGACAACTATAGAGATCAAGAACAGATCAATGGTTAGGGATGGGGCAACAGGATGAGTGCGGCTATAAAGAGGTTGAAAGAGTTCTTATGATGGTACAGGTAAGGGATTTGTGTTGATGATTTCATGAAGCTATGCATGTGATAAAATTGCTTAGACACACACACACACACACACACACACACAAATAAGTGCCTGCAGATCTGGTGATCTGAATAAGCTCTATGGATTATACCAGTGTAAATCTCCTGGGTTTTACATTGTACTATAGTGAGGCAAGATACCAACCATCAGGCAAAGCTGGGTAAAGGGTACCTAGAACCTCCCTATACATTTCTTTGCGAGTTACTATGAATCTATAATTATTCCCAAATTAAAGTTTTCTTTTTTTAAAATCAGATTTACTGGTTCGGCATAAAAATTCCTAATCTAGGTATTGTTTTCTTTGTGATTTGCCTTGCATCTGCCATTGAAGGCAGATTTTAAACCCTAACCTCAGATGCCCATTCCTCCAATAACTTCTCCTTCTCCAGGCTCAATGCCCTCCTTTATCCCCCTTCTTATAGTTTGAAAATAGTAACTGGAGGGACTGGAATCCCTTTGATGGCCGACCAAAACTCTACACCTGTTCCCAGGGTGTCCTTTGACTGCGTCCTGACCCTGTTCCACCTCTGTTGTCCTCGCTGTCTCCAGCTGATGCTTCAGGGATGCAGCTGGAAGAGGTCTGGCTGGAGTCCTGCCCCCATCGAACATAGACCAATTTCAATTGCTTGTGGCACTCTGCTAGTGATGTGTGTATGTGTGTATAAACCTAAAGCACAGGAGAAGGGAGAAGGACTTTAGGTTTCTATAGAAATAATTTATTGTATATAAATTCTCCCAAGAGAAATCTGTGTCAGTCTACAGAAAGTGTCTCTCTCAAGGGACTGATACCAGTTGTCTGTATATTCAGACCACTGATAGCCATTTGCAATCTGCAAAGACAAAATGTATAAATGTGAAGGGAAACACCACACTGCTGTTCCTTTGTAAGATTAAGAAATTTATTCTAATTCTTAAAAGTTAGCTGAATTCTCACCCTTTTACAAACTAGACTGTAAAATGCAGCCATCGAATTGACCAAGCACTCCTAGTTTTTAATCCTGATATTGAAGCCTATCAAAATATTAGCGATGAGAGCTTTCATTTGAAAAATCCTGATAATTCTAATATTCAATTATAATATGCATTTGACTACTACACTGTACTTATGCCCCTTAAAAGCGAAAGCTAGTACTGCTTTAATACTGACTTCTCCCATGCTTATCATTAATTAAAAGGTAAGAAACTATTACCAGGGTATCTGCAATCAGGCTTTTAAAGTAAAAAACATCAATATCCAGTAATTGAGAACATTTAAGAACAAATTTTAATTAGAAAAAAAGTCAGAAGAGAAAAAAAAATGTTCTGTATTATTTTAAATTGTAACCAGATCAGTATATACTGATACAGTTACTATACAGTAACTGAAATGTTATGATTGCCCACGCCTTCCAGGCTCCCATCCAATTTTTTTCCTATAGCAGATGCTAAAGAAAAGACATACAGTCAGACATATCCATTTATATAATGTTTACAGATATAACACATCAACAATATCTTGTTTGAGGTTTTTACAGAAGCTAACATCAAGAAGCAAAATGTGTTCTGCCTGTGTACTTATGTACTTCAATTCATGCTCATCCTTAGAAGTAGTCTGATGGATTATTAAATTATGGCTGGACTAAGTACCCACTAAAGCAAAGTGGTATACTTGTGTCGAGGACACAAAGATGAATAAAACAGTCCCTATCCTAAAGGAGGGCAAAGTCTAGTATTAGAGCCACATGAATAGCCTACAAATGAAAGAACTCAAACATAGGGTATGTCCATGGTGAAAGGGAAGGGCTTAACATCAGTTGAGACTGATAAAACAGAATACAATAGTGGTAAAAGCAAGAATGGCTTAAGTGTCTTTAGCTCCCTAATCAACCCTATTGACACCCATCTAAGCTACCCCAAATAAACAGTGTGCCTGGTATGAACAAGCAGTTTCAAAAACTGCCCCCTAGTTTCTTCTTCTCTACCAATCAGAATCCTAACAGGACATAAATGATACACTCAAATTAAAATTAACTGAGGAAGGCTTGGGCGCCTGGGTGGCTCAGTTGGTTAAGCGATTGCCTTCGGCTCAGGTCATGATCCTGGAGTCCCTGGATCGAGTCCCGCATCGGGCTTCCTGCTCGGCAGGGAGTCTGCTTCGTCCTCTGACCCTATCCCCTCTCAGGTGTTCTCTCTCTCTCATTCTCTCTCTCTCAAATAAATAAATAAAATCTTTAAAAATAAAATAAAATTAATTGAGGAAGTCTTAATAAAGGGACTATTTACAAAAACTTGGGTAGCATATAGGGAAACTATAAGGGTTATTCAATACTCTGGAACTGTTATCATCCTTATGCCTAAAGGGAGAAAAGGAAAGAAGCAGTGACCAGAACATCAAAGGGAAAAGTTTGATAAAGAAGTTAATCTTAAAACTAGCCATCACCTCCAGTAGAGAGACACAACCACCCCAAGTGATCCTATAGGAACAGCTCCAGGGCAACTAATATCTTAACCTCACTATCCTCCCTTCCTCTAATCTCTTGGTTGGATTTGGATTCTCCATTGGCCAGAAGGCAAAAAAATCCATTGATGAAATCCATATAGATCAGCAGATGGAAAAGAGTATCTGATTCCTACTATTCAGAAAATCAGGAGCTACCTACTGCCTAGGGCAGAGTTGCTATGAAAATTAAATGATATAGGCACATTATGCACATAAGTATGATATCAAACATAGGTGAATGAGAAATGTAATTTATTAAATACACAATAAGGGGTTTTTCATTATACCATTAATTTGGTAATGATCTATGCCTCCTGTTATCTCCTCTCTACATGAGATATACTTAGGAGGGGGAGAGGAACCAACTTTTCCAGAATGGCTACTGTGTTTGCAGCATAGTGCTAAGTATTTGATATACATGCCATCTCATTTAATTCTCCCTAGAAACTATAAGATAGGAATTATTTAGCCCATGGGATAGGTGAAGAAACTGAGGCTCAGATATGTTATCCAACTCGATTATGATTATAATTAGGAACTCAGATGTGTCAAACTCCCAAGTTCATGATTTCTCCATCATTTCATGTGATCAGGTATAGACGGGACACTTGCCCACATCAGAAAAATTTTTCATCAAATTTAGGGGAATTTGAGAACAAACTTGCTAAAGGTAAAGCATGAATCTGAGGGTTGCCATATAAGAGCTAGTTAATAAATGGTAGATAGTAGAAAAAGGAGGAGGTGGTGGACGTGGTGAGTGCTGGTGATAATGATGGTGATGGTGATGATGGTGATGATGGTGAGGATGGTGATAGTGATGGTGAGGATGGTGAGGATGGTGAGGATGGTGATGATGGTGATGGTGAGGATGGTGATGGTGATGGTGATGATGGTGAGGATGGTGAGGATGGTGATGGTGATGATGGTGAGGATGGTGATGGTGATGATGGTGAGGATGGTGAGGATGGTGAGGATGGTGAGGATGGTGATGATGGTGATGGTGAGGATGGTGATGGTGATGATGGTGACTGACAGTGACAATGATGGTGATGATGATGGAGATGACCGATGGTAGTGAAGGTAATGATGATAATCACCTCATCTTAAAAAGGGCTAGAGTTTCTATAACTGACACCAAGGATTTCTTAAATAGACTATCAGTATGTAACAACTATATTTGTTAATACTTATGTCTTTTTGTTAATTCTGGTCCTTCAGTCACAAAAAGAAGCTTTTTAGAGCAGGCTGTGTGGTGCAGTAGCTTGACTTCTCTGAATTTTGGTGTCACAGACTAAAATCCAATTATAGTGTCTGTGTCACCTACAGCTGATGTGAGGAATGAAGGACAGAATGTGTTTAGAGCACCGTGGGATGGGGCCTGGGACACGAGGTCAAGTTAGCCCTTTGATGTTGCTGGGAAGGTTGGTTCAAATATGTGGATTATTAGCAAGTCTAGCTTCAAGTAAAGGACCGAGAAATGGGAATGGTCCCTCTCCTTACTCCATGTTCCTACCCACCCTAACTCATCCTACAAAGTCTAGAATCAGAGTGTATAAAGGGGAAGAGCCAGCAAGGAAAGGCAATGGAACAAGACAGCTTGTGGGCAAAACAAGTAGGCTGTAGCAAGAGCAGATCCCACTCTGCCTACAATAACACTTTTTAAAGTAAAAACTGTCTGAAGTCACATCTGAAAATAAAGGCCTTGGTAAATATTATATTGGCAAAGAGAGTTTGTAAAACAGTTTTACTCAAACAGGCCAGGGCTAATGATATAATTTTGGTTTTGAAACTTCTTTTAATATGGATTTAATAATAATAAAAATAATTTAATATGGATTTAATGTACCGAAAGAAGAATCAGAAGACAACTTAAAGCACTACTTTTGGGATTTTTTCTTCTTTTATCACTTCAACAATCATCTGAACCAGAATGTTTTAAAAAATTATCCTACCATGAAGGGGCACCTGGCTGGCTCAGCTGGTAGAGAGTGTGACTCATGATCTCAGAGTTGTGAGATCAAGCCCCATGTTGGGCATGGAGCCTACTTAAATAAATAAATAAAAATCTATAAAAATTCTACCATGATATATATCTACAATGGAATATTACTCAGCCATCAAAAAATGAAATCTTACCATTTGCAACGACGTGGATGGAACTAGAGGGTATTATGCTAAGCAAAATAAGTCAATCAGATTAAGACAATTATCATATGATTTCACTCATATGTGGAATTTAAGAAACAAAACAGAGGATCATAGGGGAAGGGAGGGAAAAATAAAATAAGACGAAATCAGAGCAGGAGGCAAACCACAAGAGACTCTTAACTATAAAAAACAAAAGGGTTGCTGGAGGGGAGGTGGGTGGGGGGATGGGGTAACTGGGTGATGGGCACTAAGGAGGGCACATGATGTAATGAGCACTGGGTGTTATATGCGACTGATGAATCACTGAACCCTACCTCTGAAACTAATGATACACTATATGTTAATTAATTGAATTAAATTAAATTTAAAAAATTCTACCATGAATATAGCACTGTCAATGACCATAGCAAATGCTAAACAACAAAATTCTTCATGAAATTTAAAAATTTTCATGAACCCAAGGTTAGAAATACTTTAGGGGTAACACTTGACACTTTAGATTTACGTAATGGGCCATTACCAACTCCTGTGTCTAAGATTTCCTTTCTGACAAAAAAAAAAAAAAAATACATGAAAAATCAAAAGAAGGTACTAAAGAAACATGAACAGATTGAAGAAAAAAATTCCTAGTATCTTTTTACAACTAATTTTATTCAAAGAAATGCATCACTCTTTTAAATAAACTATACACCACAAAATTTCTCTTTAGATTGAATCTTTCAGGAGTAATTTAGCAGACTTAAAGCTTTAGTGAAAAATACATGAAATACAGAGTGAATAAAGTGTTTTTACTCCACCCTACAGAAAATATCTAGTTATACAAATATATATATATGGCTAAACTCTGAAACCCACGCAGTAGGAAGTTTCATAATTGGATTTATTATAGTAAGCTACTGATATTTTTGATAGGAAAGGAGAGGGAGGGAGATATGAACCTTGGAATACATCCTTTGCAACTTGAGATATAAAAGTTTCATGATTTACATTAATGTACTTAATATTTTAATATCAAATGTTGCTTCTTTTATCTTGCTGTCTTACTGAAATAGGCTAAGAAAAGGTAAGCCTGTATATGAAATGGTTCATTCATAGTGATAACAAGTTTGAATTATAACTTAGCCAATGAAGGGTTGTTGTTCTATATTTTATTGCTTTTGCTATTTCTTTAGTAATCATCTTTGCAGTCTGTCTAAACAATTCTCTGAGCACTGACATTTGCAATAATATGTTTACATCACAGACTTAGGCCCTGTCATTTAATGTAACAAGAGGCTGTATTTTGTAGCTCCCAGACACTTTGCATACCTCACTTCCTCCTTGGCATGAAAGTAGAATCATTTTTTCATCTGTCTTCTTTAATTACCTTTACAGGCATTAACAACATTATACTAAAAATCTGTGGAGGGGCGAAAGATTAATTAGGTTCAGTGGGGTTAAGAAGTGTCATATTCTTTTTCTCAGGTGAAGGTCTATTTGATAACTACTTCATTTCCCATAAAGCTAAAAAAGGTACTATTTAATTTTCATCCTATCAGTTCTTGGTCTCTTATTAAAAACTGAATCAGGGCACGAAATTAACAATCCATAGTTACAATGCATTCTGATTCTGCCACAGAATTTTGAAGTTGAAGGGAACTTGTGTTCTCTTGTGCATGCAAATGCCCTATGCCACTATAGAATGTGTTCTCTACACTTGGCAGGGGTTGTGACGTCCCAGCCAGATCCCAGTTCCATAGCCCATTCCTCCCTGCAGGTGCTCCCACCAGTCTCCTCCAATGGACTGCCCTTGAGTGATTAGAGTCCTCTTACCCAGAGATGCCTAGGAGATATACCACCATACTCACCCTCCACCCAGGGCCCATAGTTAATGACTGACTGATACAAAGGGGAGGTACAAAAGTCTCGCCTCAAGGTGGGACTGACTCTGGTATGATTCATGCTCCAGAGCTCGCCATGTGATCAGGCTAATTTCATTGGAAACCACACCCTTGGTAGATTCTTCCCCTCCCCTATCCTAATTCCCTGACTCCCTTCCCTTCCTGGTTTTTCCCAAGAGCCCTATCTTAATAAACCCCCTGCACAGCAATCCCCATCTCAAGTTCTGCTTCTAGGGAACCCAACCTAAGCTCCCACAGAAGCAGACATTGACGAAAAGACAGGATACACATGGTCTTCCAGTTTTTGCAGGTTATCAACAATATCCCAGCCATTATAAAAGTCCCTGTCCAGAGTGCTTGACAAGCACAAGCTGGTGGTGGGAGTCACATGCCAGTTACATGACTGTGTGAAGGGAAGTTCTTAAGATCTATAAACTCACCTCATTGACAGAAGTCACTAGCTGAATCCTACTCTGGGGAAGGCTGCAGTTACAAGGGCTGCCCTTCTTGGCAGGGGTCAGGCAGTGCCCTACATGGCAATGTTCCACACTTTGGAAGAACAAAAGAAGTCTGGGGCTAGCAGGAAAAAAATAGGACAAGCTGAGTATCAAACTACAAACAGCTATTTGAAACCTCCCGGCTAGAGGTGGTTGTGTTTGTGCCATAGCTTTTGGGTTGAGTCTTGTAATAAAAGAATGGATCACCACTTACTCTATGCTGTCAGTAATAAAAGTTATCAAAACTAAGTCTGAATGGGCCTCACTGTCACCCTGTAAATCTACCAGGGACAGCTTAATGAGGGAGGGACATTATCTTTTCTCACACTCCAATTTTACTCATGTAAGAAATGTGGCCCATATTGGCAATTAACTTGAGAGATTAATTAAATCCAATAGCAAGTTCAGTTTCTTCCATGGTGCGTTCTGATATCATGTGAACTGTGGGCATTTAGTACATGTTAAATAATAATCATTAAAATAATTGAACTAATTTGGACTTTTTTCTTGCAGAAAACTGGCAGCTAACTTCCTCAGTAAATGAATTCCACAATCTGATACAGCTACTCAGCATTCCACATAGTCTTATTCTAAACTCTGCTTTATTATTCTTGAAATTCCCAACAAATACTGCACAGTAATTACATTTCTTTCCTCATCAGTTTCACTCACCAATGGTATTTACTATATTTTATTGGGTCCTTCTGAAGAATGAGGAGTCAGGGGCACCTGGGTGGCACAGTCGGTTGAGAGTCCGACTCTTGGTTTCAGCTCAGGTCATGATCTCAGGGTCCTGAGACTGAGCCCCGCGTCAGGCTCCATGGTGGGCGTGGAGCCTGTTTGAGATTCTCTCTCCCTCTCCGTCTGCCCCTTCCCCCTCAAATAAATAAATAAATCTTTCAAAAATAAGGATGAGGAGGCAGCCATAGCCTTTACTCAGTGTCAGAAGACTATAATGGCATGTGCTCTGGTTCTCTTAGGCGTTTTCAGTCATCTTTAGTTCTATTTTTGTGCTTTTTTTCTCTGTAATGCTAAAGTACTTTCCTCCACTATCATATGTAAACTCTGGTTTTTTTTTTTTTAAGATTTTTATTTATTTATTTATTTGAGAGAGAGAGAGATCATGAGCAGGGGGAAAGGGTAGAGGGAGAAGCAGACTCCCTGCCCACTCCATGCGGGACTCTATCCCAGGACCCTGGGATCATGACCTAAGCTGAAGGCAGATACTTAACCAACTGAGCCACTCAGGTGCCCCTTTCTATCTTTCTTTCTTTTAAAGATTTTATTTATTTATTTATTTGAGAGAGAGGGAGAGAGAATCTCAAGCAGACTCCATGCTGAGCAAGGAGCCCAATGTGGGGCTCGATCTCACAGCCCTGAGATCATGTACTGAACTGAAACCAAGAGTCAGATGCTTAACTGACTGTGCCACCCAGGGGCCCCTGAAGAACTGCTTTCTATGCTGGCGGGGAACTCTATGATGAGATGATACCCTAGATCTGCCCTGAGTCATTAGTGAAGAAAGTTTATATTAAAAATCTTTTACACGGCAAGAAGCTTCATCTACCTAGGTGGCACCTTGAAACTAGTAATAGATGATAATTAAAATTGAGTCCCAATGGTCCAAGAATAAAAGTCATATGCTGAGATCCTAACCCAAAATGTGATAGTATTAGGAGGTGGGGACCTCTGGGCCCATATTATTATATGATTAGGTCATATAATGGAATGAGTCCTTGTAAGAGACCCCATAGAGCTCTCTGGCACCTTCTGCCATGTGAGGACATGGCGAGAAGACACCTCTATGAACCAGGAAGCAGGCTCAAGACCAGACAACAAATGTGCCAGTGTCTAGATCTTGACTTCCCAGTCTCCAGAACTGTGAAAACTAAATTTCTGTTGCTTAAGCTCTGTGGTATTTTTGTTACAGTGGCCCAAACAGACTAAGATAATGATAATGCATTTCTACACATGATGACAAAAAAGAGTAAATGATAAATATTTGAATTTATTGATGGGCATGATCTTAAACTTGCATCAAACTGAAAAAATTTCATTCAAATCATCCAGTATTAGTTCATATTTTTCACTCAGGCTATTATTTCAGGCAAATTAACAATCATAACAGCTAATATTATTAAGTTCTTATAAAGTGCTTTACACACATTCAAGCATTTATTTCACTCAACAATCCTATGCAGTAAGTACTATGTTCATCCCAATTTTCAGATGAAGAAACTAAAGTTTAGGGAGGTTAAGTATCACACATAGCCACTTAGCATCTGGGTTTACCTGCGGCTTGGTCAATCTGGACCAAACAACCAAGGGGAGTTAAGCTTGACATTCTGTTCTGTCTTAATAACCAAGGAAGACACTGCAAATACCTGCACAGTAATGTACCCTAAGATCACAAGCTTACCTTCAGGACTGTCAGTACTGAGTCAGCTAATCATGTAAGAGACATAGCTGAAGTCCTTTCTGATATTTCTTATATCACCAGTTTAACTGCATACAAAATAAGTTATTTGGTTCCAAGGTGCATTTGAATATTTTTCATTGTAGCAGAATTATGCAGGGAGGAGGAGATGATACAGGAAGCAGATAGTTCTATGCTTTACAGAAAGTAAAAGCATAAAAATATAATCTATATAATTCCACTGAATTCTCAGTCTATATAGGAGTCATGGCATAATGACATATTATTGGAAAGATAAAATAATTTTGATTCGCATTCTGTAATATGAAAATTTTCTATTTTCTTGAGGTGACCTTCTAATGCTTCCTTCCTGTCCACAAGGTAGAAACCTTGAAGTAATACACTGTGAGCAATTACATGCACTGGCTTATTTATCAGTTCTTAGATTTAGATTATAGTAGATTTCTTGTATGAGCTTAGAAAATTTTCTAAATTCTTTACAAATGTGGTTATAGAATCCCAGAAAATTGATCCTGAAGAGGTTCCTATTTGTGACAATGTATAGAACATTTCATCATAAGAACTAGGTGCAAAAGACATGAATTCCAAGGATTTACAACTTTCAGTATTAAAGAGTCTACCTTTTATTTTTAGGTTCCTCACATTGCATGGAAATTAATCTAAAATGCCTTCTTAGGCAGAAATTTGTCCTCATAATTAAATTGTTGTTGATGAATCCAGATCACGAATATGAGCATCAGTTACTGAATTCCTCAGAACACATGAAGGGGGTTAAAATTGATCATCAATACACCAGATGTCCTTAGGTTATTATGTATCTTCATTCTTCTGATTTTTACAGATTTTGTAATAGTGGTCTTCCAACCAGAGTTCACAAAATCAGATATTTTTAAGAGAATCAATTTCCAGATGCTCAACTTCTTTCCTAAAATTGATCTGTCTGACAATGCACTTGTAAGTCAAGGAGTATTGGGGATGACAATTTCTATTTAAAGACACTGCCTTTTCATTTGCAAGCCATTGTCAATGAATATATAGCTCCTGAAGAAAAGTCCCATGAGAGCAAAGCAAAAAGGGAATCGATAAGAAATACCAACAATGGAGGTGCCTTATTTCTCCCAGCGGCAGACTATTACAACCCTCTCACCATATCTAGCAATCCATTTTAGACTGAGAATTCAGAAGTGAAAGGATAAGTCATTCAGAGACCCATGAGAAAGTTTATTTGAATGCAAAAAAATCAACCAAGCAGAAAATAAACCTGACCTAGACGATTCAGCAAATAAGTCTCCCAAAGTAAGTTATGTGGTAGACATTTTCCATAAAATTGAGCTAAACCTGCAGCTCCAAGGTTTTGATGAAATATATTTAAAGCATGTGATAAAATAAAGCATTTTGTCCAAAACATACAAAAAATCTGCAGAGTTGTATTGAACTTTGGAATATTTCTAGTTTCCCAACTCTGAGCATATCAGTTCAACATGGTGCCTCTAAGAGAAAAAGCAACAAGTACAATTCATGGGCACTTGAGAAGCTTTGGGCAGCCCTTAGTATACCTCCCAGAAACAGAGAAAGTGAATGTCTCATGCAACTGATTAGCAAATCCTTTTGCAAGTCAGTTTTTTCCTTGCAACAAAAATAAGGAGAACTAATTGAGTTGTGAAAGGATGAATCACAAAAAGTAACTTGATGGTGATGGGAAATTATTATGTGATGTTTTGGCATAAAACTGGAAAGTTTAAAAAATTCAGTAACATAAAAATCTCTCCAATCTCATCTACTTATTATGTGAGAAAAATTTCTCAATGTTTACATCTAAAAAAAAAATGAAAAACTCGAATTGTACTAAATCCTGACTCATTCCTAAAATAAATGATACAAAAACTATTTTGAAAAAAGCAACCTTGTCCATCTTATTAATAAAGATCCAATAAATTTACTTGTTATATCTAATAATACTCAATGTTTGTTATATATTTGTGGTTTTGATCTGTGCCAATAATATAGTAATAACTCAATTCAGATGTAACTTCAGAACTTAGAGGATGATGGATTCAGGAATTTCTTTTTTTTTTTTTTTAAGGTTCTGGGACTAAAAGATGATCAAGAAAAATTTTTAATTAACATTCTGTGAGGTAAGAAAATGAAACTATGAATTTAAAAAGAAGGTGTACAGTATTCAACCAGTAAAGAACTTGTTTATATACTTGTAAATAGACAATGTCGAGAAACCAATTATTATAGCACTGAGATCCTAAATGAATATACTTTAAAAATGATTTAACCATTTAATTTTTAAATATGCCAAAAATGTTCTTTGCATTTCTTTAAATTTAGGATGAAAAATTTGATTTTTTTTTCCAAAAGTCTTTCAAGGTTTAGAAAGCAAAGAAATGGGAGCTCTCTGCTTTGTTTCTCTTGCTGTCTTATTATTTCTGGAATTAGAAGGTGTGCTTTCCCGGCCCCACTTTCAGATCTGCCCTGTGATCCATGGTTCCCTTAGAAATTGGCTTTGGGAATAAGCTGGGGTCCAAACAAATGTGATACTAATTACTTGTTTTACCATAAGACCCATCACGTGGTTCTTTCAAACAGCAATCTCCTCTAGTGCTTCTGAAATGTGGCTTTATGATTATAAAAATTCATCACTGCATTCCATTTGCAGGCTTTTCACTTTTTAAGTCTAAAATACAAATGTATTGCTTTGATTCCATAGCAGATTTCCAGGAATAATCCTTTTTTAAAAAAGTGGCTTCACAAATATGTGATTGAGTTGAGCATGGCAAGAAAAGAAACTCAGAGCAGTAAAACAAATGGGGAGGCGGGGAACGAGTATGATGACAGAGAAGAAGGTGGGCAGCTCCTAGCAGCGGGGCCTTTTCAAAGACCACAAGGCTAACTGTTATCACTAATTCACAAAAGGATGGGAACACGAATAATTTTTCACTGGAGAACAAGATGCCTTTTGTTCAACACAGTTCTTGTCCCAACAGCAGTATCAGCCTGATTTCTGTCATGGTTTTCTGTCTGAGACAAGAAATGCCTAAAAAAACAAGGGGGCAAAGTATTTCTTAAGGTCTAATGATCTTTATTCAAGCCCCTTGACCTCTCTATGGAACTCCATTTTCTTATCTGTAAATGAGAAGGTTTCTCTAAACCAATGATTCGAGCAGGTGCAGGAAAGGAGGCAAGGAGGGCAGATGTGAAGGGCCATGTCCCAAGGGGTGAATTTTTTTTCCGACATAACACCCATGCCCAGCACAACCTTCCAGATTCTGACTCACTCAAGCTGCATGGCTACGTCCACACCCCAACCAACACTGAGAATTCCTGCTGTGGGGATTTGTGTTCTCTCCTTCCAAGGGGACAAAAAGCTGAAAACCCAGTGTCTAATCTTTAAGGCCCATTCCAGCAATGAGATTCCATGATTCTTTAGTTATGACTAGAAAACTTACTGATATTTGTTTATTTCCCTTCTCTCGTATCCTTTGTTTCTAGCAAGCATCACTATTTACTCCTTACCACCCAGAAGAGAATAAGATGCATGCCGGGGAGGTCGGGGGGTAGTGAAATAAAAAATGTAGGTAGAGATATATTTTCCACAGCCCAGAGGCTCAAGAGCTACATTATCTGTAGTCCTAAACTTTCACAACTTCACAACTCTGCCAGCTTAAAAAAAAAATCATGGGGAATTTTAAGTGATCCTCTTTTCCCTCATCTTGAAGCTTATTAAAGGGTATTTGTAAAAAGGAGGTACAAAGGATGAGGTTGCCAGATAAGGTGCTCCTTCTAAATCAAAGGAGCTCCCAGACAAAATGGGGCCTGACATGGTGGTCAGTTGTCAGAGTAGAACTTAATTTAGCAGTAATGATAGAAAAAGTATGTCAGACTAAGTGCTTGATCAAGAATCTGCAAATATTTCAACAAAATGGCCTTGATGTCCGTTAAAGCAGACAACCCCAGGTAGAGAAAGACGAGACTGTAAATAAATTAACAAAACAACCCGCAGACTCGAGGGGGCAAAAAAAATCCTTTTTTATCCCTCCAGCTCACCTTTCTCCCCGTAACTCTCAGAGGTTCTTGAGTTCGAGAGGCTTTCCAGCCCTAATGGTGGGCTGGTGGAGATGTTTGTGTCCCTGGACCGAGTAACTTCTCATAGCTCTGAAGCCCAGAGTCACCCCCGTTTCAAAAAATCTCTTCTATCCTTTGGATTCCACTTGATCTCTTTTTATCTAATTAATCACATCTCAGGAACCAGGAAGTAATTACATTAAGAACTTGGAGGCATGCCTTCAGGAATGTCACTACGGCTTTCTGTTTGTTTGCTTTAAAGCAAACCAGCGCTCTGGAACTTGATTCAGATTAGCAATTTTGTGCTTTCAGCTGAACACAATGTAATGGTTCTACTCCTGGCTGTTAGAACAAGGAAGCAGGTAAAGGTCATAAACGAATATGGTTTAATCCCAGTCCCCCTCCCCTTTGTATTCTACTTTAAGATGGTGACTTTGGGTCCCTGGCTTTGAATATGGAGCATAGAGACTATTGACAAATGTTTACTTGAGGGTCAAGTGGGATGAAAAGGAGGAAAAGAAGTCAGAACTATCCAGAGGACTAGCATTGGTCAAAGCAGCTAAGAATGATACATATCTTCAAAGGGACTTTTTCCCCTTTTTTGAAAAATTTGGTCAATCTAGTAAGTGTTGAAGACTGTTCACTGAGCCGTTCAAAGACATAACCATCCTGAGATTGCTCCTCCACTTGTCTATTCTCCCAGGCCCCTGTGAACATCTGCCATATGCCAGGCCTCTTCCAAACAGAAGGAAGTAGGTCCAAAGAAGACATAAAAAAGGTGTAAATACATTTAAGAAATTCTCTGAAAGCTGATAAGCCACCTGATCTCCTAGGCAAGGCCTCATATCATATTAACCACCACCATTTAAGAAGCAGGTGCGTGGAATAAAGCCAGAGGGATGAAAAGTGGAGGAAACGGGAAGATGATGAATGATTAATGTGAATCTGGTGATTAGTGGAACATAGATTAAAAAAATAATAGTTTATCCCTAGGGTAGAAAACAAGGGAAAAACAAAAATAAGTACCAAATTGCCAAAACAGTAAAGTGAGCAAGTAGCACAAAGAAACAGAAGAGGACAAAGAAATGCTCGTTTCAGCATAAGCATTGTTGGAAACACACAGGGGATTTGGGAACTCACCATTTAGGAGCTATTTGTTTAAACAAAAATACATTTATATTGCCTGATTTCCTCAAAGTTACTTACTGATAATGGGCTATTTATGGATAAGAGCCTGAAACTATCCAGGTATACGGAAACCAGACGGTGTCTGTTCAGCGTTTCTTTCTGTGAGAAATCTGACTTACGGCATCAGGGTACACAAGAACCCTCAGTTGCATGGTTCCATCACTAATGAAATGAGCACCTGGCTTTTCATAGCAACCATGGCGTATAAACTTGGCTCCCCAGAGGAGCACTCTATATGTGAATTATCTGTGTGTGCACAAACTAAAGGCAAATTCATAGGAGGAACCCAAGCAATTTGTAAACACGATCTGTTCTGCAAGCCTGTACACTGATAGGAATACAGAAGCAAATTACAAGGATGTAGATGCCGGGTTTTCCCACCAAAGCTGACCTGTACGGGTGAAAGGGTAAAATATTACAAAAACAATCCTATTGCATACAAGTAATGCAAACACTGAAAATAATAATGTGCATGTGTGCTTTAATTATTCTGAATGTTCGTAGAAGGGAAACAAGTTTAATTAGAAGATGGGCTGATAAAAACAATTATGGAGATTGTTAAGGGAACTTCCAGATACATTCAAGAATGATGAAGGCTGGCAACATAAATTTTGAAAATCTTAGGCTGTATTTCCCATGACAGTCTTGTTTGTTCCCTTTGTATGAATCAGGTGTATCATTCAGACAACTTGTACTCCTATCAGCCATGATTAGGGACATATCTGAGCTCACATTAGACTCCCTCAAGACAGGGTCCAGGGTTCATTCAAAGTTGTCATTTTGGTATCTAATACACTCCCCAGATGCTTAGGAAATGAATGAATGAATGAATGAATGAATGGGTGAATGAATGATTTGCTGAAATAACATTGTGAGGAATTTTGTAATGGAAGAACATTATCTTTTTCGATAAAGGCATTGATTTAACCTGTAATATCTCTCAGAATCACAAGAAATAATCAGCTGATACTGAAAAGGAATGCCTGCCTCATACAGAAGTGGCTGAACAAAAAAGAATTGCCACAAAATACTGGGAGGGATGGTAACAAAGAACATTTCAAATTTGGGCAGTTGACCAAAAAGGAAAAAAGAAGATGGGGGGGCAGGGAAAAAATAGCAACAGCCCTATTGGAATTCAGCAATAGGACTTGAGCTCTAAGACGATCCTAAAAATAACAATAATTATATATTGGACACTTACTATGCGGCAGGCAGTATATATACACATTATCCAATTTCATCTTTGTAACAATCCTTCAGGTAAGTACTTTCATCATCTTTATGTTACAGACTGTGAAACTGAGGTTGAGAAAGGGTAATAATTTTCCAATAGTCAACCAGCTAGTCAGTGATGGAAAAAGGACTCTAATACATATTTCTCTGACTCCAGAAGAGGCCATCATCAACACAGCTCTATGACATATGTGCCCGACCATGAAAAAATAAAGCTTTGGATTTTGTTTTGTTTTGTTTCCAATTTAGAAAAGACGCAGGAAAGTTCTAGAACCTTTATTTATGAGCAAATGGCAAACTAACTTGCTGTTAAGGAATTTAAATGCCATATACATTTACCATTTACATTAGTTTGAAGGAAAAGTAAATGTCCAGTTTTTTATTTCTCCAAATAGCTAATTTAATTCTGATTTTCCTAAGTTTAAAGACCAAGGAGATTTAACTGTGAAACAAACCTCCCTCAGGCCAACAAGATTGTCAGTCAGATATCCATAAGGAACAGTCCACCAAAATGATATATCATTCCAGCAATGAGAGTCCAAAGCAAAGATTTTTTTAATAAAGATTTTATTTATTTATTTGAGATAGAGAGAGAGACAGAGACAGAGCATAAGCAGAGAGAGAGGGAGAAGCAGACTTCCTGCTGAGCAGGGAGCCTGACACGAGACTTGATCCCAGGACCCTGAGATCATGACCTGAGCCAAAGGCAGACGCTTAACCATCTGAGCCACCCAGGCGCCCCCAAGCAAAGATTATTAAGGCCACTGAGATAAGGTAAAATAATCTTTCTACTATTCTTCCCTTTGCTACTAAACCAAATTGGCAACACTGAAAATAAATTATACATCACAGCGTGTCTAGTTTAATCACCTATTTATACTTCTCTTTTGGCACAGGGCGGGCGGGGGTGGGGGGTGAATATCTGTCTCACACACAGGACAAATACTTGTTCACACTGAAACCTCTGTTGTAACCACTTCCACTGTCCCCGGGGTTCTCATTCTCCTTCAATGTGTCTGTCTTCAGTAAAACACAAATGGTTTAGCTCCATCGCACAGCTGATAAACCTTAAAGACAATAAACTGGACAGAGTGGCACTAAGATTCTAAATTAGACCAGAAGTCATCCTCACTGTAATGGAATAAAGCATGAACAATTACATTAAATGACAATTTCTGATTTGAAGTTTGGTTTTCCTGTTTTTACCTAGCAGAACAATTAGGCCGTCCTGGCCTTCCGTAGGAGGAAACTGCGTTGGAAGGGATCTATGCACTTATTTTTTAATCTATGAAACATCTGATCTATAAGCTACAATGCACCCATATCTACTTCATAATTAGCCATATGTGTATTGTTTGTCTAGAATATGCAATAGGTATAAGATATATTGGAGATTAGTTCAAACGGTTGAGATTGCTTATAAAGAACTTTTATTAGTTGGATTTAAAACGATTTTAGTAAGTCCCCAAAATAAAATGGTTCAGTCTTGTTTTTCTTTTCTTTCTTTTTTTTTTTTTTAATTCCTTTGATACGTGGTAGGGGCATGTGGAAGGTGGGAGGGAGGAAAGAATGAGAGAGCCAATGGTACATTCTGAAAGTTAAGACCAATCAGTAAGTATATTTTGAGTCTCTTCAACATACTGACTAGGAAGTCTAATAGATGACTGTGTGTGGGAACAGAAACTGCTGTTTTAACAGGATCTAATGAGATTCCAGAAATTTAGTGTCTTGTATGTTCTCTCACACTCATATTCTGGATAGTATGATGTCATGCAGCACATTGAACGCTCTTTATACTTTGGTGCCCTGGTGCAAAAGGAGATTCTTCTCTCTATAGCTTTAAACGTTGTCCAGGAGCTGGCTGCCAGGAATGTCTCTCACATTCCTATTCAGAACTCTCTGACAAAAGCTGTCATTTCTTGTTCCATTCTCCAGCTGCCTAGTCCCCAGGCACCAGAGTAAAAGGAACGTCTAAGATAACATCTTCATTTATTCATAGGATTTTCATCTTGGACAGTCTTATAAAAGCCAATCATAAATTGGGGGGGATGGGATAATATGACATATATTATAAAATGAAATTTATGATGCAAACAGAACATAAGAGATACTGTGGCACATGAGGGGTTTTATCCTTGTCATCGAAGTGTCTTTGCACATGACCCACACAGAGTCAGTCTTATAAATCTGTTTCTGAGGAGGAAAAAGGAGGGAGAAAAACTAAACTCTGAAGGACTCACTTTTACAAAAATAGATATAATACTAATAGATATAATACTAATACCTTTTTTATATGAAGTTCAACCCTGTTCTCCCTAAAAGAAAACCTAATCAAACAATAGAGAAGCAAACTCTAAATACTTTCTTCCACTCAACAGTAGAAAACGGATACACTGAGGTCTCTAAAGGGGCCCAGCTAAGACTTCTACTAAGCTTTAAATTCTCTGGTAAGGCTGAGTTTTATTTCCGGCAGGAAGAGCTTCTGTCTGGCTTTTCTTTTTCTTTTTAAGGAAAAAAAAGTCTATATAATTATGGGTTTGTGGTTACACGTGTGGAACAAAGTATGGATAAAGGAAGAAAAACAGACCATCAAGAAGCTTGTTATCACTAAACATATAATGCTGGAATATTCTACCAGTGATGACTGAATATATACCGTAACAAAATCATAATTTAAATCAAATTATCAAAACATTTCAAAAGAGAACAAATTTTATGATTTTAAAAATTTATCTTTAAAACAAAATGTGATCATTGCTATTAACAAAATGCTATAAAATAAATACACTAGACCATTGCTTCTGTTAGTAACCACTACAGTTTCTCAGGAAGCAATCTTTACAGAGCAACTCGGATTAATGTGCAAAAAGACAGCTTTTCTTCTTTGAGCCCTAACTGTCCTGTATGCCACTGTTTTCAAGACAATGGTCATAAAAGCTATAAACATTATGTTTTAGCAATGGTCAATATAAAATATCCCCTCTTCACCTTCTCTCTACCCTCTATTTCCCAAACATTATTTTTCCAACTCTATAGAGCTTGGTCACTTTAAACAAGAAAATAACCAACATAATCTTATGTGCAAAATCTAAAAACATTTCTTTCACAGAATATGGCCTGTTAGACATCTGAAGATCAAGACGGGGATAAGGATTTATTAAGACAAACCACATAGGACCTATATATCGCGAGCTCCAGGACCAAGCTTATTAAATGATTTCACTGGTCACACAACTGAATGTAAAAGGGGAAATGTTTCACTGACTGTGGTCAGATATGATTGTTGCCACAGTAGATTAAAGGCCCCAGAAGTACCCTTAGTTAGGTCAGTGACCAAATGTCACTCCATATGATCTTGTTCTTCATGGGCAATGTCTCCACCGTTTAGATGCGTGAAAATCTAGCCTGAACCCTGCTATGAATTTTGGGTTGGTTTTCCCTTTTGAACTGATAAGCACTTCTGATATGGAAATCTTTCCTTTCTTCCTTATCCACAAGGCACTAACAAACAGAATTCAGAAGAATTCAGATTTACAGATCAGGCATGGAAATAATAGCAAGTATTCTCAATATTAGATCAAACATGAAATTATGCAGGAAATACATAGTGAATGTATGGATCGTCCAAATGTTGACTCTCCTACTTTTTGTCTCCCAGGAGATGGAAAAAAGTAAGAAACAGAAGTTAAGCTCAAACTACTCATATGCTGCTAGCTAATATATCTGGAGGCTATCTTTGGTGGGAAAATATTGCAATAAATAGGAAAAGACATGGTAAGTATATGCAGCTTCTGTTTCTGTAGTTCCAGCCCCTAAGTTTTATTTTCCAAATAGTCAAGGACTGCAGCTCTGAAAAGGATTATTCTTTGCAAACTCAGGAAGTAACAACAGAAAGTTAAGTAACTGTTCAATAAATAAAAGCATATGTTGATATTTACTGTATTATATATTATTTACATTTTTTAAAGATTTATTTATTTCATAGAGAAAGCTGAGTCAGGGGAGGGGCAAAGGGAATCTTCAAGCAGACTCCCTGCTCAGCGCGAAGCCCCATGCAGGGCTCAATTACATGACCCATAAGATCATGACCTGAGCAGAAACCAAGAGTCAGACACTTAACCGAATGAGCCATCCAGGCACCCTTATTATTTATATTTTGTATATTACGGACCCAAATTTTATTGACACATACTTCTAAAAGTTAAAATCTTGGTTGCCTCCGGGTGATAAAATCAAGTCATTTTTTTCCTACCTCTATGCTTCCATAAATTTTCTGTTGTTCTACAACAAGCATAGTGTGATTTTACACTCAGGGGGAAGAAAAGGAAATTCTCCCACCACCATACCCACATCAAGAAGAAGAATGGAGGAGAAAAGAGAAAGATGATTAAAAAAGAGCCTTCTTTGTACTGTTCCTCTCACCTCTCCTTTCCTTAGCAGAAGCTATGAGTGTTTCCGGGGCATGGCTCTGAGTCCCACCACCAGTACTGACCAGGGCCCTGCTGACTCTTGCTAAGCCCTTGTTTTCTCTTCTTTAGATGAGAGCAGTGGTAGTATTTATCTCCTAAGAAGTCCAGGCAAGATAATGCATGTGAAGTTCTTAGCACAGGACCTGACTTAAAGAGGAGACCCAACAGTGTCAGCTGTACTTTATTTTCATCTGTCTGGCTTGATCTGGAAAATCTTTTTTTTTTATTGAAGTATAATTAACATATAGTGTTATATTTGTTTCAGATGTGCAATATAAAGATTCTACAGTTCTATACACTGCTCTGTGCTCATCATGATAAATGTACTCTTCATCCCCATCACCTATTTCACCCATCCCTCCACCCAATTCCCCTCTGGGAGCCACTAGTTTGTTTTCTGTATTTAAGAGCCTGTGTTTGGATTTTTTTCCATTTGTCTCCTTTTTTCTCTTTTGTTTGTTTTGTTTCTTAAATTCCACATATGAGTGAGATCACATGATATTTGTCTTTCTCTGACTGACTTATTTCACTTAGCATTATACCAATCTGGGAAATCTTACGACTTATAAAATAGTTTATAACTTACAATGTGCTTTAACAAACAGTAAGTACTCTATAAACTGAGAGTAAAAGGCAGGGCTGGAATTCAAGCCTCATCCTCCCCACACCCACATCTGATAACCAAACATCACTTTTGAGTTGGATTTGTTAGTTGCAGCAAGTTAGGTCTTATAACAGGATGCTGGCAAAGAGGAAGTCACGGCCAACTAAAGTCAGAAGCTTGTCCTGGCAGCACTCCAAAACAAAACCCCAAGACACAGGATTAAACCAGACAGGCCCAAGATGGCAGACAAAGTAGGCTGGAAACCCCTGGCCAAATAAGGAAGAAAAAGCACAAAACCTGGCTTCCAAGAAATCCCCGCCCCAAGTAATGAATATTCTACCCCCTTGTCAACAACTGTCAATAAAAGATACAAACCCAAACTCCAGTGTGCACAGCTCTCTTGCTGGCTCTCTCTTGCTCTCTCTCAAGAGTGTACTTCCACTTTAATAAACTTTCCTGCTTGTCTGCTCATCCGCTGTATTGTGTCTGTCTCGAGTTCTTTCTCATGACAAGACCAAGAGCCTCTGGTGACATCTTTGGGATGGGCTCGATGGAGGCCTCAGGGCCCAGGGTCTTTCCAGTCTGCCAGGCAACAGACTGATCCAGGAGCCTATTGTTCAACTTCAGGAATTTTGCAAGCTAGTTGTTAAACACAGCCATTATTAACATTAGGTTCTACAACTATGTAAATTATAATATAAAACTTACAATTAAATAAATTTGTATTTTTTTAAGATTTTATTTTTAAGGAATCTCTGCATCTAACATGGGGCTCAAACTCACAACCCTGAAATCAGGAGTCGCATGCTCTTCTGACTGAGCCAGTCAGGTGTCCCTAAATAAAAATATTTTAAAAGGTAATAAATACACAAAGCTCATCCCTTCCTAACTGTTTTACTATTACCTGTACTCTTTTTTTTTTAAGATTTTTGTTTATTTATTTATTTGACAGAAAGAGACACAGCGAGAGAGGGAACACAGCAGGGGAGTGGGAGAGGGAGAAACAGGCTTCCCGCCGAGCAGGGAGCCCAATGTGGGGCTTGATCCCAGGACCCTAGGATCATGACCTGAGACGAAGACAGATGCTTAACAACTGAGCCACCCAGGTGCCCCTATTATCAGGTACTCTTAAGGTTATCTGCATCTGTTGTATCTGTATGGTAGAGATGCTGGCTAATGGAGTGCTGCCGTGCATCCCTTCCCAATTCACTTTCAGTAAAGTCACATTGGTAGCTCGATATCAGCCAAATAGGCAAATGCCACAAATCACAGCTTGATATTCTTTTGTTGATTTGAGAGTGATAAAGAACATGAAGATTAAATTTAAAGTGGGCCACATCTGTAGTGGTTATATTCTGAGCAGAATAAAATTAATGACATATTCTTCCAGTATTTAAAACTATTATATAGTATTTATGACAGAATGGCATTTGTTCATCAATTGCAAACCCAGACTGGCTATGGATATAAGAGTTTGACAAAATCAACAGAAGCTTTGTATGATAATTGATTGGCAATCTGGAATTTGCAATGAAGAGTAGTGATTATTTTATTATTTATAAATTATAGGCTCGACATCTTTTATGCAGTAAAATTGATAAACACACACACAAACACACACACATTTCTTTCCTGGAGAGAGAGAACTTAAACATTTATCAGCACACCACCAGACTGACCATTGCTTTAAACTACAAGGAACCTAAAAGCTCTCAGCAGAGTCCCCAGGCTCATCTTCAAACACTGAAGTTAGGCTGTAAAAGGTTTTTGCTTCAGTTGGGTCTACCCAATTGGATTATTATATTTAAATATGGTACATGGAGCGAACATTCCCCTCTACATGATTATGAAGTCAGCACATGGCTACAAGTTCTGCCATTATTATGGAAAATTTACTATATAGAAATTAGGGAAAGTCAAGAGAGCTTTCTGCAATTCATGAAAACACTTGGGATACAAAGATAAGTAAACTACATCCAAGACAGCTGAGCAGGGAGAACCACCACATAAACGTGTAACACGAGGGGAATGGCACTAGTGGGTACAAAGTGCTAGGAGAAGACTGGGGGAGAGTCATGAGTTAGGATTCCCAGGTCCCCTTTAATGAATGACACCAATGTCATTTGCCTCAAAGCAATCAAGAGAAAGGGGGAAACTCCCAGGGAGAAGGAGAAAGAGAAGTCTGGGCAGTACAGCAGCGTTAAGAGATGGGAAGAAGGATTTTAGAATCAGACAGCCTGGGCTCAAACCCAGGCTCCCCCACTCACTAACCATGTGAACTCGGGCAAGTTACTTGGCTTCTCTAAATCTCTATTTCTTCATCTTGGTGCAGAAGATAGTAACTCCTGGCTCAGAGCATTGCAGTAAGGGTCAAATGAGACAATATACATAAAGTGCTTAGCACAGTGTCCGGTGCACAAAAGTGCTCAACAAATTTTTTTTTAAAGATTTTATTTATTTATTTGAGAGAGAGAGAGATAGAGCATATGAGAGAGATAGAGAGAGATCACAAGCAGGGAGAGGGGTAGAGGCAGAAGCAGACTCCCCGCTGAGCAGGGAGCCCGATGCAGGACTCGATCCCAGGACGCTGAGATCATGACCTGAGCTGAGCTGAAGGCAGATACTTAACCGACTGAGCCACCCAGGTGCTCTGGTCAACAAATGTTACCCGCCACTGCAATCATTGTTGTTGTCAGCCTTGAGCGTTGAAAAGGTTGTCTTTAGGTGGTCCTGTTGTGGGGAGGGTGCAGGAATTGGGTAGAGGGCATTCCAAGAAGAGTGAAGAGAATAAGCCAAAAACACAGAGGATGTGTTGGGGGCCAGTTAGTAGCCCTGAGATGCCTGAACATTCATGCAGGCCCAGGCCAGACACAGCCCCAGCAGGTAAGACTGGAAGACTAGCCTAGGGTTTCTGCTAGAAGAGCTCAAATGCACACCTCTTCTTCATCCTCTTTCGAGAAAAGCAAAGCTGACTTTTTAAGATGATCTTACCCTTTTTCTCCTGACAGGGACTGTAAATTGTGCCTCTGATATATTTGTGAAGAGCCTATAAGGGAATGATAAATCAGGTGATATTACATATATTCATCAGTACCTTAATTGTTGTTAAATACTAACAACACCTAAAATTGATCTGCACCAAGATTTACTGCTGTGACAAAAATCCACCTGGAAAAGAATACATGATAATTAAGAAGAACGACCACAGATTTGTGGCAATATAAGGTATATGAACAAGATTTAAACTCCTTCCTCAGGGAATAACTGGGTGATGTTTATTCTGCAGATGAACAATGTGATTATAACAATGGAAAAGATTGATGAGTTTTTTTTTACTGTGAGAGTTTGATTTAGCCAGCTATCTCAGATAATAGAAGGATGCAGAACTGTGCTGTCCAGTACAATTCGAGAATTCTTTGTAAAGGGTAACTAGCACACATCTTCAGTGACCTGGGAAAATAGATTGCAAGTGTGCATATTAGGCAGCTATAGACTGGCATAAAAGCGACCGAAATTGAAGAAAAAAATTTTCTAAATTAACCACAACTGAATTTAACCAAATTAGAGAGAAACGGGACAAGGAAAATCATATTCTTATCACGGATAAGGGAATAAATTGTTCTCTTTTTGTAGCCTTTGGATATGTAGGCTGTTATTTTGGTCTCAGAGGTAATTTTTAGTAATGTCTCTTGTCCAGGAAATGAAAAAGCACCTGGCTAATCTCAGTAAACACACAAACTAAAAGCATGACAGTATTAGTTCTCTAAGTCTTACAACTTAAAAGTGTAGGGAGACGTATTGTTAGAAACAAAAAATCGTGGGCCCCACCCTAGATCTCCTAAATCAGAATCTGCATTTTTAACAAGATTCCCAGAAATTCAGGAATCCTTTACATATTAAAGTTTAAGAACCACTGATCTAGAGGGGCACACCTGGCTGGCTCAGTCAGTGGAGCGTGCAACTCTTGATCTTGAGGGGTTCAAGCCCCACACTGGGTGTAGAGATTATTTATAAATAAAATCTTAAAAAAAAAAGAAGCAGCACTGATCTAAAGACCTAAATATTCATTCATTCACTATATAAACTTTCAAAATCTATACTGTCCAGTATGATAAGTACCCAGTAGCCACATATGGCGGTTTATATTTCAATTAATTAAAATTAAATCAAATTAAAATTGGGGGGGGTTCATGTGCACCAATCACATTTTAATTGCTCCATTAGCATATGTGACTAGTGTCTACCATATGCATTTGCATCATCACAGAAACTTCTAATAGATAGAGCTGATTTAGGCACTTGGGACACATCATTGAAGAAAGAAGACAGTAAGTCTTTTACTCAGGAAGTTTAGATGGATGGAGACAGATGAAACACAATAAACAAAGTAAGTGATTAAATTAAAGCGTATGTTGGAACTAAAAGAACAGCTGGAACTTTAACTATGGTGGGTCTAGTGGGCTTCATGAAAAAGAAGAACTGGGCTGTTAGCCAGCAGGGAGAGTATTCCAGACAAAGGGAGAAGCTTGTGCAAAGGCCCTATGGCAAGTGCATTTGAGGAACAACAAGGAAACTCCTATGGCTCTGGGAGGGGAGGGTGAGTAACAGGGTAGGAGATCAGAGGGATAAGGGTCCTTACAGGGAAGGGCTTCCTTTTTTACTGGAAAGGATTTAGGCTTTTGTCTGGAGTTAAATGAGGAGCCCTTGCAAGGTTTTGAGTCCAGGAAAGACCTGCTTTCACACCATCTCAAGGTTATTCTAGTTCAGCAGAAAATGACTATAAGCAAAAGTTACTTGTTTTAATTTAAGGTCACATTCAGGCGAAGAAGGACACTATCTGCACTGGCAAAATGGCATTGTTTACAAGCGTGGGTGACCACCAGAAACTTGTTAATGATACACATACAGAAGTCATTAAAATTTATCACTACAAAATTCACACACCTTTCCAAAGGCGCCATTAATATGCAGTCATAAGGTCTTACAGGTTACCACCCAGAATCTAGAGCCATACTTGTTATAAACTCTTTTAGCAAATCCTGAAGAGTGCAAATTAGTCGTCCAAGTGCCTGAAAGGTGGAACTCGGTCTGAGTGTCTCATTCTCAAAACTTGTTGATTGTGTTGTTAACTAATTTACATATATTTCTTGAAGATGTAGAAATCTGTTTAATAGTTCCAAACTTTTTTTCTTAACCTAACCCCCCACCCCAGATAAATGCTAAAGCTTTGGAAATCAAGGTATGGGGTTTCTTTAAGTTGGCTTTTCCAGCATTTCCAGAAACAGTGACACATTCTACCCACAACTGAAAATGTTATTATCTTGCAGGTAATCCAACTACATTTCTAAGAACTAGAGGTCACTATGGCCTGTCTACAAAATGCCATTATCCGCCTCAAGGCCTGTGTTCACCACATCAAAGTTATATTGAAGAGGCAGTCCTAATATGACCGAGAGCCATCGCCTGTGATTTATTCCCTGTGGACCACCATCAACCACGATCCAGCCAGAATTCTAGCAGAAAAACAGAGTAAGGTCACCTTCAGTAAATTAAATCAAATGAACAATAAATCAAGGCATGCCAGGTCATTGGAAACTAATGGCTCAGATGCTCATGGCAAGTGAGTAAATCAAGGAGCATCATTTTTATGCATCCGGGCATAACATTTTTAAGCTACAGAATATAAGAGGAAATTTTAGCAACTAAATTTTTGCCAACTTGAGCAATGGGAGTCCAGAACTAGAGCTGCTTTATTATTTCATTGTTTATTGAATACAGATGTCCCTACTGAGGACTTTCTTGTTGAGGATCTCCTATGGGCAAGGACTGTGCCAAGTGCTGAAAATACTGAAGTGTACATGCTACAGCGCCTTGTCTACATGATGCGTACAGTTTCAGGTTCAACCTCTTTACAGCTGCCTCTTCCAGAATGAGGAGACCTGAAGAGGTCATTTGTGGACAGGAAGGATTTGGAGAGCCATCATGAGAAATCAGAACAGGAGACATACTGGCAGAAGGTGAATCTTCACAGGCATATGCACACAGTAATTTTCATATTCTCTATCTTGAGGCAGAAGCACTTGAGAGTCACTTTTGCTTCCCTCATCCACCTACAGGAGTCACCCCCAAGATGTGAAGTACTCCTCCTCATCTCACCCCGTTTCTGATACAGCAAATGCAGAGAGAGCAGAGAAAACCCATTTCTAGAGGCTAGATATGTCAAGACACTAGAAATGAGCAAAGGGGCTAATAGGCCTAAGGAATTAACTGTGGGGGGAGGGTAGAAGATCCTCTCTGTGGTAGACAGGGCTAACAGGGACAGCTCAGAATAGGGATCAGGAAACTATGGCCCACAAGCCAAAATGGACTGCTACCTATTTTTATAAATAGAGTTTTCTTGGAACACAGCCACACTCCTTTGATTACATATTACCTATGGCTACCTTTGATATAAAAAGCAGAGTTGAATAATTGCTAGAGAGACTGCATGGCCTATAAAGCCAAAAATACTTGTTCTTAGGTCTTTTATAGAAAAAGTCTGCCAATACCAGGTATAGAGCTGTACTGTCCAATGTAGCAGCCACCAGCATAAACTGATATGTGCTGTAAGTGTAAAAACAGATTTCAAGTACTTAGTATGAGAAAAAGTAAAATATCTCATCAATATTTTTAGTATTTGATTACAGGGTGAAAAAGTAATGTTTTGAATAAAATCTATTATTAAAATTAATTTTATCTTTTTCTT
Organism: Leptonychotes weddellii; assembly: GCF_054177405.1. NCBI lineage: Eukaryota > Metazoa > Chordata > Mammalia > Carnivora > Phocidae > Leptonychotes > Leptonychotes weddellii. The sequence continues at coordinate 24,218,630 of NC_138369.1, forward strand.
TTTACTCTTTAATGTAGATAGTAGAAAATGTAAAATTATATATAAGACTCACATTATATTTCAGTGGGGTAGCATGGTATAGAAAGGAAGCTTCCAGCATGTATAAAGAACCTGGAGACAAGCTGAATAGTAAGACTCTTGTTCTTACTCTACCTTCCACTTTGTCTTTGGTTTTTTACACTCCACTCCCAGATCTTTCTTTTAATAATTACCTCAAATTCACAAACTCACAAGCGTGAAATTCTTGCAAGTCACTATTGCTGAATTTCAACAGAAGAAAGTATGTGTACATCAGAATTTCACAGTAAGAAGGGTCAATGGCTGGGCTATGTGGTAGGCTGTATTTGCTGCCTGGCACCATTCTTTCTGCTATAGCCAGGCTCTAAGCAAATTTCACAAGGGAGATACTCTTTGAAGTCTCATGATCTACACTGAAAATTCATGCTTATCAATTGATTTTCAACAAGAATGCCAAGTCTCCTCAATAAATGGTGCTGTGACAACTAGATTCCTACCTCACATCGTATATAAAAATTTATTCAAAATGAACCAATGATCTAAATATGAGCTAAAATCATAAAACTCTTAGAAGAAAACATTGTATTTGGCAATGGATTCTTATATATGACACCAAAGCACGAGCAACAAAAGAAAAAAATACATACATTAGATTTCATCAAAATTAAAAACTTTTGTGCATCAAAGGACCTTATCAAGAGAGTGAAAAGACAACCTATAGAATGGGAGAACATGTTGGCTAATCATATATGTGATGAGGGACTAGTATTCAGAGTATATAAAGAACTCATAACTCAACAACAAAAAGACAAAAAATCAAAGGACTTGAATACACATTTCTGCAGAGAAGATAGACAAACGGCCAACAAACACATAAAAAGATGTCAACATCATTAGTCATTAGGGAAATGCAAATCAAAACCACAATGAGGTACTGATTCACACCAATTAGGATGGCTATAATTTTTTAAATGGAAAATAACTAACAATGGCAAGGATGCAGAGAAATTGGAACTATCACACATTGCTGGTGGGAAAATAAAATGGTTTAGTGGAACATGATTTAATGGTTTCTTAAAAAGTTAAACAGAAGTACCATTTGACCCAGAAATTCCACTCCTAGGAATGTACCCAAGAGAACTGAAAGCAAGGACTCAAACAGATATATGTATATGTATGTTCATAGCAGCACTATTCACAATAGCCAAAGGTGGAAATGGCCTACTGGATCAAAACCATTTAACAAAAAAAGATAGGGGTGCCTGGGTGGTGCAGTCAGTTAAGCACCCAACTCTTGGTTTCAGCTAAGGTCATGATCTCTTTTTTGAATTAATATATTTTTTATTCTCTCCATGATGGTTATGATTTTTTTTTAATTTAAAATACACTTTTTGTTACCTAACAATTTCTACTCCTCAATTTCCCACCAAAAAAATTGTAATAAAATTGACATAAGACTTTGTAAACCACTCAGAATCTACCCTTATTTTTTTTTTTAAAGATTTTATTTATTTATTTGAGAGAGAGAGAATGAGAGACAGAGAGCATGAGAGGGAGGAGGGTCAGAGGGAGAACCAGACTCCCTGCCGAGCAGGGAGCCCGATGCGGGACTCGATCCTGGGACTCCAGGATCATGACCTGAGCCGAAGGCAGTCGCTTAACCAACTGAGCCACCTAGGCGCCCCAAATCTACCCTTATTTATATTACTCTTCTGCTCAAGTTAGAATTAGTTTCTGTTGCTTACAATCAAATAGCTTTAATTGATACAGTATCTTAGGAAGTCAGTCAGGAAACTTGAGCTCTAATTGTAGATCTGCAACTAATTAGTTGTTAATCTTGGGATAAACTATTTAAACTAGTTGGGCATGAGTTTTCTTATCTGCAAATTGAAGGGATTCACTAGATTCCTCATAAGAGCTTAAAATCCCACAAATGATGCAAAATAACCAATGTGTTTCTATCTTCTTTCTCAGTATTATCCAGGAAGAGATCACTGTCACACAGTGGTGGTTTGATACTGTCCCAGTAAAAATTAAATTTGCCAGGTAGGTGCTGCTTTTGCTTCAGGTAGTTCTTCCATCTCATTCCTGTGACTCCTCGATGATGTTTAGCACGTACATCCCAATAGATGGAACCCCTCTGAGGTCTTCAGTGTGACTTTTAATCCCACTACCATGGAAAGGCAAATTGAATGAAATGGTCAGAGACAACCCTTGAAACCTGTGCATCTAAATTTTGCAACCAAATGTTCAGATTGTGCTACAGGGACTCCACGAAGGCGTGGTGGAAGTTCCTCTTGTGATTCAAGGGGCTGGGGGGGGTATCTGCCTGAAGAAAACTCAGCTTTCTGCCTTGACTAGGTTGATTTGTGCATAATAGCCTTTCCTTTCTAAAAACAATAATGATGGTTTCTATCTGTTGTCTTATAGAGATGTTTTAAGTCATTAAGGATGACAAAGAAAAAAAAACCCAAAAAAGTTTTTTTAATGTTTCATCCAAAATATACAAAGCCTTAGGATGAGGAAGTTTGAGAAGCTTATTAAGTCAATCTAGGCTCTAAAATACTCAGATTATTGATTTAAACCTGTAAGGACAATAAATCACATTGGTCACGGAGTCAGCACCAGCTGAAAGTGAGAATGCAGATCAATTTTCCGAGAGCTTTGGGCTTTCTCATGGGCTTGCCATTATAAAAGCATTGTCCTGGTACCACCTCAAAAATCAGCCTTTTTTTATATACAAAACTTTGGCCACTCAGAAAAGTGCTATTAGATTGTGGTGGTTATAGACTGACTCTATGTCAAAACACCTGGGTTCTAGTCTAAGGCCTATCCAAGGAAAGTTGCTCAGCCTTGCTATGCCTTGGTTTCCTCATCTGTAAAGCAGGGAGAATAATAATATTTGCCAAAACCTGGGATGGATGCCACTGGGAGTACAACAGGTGACACTGGATTATATATAAGTGGTTTCCTTTTTATTTTAATAATTATGTGTCTTATTCCAAGCATATTAAAAAATATATAACTAGCATATCAAACTAACTAACATAATTGCTTAAGACAAATCTAAGAAAAGAAAAAGAAAGAGTGGGCTCCAAATAGTTCTAGCTAATTAGGGAAGGTACTTCATAGAAAAAGTCTAGTTAATAAACAAAAAGAAATAACAGAATCAAAAAATCATGATTTTTGTAATCATGTAATGAAATAATTGATTTAGGCAATAAAAATCAATAGAAGAGATCGTTGTGTGAAAATTTAATGGGGAACTTTACAATGGAGCGGTCAGGCTGTCCCCTGCCAAATCCACTGATGAATCTTAGTCTCACTAAAAGTGGTTCCAAACACAGTGGATGCCTCCTGATAAACAGTAGGAAGCATCGAGCACCATCGATGAAACATTCTTGCCAAGAACACTTACAGTAAATCAAATCTAGAGATAGCTTCCAGTATATGAAAAAAGAAGGATGGAAGAACAAGTTAGATAATACCAAAAAAAAAAAAAAAAAAAAAAACCCAACATGCAGGACCATCTATAGGACAAGGGACCCTGTTCCTGTGACAAGTCAAAGGTAGGAATAGCAATAGCATTTCTCCAGATTAGTAGACTTAAGGGACATTTGTCACGTAATATAAGGACCTTGTTTGAACTTCCTAATTTTTTTAAAGATTTTATTTATTCATTTGAGAGAGAGACAGAACACGAGTGGGGGGAGGGGCAGAGGGAGAAGCAGACTCCCCGCTGAGCAGGGAGCCCGATGCGGGGCTGGATCCCAGGACCCTGGGATTATGACCTGAGCCGAAGGCAGACACTTAACCAACTGAGACACCCAAGCACCCTTTGAACTTCGTGATTAAAAAAAAAAAAAAGGCAGTAAATGACATTTTCAAGTCATTTGGGGAAATTAGATAATATCAAATAATCACTGTTTGTTTTACTAAATGTGATAAAGACATTGTGGTTAAGTGGAAAAATGTCCATATTCTGTAGAGCTGAAGCACATCAGAGTAAAGTGAAGTGATGTTCAAGATTTGCTTTAAAATAGTTCAGAAGAAAGAAAACAAGAGTTATGGGCGCCTGGGTGGCTCAGTTGGTTAAGCGACTGCCTTCGACTCAGGTCATGATCCTGGAGTCCCGGGATCGAGTCCTGCATCGGGCTCCCTGCTCAGCAGGGAGTCTACTTCTCCCTCTGACCCTCCCCCCATCTCATGTGCTCTCTCTCTCTCTCTCAAATAAATAAATAAAATCTTAAAAAAAAAAAAAAGAAAACAAGAGTTATAAAGAAAGTGAGGAGGGATTAAAGGGGAAGAGATGAAGAAAATGTAGCAAAAATCTTGATAATTATTATGAAAACCATTGTACTATTCTCTGTACTTTTGCATACTTAAGATTTTTCATAATAACTTTAAAGAGATTTGCTTAAATAAAAAATTAAGAAAGTAATAGTAAAGATAAGAGAAAATGACAAAAATCATAAAGGCTGTAGACGTGAGGCTACAATTCCTCAAACACAGGTAATCATGAAAAACATTGAGAGTGACACTTAACCCAGATCAATTTCACTCCCGAGTAGCACTACTATTTACAAAGCCTGCACTTGTAGCTAGTAAGAAACACCACACTTTCCAACATTTTCAGGAAAGTTTACTTCAGACATTCCATGAAGTCCTTACTGAGAGATCTACCTATGTATAGAAACTAGTCAAGTCTTAAACTTAATTCTTACAGTTCTTCTTATTATATTTTGCTGCCCTGTTCCCTAGTCTTCTCGAAAATTTGTTGTGAGGGATTTTTGACTGTGGGCTACTGCAGAGAATGTTGCACCAAACTGAAGATTCTTCTGAAAGCCAGCTTCTTCTTCAGAAATCAACAACATTACTTAATGGTAGAGAGGAAGGAGCATCAGAGTGAAATAAGATCCCGTGGATTGGAATCTTGGTGAACAAGACTGCAAGATTTTTTGAATGGGAAAAACCATTTGCAAACTTCAAAAGAGTATACTGGAACCTCACTCTCTCCACT